>NW_017728994.1:41989146-42006059 GCF_001723915.1 Gavialis gangeticus | reverse complement strand
ATAAATAGTAATAAGGTATCTGGAGGAGAGAGCGAAAGCCTCTCGTGTAAGCGTCAAGGGGACTGTAATAATTACAGATGGAGTTATAAGCTAAATGCAAGGTGCAGGCAGAGGTGCAAGTAAGACTAATCTGACAGAGGCAGAAAGATCAGTTACAGCTGGTCAGACAGCAGGTACTATAGCATTCAGTCACTTAGGAAAGTATCAACACAGTTCACCCAGCACGGATGGCCCTGTCCAAACAGAGTTGCAGTGCAGAGGGAATGCTGCTGCAGGCTTTTGATATTTCAGCCTCTTCCTAACATGCCTCTTTAATGATGTGTCAGAATTAACAGAACAGACTGAGCAGTCACAAGTCAGCAGCTCATACAATGATTAACCTTACTCAAAATAGATATTTAAAATTTTACCCCAACTAGACTTGAATTCACATCCCCTCATGCAAACACATGCCACTGACAACAGTGAACCACAGCACAAATGTATGAAGCTGCCTTTCCAGCAGTTCTAACATGAAGCAGCAAAATAGTACCCAACATGAGGTTAGTATCATGGTACCTGTGCATGGGCATCCTTGGATAATATTAACACTCACATATTTGATTCCTAGTTTCTGAGAGGTGCTGTGGAAAAAAGTGTGTCGTTAAGTAAGTATCATAGTGCTGGGGCATAGATAGTCTCAGTTTGAAAATCCTAAAAAATTACAAAAATGTATAGTCTAGACTATAATGTAATTATCCTAAGCACTACATTAATTTTAATCCTGGTTTTAAATCCCCAAGTTCTGATGCAATGTATGCTTCCCTACGTCATAGGATAATTTTGACCAGGTAGGCTTATCCTTCATTGGCTATCCAGCCCCAAAAAGAGGATATCATACTCTCCTCTAGAGGGAAAAAGGCCCCCTGAACAAAGTCTCTGTCTTCCTCTTTTGACATCTGGAAGCACTGTACTGAAATCCACCACATCTTTCTATTATTAAATCCCCCCTTAGTCTTCTCTTCTCCAAACTAAACAAGCCCCGTGCCCTCATCTTATCCTCATAAGATCATAATGGGCTTAGGGGGACTTAAGGCATCTAAATTAAAGCTTTGACCTAAAAATCCCCCTAGTCAATTGCCACCTTGCCCTGGAGACAGCTGAACTCACAAGAGGTCTCCCAGTCTGACCTGAGAGTTCCTCAGGTTCCTAGAACTCTGCCCCAATCTGAGCATTTTAGTGCCTGGTTTGCAGCTTAGGCTAAGTGAGATGCAGAAACCAGGTGCTCCTTCACCTGTGTTCTCTAATGGCCACAAACCTCTGCAAGCATGGCGGGAATGACTCTTCATAAAATGCTGTTGTTGCCATGTGCCATCAGACATTCATTCTCATCAGAGCTAAGCAGTACACATGTAGCTCTGCACTCAGACTACACTGCTTCCATTTCAAGAAGAGACAGGCATGCATCAGGCACCACATGTCTCAGTGCAGAACTGCCTGGCTCTGTCTCTACGACTGTCTCTACCCTTGATCTTCACTGGAACTCTTATTAAACATCCCAGTTGATTAGATTTCCTGGAATCTAGCTGGAAAAAAGTGAAATTTCTGCTCCTTGTTTTAGTGGACAATGTTGTTCAAAACCATACAAATAACCAGGATTATTATATAGCTTGAAATAGCATTGGTATACCTTATTAGGTAAATTCCTTTTTTTAAATACTGGTGCATAGTGCTGCTGGGTAAACAATTCATAATTGACATTTCACTCAGTACGTATCAACTTCTTTATTTTCCAGAGTGAAGTCTTCTCAGATGTATTCATAATTTGAAATTTGTTTCTAAATAATTTCTGCATCTGAATTTTACTCCAATTTTTCTCATTAAGCATCTGCAAGGACATTATGTGTGTCCCTGACAATTATTTAAAAGTACAGATCAAACTGAAATTCCCATCCCTTTATACCACCCTTCATACCAAACAGCTAATCTAAAACATATCAGCCTCAATATATTGCTCAATATAATCTCCTGTCTTCTAATTCTCCTTAATGGAAACAAACTGTCTATAGAGCAATAGGTCTCAATTTTTTTAGGCTCAAAGCACCCCTCCAAAGATGTTAGCTGTTAGTTTTCTCTCATTTTTGGACTATGGAAATATTTTTCTGTTGCAAAGAACTCAGAAACACCACAGCAGGTCAGCATATTTTTAACACTATGGACTTGTACTGGAAATGATTTGTTTTATCTTGTGAATCATGCTTTTGCACCAAACAGTGCTAACATTACATGGCATCCTGCAGCACCCCTGAAAGGATATCATGGCACCCTAGTTAAGAAGAACTGCTATAGACAATGCATCCTGGTCATCAACAAATCTAGCCTGTTTCATTTTACTGTGAGACAGTCATTACAGAACTCCAGGGCCTTTAAAGAAAGTGCCATTCCAACAGCCTCATCTCTTGCATATTGAGGGGAATGCTTCATGATCATCCATATTAATCACAGATGTGGCAGCAAACAATGGGAAGTAAACTTTTTCTCAGGTACACTAGTTCTGGGCCATTTAGATTTTCCTCAGCTGAAAACAGCATCTTAAAGTGCAAGCAGAGGATGTTAAGTACCCCATGAAAATCTTATAACATGAAACCCCTGCCTACTAAACACATGACTGCCTCTATGCCAGTTCCACCTTTTGTATGGTTGTAATATGTTGATCATTCCTGAAAAATTCCCTGGGAACATTTGGAAACACAGATCACACAATATAGTTCTCTTCCTTAACTGGCCAGTCTTAGAATCAGCTCTTTGCAACTCTGAAAACTTGCAGCTACCAATGTAACATTCACTTCCACCATAATATTCTGCAATATTCACTTACAATTCAAAAAGCACCCTGCCATGTGCATAACATAGTTGCAGACAGTGAGCAGGGAAATTTATGATCATGGTTCCCCTACCAGAATTGGTATACCGTACCCTGATGGATACTGTTCAAATGAATCAATTTGCACTTCAAATCAAATAGTCATAGAAAGTTTTGGTGCTATTCACTGCAATCCAGTACCATTAGGCCATGCAGATTACAATTTCTTAGAAGCTGATGACATTTTGAGGTTTTGTTTCTTTTCTCCAGAACATAAAAAGGGAAATTGACCTACAAATATAATGCTGAAAGTTAAGAGGCTGACCTAGAATGAAACTAAACCTGGAAATAAATGTTTTGGAGCCCACAGCCCCCAATTAAAAAGCATTTAAGAAAAGCTATTTTCCTATTGTACAGTCTCAAAATATCCCCATGCTTCTTTAATTACTTGCTAATAAGTATGAACATTTAAAAATTCACAGACACATAAATATTCAACAGTTAACATTAGATAGTACATTTACTAGAATATAGATTTTAGCTCATGACTTTCTCCTGGCAGTAAACACCCTGAACCCAAACTATTGTTAATATTATGGCAATAAAACAGAAGATAATTTCAAAAGTAGAACAACCTAAAATCTCTATCAAATATATATAATATGCAAAAGTTTTAATTGCAAGAAATTATGCTTACAGCCATCTATGGAAAAATCAAGTGGTATCTAAATACTGCTAAGAGTGCCACTTCAGAAATGTTTAGAAAGTAATCTCTACACAGAAACTTCCTTAATCCTAAACTTATATTGTAAATTACCTGGGGCAAAAACCTTCTCTCTGTTTTTTGTCTGTACAGGACTTAGCACAATGGGGCTTTTATCCATGAATGAGATGCCTAGTTGTTATTACAATACAAAGAATTAGTACCATTAAAATTTACATTCAAATTTCCAGTTGACCTTTTCCAAAATATTTTAATCTGGATAACATTCCTTTAAAATGTAGGTTTTTACAAACATTATTCCCTTGATGCCTTTTCTCTTATAAACCCAAAAGAAAAAATTAGTTATATTAAAACATACTTTGCTGTTAAATGTAAATGTGTTCTCCTCCTCCTATTCCCCTAGAGTATAAAAAGTTACAAGATTTTATTACTTCAAACTCACCAAATAACTCTTTCAAATGCTGCACTTCACAATAAATGCTGCAACGGACACATAAAAAATAATGACCCTTTCTGATATACTGGTGTACTCCTATTAAATTGCTACATTTTTGTAGTTTTAACTCAATTAAAGTTATCAACTGTGCAAACATATTACCAGCAACAATTCACAAAATCTATAGTTTTAGATAAAAAGGCAAGTTTCATGGCTGTAGTTGTAATTCTGAATTGTTCCCTGGAGAAAGAACCCTTACTGGTCTATTGATAGTCCATCATAGCCAAGTCACATAGCCTTCTTGATACAGCATCTACACACATAAAACCATACGTGTCGTTACTTTGTGTACTACTTTGATACTTTAACAACTTGATAGGATTTTTCTTCTGTTCATCTAACCATATAAACATTGTATCCACCCTGGTTTTAAAGGTTGCTTTTATAGCTACCGAGCTTTTAGCCAAGAAAGCCTTGAGCATCCTTCTGACGCTCCTTAATGCCTCCTTCTGCCATGAAGCCACATGGTTTAGAAAGCAGAGGACAAGGCAGAAACTTCTCAGTGTGCAAGAGGCCTCTGTCACTAGCAGTTTCCTGTTCTTGAATACTGTGAGTTTCTTCTTTTAATGGGGGCCCCTACAGCAGCTTACACCCAGGCAAAGAGATGTTTCATCCATACTTGGATGGAACAAGAGATGTTCCAGATGCTTTCCCTGGCCACACCAGAAGCTCAGGAAGAGGAGAGGAGGTTGTTTAGAAGCCTGGCACCTGCTTTGTACTATTAGGGGCATAAAGGAGAGTGAGCTAAAGCTAGGAGTTAGCCCACTATGTTTGTAATCAGCAGTTAGTGCTGCACAAATTATGTCTTATCTTAGTTCATCAATTCTGTTTAGAAGCCTGCAGAAAGACTCCTCTCCTTGGCAAAGTCAGTTACAAACAAACACAGCTGAATTGGGGATTGGCATACAAGAGTAAGAAGGGCACAAGGAGCTTTCCCCACTTGTACCCCACCCTCTACGTCCTTGCACAAGAGCCCATCACAAACACACTCCTCGCACTTCCCCAGATACCCTGTAGTAAGCTACAGAGAGTACATTTACAGTGCAACTGGGAGGCATGATCACTGCATGTGTATACATGTGCAAACTAGCTTTAATAGAGCTGGATTGGGTAATAACAGCACTAAACAGAGCATCACAGATGTCAGTAAATGCTGAACAAGCTCACAAGGGAGTCTGGGTATGTGCTTGGGTTGCTAGCCTGCATTGAAATCTGTGTCTCCATGTCTTTACTGCTATGCTTACCAGGGCTAGCTAGCATAATGCTAGTGCGGGAATGCCTACCTTTGTTACAGTCATATCTCCCTGTTGCAGCATAGTCACACCATTAGACTAAATTAAGGAGGAACAAGGGACCTGTCAAGCTGACTTGGTGTAGACTGAGAAAGAGCATACAGAGTCATCCTGGAAGGTGATGCAGCAAGTCCTCTTCTCTTTTGCATTTCAGGAGGGATGCAGCTGAACTTCATGTCCCCAGTCCAACCCCAAACATTCCAGTGCTGAGCATTTGATCATTAGTCAGTCTGTGGGTTTGGTTTCTTTTCTTTTTCCCCTAAGAGCAGATGAGAATAGATGACATTAAAATGAAAAAGCAGAAGTATCGCTCTTCAGACAGTGGGCTTTATCCTCAGGGGAAATAAAATGCATGGCCTGTGCAGGTGCTCAAATGAGTTTGTTCCCACATAAGAAACTCAGACTGAATTTGCTGCTTTCACATTTTTGCCCAACCCACAGATGAGAGTTGTAACGGTACTGCCAAAATGCACAAGGTTTTTCCTTTCTGTGATAAGCCAAGAGGCACCCCCAAATGTGGATCTGATTTTATGTGCAATATTTAAAAAAAGAAAAAATCACCTACCACCTAGGAATGCTGCTCTCCCAGCTTTAAGAAAGTTATGTGCCATCCAAAATGGTTACCAATGTTATCTTCTGAGGTTTACTGATGCCAATGCTAGGATTCTTCCAGAGTTAACATGGAGTTCAGTTACTGTGTCATAGAGCAGCTTGACCCAATGTTAGTCACTAAAATGGCTGTTATCTTTCCTGTTAGCATAACCAGCCTGAAATCACTCAGTTCTTTCACAGAAAGGGGTATAAATTAGGCTTCCTAATCATCAGTGCAAGAGAATGTTTTGCTTCCTATTCAGGTAGCTTCTTTTTATGCTAAATAAATTAAATGAATGGCTATTTTAATGAGTCCCTAAAGATAATTAATAACAATAATTCAATAAACAGTGTGAATATCATACATATTCAGGGTTTCCAAAATATCAGACAGAAGATCTTGAGCCACAGCTTATTAGCAGCAAGTGCATGGAAACAGATGTAGACTTTCTAGGGAAACGGTGATGTCTGTCAGGAAACACACCATTGGACTTAGACTGAGTCATGTGGCCTCTGGATAAAAAAAAGGCTATCAGGATTTTTCAATCAAGTTCATAAAACTTTTACAATCTTCAGCAGCTTGTGTTTTAGCACAGAGGCGGGGAAGTCCACAGATGAGCGAAAGTGCCAGCTGTATCACAAAAAAAGGTTGTGAACAAAGTGAGTGTTGGAAACTTTTTCAGAGAGCTTAGTTATATCTTTAGTGCAGACAGGACATAGTGAATTAACATTTTTTTGAAAATCATTTGCGACAGCATGGCAAAAGTTGACTTTCAAATAGTTCTGAAAACACTTCTGTGGCTGCATCTACTCTGTTCCTGCTGGGGATAAAACTGAACAAACTGAAACCTTTTCTTAAAAAGATATTCCCATGATGGCTGAGAGACAGAGAAGAAACCATAATCAAAACAAAAATATACTCAAAACCTGAATATTACTCTGATTGCCTATTCTAAAGCAAGCGTCTCAGCTGAGTCTATAACGAATTTGTAAAGAGTCCCCTAGAGAATGAATATAAGCATTAATGCCATCTTTAATTACCCTTATTTTTTCCACATACCACCTGCACCTTTTCCTCAAACAATTAGGAATTTTAAAAAAATCAGCGTACATGTCTTAAACAAGTAAACACACCCTGGGCAATGACTAGGTAGGGCCGTTGAAATGGCTGGAGGCTCTGGCCACACAAAGCTGGGGCAGGAATATCCTCATCTGCTTCACTCCACCTTCCATGGGTGCAGGTGGAGGTGTCTGCCTGGCCAACAGTTACTGCGTTCAGTCTTATAGGCACCGCTAAATTAACGCTTTTACAGCATCACTCCATATAAAGTTTGTCAGTGACTCTGAGGTTAGCCCCACAGGGAGTGGGGAGTGAGGCTGAAGAGAGTCTTCTGCTTCTTCTCCACATAACCAGAGTCTTTCGCCCCTGACCAGGTAAAGTCTTTTCTGCTTCACTCTGCCTTCCCAAAACAACCCCTCTGTCTTGCTCAGGGGCATGGGGTATGCAAAAAAAAATGCAGTGCCTTCTTCCTGAATCAAAGCAGTGCGTGGTCCCTTGAGATTCTTTCTGGAAATACTTCTAGAACTGCATTCAAACAAGAGATCAACTTAATCATAACATTTCTACAACTAATTTTTAGCCCCTTTCTTCTATTTCCTAAGCTTTTAGGTACAACTGGTTCACAATTTCGAACATTTCACTGCAAAGATCTGAAACCTCAGTTCTGAATGACAGTGGAGGTTCTCTACCAACATCAGAAGCAGGGACTTGAAAAAACACCCTTAGCTTTGGTGAGACTTGTGAAAGTTAACAACATGACTGTGGCGACTCAGCTTATTATAAACAAAACTGCATACAGCACCACATATCAATGCAGTGAGTCATGACTGGTTAGAAAAGGTCCTCAGAGATACAAAACAAAGGTAGCTGTTTATTTAGATTTTATTATACAGTTTATTGATAAAGGCACAAAACATATTGAAAAATAAGAAAAACTCACAGAACACACCTTGTAAAATATACTACTTTACCACCATTCATTTCAATGGAAATAAAATAGAGATACGGCTTAAGTGAGATAAAAACCTAGCATCTAGGAAAAGCATAAACCTTAACCCACACACCTATGCCTGATGTTGATCAATGCTGAAAATTTACCAGATGCTTTCTTACTGACAATTGGTATTGGGTGACATTATTTTTATTTTTCAAGTACATCATTTATTAGGTACCAGAATGCATTGGAAAGATCCTCTGAGATCCTGAGTCACACTGGCTTTATAACAGCCAGTTGGAAGCATAAAAACTTACAATCTTAACTATAGGCTCTAGAGAAATGAAGCATGGGGCAATACTGTATAGCGGGGGTACGTAATTATTTTCGCCTGAGGTTCATAAAGGGAGTTTTGATGAGCTGTTGCAGGTCAGGTCAGATTCCCCCCTCCTCCCACAACTCAGCGAAACTCATGGCTCCCAGGCCTAGCTGGCCCTCGTCCACTGTGCCAAGCTGCTCTCTCACCTGAAGTGGGCGTCGGGGCGTCCCTGTCCCCTGAAACGGGGTTCCTCTATTCAGGGCTTCTGGGGTGTCTGGCTTGGCCCTGTCTGCTGGCTCAGGAGCCTGAGCACTGCCTGGCTCCCTGGACTCAACCTTTTGCAATGGGTCGGAGGCCTGGGCTTCCTCATGCAGCACCAGGCTCGGTCTGCCCCCAGACCCTCCATGCAGCACCTCCTGCACCGAGCTCCCAGCCTCATTCTGGGGGTTGAGGACCTGAGCCGCCCAAGCGCTCCAAAGGTCCTACTCCGTTCACCGGCCTGTGCACTGTGTCTCTAACCACACGCCAGAGGTTGCAGACCCAAGCTGCCTCATGCAGCTCCCAGGGTCTGGATGCTGCGTGCTGTGCTGCACACGGCCAGTCTAGCCGCTGGAGCTGTCTGCCATTCCCCACAGATGGAAGTGTTCAGGGGCACTTCTGGGCTACTGCTTCGCCCTGCTTCACAGCTCTCCTCAGCTCTTCTAAGCCCCGCTTTTCTCTCTCCTCTGTCCCGGATGTGTTCCCCTCATGCTGGGCACGCAGCTCCTTTTATACTCTCCAGGGCTCCGCCCCTGAAGTCTTCTGGACCTGAGTGTTGCAGTCTTCAATCAGGTCGGGGGGGGGGGGACTCCTCTTCCCCTCCCCTCAGGAAAGGGGGGAACTCCTCTTGCTGCCTCCTGATTGGTGGATGGGCTCTACCAATCAAAACAGCAAGATTTCAAGCCTGGGACTCAACCCAAGCTCCGAAAGGCAAGCCTGAGGGAATCTTCACCATCCCTGGTGAAGGTCACATGCCCAAGCCGAACTCTCACTGGACCCATGGGGCGGTGATAGGTACCTCTCCTGGTATCCCACAGGCATCATATATAAACCGCCTTACAGGCCTATGGTCATGTTTGGGACAAGGAGTATGGTCAGGCTCTGGGCTCCCAGGAGGCCCAGGCAGTGCAGGTCTCACGTCACCCATGGTGCCTTCTCTGCTGGTGGATGGAAGCTGTGAAGACATCTCTGTGAGCCTACAGATGAATCGCCCTCCCCTGCAACTCCCATGGGTGGGGCTTCAGGCACATCAGGCCCTGGGCGCAGTTCACCTTCCAGAGCGCGGGGCCCCAAGCTGGGGTGAAACTCGGACAGATACCACACACCACAGTCGGAGTCCGAGTCCGAGTCCGAGTCCAAGTCCGAGTCGGTGTCAGAATCTTCTGGCACTGCGGCAGGTGGAGGGTCAGGTGCAGGTGTACCCTCCTGGCAAGAAAGTCAGGGCTGGGCTTGTGAAGGTTGTTGAGCCAGTGGGCAAGGCCCCACCAGTTCCCCTATAGGCAGCAGAAGGTTACTGCGTACAACTCACTTTGTCCCAGAGGCCGGGCCTGGATGAATCTCATATACCAGTAAGCTCCCCGTTTGTTGAACTATAGTGTAGGGCTCAGCCCACCACTGGACCGCAATCTTATGTCTGCCAGCCAATCTGGGGTCTCTGGCTCGGTCCTGGCTGCTGGCTCAGGAGCCCGAGCACCCCTGGACTCAACCTTTTGCTATGGGTTGGAGGCCTGGGCTTCCTCATGTAGCACCAGGCTTGGTCCACTCCCAGACCCTCCGTGCAGCACCTCCTGCATCGAGCTCCCAGCCTCATTCCGGGGGTTGAGGACCTGAGCCACCCAAGCGCTCCAAAAGTCCTACTCTGTGCATGGGCCTGTGCACTGTGTCTCTAGCCACACGCCAGAGGTGGTAGACCCAAGCTGCCTCACGCAGTTCCCAGGGTCTGGACAGTGCACCATGCTGCACACCGAGAGTCTAGCTGCTGGAGTCGTCCGCCATTCCCCACTGATGTAAGTGTTCAGGGGCACTTCTGGGCTACTGCTTTGCCCTGCTTCGCAGCTCTCCTCAGCTCTTCTAAGCCCCGCTCTTCTCTTTTCTCTGTCCCGGATGTGTTCCCCTCATGCTGGGCACGCAGCTCCTTTTATACTCTCCAGGGCTCTGCCCCTGAAGTCTTCTGGACCTGAGTGTTGCAGTCTTCAATCAGGTCGGGGGGGGGGGGGGGAACTCCTCTTCCCCTCCCCTCAGGAAAGGGGCATGACTTAACTCCTCTTGCTGCCTCCTGATTGGTGGATGGGCTCTACCAATCAAAACAGTAAGATTTCAAGCGTGGGACTCAACCCAAGCTCCAAAAGGCAAGCCTGCTACAGACTATAAGTGGATTTACAGAGAGCAGTGGTGCCAAGTAGAAAGGAATTATGTCATTTAAATACAAAGGATTAGGGAAAGGAGGGGGCAGTACTCAATGAAGTGAAGGTGGGTGAAAATGGATAAACAAAGCAGTTAACCTACAGAGGGACACAAGGGATCACCTTGTGCATTTAACAACTAGAGATCCTAAGAGAATTGCAAAATTGCAGGAAAATGGGGTCAAACAGAAAAATGTGATACACACAAGCCTAGCCATGACACTTGCTGTGATGAAAATAAGTACTACTGGATCTAAGTTGTTGTTATGTTGTCTGCAGACTGAGAAGAACTTTCCAAAAGCAGGAGGGCACGTTGGGCCTCAAAAATGAGATGTAAATATAACATATATAAATCCAGTGTCCACTGAAGTAAATGGCAAAATATCCATTGCCATCACTAGGTCAAGACACTAATCTGTCTTTTTCTTAATTGTGCTCAAGAAAGTTAACAGATATCAGTATAATCACAAAAAATATCAGATCCCACATGACGACAGACTATTAAAATATGAGTTAATTAAATACTGGTTATTTACCCGAATGAAAGAGCACCAAGAATCCTAAGAGCTCTATAAGAGTTCAAATAAGTCAACACACACACACACACACACACACAAAGCCAACTGAAAGAAACGGTCAAGAAATACTATATCACACAAACCAAAAAGAAAAAGAAATCACAAGAACCTAAGTTTAAAAAATACATAAGCAGCTAGATAATGCATCAGTGACATTGCAAATAAAGTGCAGAAAGAGACCTGCAGGGTTTGTGAAATGAGGCATGACAATAATTTCATTTACTGGACATATGCTATCTGAAGATACTGCAAGAGATCACTGTACCAACATCTGTAAGTAAAGAAAGAAAAAGGTAACTGCATTAGGAATTAAAACTAATTGACAAAAGCCTCAGAGAACTAGATCATCTAGTTCCTTATAAAAATGTAAAATAAAACATTTTGGTGGGAATATGAGGGGTTTGGAGGTTTTGTTACCTTTAGCATATACAAAAACAGCAATTTTAGCAAGCCACTAAATTCACAGCATCTGATGAAGTGAGCTGTAGCTCATGAAAGTTGTTATCGTATCTTACTATATTATATGTGAGGATACTGGCATACAATATCCTCACGCTTATAGTGTCACACAAGAGGGTTTTATATATTTTATTTTATTTTATTTTTAGGGTGTTTGTGGTTTTAATCCTCTTGTGTTATAACAAGGAAGTCTTTGTGGCTTGATGTATTTACTGTTCCTTATCTATTTTGGTATTCAGGGGTTTGAAAGATGTATTTATTAGCTGGGCTGAAGTCAAACAGAGAGAGTAGATGTGCACCTTATAGAGAGACTAACTAAATGCATATACATATTTACATAAATAAATACACACATGCACACTGTGTGTGTATGTAAATATGATCAAATAAATGTATAAAATAAAATGCATATATAAAATTAATGTTTAAAATATTTTATGTAAAATAAAATATATGCATATATAAAATAAATAAAACCCTAATTTCTGTTAGCATTTCTGTGCTGATCCAACAGGAAACTCTAGTTAATTTGCTACTCAACAGGAATGAAAACAACTGTGAATTTTCAATAATTATCAGGAGTTAGTAATTGGGAAGGATGTGCTGGCAAGGAATCAGAACAATGTCAAAACATAGTTGCAAATTAACCCACCACAGGCGTGACATAGATCTAGTGAAGTCAGATCCCGATTCTCACTTACATTGCAACCTCATTACACTCTGCTGCTTTAAAATAGGGCTGTTAGGTAGTTGTAAATGCAATTAATTTACATCCATTCAAGGCCTATTTACAGGGCCACGTTCAGGGTCTTTAAACTCCACTGGAGGTTCACACATTATACTTGCACACAAAGAATACTGATTCATAAAAACACATAATGCAATTTGGTATCCCAGGGTCTTAAATATTAAAATAAATCTTCTGATGTTTGTGAAGGGTAGGAAATCTAGAAACAGACAAAACAGACAAGAGAGTGCAGCTTGTTCATCAAGTTCCCCTTTAGAGAAGTTGTATACATTGTCACATGAAAGATAAGACGAAGTGATGCTAAAAAGACAAGATTCAAAAGAACATCCTTACCAGAGGGACAGATCTTGTGGCCAATTCCTAATCTCCCCAGTAAAATGGAATTTGCACTAATCCCCCCCCCCCCCCAAAAAAAGTGTTTTACTACTGTATTTTCACATGAAAAATACAGTCAAGGAAAAGAACACATCCAAGAAGAAATCAAGTATAAATTGCTTTTTAAGAAGTCACTATTATCTGCTCCAAAATGCACATAATAATAGAATGGCCACTGCCACCCCTGCATGGGTAATATCCTACAGATTTCTTACCCAGAAAAGCTTTGGCTTATGAGAAAGCCATAGCTAGACAAGAACAACAACAGGAAACAATCACCAACAGAGCCCAAAACACCCAAGAACTTCAAAGGACCCATCAAATGTGGTCTTGGTAAAAGATGAATGGATTTTAACGCCTGCTTATTTTGCTGCTGAATACCAAAGTTGCATGCCTAGGTGAGCTCAGTATAAAGGCCATCACTATACATAGTCAAACAAATAGTTGTGCCCAAGGCTATGTGAAAATTCATATACTCAGACATAAGATTTGTGTCCTAGATCAGCCTGGGTCATAGGTAAGAATGGTCCTATTCATGCATTATTCAAAACAAAGGAGGGAAAAATGGTTGTGTCAAGTAGAAATAGAAGTTTTGCCATTCCTGTGTTTGGTGAAGCAGCTATGGAAGAGTTCAGGGAGTGCTCATAAACCCGTGCTTGCTCAGAAGGCCTTACGGCTCAGGGCAAGCAAAACTTGGGGGCATCCGTACCCTGAGTCTATGGGCTTGGGCCTGCAAGTAGGATGCCTGCCAAAGAATATGGAAACATCTGAAGCCCCAGGTGTAGGTGGAGGAGGTTTGCTAGTAGTAGGGCCACTTATGGTTCTGGACTCTTGGATTTGGAATTAGTTTTGGCTAATTTGGCCTCAAAGTTTTTTAAAAAGTATGTTATGAGTTCTTGTATCTTAACTGAGGAGAACCAGGGTGATTGACCTGTATAAAGGCACTGTGGACTTCCATACATAGATATTTCACCAGTCCAAGTTCAGTTAAAGCAGTGCAAATTTGTGTGTAGATACTCATGGATTTAACTCTGGTTTACAGCAGTTTGGTTTACCCCACAGGCTAAGTACCTCATTATAAAGCCTGAGGCTGAATCAGTTCCAAGTAGGCAGCTTCTTCTATGCTACATAGTTTGAACGGGTAACCAGCAGATCTGACATTCAGCTTTCAATTACTGGGAAAGGCACGGAGAGGCCTGCACTGACCCAGGCCAGTAGGCAGAAGGCATTAGAGCATGCCTCCCAGTCTCCGGGTCATTGCCAGCCCAGCCAAGTGTCCCCAGCCTCCCACTGTCCCCACACAGGGAGTGCAGGAGCTCCCTGGCCAGGTGCTGACCCACCTTGGGGGAGCCTCTTTCTCCAGGAGGTTCCCCCAGCCTGGGTTCCCCAGCCCAAGCCCCCTCTCCTGCTTCCAACTTGCTGATAGTTTCAGCCACTGCTACAGGTGCAGGGAGGGGGAGTCATCCAGCCAGGTGCCTGCCCCTGCAGCCCAGCATGGGGGCACTAGGGAGCCCCTGCCTTGGGGGGCTTCCCATCACCCAGCCCAGAGTCCCCCCCCAGCCAGCCCCAGGAGCTGAGAGGAATTCTTCCAAACCCTACCTATTTGCCTCAGCTGTTGGATTCTCAGAGAGAGCCCAGGGAGCAGAGGGAAATTCCTCTACCCTCCTGCATTAGTTTTGCCTCAGACTCATAGCAGCTAAGGCAAAACAGGCTACAGAGAAGCAGGAGAATTTTCCTCTGCTCCCTCAAGCTGCCTGAGACTTGCAAGGGCTGAGGCAAGGTTCTAAGCAAGGATCCGGAGGGGAAGTAAAGCTGCCAGGGTCTGAAAAGCCTGCACCACAGGGCCCTTCCCTCCCCACAGGTGCTGTGCACACCCTGGCTAAAGCGGAGCTGGTGGTCTGTTCCCCTGCCCAGCTGTCCCTCTGGGCTGACAGACAGGTACGAAGCAAGCTAAGGAGCAAAGGGGTGAGGCAGTCCCTGCTCCACTGGAGCAGGCAGCATAGCCCAGGGCTGCAAAGAATCATGGGATCCTGGAGGCCTTCAAGTTGACTTGAACCAGGAGGGGATCTGGGACAGAAGTTCCATAAACTTTTTTGACCTAAATCAGTTAAGTCTGATACTACATCCAACCAGGTTTATCTTAAACCAGTTTTGGTCATTTTGAAAGTGGTTTATGTACACTGAACTTCTGTTCTGTTGCAGGTTTAAAACAGTTTCTGATCACTTAAGCTGGTTGATACGTAACTCAGTGGTGATGCGTAGAGGGTGCATGGGGGTGCACGTGTACGCCCTAACTGCGCTGGTGCCCCCCCGAAAGTGAGCATTGTTGGCTTCAGCAATGGGCAGGGGGGCAGGCGGAGCACTGGTGGACTCCCTCACCCCACCCCGAGAAGAGCTGCTGGCACTTCCCGGCACACCACTGGCACTTCTTGGCATAGCGTCCAGTCACGGGGGGACACCACCGACACCATCGCAGCCACCTATAGACGGTCCCCACTCAGCCCACCCTCACCACCAACACCTGCGTCACCACCTGCAGGTGGTCGCCATGCCCCCCAGCCTCAGGAGGCACACGTGGCCTATGATGTAACTTCTGTCCCTAGCTACATAGGGTAAACAAATATAAGATAACCTGGGCTTAACTAAATCCTTAGTCTTGCCTACACAGTAAAAAAATAAAATAAAAAGAATGGTTTCTAGGTAGAGCTTTGCCATTAGAGCTAGACTAGAACCTGTCCCCCCAGGAGACACAACTTACACCAGAAAAAAAAATTGTGAACAAATTTCCCAACTGAAAAAAATTATCCAGCAAAAGGAATTGCTTAAGGAAGATAATTGCATCTACCTTGTCAGCCCAGCTGTGTTGGTTAGAAGGCTGGTGGGCTGCTTTCACACTTCTGACCATCAGGTCCTGTGCTGTCAAACCTTTGAGGCCAGAGTTAGCTCTTAATTCAACTGTTGTAGTAACTCACCTCTAGTTAAACTAGTACAACTTCCTCTAAGGTCTTTCTCCAAGGCCCTTTCCCAGAAAACACTCACTAGGCTTTAAAAGTGGAATTTGCCCTTTGCTCATTGCTTAACTTCTTTCTTTTTCTGTTTTGTTTTGTTTGGGGGATTTTTTGTCTCTCAGCAACCCTGCTTCCTATGGTAGGCAAGACTTTTCCTTCCATTACATCTTAAGTAAAATCATAGCATCTAGCAACCATGCTTCAGGATGCATTGGGAAGCATCATCAGTGAGTTCCTTTGTCTGTGATGATGTCCCTCATTTAACATTGCTTTTGCTTGGAAGGGGCAATTCATGAAACATCAACACCTTATTCTGAAAACAAGGAAACTATTTTCACACAAGTTGCCATCAGTGTTTGTAATTGGAAGTGCTAGGATACAGTTTAGCAAGTTGCAGCACCCAGATAAATTTGTTAACAAGCTAGAAAAGAACAGTTTTCTTGCCATTTTCCAGTTGGTCTTAAAAAAAGGTATCATTTTGGAACCACGAGTTCTAGTTTTTTGTATGTCTTCAACAAGCTAGAAGAGCACTGAAAAAAAGATAATTCAAGAAGTAGCCAGCCTGCAGCAGGGAGTGAGTGTGTTTTGTAGATCATATTGTATATTTTCCAGTCATGCCATCTGATTAAAACACCAGCTGCATGAAAGGCACAAAGAGGAAGTAATAAGTGGTGTTGAGCACATTCAGGAGAATGTGTATACCCAGTAGGTGTCTATCAAAGTTTGCACAACATTCAGTAGTTCAAGCAAGCTGTCTGGCTGGCTCTGTCACATGATTAACTCGAAACATGAAACTTCACTATGTGCTCAGGCAAGTTCTACTTCTCCTAATAAATGAGTATTCTCCTTCGCACAATAGTCTTAGAAGCCAGGCAGAGATCATCTGTGGGATTGTATCTCAGGTCGACAGTTTGGCATATTACTCCTTCCTACGGTCATAAGAACCACCACATGTTTTCACTAAAAGGTTCCTAGTTTACCTGATTCTAACTACAAGGAATATGGACAAGTTCAATAAGATCACTGTGCCAGCTGGTGAGAAGCTA
>NW_017728994.1:41977873-41984146 GCF_001723915.1 Gavialis gangeticus | reverse complement strand
CCTTCCTATGGTCATAAGAACCACCACATGTTTTCACTAAAAGGTTCCTAGTTTACCTGATTCTAACTACAAGGAATATGGACAAGTTCAATAAGATCACTGTGCCAGCTGGTGAGAAGCTAAGGTATGAGCTTTTATTCCTTTTATGTTTTGTTTTCTATGATTTTGTAATATTTCTCCTTTACTGCTGTGCTTATAGAACTGAATAAGAGAAGTTAGAGGACAGATTGGGCTTAGAAATGAGAAATTGGTATTGGTCTATGTTTAGAAAAGTGCAAAGCCAAACAACCTGTTGTGCTGGAAAACACAGTCCCTTCTAGCTTCTACCAGTGCCACTAAAATTCTGAAAACTGAAAATAAGCATAGCCAATAAAGCATACAGAGGGAAGACTAGACATAAAATAAAAGCATTTTCCATATTAAAATTAAAAAGGATTTGAAGATTTTGAGGCACAATATATGTGGCAGAGCATTTTGTAAAAAAGGTCATGACCAGCTACAGAGCTGCAGAAAAGCACAGTACAAATTATGACAAAACAGTCATGTGAATAAAACTCAGATATAACCTAGTAGCTTTCACAACAGAATCTGTCCTTGCTGTTTTTATTTTCAGTGAACTGCAGCCTCCCTTTTTTTTTTTTAAAGTTGTCTTTTTTTTTTTTCAGACATTAACTCACCTGGCCCCTGACACATAGGCAGGAGTTTGCTTAAACATGTCAGAGTTTTGTAAGAGGGTGCTTCTGTTTAACTGTTAATATATCCAAATCTTGGAAGGGAACAGTATCAGGGGAGGGAAAGCACAAAACAGGCCAAAAAAGGGAGAGAGAATTTTAAATATAGCATACTTGGGAAGAATTAGAAGGAAATCATTACAAAATAATTTCTAAGGTAACTGGAGAACTCCTCTGGAAAAAGTCTGCACCAGGTAGGAAACACACTTTTCCTACACCATTAATTTTTTTTAAAATACCTTTTCCATACAGGAACAAAATATACCTCTAGAATATTTTTCATGAAAAATGAGGAAAAGATTGAGACACACTCATCCCACAGTAACCAACAGCCAAATATCTGGGGTCCGTCTCTGACTCCCAGTTTCCCTGTCAGAGGAGACTTTCATGTAACTGAAATATTTCTGCAAAAAGTTTCAGTTTGGCAAATCATTTTCAGAGCCGGGCACAGGTGTGGGCGAACCAGGCAGCTGCCCAGCGTCCAGCCAGAAAGGGGTTTCGAAAATGGTAACTTTTTTTCCGTTATCTGATTATTATCATCATCATCTCTGGCGAAGGGGGGCCCGATACTAAAAGTTCACCCGAGGTTGCCAGGAGTCTAGGTACGTCACTGATCATGGTTTTCCGGTGGAAAAAAAATTGAGTCAAAAAGTTTCTACCTCTAATGGAGCCTCTGTCCTCTAGGCTATGTCTAGCTCTATGTCCAGCTTTCTTTGATGAGAAAAATGGGAGTTAGGGGCCAAACAGAAGTATAAGCAGTGAAGACACGGTCCATCATAATAATGAAAAACATAGTGGAAACAAAGGATTGTAGTGTTGTTAGGTACCTGTTAGTAAAAATTAGTCTCCACATGGGTTTGATGTCCCGATAGCTATCTTATGTAAAATCATGTTTTCAGCTACTGAGTTTCTCCCATGTTCTGCAGCTATGGCACAACAGAACTCTGCTCAAGCACAAACAAGAGTGTACTGCTGCCATGCTAACCTGGGCATGATTGTTAGTGTACCAATTCAACGTTCATATGGAGAAAGATGTGCCCCTCTACTGTAGCTTCTGGTAGGCTGGGTCAGTCAATTCAGATGATTTTGCAGTGCAGAATGAAGCAGCAGTTAAGAATCCTCATGGCCAGTTAACATCTGTAAGAACATGCCTACTGTTCAACACGTTAGTAGCCCCATCACTCTCGGTGAGATTACTCCCATGCTTAAATATTGGCAAAGGGCTAAATGCCTTTTTCAGAAGGGGACCCAAACATTTGCCCATAAGGCAGAATTAATATTTTAGGCTTTGCTGATTTGTAGCAGTTGTTTCCATAACTGCATAACTGGCCCAGAGTTAGAAGGCACAAAACATATCAGGGGAGGAATGTAATGGGGCTGTAGCATTGCTTCATCCTGTGATTTATACAGGAACATGCTACAAGGTATTGTTCATGGCTTACTAACAACAAAGTGGGAACTCCCTTGTTTTCACTATTAACACTGAATATTACATTGGTGAAATAATTGCATGTGCTGAGAATGAACACAGGGACAAAAATTCCTGCTGATACTAAATACTGTCTTTCTAATTAAAGTCAGAAGACCTCTAATGACAGCTTTCTTGAAGGTTCATTTTGTAGCCACAAGAATCTAGCAGAAGGCATAATCTTTCATATGCCCACTTCATCAGATGCTATGTTACACAGCTAACTACCTCAGTCTACATAAGAATCAAGATGCCCTTAGTGCTGAATCAGTGTCTGAGCCCAAAGCTTTAACTTTTCAGGACTTGATTCATAAAGCTAGATTTTACGATCTGGTTTGATATCAATATTTCTCATCTTCTCCCAAGTGGTATACTATATTCTACTGGAGATCTCTTTTGTTCGTACTACTGTATCAGTGTTTCACACCACTGGACCTGCATATTTAACTCGTTCAGCTGCTTTGCTTATCTTGGTAAGATAGGACTACCAGAGTGTTCCTATAGGCCTCTCTACCCAGCATGTTGTGAACAGGCACATTGTGCTTGTAGTTGTGAGACTCATTCACTTTGACACGTTTCATGGAGTTCCAACATCATTTTCATGTGGCATCATATGCATGCATAGTATTATGTAGACATTTCCTCAAAAACCATTACACATGATCATGGCTTCCAAATGGGAAAGTTTGGATTCCAGGAAAAGATTGTCTAGAGAGAAATGAATTATGTGACAGACATAGGATCCTATATTCTTTACGGTGTATTTCTTAAAAATGTGGGATATAAGAAACCAACTGATAGGATATGGTGCAGCAATAGCAATGCAAGTTTCTACATGCTACTCTGAAAACATGGTGGACGTGAAGGCTAGGGACAGAAGTTACGCATAAACCAGTTTATGTGATCAGAAACTAAACTTTAAACCCATAGCAGAAGAGAAGTTCAGTGCACATAAACCAGTTTTAAAATGGCTGAAACTGGTTTGAGATGGGCCTAGTTATATGTAGTATTAGACTTAACTGATTTAGGTCAAACCAGTTTATGAAACTTCTGTCCAGACCCCTTCCTGGTTCAAGTTAAATCAGAGTTCCCCAGCATGCTTTGCAGCCCTGGGCTGCACTGTGCTGCCTTCTCCAGAGCACAGGGCTGGCCCCTTCCCTCTGCAAAAGTGAAGTGCAGCTGTTAACTCAAAGGTACAGCTTCAGGCTTTCAGAATCCTGCAATAGCTTCAGTGGCTCTCGTTCTTTTGAGAGTATGATCCCAGAACTCCTGGCTCCACGCTGTTTCTAGCAGCTACAGACCTGATTGTGTTAGAACTCCTCAAACTTGCTACATTCGCTATTATGACCACAGAAGTTAATAACAACCCTCACCACTTAGATAGTACTAGTTACATATCTCAAAGCAATATATAAAGGTGTTATTACTATCACCACTGTAGGGAGACAAACTGTAGTGATACCATATATTAAGTACAAGCATTGACCTGCTTACAGCCACACAGAGTCACTTCCAGGACTGGAAGAAAACATGAGCTTTCTAACTGAAAAGTATAGTCCTGGGTGCTATTCGGCAGATTCCCCTCTTTTTTCCTTTTCTTTTTTTTTTTCTTTAACTCCATTTGCCTTTGTGCTGTAACTCAAAATTATAACCTCCAACCACAGCTCTGAGGTTAACTATAAGAAATGCATTTGACATTGTTCTGGGACTGGGCAAATGTGCCTGCAGTTACTTTACAAAAAACCTATAAGGTTTAACATTTAGATGAAATCCTAATCCCATCGATATCCACAGGAATTTATCCACGAACTCAAGAGTACGCTATTAATGGCTCATCACCTTTAAAAGGAATTTATGATCCTCAGCAGTTTCCTATTGACCTAGAGATCTTGGAAATGACTGTTAGTCCTTTTCTTCACTTCATTGCAATATTTGCTGGTAAACCCTTCCAGTACAGCCCCAGCATACATGGACAAAAGGATGTAGCTTCAACCAGTTCCCCAAACAGAATGAACTAAACCAACAAAAATACTTTTTTCCAATTTAACTCTCTCTGCACTGGAGCTTTTGCTGACCTAAGTGTATTATATAGCAGTGGTTCTCAACTTTTGGTACCTTACATACCACCTGCCAATCAACACAGCAAAAGTGAAACCCGAAGTCCCACTGTGGCACTTCTGGTTTTGCCACCACAAGCTGTGTCCCACTTTTTCCTTGCAGACCATGGCCTGGGGCAAAGCAGCCTGTGCGGGGCCCCCCTCCCTGTCCCCCCACACAGTGATGCCAGGGAGTGAAAGCCCTGGTGCACTGGACACGGTGGGAGGGGTGGTGGCTGGAACTTCCAGCCTGAACAGGCAAAGACGCCTCCAACCCACCAGGCAGGTGGGCGGGCCAAATTCAAAATACAGCACCCATGTACCCCCTGCCCATGTCTCGCCTACCCCCAGGGGTACGCATACCATGGGTTGAGAAACACTGTTATATAGGGATGTCACCTTCCCTCCATACTCTTAACTATGCTGGCAAAATGTAAACCAAATCTTAAACTCATGTGATAGGTGTCTCAATACAGGTATGCTTTGCCTCTTCTAGTACCCTAAGTTCTTTCTCTCAAGTGTACATAGCAAGAAATGAACGTATTTGGGAGCAAAATGACATGTTAATGTAAATTGGCACCTAGTGTGCTATTATGTTTCAGATATTTTATCACAGAGAACAGTTTTCTTTGTGAGAAAAATCAATTGGAAAAGTTAGAAAGCTGGGTTTTGGGCTATAAGAAAGTGTTGGTATTAATCTCAGTCATTAATTCCTGTTATTATAATAATGTATTATTATTATTATTATTATTGTTTAGAATGTTTCCTAATCAAGCTTTGATATGCAACTTGTCATACTCAGAATGAAATCGCTGTAGGAAAAGTTGGATTCAACCATAGAATTGTTGGTCTGAAAAGCTATTTATTATTCATGCGACCCTGTGCAAACTAGGACTTCAACATCTGACACAGAATGCCCCCACAAAAAATATGGAAGTAGACTCTAAGTTTCCATTTTACTTAAGGGGCCATATTTAGCTCCTCCACCTTTCAGTGCACCCATGTAGGCATGTAGGGCGTGAAAAAGTAGCCAGATAAAAACCCATGACAAGCAAGATTGACGACACAAGAAGAAGAAAGGAAGAGAAAAGTCTCTTGGTTCTTTTCTGACTGTGACCAGGATGATGAAGGGAAAAAGTTAATTTCCCTGACACCTCTACAGCATTCTCAGTCCGCTGCAGAAACTAAAGGTCTCATCACAGAATTTAAGGCCAATTCATGACAAAACGTGGAGTTACAATTATACAGCATTGCCATTTTACATCCATTTCCCACTATTTGTCGTTTTTAATCAAGTACTGAAACTTACTCCTCCATGCTTCTTGGCGCACTCTATTTCAACATCTCCAAATACCACTATATTAATCACTTTTCCACAGCAAGGTCTACATGACTTACATATTCAGATTCCTTCCCTGCTTCCACCTGCTGATCTGGCCCTCGCCTCCAAGGCCAATGCCACTCCAGTTTATGTTTGTGCCCATTTTTTTGCTCTTCTCCTTTCACTTGAAACTCACTTCTCTTCAAACCCCTTGGCAGCTTCTTATTCCTAAGAGCAGTCTTTGTCATTTTGTCCACCAACCGATGGCATTCTTCATTTGAAATCCTCTATAAAAAGATTTCCTGTGAACACTTCCAGCAATAACTCATAAGATGAAAACCTAATTAATACATGCCCAGTTCTGGAGCTTGGAACATACAGGCATGTTTGGCCATCACACATGTTATGTCTACACAATAGTTTTGTCTATGGCCCTGTTTATATGGCAATTACAGACAGAAATTGTTTAAACATGCTTGTGACTTAAACCTATTAAACCATGACCTATTGTTTGTATGGCAGAAAACACCATAATTCTAAAACCCTTGCTAAGCAGTCATGGATAAGCTTGCATATTTATCAACTTTAAGGTACAGGCCAAATCCACACTAGTGATTCTTTGACAATAGAGCTATACTATCTTAGTGGTTCTAGATC
>NW_017728994.1:41953769-41972873 GCF_001723915.1 Gavialis gangeticus | reverse complement strand
CAGAAAACACCATAATTCTAAAACCCTTGCTAAGCAGTCATGGATAAGCTTGCATATTTATCAACTTTAAGGTACAGGCCAAATC
The DNA here is from genome assembly GCF_001723915.1 of Gavialis gangeticus. Lineage (NCBI taxonomy): Eukaryota > Metazoa > Chordata > Crocodylia > Gavialidae > Gavialis > Gavialis gangeticus. The sequence goes on along the minus strand of NW_017728994.1, from coordinate 41,972,788 downwards.
CACACTAGTGATTCTTTGACAATAGAGCTATACTATCTTAGTGGTTCTAGATCCTTGACACACATGTTCGACACTGGTATAATCAGCCCCTATGCTGGTTAAAAAAAAAAAAGCGTAAGTGCAGGAAGTTCAACCATCCAGTGCTATAACTAATATGAATCTGAAAAATCAAGCATGAAATCACACCAATGTAGGTTTATAGCAGTGTAGGTGTTGTATGCCTGCAGCTTACCCCAGAGTATCATAGAATCATACAATCATAGAAAATTAGGGTTGGAAGAGATGTCAGGAGGTCATCTAGTTCAACCCCCTGCTCAAACCAGGACCAGCCCCAACTAGGTATTCCCAGCCAAAGATTTGTCTAGCCATGTCTTAAAAACCTCCAAGAATGGAAATTCCACAACCTCCCTGGGCAACCTGTTGCAGTTTTTTACTACCCTCCTAGTGAGAAAATTCTTCCTAATATCTAACCTAACCTTCCCCTGCTGCAACTTGAGACCATTGCTCCTTGTTCTGTCATCTGCCACCACCAAGAACAGTCTAGTTCCCTCCTCTTTAGAACCATCCTTCAGGTAGTTGAAGGCTGCTATTAAATCTCCTCTCAGTCTTCTCTTCCCTGGACTAAAAAAGCCCAGTTCCTTCAGACTGTCCTCATAGGTCATATGCCTCAGCCCCCATACTATTTTTGTTGCCCTCCACTGGAATCTCTCCAATTTATCCACATCCTTTCTGTAGTGGAGGGCCCAAAACTGGACACAGTACTCCAGATATGGCCTCACCAGTGCTGAATAGAGGGGAATAATCATTTCCTTTGACCTGCGAGCAACACACCTACCAATGCAGCCCAGTATGCCATTAGTCTTCTTTGCAACAAGGGCACACTGTTAGCTCATATTCAGCTTATTGTCTGCCATAACCCCCAGATCTTTTATGCAGAGCTGCTGCCCAGCCAGTCAGCCCCCAGCTCAAGGCAAACAAGCTACTGCCTACTTCCTAGAAACTTAATAACAAGGCACAGTAACTACCTACCACGTGAGTACCTTGTAATAGCTGTGCATGTCTGCTTCAGACAAATGTACAGAACCAATGTTAAATTGTACTCATGCAGTCCAGGCCACTAGTATGATTTGCAGTGGCAAAACGAACTTTATTTCAAAACTGCCACCTACACACTCCTCAGTGCAAAATCATCTTTATCAACTTCATCATTTTGTTGATGTCATTGTTTATCTACACTAGGGACTTTTAGTAGCACAACCATAACAATCACAACTCACACCAAATCACACCTCTGGCTTGCATAGCTATACAAGAAACAGCCTGTAGAAGAAATGCAGCTAACTAAAGGCACAGCTGTTTCTGTAGCCAACAAGGTAGGGTATTCTGTCACCCTTGAATCCCCTGCCTGAAATACCAGGAACCTATTCACAGCTGGGTTGACTGGAGTAGGCCTTTAGTGCAAATCTGGAGTTGGCTCAATAGCACACTTCTAGACGCATAGCAAGATATCCTCACCATCCTTCTCCATAAGAAAGTCAGATTTGAGTTTGGTTAGTCTTTTTTTTTTAAGCCAGGCCAATTCATGGCCAGCTGACTATTCAGAAAGTTAGTAAGGTTAATAGAGCTAGGTCTTTATCTCTGCTGCCTGAACTTGGTATTGAAAACCATTAGGTGCAGCAGACAAATTCGGGCTGATTTTATTTAAATCTATAGTTGGCAGGACAAGCCTGGATTAAATTTATCTTTTGACTTATACTTTAATTGTGAATTTTCCTGATATAGATTGAACATGTGTGCCACATCATTACTTGCATCTTCGTTAAAATCCCATTGGTTAATCCCTTGACAGAACTGAGAGAAATTTGGCATTTCTATCCTGCAGGAAATTCCAACATTTCAGCCATTGTTTTCATCCTAAATCCAAATGAAAAGACTCAGTTCAAGAAATTTCAATTGTTGAAGAATGAATACTCCAAAATGATTTGATTCAGAAATATGGAAGCTTTTGTTTCAATATTTATTACTGAAATAAAATATTTTTATATTCACAGCATGGACATGCTTCTCTCCAGTTTCTTGAACTGCCTTTTGAAATGCTCCATCTGAAGCCAGTTTTCATATTAGACTGCATTTTTGCATTGTTAGGCATTGCTTCATGAAAACTGTAGGCAGGGAAATTCCCAACCAGCTATACTTTATGGACATGTCCAGACGAGCACAGACATTTGTTTCCCTAGGGACAACTTGTCCCCAGGGAATGCCTGTGCCACACACGTGCTCTGGCGCATGGCAGGTTATCCCAGGTGGCGTAGGAGAGGCTGGCCCCAGCAGCCTCCACAGCAGAAAGCCTGGCCAGCAGCCAGACTGTAGCTCTGACTGGCCAGGTTCTGGTTATGGCAGCACATGCTGCTGCCACATGAGCTGCTCCGCTTTTTTTCGGCGTGGGGTTTTTGACCCCGGGATGTCCTGGGGTCAAAAAAACCCTGCACTGCAAGGTAGCAGTGCTGGGAATGCCTGCATGTGTGGTGTGTACAGACCTATCTGCAGCACCACATACCACGTGTCTGTGTTCATCTGGACAGGGCCTACATGTCTAATGAAAATGCTTCAAAACCACTGATAATATAGACCACTGACTAAAAGTGGTAGTCAATTTAAAAAATCTTTTCACTTCTGCAGATGGCTCATTAGAGCTCTAGTGTTAGAAATGAAGGAATATGTATTAATGTAATTGTTTCTCCTTAAATGCTTTATGTGGTGGTTAAAATATTAGTTGTAAAATAAGAGAGAATTTAGTTTTATACCCCATCTTTCATATTCTAAATACTCTACAGTATAGTGCAATGTGTTAGATATGTTCTTTTAAAAAGCATGTATCACAGCTATTGATATGTGCTTAGCAATAGAGGTGGAAAACTCCAGAAAAATTACCCTTGAATATGATACAGAATTGCCATATTTAGCTGTTTGGGAACTCTCATAGATTTTGGCAGAATGCTAAAGGACCTCACAAATGGTACACGTGAATGTATAGTTTGCTTCAGCCCTACTGAATGGCTTTAGAACCAACAGCAGTCTGCAAGCTCTGCCAACCTTTTTTTCTAATCTGTAAAAATAAATTCATTACAGGCGTTACAGAATAGCCACTTGTTTTTCAGAAGTACTTATACTGAAGCTTCCTGTGATATGCTGCAAATCTATAATGTCAATGAAAATGCCACACACAACATTCTTGCAATAATGAAAATGCATCCCAAAGCAGTAAAGTAAAAGACCGCAATAGGACTAGTGGCAGTGGTCTTTAATTAGACCAACAAGATTTTTTGGGGGAAAAAAAACCTTTCATTTCTTTTAAGTGCTGTTGGGGGGGTTGTTTTTGGGGGGGTTGTTTTTGTTTTGTTTTGTTTTTTGTTTGGGGGGAGGTTGGGGGGTTTTTTTGGTGGGTTTTTTTGTTGCAAAAATCTTGTTGGTCTAATAAAAGATATTACCTCTACCATGAGTCCCGATTCCTTTTTCCTCTGGACCAATACTGCTACAACTTGGATATAAGACTACCACATACATTCATTGGGTTCAATACAGGGGCAAAAGGGTGATATTCTAAGGACTGTGTATACCAGAGGCCAGACTAGATGGTTTAATAATCCCTTCTAGCCTTAAAAATCTATGAATCAGGATTGGCCTCCACACCACAGGCAGGTAAGCATTTGAGACTTGTTACAAAAGGCATTCTTCTAGAGAGGCAAATAACATTCACTCCTCTTTGGCACTGATTAAGGCTTATCTACACTAGGAAATTGGCTTGTGGCTAATCGTTGTCAGCCCATCACAATCCCATAATTGACAAGTGTAGGCAAATTTGTACTCATTTGACTTGGGCAACTGGTGAGCAAAGTTATTTCCTATGCATCAATTCTTACTGAAAATTTAAAAAAATATATCCTTGAGTCCAGGACCAGAGAAAAAACTAATCTTTTCCCAGCTCAATGACACAAGAAAGTGCTGCCTAAAAGAACAAAAGACAAAGAATCCAATTCAGACACTAAGGAAGGAAGGAGCTGGCTGTTAAAGACAAATTTAAGCTATGCCTAGCATCCAGCTATGTGCATGTTCCTTAAGTATGCAGAAGTCCAGATTCTACTGATCTGACTCACGCTGTGGAGTACTTTACTGAGCATGTGATTTAACTGATTTGTAAGGAATCCTGCCTTGTAGAAAGTGCCTAAAAGTCATATGTTCCATTGTTTTTATGACACCTCTGTTTTCAGTGTTCCTAGCACTAACTTACTTGTCCATTTGTACCCCTTTACCAAAATTGAGAATGTTGGCTGGAAGTAAGATATTTGAGGGGGGTTTTCCCCTTTAAAAATGGATATAGAATCAATAACTTCCACTTACAGAACCTCTGGGGACAGGCCAGGGGGACCTCAGTTTAGTGCCTCGTCTGAATGCTGCTCTATGTGCTACTTCAGATATCAGGTGTGGTTTTTGATCTGGATTCTGATTGTCATTTTGCACAGCTTCTACAGCCAGCTACACATGTTCAGTTTAAGATGGAGTAAAATAGGACTTTTTTTTAAACATAATTCATTTTCTAATGTAGACCGAGCCTTACTGTTCTGTTCACAAAAATACCCCACAATAAAACCAAAACATTTTATCTATTAAGGGACAGGGAACTGCTATGTGTTTTCAGGGTTCATATATTAGTCTACCTTGATTACTTTGTAAAAAACATTACACTTAGGCAGAAGCTGCAGGTGTTTCAGGTCAATAGGGAATTTGAAGGTCTCATTTCAGTTCTTTCTTGTTTACAATATCAGGACGATAATGTAGCAAAATGCTTAAGCATGTGCCTAAACATAAACATATTACTGAGTCCAATACCTCTGTATAATTCAGGATGGATTTTTAGTTGCTGCTCAACAAATGCCCAAGGCTAAAATGACAAGGCCAGATTCAAAGTGAAGCGGAACAAGAAAGCAAGAGAATAGAGGTTTATTAGGGTCCATGCTACGCCAATCTCAAACCAGTGATATTAACCCTTCATTTTCAATTGCTCAATTCACACACAACATTTAAAGTATTTATGAACAACAGATTATTTCCCTTAGCCTCCTTACTCTTTGCATCAGTTTCTATTTCCTCATAGAGTCATGCTATGTTTTCAACCCACATACCTTTAAGGAGGAGAGGAAGATTATATCATTATTCAAAAATGCCTTTAGGACTGTGATTAAAAGTGATGTCAGGCTCAATAGGTTATAATTCCCTACCTTTCTACTCTACTCTATTTTCTTTATTGGTTCCCCTCCAGTGACTTTGTACTTCCCCCCCTTTTTTTTTTGTAGAGCAACAAAAACTCCTTTGAACAATTATATCTGCTCTGCCATACCCTTTAGTATTGTAATGTTAGTCCTTCATGTAAGCCTGAAGTTGAGTGAGTTTTGATTTGTTTAATATTTGTTGTAAGGTGACCATTAATGCCTTTCATTTCATTCTGCTGCTTTGAAATCATTAAGCAGAATACAGTAGATTTCCAAAAAAACCCCACAAACACTTCATTTAAGGAGCAGCCAATTTCTGCTTGGCTGAAGCACGCACAACTTCCCTTCCCAATTCAGAATGTAGGAAGCTGTCATCAGGAAAAAAAATTCTCTCTCACACCATAGCATCCATTGACAAAACAAATACAACTCCATTAGTCACACTGTACATATTATAATAACTAGCTTTTATATGCAGGTTGTAATACAGCATTGCCAAGAGAACTAGGTTTTCTGTTTGAAAATTAGTAGAAGGACACCATTAGCTATTGACCAAATTTGATGATTTTTGGCAATACCTCTTGCTTTGCCATCATGTTAAAACTTGAGCCCACATTTTCAAAATAGAGAAACTTTAAATTTCAGGTTAGTACTTGTATAAGTGTGACTAGCAGCCTGTTTGTCAAGATTACCTGGAGGACACAGAGAGATAAAATATATTCAATATTTAACCTCTCTGGGCCACTGTGTATACTCTGTAAACAAAGGTACAAAATGTACACAGTGTTTTTTGTCAGAATAGCAAGTTATTAAAAAGTGAGGTGACTATGGTGGCATTGAGGCAAAACAAAAAAAAATCTGACAAAAATCAAAGATTTATTTCCACTTCCCTTTGCTAAATCCCATCAGTGCAATGGAGGCAAGGGAGGAAGTTATATCAGCTTCCCTTCTATTAAAGGATGGGAAAGAGTTAGGTGCCTGTCTGATTTCTTCCTGAAAGTTAGCATAGACTTTCACTTTCTCTCTCTCTTTACAGCTTTCAGATCTCTCCCAATGAAGAAGGAGAATCTTAAGAAACCAGTTTCATATGCACACAGTAGCTACATGCCAGCATTTTGACATGTCCAACAGTCACACAGAGGAATCCTAACAGAATAGTAACAACCTTGACCCAAACTGAAGCACAATTCTTTTCAAACAACAGTCTGTGTTCACATTCTAGATAGCACAGTGTGGAAGTATGGGCAAGATAGTAAAATCAGAGGATAATATTTTCAGAATTTTATACTTCCCCCAAAATGCCACTTATAAGAAGACTACAGGGATACTTAAAAAAATAGTGGCAGCATAATCAGAAAAGGGACACTCCTTATATGCCCTACCCACCTGCTCCAAATCCAGATATACTACCCGAGTGGCACTGTTCCAGGATTATCTCCAGTAGCTGCTCTCAAGCCTTTTGGAAACTGAGGTCTTGAGAGCAAGGGGAAGACCCCAGCGTGGCTGCACAGGCATGCTTCCAGGTTTGGAGCTTGTGAGCAGATAGGTAGGGCATAATCAGAAGTATTCCTGCTAGGACATACTGCTGCTGCAGTATAGACATACCCCAAGTAGAACTGAAAGCAGCCTGAAGAGGGAAATTCAGGGTCGGCCATATTTGGATATTTGAATTTGGCTTATACTGAACTTCAGGTACTGAAAAAGAGATAACGGTGTCTGTTATTTTATTGTTTATCATGTGTGTTTGTCTGTCATGACTCTTTTATTATTTCTATTATTTTAAAGTAAGGTAATTTTAGACTGTTGAAAACCAGCAGCTAATAAGGACTCCGTATTTACTTCATCAAGGAAAAAAATGAACATGGATTCAGATGTTTCACTGAAAACAGTACCTATGCACAGAGATCTATCTGTAACCATGATTTGGGTAGGAGCACACTGGCAAAGGCGGCACATGATCTTGGCTTGTTATGGTGGTAAAACATGAAGTCTTTAAACTTTTCCAAGTTTTAAGCAAAACATTTACAATTGTTCTACAGAGGAAGCAAGCTTTATTCATGGCAAAAACTGCTCTCTGCCTTTGTCCAAGAACAATAAACCTTTCTTAACTATTCACCTGCCTACCTGTTTATAAAATTGAAAAGCTAATAGAAAGCCCAACCAAAATAAACAGATAAATACCAGCTGGAAGAGAAAATGTTAGAATGACTTCTCTGTGTAAAGAACAGCAGCAGAAGGGGCCTGGCATGTTTTTTATTCTGCAACATTTCACGTTTCAATCTATGTACAGGCAGTCCTCGGACTTATGACATAATTGGATCCTGAAAACCGCGTCTTAAGTCGAAACGTTGCAACTGGGAACCATTTTTCCCATACAAAACAATGTTATAAATGGGGATGGGTTCCTGAACCAAGGCCCAACACCCTATTTTCACCAAAAATATTCCAAAATTTTGTACTCAATCAATTATAGATGAGTAATATAGCTACATTAATGTATTTATATTGTAAATAGCAATCATATTGATTTGGAAGGACTTCTTTGAGTGACTTTGCTGGACTTTTTGAAGGGTTCTTGGCTGGAGTCTTCTCGGGAGTCCTGGCTGCAGGTTTTCCTGGAGTCTTGTCTGCTTTCTTAAAGAAAGTGTCCAAGGAAGTTTGAAGAGATGTTCTCCAGGGAGATGAGCAATGCAGCGAAATCATTTGCTGGTGTGGCATTGCATCAGATGAAGTGTTGTAAAGTCAAAACTGACATCATAAAGTTGAAACAGGGTGTCAATTTATAAATGTTACAAGTGCGAAACGTTGTAACTCAAAACGTTGCAAGTCGAGGACTGCCTGTACTTGTATTTAAATTCATTGTGGCTACAGATTTATTTCTTATTTTATTTTTATTTTATTTTATAAGGTTCCTACAACTTCCCTTATATTTCCCCTTCTTTCCTGTCTTCCACTGGACTTTTTTTCAGTACCACCTTTACGGTTTATGCAAATGTCAAGTTCTCATTCCCAATTTGCCTTTATTAAATCTCTCTTCCTACTGCCCACTTCCAGGGGAAGCAAACTGCGCAGAGTTGAGGGAGTAAACAAAAAGTCCCTTATTTGTCCACCCTCTCCTATAGGACAAAGGAAAGCAAATGTGCTGCTGTTCCCATGTCCCTATAAGGATGTACATCATGCCCAAAATGGCAGGTCAGATGTCATCCCATGGCACTAGCCTCTCTAAAGGTAAAGTAACCACCATTTTTGTAAGAAGATCTAGGTTGTAGCTGCAGACATATAAGTTCATCCCCCTTGTTGGAAAGGTGGGTTTTGGACTGTAGTTGGCAGATCAAACAGTTCTGGTTTGTGCATCATGCAATATTTCAATAAAATATTTAATTCTTAAAAGCATACTCTTCTTGTCCCAGTGCAGAGAACATTCACTCCCAAGTAGCTTACAGATTTATTTTGATACGCCAGCACAGACACACTTCTCCGACACGCCAAGGAAGCATTCCAATAACTCCCATAGGACAATGCCGATGTTACCACAATGCCAGAATGGCACAATTAAGTAGATAATGTGATTTATTTCTGGTGACTTCACCTCAGGTTCCTTAACTATTATAGTTGCCTGGCTAAAAATACAATTCATTATATGTTTTCTACTTAAGCACAGGGATGTGTTATTCTAAGAAGCCAGTAGAGGGACAGCTTCAATGTGGGCATATAGCATTTGTAAGTGAGCACCAGCAGTTTCTGTATTTTTAAGATATGGGACATTTTACACTCAGAATTTAAAGGATCAGTTAGAAGCAGTTATGCTGGGGAAGTATTGGAGGCTGAACCCAGGAATAAAGAGGGATTATCTTGTAGTTGAGAGACCCACTTACTGTGATATTTTTTTTTCTCTCTCTTTTTCTGTTATTTTAAACTGGATCATAATGTTATAGCAAAATAAAAATAATAATATAATTTAGGAGACAGACTACTTAGTTTGTTTGATACCAACCTCACAGTAGCTTCCACAGACTCCCTTGGGACCTGCACAGGTTTCTCCCCTTTCTGCCAGAGCAGACCCTCTTCAATATGGTGGCCTTTGTAACTGGAAACCTGGGGCCTGCTACACAAACATAGCTGTCTGTTACTCATTTGGCTTTATTTTTAAAGTTAGGATCTTTCCAGGAATACAGCAGATAATTTAGCAGCCACTGCAAATTCCAGTTCTAGAGGCAGGGATTTTTGAGTCTTATATTCTTACAATATTCCTGACAGATAAATAAGTATTCCTGGAAATACCATTACATACCTTCCTGTGCCAGTGATTCATGTCTAATGTTTTGTGCTTTGTTAAGTTTCATTGCCACTCCCATAAGTGATTCTGCTGTTGGCATTGCTCCAAAAAACCATTTCCCTTATCAGCTCCACACCCAATTCTGACTTCACTCATCTCTATTTTGAGCAAAAATTTTTTGCACAACTAGGGAACTCCTTACACACCAACTGCCCTGACACACACAAAAACCCTGCTGTCTTCCTCAGTATATTTTTGAAGTGCAAACAAATTATTAATACTAGAAGATACAGGATCTGATTATATCCACTGTGTAGCTGAACGAAGAATTGCTTTATTAGACAGAGCTCACTAAAATGAAACACTCTTCCCTCTCTCTCAACAAATGGACTCTTGGTCTTGTTTCATATCTTCCTGGGAAACATATTACATAGCTAATTCCTCATATGTACAACTGGCTTTTTATTTTACCTGTGGAAAGCATTTGAAATATGGTTTGTATACCAGAGGTATACCATTGTGTATCAGTCTTTCAGCATACTGTGTGCGTGAATAACATGCCACAGGAAATAATGTTGATGTGTATAAGGGAAATCATTTGCATTTCATGCTTATTATTCACATGCTCAGCAATAACTTAGGGGGAAGTCTGGGTGGTCCTTGGGTACAACTGGACATTTATAGAGCTCAAACAAGCTATTTCTGGATCCTGCACATTTACAATGATGAATCTTAAGAACATAAGAAATGTCATACTGAGAGTGATTACTACCATACTTCAGAGAGTGGATGCTAAAGAAAAGACTATTTACATAGGGCCCATGAAATTGATTTGTCCTCTGCCCCTCTTTCCTTACAACTTTTCAGCCTGCTACACACAGGATGACCGCCTTTTCAAAATGCAAAAGCAAGACACATGAGGCCAGCAGCCGAGCAGGGGGTGGGGTGGTGCATCCCCATTACCCATCCCAAGCCCACAAGGGAGGGAAAATGTATTCCTTCCACCTTCTCCCTTCCCCTCCCCCCACACTATCACCGCCACCAGAAGCCCAAGAGAATGGGTCACCCACAGCCCCCATGCAGCCTACCTAAGCACTCTCAGAACAATAGAGGCAAGTGGGCAGCAGCAGCCCCTCCAGCACCACAGAGGCAGGGGATGGTGTCCCACATGCCAGGGACAGGTTGCACCACAGGCCTTGCTCCAGAGGTGTCCTCTGTGTCCAGCTAGCTCCAGCCCTGCTTACTACCTCCGTATCCTCCTGGCCTCCACCGCCACCAAAGCTGGGCTTGGCATCGCTCCCCCCATCACCATCTTTCCATTGAACAGGGACATCTGGGACAAATGCTGTCCTGGAGTCATTCAGCCTGGGACCAGGACTTTCCATTTTGGGACTGTCCTGGCCCAATTAGGAACCGGTGGCCACCCTATTCACACACATCCTAGCTAGTTACACCTTTCTTCTCATCATCCACTTGGAAAATACTATTCTATATAGTATATGTCATGAAAGAAGAAATGGAAAAATGAGGTCCCTGTGGCAGAACAGTATCTCTCCTTTTAAGAACAAATGTATAAGAAAGGCTGTGGGACACAAGGACCCAAATCTTATTTCACTGCTAAAGATACTTAAGTGGTATTTAGGAACCTGAAACATAATACTCTTTTATGTTATGTAAGGTCTGAAAAACCATTGCTACAAAAGGTGGGTAGGTCCTCTTCCTACCTGCTGCTTTTTATGATGTAGTCTTAAAGCCAAGGTAAAGCATATCTAACACTACTTGTTAATGGTTTTTCAGGGACTCAAGAAGAGTGAAATAAGATGGCTCTTCGGTGCCTTAAAAATAAAATTTGAATTAGACCACAGTAGATAACCAACCTTCGGATGGAAATGACATCTGCTACCCTTATATCTTCTGGGAGGAGCAATCAGCCAAATCCAACTGTTCATGCAGTTTTTTAACCCTCAGCCAAATCTTAACCTGTGTCAAGGACCCTTACTTAATGCAGGAGGTATACCATCCCTCTAGGGGGAATGCCTTACTGGACTTGGTGTTGGCTACAGGGGAAGGACCTGGTAGGGGAACTGCAGATTAGTGGTCACCTTGGGGACAGTGACTACCAATCAACTGAATTCACCATACAGCATAGAGTGGGCAAGATAACTAGTAGGGTGGAAGTGCTTGACTTTAGGAAGGCTAACTTCAGTGGGCTCAGGAGTTTAGTTAATGACGCACTGCAGGATAGGAGTATTGGTGAGATGGGATTTGAGGAAGGGTGGTCATTCCTAAAAGAAGCGAGCCTTCAGGCACAGAGGAAGATGATCCCAGCATGAGGGAAAGGGGGAAAAGGGACCAAAAAACTTCCTTGGCTAAACAGAAAAATCCAGGGAAGCCTAAAAAGCACAAAAAAAAAAAAATTGAGGCATGTAAGTGGTGGAAGCAGGGGGAAGCTACCAAGGAGGAGAATACCTACTTGGCCCGCACTTATAGGGAGGCAGTTAGAAAGGCCAAAGGCAACTACAGAGCTGAGGCTGGCAACACAAATTAAAGACAACAAAAAGTCTTTTTTTTAGGTATGTAGGGAGTAAAAGGAAGGCACAGGGCAGCATAGGACCCCTACTGAACAAGCAGAAGCAATTAGTGACAGACAGGTGGGACAAGGCTGAGCTCTTCAATGATTTTTTTGCCTCAGAGCTGTTGAACAAGGGTCAAGATAAATCCCCTAACGGGTTCTTAGATGGGCATCAGAAGGACACCAGCCTACCAACTGTTGTCGCTAACTTGATGCAGAGTCACTTGGATGGACTAGATGTGTTCAAGTTAGCAGGCCCAGCTGAGCTGCATCTGAAAGTACTGAAGGAATTGGCCGGTGTCATAGCAGAACCACTGGCACAGCTGTTTGAGCACTCATGGCACTAGTGCCAGGTCCCAGAAGACTGGAAAAGGGCCAAAGTCATCCCTCTTTTCAAGAAGGTCAGGAAGAAAGATCCAAGTAATTATAGGCCAGTCAGTCTCACATCCATCCTTGGAAAAGTCTTTGAAAAGATTAAGGATTATATTTGTGGGAGTCCAGCAGGAAAAATAATGCAGCAGGGCAATCAGCATAGATTAATAGCAAGTAGATCATACCTAACTAACCTGGTTTCGTTTTATGACCAGGTCACAAAACGCTTAGATGCAGGAATAGAGGTGGATGTCATTTTCCTGGATTTTAGGAAGGCCTTTGATATGGTATCTCATCCCATTCTCATAAATAAATTAAGAGTTGTGACAGATTTTACACAGTCCGGTAGGTGGCAAATTGGCTTGACGGTCACACCGAGAAAGTGGTAGTAGACGGGTCAGTATTGACCTGGAAAGATGTGGGTAGTGGGGTCCCACAGGACTTGGACCTGTACTCTTCAATGTCTTCATCAGTGACTTGGATGTGGGTGTGAAGTGTACTCTGTCCAAGTTTGCAGATGATACTAATTTGTGCGGTGAAGTGCACACTATGGAGGGTAGGAAACGATTGCAGGAAAACCTGGACAGGTTGGAAAAGTGGGCAGAACACAACAGGATGCAGTACAACATGGACAAGTGCAGAGTGCTACACCTAGGGCGTAAAAATATCCAGCACACCTACTGACTAGGAAATGACCCTCTCAGCAGCACAGAAGCAGAAAGCAATCTCAGAGTCATAGTGGACTCCAAGATGAACATGAGTCGTCTGTGTGACAAAATCATCAGCAAAGCTAACTGCACCAGATGCATGACAAATAGAACCAAGGAGATGATACTTCCCCTTTATGCGGCATTGGTCAGACTGCAGTTGGAGTACTGTGCCCAGTTTTGGGCGCTGTACTTTAAGAAGGATATGGATAGCCTTGAGAGGGTCCAGAGAGGGACCACTCACATGGCTAAGGGTTTACAGGACAAGCCCTATGACGAGAGACTGAGGGACCTGGACCTCTTCAGCCTCTGCAAGGGAAGGCTGAGAGGTGATCTTGTGGCCACCTAAAAATTCATTAGAGGGGGCACAGCAAGGTATTGGAGATGTTCTATTCACTAGGGCACCCCTTGGGGTAACAAGAAACAATGGTCACAAACTGACAGAGAGCAGATTTAGCCTAGACATCAGAAAAAACTTGTTCAAGGTAAGGGTGGCCAAAGTTTGGAATGGGTTTCCAAGGGAGGCGGTGCTCTCCTCTACCTTGGGGGTCTTTAAGAGAAGGCTGGATAGGCATCTAGCTGGGGTTATCTGACCCCAGCACTTTTTCCTGCCCAGGGCAGAGGGTCAGACTCGATGATCTGTTGAGGTCCCTTCCGACCCTAGCATCTAGGAATCTATGACATCTGCCCTGCTGTTATTTTTTACCATCTTTCCCCTAAGCAGAGCTCTGCACAGGCACATTACTTCTATGTTTCATCTCAAACTCTCCACATCATAAATTAATCCCTTTCTTCCCCTGCATTTTTACAGTTTTGGTCAGGTAGACTATGATCTTCTGAGAAGCAACATGATGCACAGTACTGGGGTAGGATTGTAAATCAAGATACCTGGATCTAGTTTTGTCTTTGCTAGTGTTTTGTAATGATGGTCTTTGGTAAGTCAGTTTCTTGCCATCTTGCTGTCTACCCCTCTATTCTTTTTGTAAACCACAAAATTAAGTAGATCTTACCATGTTAAAAGAGTATCGAAGTGTATTAGCATATGTTTGAGTGTTTTGAACATAGAAACAGCTGCCCAGACATTAAGGATAAAAACTAGGGTGGAGCTAGCCAATATTCTCTCATTCAGTATTTCTTCTGCTATGTTTGGAGACACCTGACTGGAAATAAGCAAAGGGAAAGGGTGCTGCTTTATGTTAACTCAGCTTTTTAATTATTTCACCTAGAAAGAAATTCATATTCTATATAAGTCAGTAATTGTACTTTTGAGATTTAGGGCCCAGCAAGTGATTCATAAACACAGAGCTGATAGAAAAGGAGATAATGGGCACATCTGCACAAGATGCTAAATGGACAGTAGACTAATTCTACTGTGCATTAGTGCAATGGCATGGCTTTTGCCGTGACGTGCTAATGTGCAATAGAATTAGTCTACTGTACACTAATGTCACTTAAAGGCATGCACCGGTGCTATTGCGCAGTAGCACCAGTTACTTCGCATTTAGTTAGTACCCATTATTATAAGTACTAAACTTAATGCACACTAACTACAGTGCAATAATGCATGTGTAAACATGCCCAGTGCTGCCAAATGAGGTAACTTATTGTCATTCCTTTTGGGGCATAAGCAGGGAGTTTGGCACTATTAGAGAATAATGAAGATATAAAGTCACTGCCTTCCAAATGCTGACAATTAAGGGAAGAAAATTCAAAGATGAGAATAACCATCTATTGATCAGGCCATAGGAAGCATGGAATCAAATCCTGACATTATGCTAGGCTGTTCTGGATGGACTAATTCAGTAGCTGTTCCAGTACCACAGACACTGTGAAACAAGGCAAGAAATGGGGAATGGAGGCAGAGGACATATTCCGCGGAGAATCTTTGGTGGCACATTCCCTGAAGATTGGAGAATTTTAAAATATCTCTTTATCAGAAATCCAAAGCTTTGCAAAAAAGGTTCCTATATGAAAAAAAGCTATGCTCCAGAGGCCAATGCAAGGTACAATGAGGTCAACAGGCTTTGGATAAGATCCCAATCAGCTACCTACTTCTCACAAATGTTTTCAGATAAAGAATAATAGAGCAGAGAATGCTCTCCTCTTTATCAGCAAGCCTGGCTTTAAATAACAAACCCATAATCAACTCTGAACAAAGAGATACTCAGTGTTCTGAGTTCTCTAGTTTGGCCTTTTAATTAAAGTTTTGCCAACTGGAATGCAACATGTACCTGAATTACTCTGACTGCTGTCCCTTTAGACATCAGCAATATTGGCAAATATAGATGATGTTAAAAACATACATTCAGGAATCTCAAGCAGTTAATTATTAGCAGGTAATTGAGCCCCACTTTACAACTCTGTGAAGAAGGAAGTTCAAAGCAGCAGCATCTGATTTTGCTACAGCCCTAGTAAAGCATGGGTTCTGAGAAAAGAAAGAAAAGAAAGAAGCAAAAACATAGTTAAGATCTCTGAAAACAAATTTGTGAAATTCTAAAATTATATAGGCTTAAATCCAGTTATACAGCAAGAATAAGAAATTGCATATCCTGCCACTTTTGAATTCAGCTTTAACCTGAATGTACACACTTATTTCCAACCTATTTGCAGGAAATAAGGAGGGGAAAGATTTCTCATTTAAATGTCAGTGTAATTCAATGCAAATATGTCGTCACAATGATCAACTTTAACCTGCTCACAACAGTGATCACATCCTGAGAACTGGTAGCTGGAAGTAATTTTGTCCATAGCCAAAATAACTATACAAAGCAAAATGAGTCATGCAAAAAGCAGAATTTTCCAAAGTAAAGCTTTAATTTTGCCCGTACAAAGATTCATGAATGACAGAATTTCCATATGCAATGCAGATCTACAGCTGACTTGAACTTCAGTTTGCATATATCTCTAAAGAACAATAAATAGCTGGTGCTCACATGCTGATTCTGATTAAAGACAGCAAGCCCATTTGCAAGAAAAAAATCCTCTGTAAAGAAATATTCTCCAAAATTAAAACTAAATCTTTTAATGCTTTGATTTTTTTTTGATTTTTTTGATTTTTTTTTTTTTTGCTCCCAATTACTTTTCAATTAGAGGTATTTCAAGATCCAGGTAGGGCTAAAAGTAAAAATCCGCATTTCTACAAAACAACTATTCAAGGCATTTCGAGCATGACAAGAAACAAAATTTGCAAAAATCTCATCAAAGAGTCTGATCTGGGATGTTAATTCCAGATTAGCAAATGCAATAGCAATAGCTATTTCAGATAAGCATCCAGGATTTTGGACCAGCTGAACTGAATATTTCAACAATTATATTTGGCTATATTCTGTATATTTAAACCTGATCATATGTGGTTTCAGAAACACTGAAATATTAAAATCAGAGCTGTCCAACTTCAAAGAGGCTGGAGGCCACACACCACACAGTTCTTGGGCCTTGGGCCCCACTACATTGGTGCTTCCCACCATGCTGTCATGTCCCAGAGACCCTGCCACTGCAGCAACCAGAGCTATGGGGGTAGCGGTAGCTGGACGGAAGACTATAAACTGCATATTAACCCTTTATGGGCTGGATGCAACACACAGGCCACCAGCAGGACAGCCTTTTATTTAATCATTGTAAATTGTATTCTGGATTCATTGAACAGAGTTATTCCACTGGTTTCCTCTTCAGATGAGGACCTGAAAAGTAAGATTAAGTTATTTTCTAATTAGGAGTAAGATAAAAGTGAAGACAACAATTCAGAAACATGAGATTTGCCATACTTGATGTAATGCAAGGTTCACCTTATTTAGTATACAGTCTCCAGTAGGGGAGCATGTACCCATATAAGGCATCTAAAGCCATATTTTAGTCACCTGAATAAATAGGTCGATTTTCAAAATTGCAGAACATCCAACAGTTACAATTAATGAAAAGAAGCTCAAGACCTCTACTCAGCACACAAGGGTCATGCTGATAACAAAAAACAACTAAACTCTTACATACTGTTTTTCACTTTGATATCCCAAAATACTTAATATTATTCAACGGAGTCTCTCAACTCTCCTGTTAAGTCAGTAGTCTAAGTACTATTCTTCCAATTTCACAGATGAGAAGCACATATGGATTAGCTGTCACTGATTTGCAGCGCAAAGCTCGGAAAAAAAATTAGTTTAAGCTCAGTTTCCTAACCAAGACACAGGCACACAATAATTGCATAGTCATACCCACACCCAAACTCACATGGCATAGACAAATTCTTTTACTTTTCAATTGTTTTTGTTTTGTTTTACTTGCTTTGTTTGTTTTGGTTTTTGTTCTCAGCTAATTCTGATTTCCTTGAAAATGATTTTAATCATTTTAAGAAAAGCCAGAAGTTCCTGAAAGTTACATTTCATTGTAGAAACATTCAGCTAATACTCTGCTTTCAGTACTTCTCTGAAGAGTAAGACTTCCAGACAGCGTTCCCTCTGAGTTGTGCAGCATGCACGGCTGCGCAGGCACACCTGGCAGCACAGCATGAGTGCACCTGTGCAGCTTAGAGGGGATGCTGCTTCCATATTATAAAGCTTTTAGAAACAGTTATTAGTAGAATGCCATTTTAATTGGTCTTAGTAAAACAAAACCTCCACCAACTTCCAAATAGGAATCATTTTGCTTTGGAGATGAAAGAAGGTGAAACCAAATGTAGAATGGGGTGGAAAATGTATAATGAAGATTGTTTGGCAGGAGTTTGAAAGTCCATTTTTAAAGCATATTTTTTCTTTTTTGGTTGTGATAAAATCATCAGACAAATTGAGCATAGTTCAATTTTTCACTTGACTGACTACCCTGGGGGGGAAAAAACAAAGAAAACTAAATAAAATGGTCTCTCTATAGGAATGTATACTACCCTTAATTTCCCTATTACATTTACAACATTGTTTCTTACAAAATGAGAAAAGACTAAGGGATCTGGGACTGTTCAGCCTGGGGAAGAGTCGACTGAGGGGGGACTTGGTAGTCGTTTATAAGAATGTAAGGGGTGAATATAAGAAGCTGGGAGAAAAATTATGCACTAGGGTGCCCCAGGGGAGGACAAGGAGCAATGGCCATAAACTGTTCAAGGATGGTTTCAGCCTGGATGTAAGGAAGATCTTTACAGTAAGGGTGACCAGAATCTGGAACACACTTCTGAAGGAGGGGGTACAGTCCCCAACCTTGGAAGTCTTCAAAAGGAAACTGGGCAGACATTTTGCTGGGATCATTTGATCTCAGCAGTATTTTTGTCCAGAGCAGAGGGGTTGAACTCTATGATCTTTCGAGGTCCCTTTCAGCCCTTAATTTCTATGATTTTTGTAAAACCAGTATCTTTACAAAGAAATAATTATATGTCCTTGGAGCCACCCTGGTTGCCTTCTCCTTTAAAAAAAATGAAGCTAAGCTCTAAACTGATCAAATAGAAATTAGGAGCCAAGTTCAGATCTCCTTACTCACACGTATACTCCTTCTAAAGTCAAGGATGTTAATTCAGCAAAAGACAAAGATGCTTTTGTCCCAGATATCAAATCATGTACCCATAATCTAAATTATCAGCTGTCAGCCCAAGATCATGACTTCCCAGAAGGACTACTACATGTTTGGGAGTGGGAAGAAAGGGGATTTCAGGAAGGAGGTCACTTTTTTATTATTATTTTTTCTGTTTTAATAGAGAGGAGCACAGTACAAAGTAGTAAATGCTGGTCTAAACCAGGGGTTTTCAACCTTTTTTAGTCTAAGTACCGTCAGTAGCTGGGGACTGAGCCAGGGGGGAGGGGCGGGGATAGCACACAGCTGGATGCCAAGTGGGGGGAGGGGGGAAAGGG
>NW_017728994.1:41951011-41953734 GCF_001723915.1 Gavialis gangeticus | reverse complement strand
GGGCGGGGATAGCACACAGCTGGATGCCAAGCGGGGGGAGGGGGGTGCGGCCAGACGCTTAGCAGGGAGGTGGGGATGGAGTGCTGCTGCCTCACAGAAGCTCACTGGGCTGGGGTGAGGGCAGCAGCACCCTTCTGCAGGGCAGGGAAGCTCACTGTGTTGGTGCATGACTTCAGCTATGTGCAAGCTTTCCCGATCCACAGAGGAGCACCGCTGCCCTCACCCTGCCCCAGCCCTGCTCCTGGGAGGCAGCAGCGCTTCATCCCCGTCCACCCATGCGTGCCCCTTGGACCAGTCCGCATACCCGTGGTTGACAACCCCTGGTCTAAACCATTTGTGTTAATTAGAAACCAAAAAGCACTACCACAGTAGTGGCAGGAAATTGTAAATCCCATTCTAAAATGTTTCCTTATGGAGTAGAATATTTCACTTTAACCCAAGCAACATCCTTGTTGCTTGTTGGCTGCCACAGTCCTCTCAACGTGCTTTGAATGCACTGCTTAATATGCACCAAACCAGACCAAGTGAAAAGATAAACCTTTCACAAAATGTCAAAAGGGAGAAACTATACACACAAGTAACAAGTCAACAATTTAGTGAGCAAGCACTAAGAGTGTTTAAATTCAAGTTATATTGGAAGGAGAATAATCCTCAATATTCGATGTATACTTTTGTTCATCATCTGATCAACCATATCATGCAATATTCATATGGTTTCCTTCTATTTCTTATAGGAAACTTCAAAAGATGGTCCATGATATCAAGAAAAATGAAACAGGAATAATGAGCAAGTTCAAAAAGTAAGTTATAATATTTTTGTCAATATAGCAATAAGAATTTCTAGAACATCTCCAATAATGTGTGGCCACTCAAAAAAATAATAATACATTACAGTTGATAGATGCATATACTAACATCTGAGAAGGTAATATTCCAGAACCTATCCGCATTCAAGAGTGTCATTAGTATTAACAGGTATCCCACAGCCAGTGACTGCAGAATTGTACCCCAAAAGTATTGTATATTTAGTGATGGATCAATTCAAAAATATCCATGTAAAAGGTGTGGGGAGTGGGAGATAATTCAATGTATTCTTTGAGAAAGTAATTTCAGTGGCATTTATGTATCCCCTTCCCCTTACACCTAAATATGGGTATCTACTGTGATTTAATTTGGATTTCTAATCTGAACTCCAGCTTCAGGCAGCTAATCAGCAGGGATCTTGGTTTTCTCTGATAAAGAAAAATCCAAAATTTTCTGATTAAAAAAAAAATCAGATAAAATATAAAAAAATATTTTTAAAAGGATATATAGTGGTGTTTTGTTTTAATCATGGAAAAATGTGGATTTTGGAGAGGGCAGAGGTTTGGATATTTTTAATCAGAGAAAACCAGGATCTCCACTAAACAGCCATAATATTTAGAACTCAAACTTCAATGTTTAGTTCTCACAAGTTTCCATTCCATTACAACAGATTTTTTTAAAACTCAGAAAACTAAAACCAGATTCCTAGCCCAATGTACTTATTGCAGTAACATACTATCCTGACCCATGGGAGTGATCATCCTTGACCATGAGGGATCACCACTGCTGCCAATTTACCGGAGTACAAAACTGAAGAGCTGCATAAATGCTGATGTCACACACACACACACACACACACACACGTAAACCCCAGTATTACTACATCCTTGTTTCATAAAAATACTCTCCTGTAATATATACCAGAGCTGCACCCCCTCCCCCCACAGGGGCAGGGTGCAGCAGCAGGAGGAAAGCCAGAGCTGGGGCATTTGTTTTGGGTGTCCAAGCATGTGCCAGGATACTACTTTTATTTTTACCAGCCACAAAACTTAGAAGGAAAGAAAATGTCACAAGTACCTACAGAGGATGTCAGGGGTGCAGGACAGGAAACAAAAAGATGCACATGCGATGAAAAAATACTTGAAATCTGTTAACAACAGACTGCTGTAGTAGCAAGACAGTCACAGAGGAGACATCAGATGAAAAATGCATAGATGATCCACAATTCAACTTCCAAGTATCATTGCAAGAGAAACAAAGAGACCCAAAATGAAATGGAAATTCTTCATCAGGCACAGAATAATGATAATGCCACTAGTCATAGTATGAAATTATTCCCATTATAGTCATTGGCAATGACATTTCTGATCCTGCTTTATAGCCCAATCTAACCCGCAAAATATTAGATCTGCTACTGACCAATGATCCACTAAGAGTAAAAAAAAAGGCATGCATTTTCCTGTGGATGGGCAGAATTCCCATTTTTTCTATGATTTTTTTTATATGAAAACCTTGAAAACAACAGTTCTGAAGGGTAGCTGGCTGCTGTACTCAGAGTCCACTGACAATGTTTTCTGTTTATGTTGCAAGGTCTTTGACTTGAATCCAAAATTATCCCTAGCATTTGAATGATTGAAAGCACGTGTCTCAGATTATCATGCAACATGAAAAGTAGCCTAAGTCATTTCAATTCTTTCAATTTCCTGAAGCAAAGCAAAGCAAAGGATAAAACAGGATAATTGGATAATCTTGGTGTTGATCTAATGTTTAAACTAGCCCCAAGCGTTCATCATAAAGTGTCAATGCAGCTATGAATGTGAATTTGAAACAGTTAACAATCCAGGAGTCATGTTCAAACTTGAATTTTTCAACCAGTTTATAGACATAGTGAGCCTGTCTGTGGAAGAACAGTTTGAGCA
>NW_017728994.1:41945501-41946011 GCF_001723915.1 Gavialis gangeticus | reverse complement strand
TTTGTAAAACCAGTATCTTTACAAAGAAATAATTATATGTCCTTGGAGCCACCCTGGTTGCCTTCTCCTTTAAAAAAAATGAAGCTAAGCTCTAAACTGATCAAATAGAAATTAGGAGCCAAGTTCAGATCTCCTTACTCACACGTATACTCCTTCTAAAGTCAAGGATGTTAATTCAGCAAAAGACAAAGATGCTTTTGTCCCAGATATCAAATCATGTACCCATAATCTAAATTATCAGCTGTCAGCCCAAGATCATGACTTCCCAGAAGGACTACTACATGTTTGGGAGTGGGAAGAAAGGGGATTTCAGGAAGGAGGTCACTTTTTTATTATTATTTTTTCTGTTTTAATAGAGAGGAGCACAGTACAAAGTAGTAAATGCTGGTCTAAACCAGGGGTTTTCAACCTTTTTTAGTCTAAGTACCGTCAGTAGCTGGGGACTGAGCCAGGGGGGAGGGGCGGGGATAGCACACAGCTGGATGCCAAGTGGGGGGAGGGGGGAAAGGG
>NW_017728994.1:41940015-41945122 GCF_001723915.1 Gavialis gangeticus | reverse complement strand
GGGAGGTGGGGATGGAGTGCTGCTGCCTCACAGAAGCTCACTGGGCTGGGGTGAGGGCAGCAGCACCCTTCTGCAGGGCAGGGAAGCTCACTGTGTTGGTGCATGACTTCAGCTATGTGCAAGCTTTCCCGATCCACAGAGGAGCACCGCTGCCCTCACCCTGCCCCAGCCCTGCTCCTGGGAGGCAGCAGCGCTTCATCCCCGTCCACCCATGCGTGCCCCTTGGACCAGTCCGCATACCCGTGGTTGACAACCCCTGGTCTAAACCATTTGTGTTAATTAGAAACCAAAAAGCACTACCACAGTAGTGGCAGGAAATTGTAAATCCCATTCTAAAATGTTTCCTTATGGAGTAGAATATTTCACTTTAACCCAAGCAACATCCTTGTTGCTTGTTGGCTGCCACAGTCCTCTCAACGTGCTTTGAATGCACTGCTTAATATGCACCAAACCAGACCAAGTGAAAAGATAAACCTTTCACAAAATGTCAAAAGGGAGAAACTATACACACAAGTAACAAGTCAACAATTTAGTGAGCAAGCACTAAGAGTGTTTAAATTCAAGTTATATTGGAAGGAGAATAATCCTCAATATTCGATGTATACTTTTGTTCATCATCTGATCAACCATATCATGCAATATTCATATGGTTTCCTTCTATTTCTTATAGGAAACTTCAAAAGATGGTCCATGATATCAAGAAAAATGAAACAGGAATAATGAGCAAGTTCAAAAAGTAAGTTATAATATTTTTGTCAATATAGCAATAAGAATTTCTAGAACATCTCCAATAATGTGTGGCCACTCAAAAAAATAATAATACATTACAGTTGATAGATGCATATACTAACATCTGAGAAGGTAATATTCCAGAACCTATCCGCATTCAAGAGTGTCATTAGTATTAACAGGTATCCCACAGCCAGTGACTGCAGAATTGTACCCCAAAAGTATTGTATATTTAGTGATGGATCAATTCAAAAATATCCATGTAAAAGGTGTGGGGAGTGGGAGATAATTCAATGTATTCTTTGAGAAAGTAATTTCAGTGGCATTTATGTATCCCCTTCCCCTTACACCTAAATATGGGTATCTACTGTGATTTAATTTGGATTTCTAATCTGAACTCCAGCTTCAGGCAGCTAATCAGCAGGGATCTTGGTTTTCTCTGATAAAGAAAAATCCAAAATTTTCTGATTAAAAAAAAAATCAGATAAAATATAAAAAAATATTTTTAAAAGGATATATAGTGGTGTTTTGTTTTAATCATGGAAAAATGTGGATTTTGGAGAGGGCAGAGGTTTGGATATTTTTAATCAGAGAAAACCAGGATCTCCACTAAACAGCCATAATATTTAGAACTCAAACTTCAATGTTTAGTTCTCACAAGTTTCCATTCCATTACAACAGATTTTTTTAAAACTCAGAAAACTAAAACCAGATTCCTAGCCCAATGTACTTATTGCAGTAACATACTATCCTGACCCATGGGAGTGATCATCCTTGACCATGAGGGATCACCACTGCTGCCAATTTACCGGAGTACAAAACTGAAGAGCTGCATAAATGCTGATGTCACACACACACACACACACACACACACGTAAACCCCAGTATTACTACATCCTTGTTTCATAAAAATACTCTCCTGTAATATATACCAGAGCTGCACCCCCTCCCCCCACAGGGGCAGGGTGCAGCAGCAGGAGGAAAGCCAGAGCTGGGGCATTTGTTTTGGGTGTCCAAGCATGTGCCAGGATACTACTTTTATTTTTACCAGCCACAAAACTTAGAAGGAAAGAAAATGTCACAAGTACCTACAGAGGATGTCAGGGGTGCAGGACAGGAAACAAAAAGATGCACATGCGATGAAAAAATACTTGAAATCTGTTAACAACAGACTGCTGTAGTAGCAAGACAGTCACAGAGGAGACATCAGATGAAAAATGCATAGATGATCCACAATTCAACTTCCAAGTATCATTGCAAGAGAAACAAAGAGACCCAAAATGAAATGGAAATTCTTCATCAGGCACAGAATAATGATAATGCCACTAGTCATAGTATGAAATTATTCCCATTATAGTCATTGGCAATGACATTTCTGATCCTGCTTTATAGCCCAATCTAACCCGCAAAATATTAGATCTGCTACTGACCAATGATCCACTAAGAGTAAAAAAAAAGGCATGCATTTTCCTGTGGATGGGCAGAATTCCCATTTTTTCTATGATTTTTTTTATATGAAAACCTTGAAAACAACAGTTCTGAAGGGTAGCTGGCTGCTGTACTCAGAGTCCACTGACAATGTTTTCTGTTTATGTTGCAAGGTCTTTGACTTGAATCCAAAATTATCCCTAGCATTTGAATGATTGAAAGCACGTGTCTCAGATTATCATGCAACATGAAAAGTAGCCTAAGTCATTTCAATTCTTTCAATTTCCTGAAGCAAAGCAAAGCAAAGGATAAAACAGGATAATTGGATAATCTTGGTGTTGATCTAATGTTTAAACTAGCCCCAAGCGTTCATCATAAAGTGTCAATGCAGCTATGAATGTGAATTTGAAACAGTTAACAATCCAGGAGTCATGTTCAAACTTGAATTTTTCAACCAGTTTATAGACATAGTGAGCCTGTCTGTGGAAGAACAGTTTGAGCAAATTAATCAACATGAGAAATGTTGGGACTTTCTACATAACATGATGCAACTCCCTGACAAAGAAACTTTGAAGAAGCACTGTAAGGACCTTCACTGTGCATTGACATACGGAGAGGGCTCTGACATTAATGGCATCAACCTCTGTAAAGAATTTGGCTAACCCCAAAGTCTACTCCCAACGGACTGTAGTGCTCCTCAAGAAGTTCTACAATTTATTTACAACAATTAACTTCATGACAAGTTCCCAAACCATGGATAGCATTCAGGATCCTGTTAGCCATGCCCATAGCAAGCAGTGAATGGAGCTTCTCGAAGTTGAAGCTTATCAAAACATATTTGTGATCAACCATGGGAGATAACAGCCTATCTTTGCTAGCCATCTTGTCTATTGAGTGTGCTGTGGCTCAAAATATAGACCTGCCACAAGCAACAACAATCTGTGGCAGCAAAGGCATGCAGAGTCATCTTCTGAGTCTTGGAATCTTAGTTAACACAAAGTTTTTTATTTTTGTTATTTATTAGTGTTTATATTAACGTTTAGTTTATTTGTCACTGCTATAATGTTACTTTTTATTATATCATTTATTATTTGAATTTAATTGAACTGAATTTTGTGTCATTTCCTCTTTTGTATTTTTTGTAGTAAATTATAAAAAAAACTTTTGAGATTACAGCTTTATTTCTGAAACAGGATTGGGGGCGGGGGAAGTGCCAAAATACAAGTTTGCCCAGGGCACCCTTTTCCCTAAGGCCGGCTCTGACAAGTCTTTCACATTGAATGAGAATGCCATATAAAACACTCATTGTAACTCAGTATAGAATAGCAATGCAACACTGAGGACATGAACAGATAATATCATTACACTAGTGTTAAAAAGTAACCGATGAATTACATGAACCCCTAACTTTACTCAATCTACTGGCATATCAGGGTAAAACTCAGTTAATATAAGTATAAGCTAAAGGCAAAGTAGCTCTTACCTTCTGCCCTTCCACTTATCGGCAAAGCACATTAATTGCCACCTATTGCTTGACCTACCCTGAGATAGTTGCACATCTGTCCTTTCCTGGCTAGAGTGTAATTTACCACCATATACAAAACCAAAGTAAATTACAAGATGGTATGAGTTTATCTGACCATGATGTCATACAAACAAATAATGTAGGACACACAGATCAATGCGTTTAAACAACAGAGACCATGTTAACCTAAATTCAGGGTGAGAAAGCATGGGAGAAATAGACTGAGTTCTGCACTAGAGTTCTACTTTACTGTGATCCTAAGATGCACACTAGCAAACAGTAGGGCAATTCAAAGCTAAAGATTACATTTTCTTCTTCTTCTTCTTCTTGCATTTAACATGTGAAGGACTAAACATCCATTTTACATTTAAATTGCAATCTGACTATGTACAGATGTTATACTTAGAGGTTTGAAAGATTATATCAGGCAAAAAAATGACTACCCGATCTAACTTGGTTCACCCACGTGCTGATCTTACACTTATATCCCTAGTTAAGTCTATTTAAGTGCCAAACTGTAGAGACCATGGGTGGGCAAAATACGGCCTGTGGGCTAGATCTGCCAGCAGATTGAATCCGGCCCACAGCTGCCACTGCAGTGCACCGCATAGGGCCAAACCCAGCCCAGGGCAGCCCGTGCCGTGCTCCAGCCCATGACGTCTGGCCTGGACCAGCCCCAGCCAGCATGCACAGCTTCCAGTGGGTGCTGCTCCACTCCCTGTGCCTCCAGGAGCTCCTCCTCCTGCTCCTGCTGTGCTGCTCCTGACCAGGAGGAAGCTTCAGCTGGGTGACTCCTGCCCCAGCACTCAGGGCTCTGGCTCCATTTCCCAGCTGCCTCTCCCCCACTCTGCCCACCCAAATGGGCTGGGGCTCAGCACCATACATAGCACCACAGGGACAGCCATGTACCACACACTGCTCGGGCAAGCTCTGCTTCATGTGCCTCCTTGCCTCTCCTCCATCCCCTCACTCCCCTGCTGGCTTCTGGGACCTAGCACCCAGGCATCCCCCTGCACAGACACACAGACACACAGACACACACACTTTCCCCCCATGACTCCCTTCCCCCCCCCCACCGCACAGGTCAGGGGCCACTGTACATGCAATCCCACCCCATGGTCATTTTTGTCTGAGAATTTAACTCTGCATAGGTGCTCTGTACCAATTCAGGTCCCTGATAATGGAAAGTGATAATCCCATTCCCTTCTGTCTGGGGTAATGAATCAGAGAGCTGACAGCATTTTCTTTTGAATTAGGTAAGATTCTGGGGCTTCTCCTGATTTCTGCTCTTCCATTATATATTGTTTCTTAAGGAAAGAAGCAGGCAGTAATATTTTAAGAGCATTTATCATCCATTCCCGGGGTCCAGCAGCAGTCTGCTCCCAAAAACCTATGCCTATGTCCAGAGCATCTGCATCACAAGGG
>NW_017728994.1:41930182-41935015 GCF_001723915.1 Gavialis gangeticus | reverse complement strand
ATCCTGGCTTCACCCCCGTCTCACTCCCAAACACCACTCTCTGCCCACCTGTGGCCCTGGATAGGGAGTTTTGGCGAGTTGTGATGGCAGGGCCTGGGGTGCTGACCCAGCCCATGACAACTTGTCAAAACTCCCTGTGTGGCCCCCAGGCCCAAGTGATTGCCCACCCTGATATAAATGTTCCCTAAAGATTAAATTGGTCAAGGAATAGCCAGCCCAATCTAACTTAGTTCCCCTGAGGTGCACTACAGTTAGATAAGGCATAGATAGACTGATCTACTGACCATGCATACACATTCCGAATGGATCCTGGGGCTGGAAAAGCCCAACCACTCACCCCAGCCCCAGGGCTGCACCTTTCCTACCCACCCCCTACACAACCAGGTTATTCTTAGCCTCTCAACAACCCCCCTCCCCCAATCCCACCGGGGGGACAACCACCTGTGTAGAGGCACCAGGCACCCCCCACATACCTACTAGCCTCCCTGATCCTGCCAACTCCCCCACCCCGATCCATTAGCCTCTGATCCTGCCAAACCACCCCTGATGCCAGTGTTAAAGACATTCGCAGGAAGCCCAATCTAAGTAAGTCAGGGTGGAGAGAGGGGTGGGCAGGAATGAGGGGATAGCAGCTCTGCCATGGGGGTGGGTTGGTGGGATCAGGGAGCCAGAAGGTCCACAGAGGGGTTAATGGGATCCAGGAGTGGGGTTGGGATCAGACGACCCGCTGGCTCCCCAATCCTCCCAACACCCCCCCTGCAGGCTCATTAGCACCACTGATCCTGACTAGCCCCTTTCCCCCACAGACCTACTAGCCCCCGCCCCAACCCAACCCACCCCTCAACTTACTTAGAGATCAGGTTCCTGATAGCAGTGAATATTTGTAGAGCCAGCGCCTTATCTACAATCATGCAATTTAAAGTAAGCTGTGTGACTGTAGATGGGATCCTGGGAATGACTGTACTGTTCTGCAATTAATTTGCAAAGAAGAGGATTCAAGTGAGGAGTCACTGAGTTAGTTTGGGAGGCCATTTTTTACCCAATCTAACCTCCCAAACTTCTAAATGTAATGTTTATCCTTAGGGTTTGACTGTTTGCCAGGACTTTAAGGCAATATAAATATATGTATTTTGTTTTAGTAGGATTTTTGTCATAGTCCACATACAAACTGTTCTATCTATCCAGGCAGATATCTGTATCTGCATAAAACCCCTTTGATTTCAATAAGCATCTGCCCACAAAGAATATTTTGCAGTTTAAGATTCTTAGTCTTCATAAAGAACACTGTTACAGTAGCAGCTTCAGAGCAGTTAGTTTCAGTCACATTGCAGTGAGTCACTGGCAAATCCATCTAAAATGAAAGTGTATAGCAAAAATGACAAGAGGATCTCAACATTATAATTTGCAAAGATAAACAATCATTGCCTGAAGGCAAAATCTGCTTTTAAATGGTACTCCTCTGATGCTGCATGTCCTCCCCCTCTTCAAAACAGGATGAAAGGAAAAATGTAAGGAGAATAATAATTGGAACAAAAAGTACTTACAAGCAGTCAAATATAAAATGGCCACTAGTACAGCAGGTGCTCGATGTTCCCAGATTTAAAGAAATAGCTACCATAAGACCAGACTAGGAAGAATTCTATTAAAAGCTGAACCAAGCTGAATTTGAAAACAGTTAATGAAGTAGCTCTCTGAGAAGAGGATGAATTTTTATTTTGCTGTGTTTTAGCCAGACTCAAGTATTCAACAATCATGAATCTATAACCTCCAAAAATCATGGCACAGTGTAAACATATGAGCTCTTATATTAGTACACACACATATATATAGCATGGATATAAATCAGCCTGTTCTTATTTGCCTTCTCATGGTTGATCCTTTATAGTGTACCTGGGTCACATCAAGCTTTTCTCTGCAACCAAGAGGGCTAGAAAATTTCTTTTCTTTACAAAGAAAGCTAAACGAGTCACGTGTTAATAGGAGTCCAGGACTTGAAGCTTAAAGAAAAACACCAAATATCATCATGACAGTCACAATAAAATCATGAAAGTCAGCAACAGCTGAAAAGGGTAGCTGTAGGAGTCTAACTTTTTAAAGTTAAAGCCTGATGTATTTGATTTCATGTGAATTTTTTTCTTAGACAACATTTTTCTGTCTCTAGACTTTTTTTTGAGGACTATAGAGAAAATATCAGTACCACACTCTTCACTTCTTAAAAGCTGCTGCTGCTTACTCCCCACCTGAGGTCACAATCTTCCTCTGAGGAACCAAAAATTTGGCCCAGATCCTAATTTTCATATTTCCTTTTTATCACATACATAGTTGTTTACTACAAGGAAGCCATAGTGCATGATGTCAGAGAGGATTATTAATTCAAGTATAGAGTAAGCAATGGATATAGGGGGAAGCTTAATAGACAAATAACAAAAAGCCACTTTCTAGGTCCATGTCTTCAAGAACAGAAAACAGGAAAGATAACAGAAATGATGGGTTTTATTCTGGAGAGTACTGAGTGCCATCAGCTCTTGATTCAGTAAGGTACAGTGAGCACACCACAAACGTTAAGCCCCAGTGGGACAACTTCTATTCTCTGGGCAATATCCTGACTACACTGAAGTCAATGTTAGAACTTCCACTGACTATTCAGTGAAGTCAGGATTTCACCCTTAAGACTGGTACAGGCTAAATACTTTATTGATACTGGATCTATGAGTTCAGGACATTCAGTACATTGCAGGATTGAATCCTATAAAAACACATAAATTATTTTTTTGAATGTCCCTTGGAGGTATCAGTGAAACTTCAAAGTCAGTACAATAAGTAAAATAAGGAAGCCTCCTGTAGCCAAAGTTTGTTAGCTCCTTGAAATCATATTTGTACCACATGCTAAGATAACAGGAAGATCACATATGATCTTTTCCATACACAAGCAAAGTACTTCAGATCCTTCATGTTGCATGTTTCTGTACCACTTACTGTTCCTACAGTTCTTATAAAATACTATATTTACTAGATGGAACTAGTCAGGAAACAAACTGAAGGACTTGAGAAAGTGGTAACCAGAAAGAAAAAACATAATTTGTGACTTACACCAAATCATGTACGTGGCAATGCTGTGTGTTCAGGGTTTCCTTCTCTTGATACTTGATGCCCTATGTTGAAAATTAGCCATTTCCTTACAATCAAAAGTATTGTATTGTATAGTCATAAGCATTACATTACCTCAGGCTTTTGTAAAGAACCTATATAAAACTATTAGAGACACTAATAACAGCCATAGACAGTTTCATAAATATTTTAGGAAAAAATTGTATCAACAGATACTTCTACTGCAGCTACCAGCCATTCTACTGTGTGTCATGAAATTCCAACTTGGGACCAATTTATCAATCAGTTTGACTGCATTTGTTCAGAGATCCAAAAGGATTTGGACAGATTCAAATGAATTCATTTTTTAATAATAGTTTTACTTATCTACTACACCAAGATTCATTGCAATAATAAATACAGTAAAATATGAGTCAATAAAGATACAAACAGCATAATATAAATTTTTTTTAAAATCACCCTCTAAGCAAAACTGGGTTAGGAGCAAGGGCATGTGCTACAGAAAAGGGACAACGGTAGTAAAATTAATGAACATCTTGGAAAGAAAAATATTTAGTACTAGGAGAGATTAAATGTGTCTAGAGACAACTGTGCGCCACACCCTTAGGGGCCTCACAGTAAAAGTGGAGTCCCCTCTCCATTTCCAGCTCACTTAAAGGGATCCCTAAAACCAAGTGTAATTAGAACACAAATTGTGCTGTGACATGCCCCAGGGTCCAGTCCTGCAGTCATTAAAACATCTTGTTTGAAGTCCAGCTACATCAGCTAGAGGTGCCATTTAGTAGCAGAAGTCTCAAGTAAAACTCAAACTCAGACCTCTGGTTCCTTAAAGAGACGCTTCAACCACTCAACCATTATACCTTATGCTATCTGGGCCTTCAGCCTAGAGAGTCAAAAATGGCCAGACAATATGCCAGTCAAATCACTACTATGGGTGCCATTGGCTACAAAACTGGCATGCCTTAAACACTCAAAACAGATCAACCGCTAGGCTCAGGATGAGCTTTTGATCTTGTGACTTTATCATAGTCCTACAAACCCTTTATACACATTTTAACTTCACTGATCTGAACAACAGCTTTAACGTCAATCCTGGCTCCAAGGAGATCAATGGCAAAGCTCTCATTGATTTCCAGGTTGCCAGGATTTTACAGTGTTGGCACTTGCTCATAAATATTACTACAGCACAGTAACTTGTGTGTGTTTGCATTTGTGTTTTAAAATAACCAGCATCCCTTGAAAATAACTAATATAGATGTGGCCATAAATGCTTTCAAGCCTGTGATGCAAACATGACTTATTTTCTATTATATTATTATTATATTATTATTATTATTATTATATTATTATTTTCTATTGATATTTAGGTTCCAAACTGAACAAGTGGCCTTAATTTGCAAAACTGGGAAAAATACTTGGGATCGGTATGCTATTTCAGAACCACGCAAGGCATGATAGAGTGCTCAGACAGAGCTCTATTCTGTGCTTTGTACTCTTTTGTTATAACATATTTACACTTTCTGCCAGGGCCATAGCCAGGCTTTACAAGGCCTGGGAAAAAAAAGTATTGAAGCACATTTTCCTACTTGATTATCCTACAAATACCCACAATGTGGCCTAGGTCAAGTATCTCAAATCCTCAACCAAGGAGCTTCTTATTACTGGCTCTGTCTCCACTATTTTGTTTGTTTCTACTGTCTCTGTGCACCACAGCACAAATCCACT
>NW_017728994.1:41910213-41925182 GCF_001723915.1 Gavialis gangeticus | reverse complement strand
ATTTACATTTTCTGCCAGGGCCATAGCCAGGCTTTACAAGGCCTGGGAAAAAAAAGTATTGAAGCACATTTTCCTACTTGATTATCCTACAAATACCCACAATGTGGCCTAGGTCAAGTATCTCAAATCCTCAACCAAGGAGCTTCTTATTACTGGCTCTGTCTCCACTATTTTGTTTGTTTCTACTGTCTCTGTGCACCACAGCACAAATCCACTACAGAGCAAACTGCTGCATTTGGATCAACCTCCTCTTCTATGCCCAGATTTGGTATAAGTGTCTCTCCTGGCGGTGGCCCTCGCTTATTCTTTCTAACATGCCTGCGTTAACCTGGATGAGATGCAAATTGGTGTTAAGAATGCTTTTTAATGTACTACCTGCAAACTAAGTTACACTTACATTGGTATGAGTCAGTAAAGATTTGGTAAAGAATAATCATCTACACTTTATCTGTAACATCACTAACAAGCAAAGCTGGGCAAACGCCATGAAAAAAAAATGTTCCCTGGATATTTTCTTGAGCTTGGTAGTAAATTCACTTCAACTCTGCATCATCCATTCATGTGCATTGACTTTTTAAAATATTTAACTGGCTGAGTTCTAGTAATATGAATGGTGGCAGAAATTATTCTTGGAAACTGACTTGTAAAATGTGCATATCAGGATTTGGTCCAGAAGTGACTGCATAACTCTTCCAGGAATAAAAATAACACTTAGACATATGACTTCTCTAAAAAATCAGAAGTAAGAGACACATCCAAGTCATGAATATTGAGTATTGAATTTTTGCAATAAGCTGTAAAAAAGCTTTTGAGGAAATCACAATTCCTGAGAGAGCTTCAAGACCAGGAGAAAGTTTTTTTGTGGACTTTATTCATTGTGAATATTTGCTCAGCTTTGCAAATGAATAGCATTCCAAGAAGCTTCTCTTTTGGGGTCTGATTGAAAGCCCATTGAAGTCAATGGAAGTCTTCAATGGGCATTGGATCAGGCTTTTGATGTAGTCCCATGAATGCTAAAGAAAATTGTTGGATTATATTAAAACTTCTTCTGAAGAGACATTTTAATGTAAATTGTATTAATGCTTTATATTATTACAAAAAGCAAAATGTGACTTCTTCAGAAATATCAACTCAGGTGTGTAATGTCCCACATGCACCATTGGATTTAACTTTAACTTAACACAAATTCATCTCTCTCCTTAGAAGGTGCTAATGGAATAATAAATATATCACTTCACTAAATTCCTCAGGAAGGGCTCTCTGATGGCTTGCAACTTAGCAAATAAGACTGAACTTAATTTTAAAGCACAAGAAGAGAAAGCTACAAAGACTGTTTTAGTTTCTACAAATAATCTTTTCCCTCAATACTGCAAGTCCAAAGTTATTTAAATTATTCTCCTCAATGAAATATGCTTGATGTAAGATCCACTGGTTAGTATGTTTACTATCATGCCGTCTGCAATTCACAAAGGCTGAGGAGTCGGTTCTGATTTACATTGGTGAGAGATCAGTAGCTCCATTACAGACAATGGAAATAAGATGTAAATTAAATCTCTGTGAACAGGAGCAGAATCTGGCCCTGGAAGAGTTTAGAAATACTTAAATCCCGGTCAGAGATCAGATTGAATGGAAATCTAAAAGGGTAAATTAGCATAACAGTAAAGTACTCTCCAGTTCTAATGTCTTAGAAGGGGTTTTTGTGACTTCAAAAACATCACTTCTTCAAAAAAGATACACCCCAATCTATCCAGATACCTATATCTTCTGTTCTTGCACTGAAATCCTATTGGAGTAGAGGAAATGGGAGGGGAGAGATGTTTAGAAACATAAAGAAGTTGGGCTGCAAGGGACCTCCAGAGGTCATCTAGTTCAAATCCCTATCAGAGGCAGAATCATCCCTATCCAAACCATCCTATACAAATCCATTGTCTAACACAGTCAACCCTGACACAGCCGGAAGGCGTAACACATTAATTTGCCACAAGTAAGGCAGGGGAACAGCAATGGCCAATGTCATGCTGCTGTGAGGGTTGCTAAATTTGCCTGAGAGATCCAAGGAAGAGGGCCATGCGCCCCGCTACAGTGGAAAGCA
Organism: Gavialis gangeticus; assembly: GCF_001723915.1. NCBI lineage: Eukaryota > Metazoa > Chordata > Crocodylia > Gavialidae > Gavialis > Gavialis gangeticus. The sequence goes on along the minus strand of NW_017728994.1, from coordinate 41,923,090 downwards.
AAAGCCCCCAGTCTGTACCAATCTGGTCACGGGAAACAATTCCTTCATGCCCCCAAATATGGCAACCAGGCAGACCCTGAACAGAGGGGGAAAGACCCTCCAGCCAGGAACCTCCAGGTTGAAGTCTCAGCAGGAGCATTGGCATACCCAAGTCAAAATCCTCAACCTTGTCTGCTGCCAACACACACTGCCTCCAAGGAAGTAGAACCACCCAACCCCCTTCCTACCTGACACGTATAGCAACAGGATCAGGGGAAAAAAATCCCTTCCCAGCCCCATGCATCAACCACCAACAGCATGATACATGGAAAATAAGATAGCAGAGCACAGATAAGGCTCTTGAGTAGAGCTCTGCAAGGCTAGAGACTGCCTAAGGATGTTGTGGAATCTGTTCCATAGCCTCACTGTTCTAACAGTGAAGATATTTGTCCTGATATTCAATCTAAACCTACTTTGTAGTAACTTCAAGCCATTTTATTTCAAAGAAATGTTCATAGCAAAAAAAAAAAAAAAATTAGAATAGATTCTGGGGGTGGGTTTTTTAGCTATTTTCAGCTTTTTAGAGCATTCACCTGCAGCTATTTGCCAAGCATCTCTGATGATAACCTATATTTCTTCAGTGGCAGATAATTTTTGTCACCAGCTTTTTTTTGTGCATCTGGCTAATGCTTCCTCCCAGCAACTATTACTTATTGTATCATAAATGCAATAATTATTGTTTACAGGCTAACAAATAAACCACCACCACCAAATGTTCCACGAAGGGATTATGCTTCAGGTAAGGATGGCTTAATGGAACTTTAAACTTGTATATTTTTCCTACGAGTGCTCCAATGGCATATTTGCTCATAATTTCTTCTAGACAAGGGAAGACTGAACCATTACCAATAACTCATATTGCAACTCTCTTATTAAATGTGAGAAGGCCAACCCATGGAAAACTGTCTCAGAGGCAGGATAAACAGTAATGAGTAGCTGATAGCAAATTCCCCTGCAAACTAACCCAGCTTTCACCTACTCCATTGAGGGAAAAGGACCCATTTCCAGCCATTTTCTGTCAGGGGAGCCCACCCTGTACCCAGTGAAAATAAAGAGGAAAAAGAGGCTAAAAGATTTCCTTTCCACCCAAACCAAACCAGATGATGATGCCAAAAGTTAGTTTCAAGTGCAAGTGAATCTTTAATTACTTATCATACAAGTCAGTTTCTATCCATTTTATTTTCTACTTGTTAGGCGTTAGAGATAGTTTTTTGTTCAGAGGCAATACAGTAAAATACAGGAGCAGAATGAAGCAGGTAGTGACTAAAAGTTGTCAATCTAATAACTTCAGTGATTGATGTTACCACTGTTAACCAGCATCCCCCTAGGAACTACAACAGGGGACTGAAGGCCTGAATTCTCAAAAGATCTGAACCAGCCATCTAGTGTTATCTTGTATGGGGTTTTAAAGGGACTCTTTGGGGTTTTTTTACTAAAATGCAATCAGATTTTTCAGTCTGTCCTTAAAATGCATGTTTTTGTGATTACTATTCTGCTTCCCTAAATAACTCAAATGTTTGGTTTAGAACATGCAGATGAAGAGGAACAATGGCCAGATGATTTTGTAAGTATATACTCCTGGGATAACAGGCAGTTATTCTATCAACACATTCCCCAAGAGAGATAATAATGAAACTTCAGTTTCAAATCATGCATCAATAGCAGCTTTAGGGGAAGGCAAACCAGGTGACCGCCCAGAGCCCCACGCCCCAGGGGGTCCAAATTTTTGGTGGGTGAAGTTTTTGCAAGGAAGTAGCTCCTAACAATTAAGCCTCTAAGGGGCCCCAGATTACTCTGGCCTCTTCTTTTGCAGATGGATATGGAATTCACTTATTTATCAGTATGTAAAATGTGTGATAATTAAGTGACTTATTTTTATGGTCTCTTATTTAGATAACAGTTGAATTCACAGGACATGCCTACACATAGTTGGTAGCATGTCCCAGCCAGGACAGGCCCTGTCAACCTGCTCCTGCGTGCATGCATGCTCTGAAGCTAGAAATATACTGATGAAGCTGCTCCACAGTCCCCAGAGGTCTCAAGGGTGGACACAGAGGGAGCCCTTGGAGCACCTGCATGGAATATTTTGGTGTTTAGAGCATGCAAGTGGGCAGGATTTGTTTGGGAATAGCCCAGCTGAGACATGCTGTTGCTACAGTGTAGACATGCCCAAAATGTGTTAGCCATTTTCTAAACTCAGTTTGGAAACATAGAGTGAAATCCTGTCTCTAGTGAAAACAACAGCAAGCCTTCCATTGATTTCAGTTAGCCCATGATTTCTGCCACACACAATGTCCCCAAAAAGCATGTAATCTATATACATTTTCTCTCCTTTCAGATTTAAATGTGAAGATTTTAATATTTTCTTGAAGTAGACCCTGTAAAGAAACCCAGGTCTGAACACTCCTAGATTTGAGTACAGAGTGTTAAGAGTATATATTAACTATTAGGAAATTCACTAATTCCCAGGTGTCACCTGATGAATGACTCAACTAGGACTTTTATGGGCATGTCAGGTAAGGGAGGTAGAAGGGCTCTAGGCACTTCTAGATACTGTCTAATCAGTAAAGGTGGGCAGGAACAGGATTTTCTGTTTCACAGTAAATTCCTTATTGTCTCAAAAAAAATCTGATTTTCAAAATGGAATGAAAAAACGGAATATTCCACAAAGAACCCCATTTCAAGTCAATCAAAACAGTTCAGTTCAACACAACTAAAAATATTCCAGTTTTGACGTTTAGTCTTCTTATTCATTAAAAAAAAAAATCGATTCAAAACAAAATCCAATTGTTTATTTTAGAATGAAAACTGATATTATTAAAAAGTTATATTTCCTTTTTTAAAACTTTTTTTTTTACTAAATCATCTTGGCTTTAAATTGAAAAGCAGTGCTTTTTTCTGACCAGCTCTACTTTTCAGAACATTAGACAAAAGCAAGTCATGACCCATCCCTCCTCCCAGAACATGCCTTGCTTTATATCCTATTTTGTGAGCATGAGGGCCACTGGAAGTGGGCCAGGCTGTTGATGTGCTTATTGATGTGGGGGGTGCATTCTCAGTTTAGAAGAAAGTCTGTGGAGATGTCGGAAAGTAGCAGGAAATAAGGAGTGCAATGTGTGTGGTACTCCAGCTGAGATGAGGAGGCAGTGAGAAGTACTTGGAAACTTTTTCCCCCCTACGGGTTAATTCCTTCATCGTCAATCTGTGACTAAATAAAGTAATATTCATCAATCTAATAATGTTCATAACTGTTAAGTGTTTTTGTAGTTCATGAAATAATGCAGTGATTGGGGTGTTTGAGTGTAACTTCTAAGAATGAAGCCACAAGTATCTTACAATGTGAGAAACATGAAATTGTTTCTTTCTAGGATAGTGATTATGAAAATCCAGATGACCACTCTGATTCAGAGATGTATGTGGTTCCAAGTGAAGAGAATGGCGATGACAGCTATGAGCCACCTCCAACTGAGCAAGAAAAAAAGAAAATTCCTTCAGCATTCCCAATTTCTAGGGGAGAATATGCAGGTATCTATGGAATTGGTGATAATATGAGTCAGTGGCTCAGCTTTCAATACTAGCAGCGTAAACATTAACATCTTGGAAAAAAGAAAAGAATTTAAAATAGTGTCAACATGATAGGTAGTTCATCCTTTCCTCTGGAGTTAACATGAAGAAGAAAGATTGTCAGAGTCCAGAGCTTCTGGGATATAATGGACTTGTTGGAGGGTGAGATACCATGATATTGATGGTCTCACCTAAAGAATTTTTATATTTTGTACAAGGCCCAATGACTTGTACAAAATATGTTGGCACTTAGAAAAACATAACATGAAGTTCTAACCAAGGATTGGAAAGTTGCTAAGAAATTGCATTGAATGCCTTGCATGTAATCCAAGATGCTTTAATAGGAGGACAGCTTTTTCCATTGTTGACTGAAGGTTATTCAAAAAGGAATGAAGTTTAAAGGAGCCCTTTATTCAAGTATACTTATTTGTTAATCCAGGAAGACCAAAGCAAGGATCATAACAGACACAAAAATCAATCTCAGATTGCCCTTAAAAATTAGGAGCAGAGAAGGAACCCTAAGAAACAGTATAAGCAGAAGATTACTCCACTTAAATCGCTACAGTTAACAGACCATCCTCTTCCTTCCACAGTAATGCTTTTTCAACCAAATACTAGACAAAGGAATTTTTGTTATTTGTTGGACCAAGATTTTGCCCATGGGAAAAAGATTGATCAACAATACCCCACCCTCTCTTTCTTTATTACTTGCATTTTATTAGGTTCTGATACTGCGTATACAAAATATTACTCATGTAAGTACTGAAACATATAATTAATGAATCACTTGCACATTCTGCAAATAATGTGGGGAAAGTTTTACCGGTAATTAAATGTGGGTTAACCGGTAATTAAATGAGGATGTGGTGGATGAGGCTTTCTTCAAACATCTAGCGGAAGTTTCTCGATCACAGGCCCTGGTTCTCATGGGGGACTTGGATCACCCTAACATCTGCTGGGAGGGTAATACATGAAGTTTTTGGAGAGTGAGGACAACTTCCTGGTACAAGTGTTGGAAAGGCCAACTGGAAGCCATGCTTTTCTTGATCTGCTGTTCACAAACAGGGAAGAATTAGTGAGGAAGTGTGGATGGCAACTTGGGCAGCAATGACCATGAGATGATTGAGTTCAAGATCCTGAGGAAAGGAAGGAAGGAGAGAAGCAGAGTGCAGACCCTGGACTTCAGAAAAGCAGACTGACTCAGGAAACTCATGGGCAGGATCCCCTGGGAGGCCAGTTTGATGGGGAGAGGAGTTCAGAACAGTTGGCTGTATTTTAAAGAAACCTTACTAACAATGCAGGAACAAACCATCCCGATGTGGAGGAAGACTAGCAAGTATGGCAGAAGAACATTTCTTGGTTAGCAGGGAACATTTCAGTGAGTTAAAACACAAAAAGGATGCTTATAAGAAGTAGAAACTTGGACAAACAACTAGGGAGGAGCATAAGAGTATTGCTTGAGCATGCAGAAATGAAATCAGGAACCAAGTCCCCACATGCAGGCTCATGCAGTTTGTGGTGCCACTAACCAAACATGCCATGAACTTTGAAAACTCATGACAATCACGAGAGGTCCTGGATGACTGGAAGATGGCAAATATAGACCCATCTTTAAGAAAGGGAAGAAGGAGGATCCAGGGAACTGCAGACCAGTTAATCTCACCTCAGTCCCCAGAAAAACTATGAAGCAAGTCCTCAAGGAATCCATTTCTAGGAACTTAGAGGAGAAGAAGGTGATTAGGAACAGTCAGCATTGATTCACCAGGGGCAAGTCATGCCTGACCAACCTGACTGCTTTCTATGATGAGATGATTGGCTCTGTGGATGTGGAGACATCAGTGAATATGATATAGATTCATAGATGTTAGGGTCAGAAGGGTCCTCAGGTTATCAAGTCCACCCCCCTGCCCTGGGCTAGAAAATGCGCTGGGGTCACACGACCCCATCTAGGTGCTTGTCCAGTCTCCTCTTGAAGATCCTCAGGGTAGGGGAGAGCACCACCTCCCTTGGAAGCCCATTCCAGATTCTGGAAAGCCTTACTGTGAAGAAGTTCTTTCTAATGTCCAACCTAAATCTGCTCTCCATCAATTTGTGGCCATTGTTCCTAGTATATATCTTGACTTTAGCAAGGCTTTTGATACCATCTCCAACAACATTCTCACAAGCAAGGTAAAGCAGTACAGGTTGGATGAAGGGACTGTAAGGTGGATAGAAACTAGCTGGATCATCAGGCTCAGAGGGTAGTAGTCAATGGCTCCATCTAGTTAGCAGCTGGTATCAAGTGGAGTGCCCTAGGGGTTGGTTCTGGGGCCAGTTTTGTTCAATATTTTCATCAATGAGCTAGAGGATGTGATGCCACAGGAAGTTTGCAGATGACACCAAGCAGAGGGAAGTAGTTGAAAAGCTGGAGAGCAGAGCTAGGGTTCAGAGTGACCTTGACAATTTGAAGGATTGGACCAAAAGAAATCTCATGTGGTTCAGTAAAGACAAGTGAAAAGTCCTGCACTTCGGATGGAACAATCCCAGCACTGATGCATGCTGGGGATCAACTGACTAAACAGCAGCTATGCAGAAAAGAACTTGGAGGTTACAGTGGACAATAAGCTGAATATAAGCCAACAGTGCACCCTTGTTGTGAAGAGGGCTAATAGCATACTGGGCTGCATTAGTAGGAGCCTTGCCGGCAGAACAAGGGAAGTAATTATTTATCTCTGTTGAGCATTGGTGAGGCCACATCTGGAGTACTGTGTCCAGTTTTGCCCCTTTCCCCTTCTCCCCGCTACAAAGGAAGTGGACAAATTGGAGAGTCCAGCAGAAGGCAACGAAAATGATTAATGGGTTGGGGGCCATTACTTGTGAGGGGAGGCTGAGGGAAATGGACTTAAATAGTCTGGAGAAGCGAAGACTGAGAGGGGATTTAATAGCAGCCTTTAACTACCTGAAGTGGGGTTCCAAAGAGGATAGAGCTAGACTGTTCTCAGTGGCGGCAGATAGCAGAAAAGGAGCAATGGTCTCAAGCTGAAGCAAGAAGAGTTTAGGTTAGATATTAGGAAAAACTCTCTCACTTGGAGGGTAGTAAGGCACTGCAACAGGTTACCGAGAGAGGCTGTGGAGTCTCCATTATGGAGGTTTTAAAGATCTAGGCAGACAAAGCCTTGGCTGATTATACATTTGGAGGCGGTCCTGCTTTGAGGAGGGAGTTGGACTAGATGATTTCCTGAGGTCCCTTCCAACCCTAATTGTCTATTACTCTAGGTTTCTATAATTCTAATTCATTTTGATGGTGCATGAGAGAACTTGGTCATATTATGTCAGTCCATCTCACACATACTGTTGTGTACAAAAGTGTTTCAGTACATGATGACTATAGCACCTGGCATGTTCTGTTCAGTTCCAGTTATAAAATGTTACATGACCTATGCTGTAGCCAGAGTAAAGATGCTCAGTTTACAAAAATATAAAAAAATGACTTGTAACTAGTGAGCAATTATGTACTAACCTTGTGATTTTCCCCTTCCTTTAAAGACAATCGCACTAGCCTCCAGCCACCTCCACCCATAATCAAGCCTCTACCCAGCACACCAAGTCAGTCTTTATCTAAACCCAAGAAACCATCTAAACCAGCTGTGCCATCACTGTCTGCTGCTCCAAAGCCAAAAGTGCCACCTAAGCGAAATGAGCGTGTCGAAGATGAGGTAACAGTCATGGATCCACACATCTTTACAGCACAAATGAATGGCAGCCCCAGGAACATATCACAAACTAGTTTGTCCACAAGTTTAGCCTTTCCCACCTGCCTGCTATTGTTCAACTCATTAGAGAATTATTTGCTGGTCTCACAGTAGTTCCATAGGCAATATTTATCCACATCATCTGTAGAGCCCTTCCACTCATTTAATATTTGCTCCTCACCCATGATGACATACTGCTGATAGCCATGGGAAATTTTGAGCACTGAGATGGGCTTACAGAGTAAAGAAAGAGTAGGGGTGATATTCTATTCCATCTATTAGGTATCCAAGTGGACTTAGGCACCTAAGTGCAATTCTATTCCACCATGTTCAAGTCCTGACAAGCCATTAATGCATTTTCTTTTATAAAAAGCCATCATGTTACTCTTACAATGAAGTCATAAAAAAGCAATGAAGAGGAGGAGGACCCACTTACCTTTTGTATTAACAGTTTTCCAGTGGCTTGAGTAAGATAGAAAAGAATCATATTTAGACACAAGTCCAGTTTACATGCCTAGTAAGCAGAATGAAATCTGGCCCTACTTGTGCTACAGTTAGAGACATTTCCTATTTGGTACAAGAATGCAGGTCCGAAGCAAAAGTCCAACCTTAAAAATTCACGTAGAGAGTATAACTGTTAGGCGTGCATCTAGTCCATTGCTGCCAAGGCAAGATTGCTCTCTACAGTGTATCCAAGATAATACCTGCCTAGCTGATAAAGCTTTTTCTGAATTTCTCACAGGATGATTATGTTGTGCCAGTAGACGATGAAGATGATAACTATATTGAGCCTACAGAAAGTAGCAGTTCACCATCTCCAAAACGTGAGTTTTAATCATTTCAGCTGACGATTGGATGATGCTACTTTCTTTTCCCAAAGCTTCCAGTTGAGAATCTTGTTGTGGTTTGAGGTGCCTCTTCTCAACCAAAACAATGCTGTATTAAAATTCTCCACTCATTGGAGTATACCATAAAGACAAAAAACTGGTTAAGTTTTTAGTTAATAGGGACTTGGGAATTCATTTTATTTTACCTTGCTTGCACATATGGCAAGCTGGAAACTGAAATCACTGTCTTCTGTGAAAAGTGAACTGAGCACAACTTTTCACAAGGTTGACAGTCTTGGACCTTTTCAGCAAGGTGGGAGCACCGTGAATAAGGTTAATCTCATGAATCAAAGGCTGTTTTTCTGCTGCCACTCACTTTCTCAACACTTCAGAGAATTTGGAGCTAGAACTCAGACCTTCCTGTTGCTTTCATTTCATAAACATAACATGGATACATTTATTTCTTTTTTCAAGCTCCTGTGAACAGATATATGAAGTCAACAACAAAACCAGTTCCTATCCCTGCAAAGCCCTCTCCAGCTTCTGCCATTCAAGGTATGAAGAGTTTATATTAGTATAAGAGGAGCCTGTTTAATACACCCTGGGCATGTCTACATGAGATGCTACTGCACAGTGGTTAATGTGCAGTTATTTATTACTTGTATAAACAAGCACTAGATAAACACAGTAACCAGAGTTAGTGTACAGTAGCACTGTCAAATGCCTTTTAAATGATGCTACCGTGCAGTGACCTACTACTACTGCACAGCAGCATCTCAACACAGTTTTTGCCATGCAATGCTACCATGCAGTAGTATCCGGCAGTCAGCATCTCATGTAGATTCCAGGGATCATATCTATTTGGCTGGGAAGAAAGAGAATCCATGTGAAATGAGTTATTCATAGATCTTAGAGTCAGAAAGGACCTCAGCAGATCGTTGAGTCTGACCCCCTGCCCTGGGCAAGAAAGAGCACTGGGGTCAGATGACCCCAGCCAGGTGCTTGTCCAGTCTCCTCTTAAAGTTCCCCAGGGCAGGGGACAGCACCACATCCCTTGGAAGCCCATTTCAGATTCTGGCAACCCTCATGGTAAAGAAGTTCTTCCTGATGTCTAACCTGATTCTGCTATCTTGCAGTTTGTGGCCATTATTTCTAGTTACTCCAAGGGGTGCCCTAGTAAACAGCATCTCCTATCCCTTGCTGTCTTGCACCCCACCCCTCACCCCCAATGAATTTGTGGATGGCCACAAGATCACCTCTCAGCCTTCTCTTGCAGAGGCTGAAGAGATTCAGGTCCCTCAGTCTCTCCTCATAGGGCCTTACCTGTAGGCCCCTAACCATATGAGTAGCCCTCCTCTGAACCCTCTCAAGGTTATCCACATCACTCTTGAAGTACATCCCTTTTGAAGTACAGACACATTGGCAATGCATAGGGGTTGCACTCAGGTGCATGTGAACCCCGAGATTGGTGGTGCTTCTGTCAGGGTGTGCACCACCAATGCTGCTGGCGGTGCCTGTAGGTGGTCACCAAACCCCTTCCCCCCAACCCCGATGCCAACATCACCATGGCCACCTGCAAAATCTCCCTGACGCCATGCCCCTGCCACCTGTGGGTGGTCACCATGCCCCCACAACCTCTGGGGGCACGTCATTCATGTACAGACATATTAAAGATGTCTGAATCAACTCAAATCTTACCTCATCCCTGGAACCAACTAAATAGCTGATATTTATTTTATCTGCTGACAATTTCTTGGTGAGCATCTGGGAACCTTGCTCTCCATCTATAATGACAGAATATCTGAGAGGTTGCTGTTCTCTCCAGTGGAAGCTGCTATTCAGAGAGTGGCCCATATTCCTCAGTTCATGTTATTACCTCACTTTCAGCCTCAAGTTACAGATGGATAGCACTTTATTTAGTTGGCCCGAGTCACAGAAATCCTGCCCAACTGAGAACAACTGGTGCTTGAATTCCAAAGTGCCCAGCAGTGGCATTTTCAGTCATGGAGCATCCAAGGTCCTACCTCCATCCCCAGTTCTTGTGCACATTGTGGTTTTCAAAAAATCTCCAGGGTGATTTCTTATCCCTGCTGTTAGAGCAAGACTACTAAATTTGTCCAGCAAAAGGCTTACGGGGTCACTTGCTCCAGAGCAAGGGAACAGGTTGTTCTGTTGCCTGCTAAAAGATGGCTTGGTGTCACATCAGGTTAGGAAGGGAATGCTGAACTGGACATAATGATGAAAAGCAAGGAAATTTATTGCAGGTAGGAAGCAATAAGCATGTGCAAGGAGAAACATAAGCCCAGTGAGGACAGGCCATTATGTAAATATCAGAGGCTTCTGTGGAGTCCTAACATGGATCAGGTGACTTGTATGTCTGTGAATACACATTTCATTTGAATGCTTATCAACACTGACTCTGATGATTCTGAACCTCTTGTAACTGTCTAATTACTACAAAATGAAACCATACTTTATCAACCTTTTTATGTATTCTCCACATTCTGCTAAAAAAAAACAAACTATAATTAACCCAAGGCCATTCACCAGCTATTTTATTTCAAAGCTTTGCTTGTTGATCACTTCTATACACAGAGTAAATTATGTTAATTGTACTTGACATATTAATAACAAAATTATGATACATAGGTATGGCATAGATATTTCAGATACTGTAGCTTCCTGCTCAATAAATGCATTGCAAGAATTACTAAAGCTGGAATTATCCACTTGCCCTGAATTTGGGATTGTGTTATTTTTTGTTTGCTGGTTTGCTTGGCTTTGGTTTTTCATTTTTGTTTTTATGTTTTACTTTCTTTTAAGACAGAATATAGAACGCAAAAGGACTTACATCCCAAACAATTACCAAACTAAAAATCACTAATCCCATTTTACAACAGAAATAAAGCAACCAATCATCCTGGATTTGAGGACTGCATTGCAGCATCCCCAAAGAGTTCCTGAAATGAGAGACTCATCCCAGTCTGACAGCTCCTAACAAACGTTCCCAAATGCCCCCTCCAAACACCAGTCTGCTCTGTGGGGGCACCTTACCTCTACTGAGAGCTAATTAGTTCTAATGGAAAGAGTATAGCCATGTTTCACAGTGCTTTGCCTCAGCAACTCAGCTCACCTGCACTGCCTCATTAAGGTGGCTACATTATGGTTCCAGCTAGATTACTTCCAGTTCCAGAGATCTGTTGTTACCCTCAAATCTGTGGAGCATCTGTGACTATGTCCCAGACTTTGGTCACCTTATCTAGAAACTAAAATGCATTTTTAAAATACTGAAACAAGATTAAGTCTTAATGAGATTATAAGGATTCTGATGGTTTAGATTATTATGAGTGTGTGAGTACTGCTCTATGAAAAGATATTAGTTTGGAAAGAGAAGGTAAAAGCAGAAAGAAAATAGAAAGCAGACTCATATTTTCATCTGAAATATCAAATATAAATACTTAATCACCTTTAGCCGGATAGTACGGAGTTTTGCTGCTTAGTCATGTCAATAACTGTTTAAAATGTACACTTCACAAAATAATTAATTCTTAAAAAGTATTGTGTCATTTCATTAGTAATTTGATTACATTCCAACCCATGGACAACAGTTATCTCAGTGACTTTCAGTTTTATCACAGGTTTTTCAGACATCTTTAAACAACCATCCAGTCTTACAGTTTTCTACAAATCAGTTACCACACAAGTGATTCTTGACAGATTTTAATATTACTTTTAAAAAACCAAAACAAACAAACAGCTCCCCCTAGTGGGTGTTTGAGCAATGTTCAGCAAAGATCTTGTAGCATTAATACAATAAAAACATAGCTCATCTACAATTGAAGAAACTGGATTTAGATCAGGGCAATAATTATTTTAGGGTTTGCTCTCTAACTTCCCAAACTCTACAGTATTTGGGGATTTTGGTGATGAAAAGAACACTTGTATTCAAAGTAGTTCCCAGTTCTTCTACAGGTGCTTAAGACTGGAAAAGATAAAGATTAAATTGGATGATACAGTGCAGTGCTTGTAATTGCTACCTGCTGGTATGGGCTTTTTATCCTTTTTGTCATCACTTCCTGTAATTTTTCTAATGTTTAGATGAAAAGGGCACAAATATGACTATCTGAGGAGTAAGTTACAGCTCATTGTGACTGAGAGAGGTAGATTCAGTCACTAAGTGAAAATAATCCCATTTCCTTGAATCACCACTACATATAGGAATCTTATTTTCTCTTTAAAAGCAGAGGTAACTTTGATGTGTATTCCAATCTGCATTCCTGTTAAAAAAAACCCAAATCTGCAATCCCTTTTTGCTAACTACCTAATATTCTTTTTTCCTTCAGAAGTCTATGAAATCCCTGAAGAGGAGGTAAGGTCTTTATGAAGGTGGAAATAAGCCTATGCTACTAAGACTGGTTCCCCATTCCCTTGGCAACTTCATGGTTCTGGTTCCCTCCACAAAAAGAGCAGGAAAAGCTTGTTTTATTCACCCAGATTTTCTAGATGGTGTGAGGTTCCCAGCTCTGTGTAAGGGAATCTATCTTAGAGGTATAACTTGAAATGTAGGGGCCTTGGTGGCACAGGAAGGGGAGCAAGTGTTTACCTCTCTGTGCCAGGGCTGTTGTAGTTGTGGTGGCAGTGCAGGTTGCTGCCACCTCAGTACAAGTTCCCCAAATAGGGCTTGTGGCAGCAGCAGGAGTTCACTGGGGCTGCTAT
>NW_017728994.1:41858016-41905213 GCF_001723915.1 Gavialis gangeticus | reverse complement strand
AAGTGTTTACCTCTCTGTGCCAGGGCTGTTGTAGTTGTGGTGGCAGTGCAGGTTGCTGCCACCTCAGTACAAGTTCCCCAAATAGGGCTTGTGGCAGCAGCAGGAGTTCACTGGGGCTGCTATTCTGGCACCTGAGGTTAGCACCCTGTTGCCCCCCACCCTCCAACATGCCACATTATGCTACAGATCTAGCCTGAAGGTTTGGACAGTTGTAACAACTACATCCCTGTCAAAGGATGCTGGTACAAGTTGATACAATGCAACTGTTATATCTGCATGATTCTGTAGCAATACAAGGGTAGCAAAACCAGTCCAGCTTAGGGCAATTTTCACTTGTACTGCTACAGTATCATGTAGATGCAACTGTCAGTTACAGAATAGCAGTTACTCCTAAGCAAATCTCCTTCCCCCTTCTAAGTGGCTAAAAAGTGTTTATCTAAGCCCTGAGAAGCATGGGCCTAAAGGAGTATTCTCTACACGTGATGTTGCCACAAAAGAAACACTGACAGCGATTTCCTCCCCATATCACAGCACTGGCACTTAGATGCGCCCTGTGCTTTGGCTACATGGTTTACCACTGGTTAATTTATCACTATTCCATTTTCAGCACATTGCCAGGCAAGGTTTTACTAGAAAAGTGTGCTTCACCAAATAAATAAAATACCACAATGGCAAATTAAAACAATTGTATAATACAAATGCCTACAAACAGACAAAACCAAGTAATTAACAGTGCCTTTTCTCTTAAAGGAAAAGCCATCGCCACTAATGAACAGGTAATCCATTATTATGAAATTCTGGGTATGCTTTGATGTTCCTTAGATCTTGTCAAGAAGTATATTTTGATAGCCTATGGATTGTATTCACTTAATATCTAGCTTTAAATATCTCACTAGAAGAGCTACAAAACATTAGAAGCCATGAATTTCCTGTTAATTTTGACAGCTGGAACACACAAGCTACACACTAAGAAATACAGCGCAAGTCATTTCAGGTAGCTAGGGGCAAAGCAGGCAGCTATTTAAACTGTGCAAGTGGCATGAGTCATTAGCCAAATACTATGGATTGGTATATTCAAGGCATAGCTTAAAATTAATTAAAGGCATCTGTGAGGATTTGTGGGTGATATTTTTAGTGGACCAAATGCATGTTTGAGAGAGACTTAGACAAACTTCCAGGTACCACAATACCCTTCATCAGGTCTCTGGGAAGCAGTAAAACTCCATATGTAAATGAAAGGAGGATACAAGAGAAATTATTAGGTAAGCAACAGACAGAGATGCAGTGAAACCTGAAAAGTGGAAGAACAACAATTCAGGAGGGTCGTTATCACCTGTGAGGCACAGTGTCTGATATGTTGTTCTAAAACACCCTCTGCTCAGCCTGTTCAGACCTGTTAGCACCTAATTTAGGCTGGTTGCATTGTTGTTCAGAGTTCTGGCAGAAGCAATTAATCCAGCAGCTGCTTGAATTTTGGCAGCTACTAAAGGCAGGTAATGCCTTGTCTTTTATACCAAGTAGGCTGGTGCATACTACAAAAGTTTGCTGACAAAACATAATGTCTGTATTCTATACTCAAAGCTCCCCAGCAGTAACCCAAGTCTCCCTTCTACCAGCAAGGTTATTTCACCTTTTCCAAATAGAGCAGGACTTACGCTGGTGATGGGCTTGTAGGATTAGACATCCACCAGACATGCCAGGCCATTTCTCTACTGTCCAATAACCCCACCCTAATCAGTTTAGACTGTACCTTCAAGTTTTTTTCTAGACTTTCAGGGAATTTTCATTTTTATTCTATACTGTGTATATACCTATTTTAACTTGTGGTTTCTTACTAGGATCACTAAACCACTCCCTTCCAAGCCTTCTTCAAATGCAAAACATCCTCATACCCACAGCATAGCTAAGGAGCCTCTTCAGTTGGACACTTCCAGGTTAGTAAAACAGAGTTCATGTCTGCTCAGCTGCGTAAGAAATTCTAGCAAAAACAAAATCATCTCCTTACAAAAGCATGCCTAACAACCACATGGCCTTCAAACAAGGAATGATTGACTGGTCATATGTACAAATGCCCTACACATGGGTGGGACAAGTTAAGAATTACAGGTGCAGGCAGAAGTGACAATTTTTACCTGATCTGGCCACAAAAAGCAGATTATAGCTGTGACTAAACACAAGTGCATGGCTGCAAACAACTTAAAAAATGGCCAGCTGGGTGAAAATCTGACCCCTGGTTGCATGAGATATCAGATAAAAATGTTACAAAATGTATCTGTTTTCTGACTTGTTTCTGCCATGCTTCCAGTCTGTTGCAGTTTTCAGAATGGGAGGGGAGAAAGGGAGGAGAGGGAGTTCAGTCTTGGGTTTTTTCATTCCCCCCACCCCCCGGAGGGTGGGGCACGTGTATTGGAGGCTCCCTCCCCACCACCCAGGTGGAGAGGGTCTAATTCACCCACCCCACCCTTCAGGACCAACTGGAGAGCCCCAAAAACAAGCTCCCTCTGCTGCCTTCCTCCCCCCCCATTCTGAAAACAGCCAGCACTGGCAGAGCACCCCAGCCATTGCTATGGGAACCTGGCCCCAGGCTCCCAGCCCCAGCTAGATCCCCCTCCCCACTGGAACCAGCAGTGAACTTCTGTTTGGTTTGGGGTAACATTGTAAATCAGGGGACAGTGATTCAATTTGTTGATTTGGATCACTGTCCCAATTCAATTTGGCCAAATCTGAATCTGAAGATTCAATGCTGATTTGGAGAATCAGCAATTTGGCCATAGACAGGGCTTTAAATGTTTTTCCTACATACCTCGAGGTACTAGGCGTAGCTTGTGAACACTGAGATGGTGGGGTGGATGGAGCATCACACAGGAGAGCAGCCCCCCTCCCCACCGCATGCTTGGCGGCAGACCCAGAAGTGGCCTAGAAGTACTTCCGGTCCACTTCTGGGTACGCCACCAGGCGTGCTGGGCCCCCCCACCATGCACTCCTGGCTCAACAGTTGGCCATGGGGGGACTCCAGGTGACCCCCCCCCAGACCCAGGAGGCACCATTTGCCGAGCCAGGGGGCTAGAGGAGGGTCCCCCACCTGCTCCGCAGCAGACATGGAAGCGGACCAGAAGTGCTTCTGAATTGGGCCGTATTTCCACCTAATCGAATCAGTGACTGAAGCTTTGCACAGCCCTACGGTCTGCACCCTAAGTTTCCTACTTATCTCTCAATTTCCCTACTTTGGTGAGCTGCTGGAGACAGGAACCTTTCTTGAATAGGTTTTAGATGTTTACCATGACCTCTAGCAGAAAGGTGGAGTGGTTGATCCCTATCAATATAACTGATGGGAAGAGGGAGGGATCAAGACACCTATTATTCAAAACCAAACCAACAAATTCATTCTGAAAAGCAATTTGAGAAAAAAAGTGTAGGGGCAGCTCTGCCTCCCTTTCACCACGGCTTGGAGTAGTACAGCCAGTGTAATTTTAAGTATAGTCAAGGCAGCACTGTAAGACCCAAAGCCCAGCAAGAAATGCTGCAAACCAGAACCAAGCTCCCCAAGAGATTCTTGTGCCTCAGCAAGCTTTTAGGTTGAGGGATGACAAAAGAGCTGACTGGGCATGGTGAAGCTATAAATACATATCGGTAATTCTACAACCCATGGATCAGGTGCACAGGAGCTAAACATGTGGATGTGAGCTTCTCCTCTATGTTCCCAAAAGCATGGGAATAGGCCAGAAGAACGCAAAGGTATAGTTTCATCCCCATACGTTGCCACACAGAAAAGGTCATATGAACCAGAAATAGCAGGCTGCACCCACTCCTATGTTTACTAGGGAGTTTATGAAGGGACTATGCAGAGCTGGACCCGAGTGGTCCTGGAATTGTGAGTTTCACGTAGTTGATAGCTCTGGACAATAAATTAAAGACATAATTCAAACCTACACAAACTGCAGCACCATACATAGTTATGGATTAACAGCTTATTTGCTAAAGACTTTCTATGCAGCTTGAAACTGAAGAGAATGTACACACTTAGGCAAAGTAATCTGAAACTAAATCAGTTAAAAATGTATACAATTCAAACTGTTTTCTGTATTTTCCAGACCTGTAATGCCTGTTCCCAGAAGTCGTCATCAGCAAAAAGCGGTGAGTAGCTACCATGTCATTTAAAATTGTGAATGAGATGCACCAATCTCCATGCTGCATAGGCAAATATTATTATCTCTATTAGAAACATTAAAGAAATAGACAGCCAGATTTAGATTTAAAATTCTCTGTGGATCCAAAGCATTAGCTGTCTACTGGCTCATCTACTATTGTAAGTTAATTAAAACTCTAAGCATGTCCCTTTAGCTCAAAATAGCAAAATAATATATCTTACATGTCACAATGCTCAAAATAAATAATTTATCTATAAATATATGATGCAGAAGCTTTTATTCATGTGTATGCCCCTTCTGTCTCTTTGGAGATGTTTTATGCAATTCAACGGATCTATTACAGTGAGGAAGAATGAATCCCATTTCTGTATTTTCTGCCCATTATGGCCTCTCTCATCTATCAGAATCTCCATGAAATTATCAATCTTCCAGTAAAGCCTTTTGTACTGGAAAATCCCTATACTAGCATTAATTTTCAAAAGTGGCTAGTAAGTTTGCCAAACTCAAAACACTTCCTGAAGATCTATTTTTAAAGGAATGTCAGATTGTGCACCCAAAATCATTCATCTCTCTTGAAAGTTAGGCTTATAGTTTTATTTCCAACCTTGTTCAAGGTTTTGAATATTTCTGCAATTTTCAATTTTCTAAATGTACCAGAACTAGTCAGTATGAAAATCTCAACAGTAATTACACACTTTCCTTTCTCCTTTCCCAGATATAGGATCCAATAACAAAATTTAGTTCCTTATCCTAAAGGTACTTTTGCATGGTGCCAGAACTTCTGAAAAGACTCTTTTTCAAAATCCTGATGTAGCCTTTACATAGAGAGCTTCTTTGCCAATTGTTTTTACATTCTAATGACCATGCAAAAACCATCATCAAAGCTCCAACAAAGAGAGAGGCAGAGAGGCAATGAGTGAGCACTTAAAGCAGGGCAGCAGGAGACAAAATTATTTATCTGCCAGTTCTGCTGCTGACTCTTTGTTTTAGAAATAATGCAACTGGGGAAACTACTTGAAGCATTTCTGAAAGAACAGGTGTCTGCTGGAAAATAGTGTTTCACCTAAACCAGGGCTGTCTAGTGGCTGGAGCCTTGTGTTGGACAAGCTGCACTCACTATACCATGCCAGTACCACCTTCCCTGCTCTCACTGTCCATGCAGGGTTATTCAGGGAAAATGGAAGTAACATCTCTTCTGCCAGTGGATATATATTGTGCCTGAAGTTAGACAGGGAATGTTTAACTGCCTGGCAGTCAGGCTGGGAAGGGGCTAATGCTGACACTTGGACTAGGGACAGAAATTACGCATAAACTGGTTTAAATGATCAGAATCTGGTTTAAACCTGTAACAGAATAGAAGTTTAGTGCACATAAATCAGTTTCAAAATGGCGGATACTCATTTAAGATAAACCTGGTTGGACATAGTATCAGAATTAACCAATTTGGGTCAAACCAATTCATGAAACTTCTGTTCCAGACCCCTTCCTGGTTCAAGTTAAATCAGAGTCCCACAGCATCCTAGCATTTTGCAGCCCTTGGATAGGCTGTGCTGTGTGCTCCACCCCTGTGCTCCCAGCTGGAGCAGTGAGGGATGGCTGACTGCCCCCCACCTGCCCTCTCCCTGGCAAACCCCAGCTGGGGTCTGAGGTGGGGGGGAGGTGGGAGGGGGAGAGGCATTACATTTCCCTTCCCCCAAGTACAGAGCTGCCCTGCCCTGCTAAACTTACTGCTGCCTGCAACTGTGGACTACAAAACCCAGAGGCACCTGGAAGCAGGAAGAGAAAGTGAGAAGCGACCCTGCAGAGTCCTGCTGCTATGATTGTGGACTGCAAATCCCAGAGACCTTGGGGGAAGCAGGAAGAAGCAGCAAACACACACGCTGGCCATGTGCCAGAGAGCCATGCTGTATCTAACAGTTTAGACTAATCTGCAAAGGCTGAATTAATTCAGCCTGAGGCTTTTTGACAGTCTGTACTGCTTAGTGGCAAGCATCCAATGCATTCCATATGGAGTCCAACTCCCTTACAAGCCAGAACTGGAAATGAACTAAGGAAAGGGCAGGCATTAAAGAAGCTGGGGAACTGGCTGGAGCTTCTAATGTTTTCTTGCCATACTAGACAGTGCCATCCCTACAGCCCTTTAAACATCATGAAGGGTAGGTAGTAGAGTCTCAGTAATAGGCTAGGGACATGCTATAGAAGGGGCAATATAGCAGTCCTATAGCAATCCTCCAGCAGATGGCTATAATTAACAGTGACTTGCAGTGTCTGAGTTATTGCCAGATTATTCCCTTAATTCATCTGGGAACTAAATTGTAGCCAAATTAAAGATCATACTTTTCATCTTCCCATGTATTCAGGACACCTAGATGATAATTTATTCATCACTGATGGATTCATTGGTACGTCTTGGAGCAGATTGCTACCGAGAGTGCCCAAGGAGGATTCAATCCACCTTTAATTTAAAAGCATGTCCACCTAAAACAGAGAGCAAAAGAGGAGACGAATCCCCTTCCAAGTGCTAACATTCGCAGCTGCATCTCAGAACCAAAACCCTAGTTTTTTTAATTAATTTCAGAGCTGTCTAACTGGCAGCCCATGGGTCGCATGCAGCTCACAAAGGTTCGGGCCCTCACCTAGCCACTGCTCCCTCCCATTGCTGTGGCTGCAATAGCAGTTGGTCTCGCCAGGCTCCCCGCTCCCTCCTCCAGCAGCTGCTTCCTATCTTTGCCCCAGGGCAGTGCAGCAGCAGAGGGAGAGCTGAGGGTGAGTTTGGGTCTGTGGCCAGGAGGGTAGGGGTGTAAGTCAGGCCCATGTGGTGCAGCAGGGAAGGTGGGGGAGCATCTGCATGGCACACCTGGTGCAGCCCACATGGCCCTTGGGGACTGAATCAGATGCAGAATGTCTTGTGTCCTGCTTTAGAGTGCCACATGATCTAAAGCATCCTGCTGCTCAGTGTAGATGTGGGCTGCCCATTGTGGGCTTGAGGCTCCCAACCTACTGCCCTGACCTCAGGGGTCCCATGCTGGCTGTACCACCATGGCAAGGTGCTGCCTGCTCAGCAGCAGAAGCAGCAGCAGCAGCAAGTGGCAGCAGTGGTGACATGAAGTTGTTCCTTGTGCTGTTGCTAGGTGGGCAGGGGGCATGCCCCCACCATGGAGCTCCCAAGAGAAACACAGCAGGGTGGGGAGTCCTGATCCCTCTGCATCTACCCCCTGTTCCACTCCACTTGACTCTGATCTGGCTGTGCCACTGCCAATGGTGGCAGTGGTGGTGGGGGAGGCAGAAGGCAAGGCAAGGGGGAGAAGGCAGTCATGTGCCCTGCCTTTCCATTTTGAAAAGATGGTCACCCTAGTGTAGGACTACTTCACTGCAGAGTACATGGAGTTCCAGATCCAGTGTCTACATACTAGAGTGTAAAAGGTTAATTACTTATTAAACAATTTCAAATACTTGAATGAGATGCAGGAAGAACTATAAAGTATTATTATCTGCAAACAGTACCTACCTGCATACTGAGACCTTGGTACAATATGTCCATCCTGTTACTCATCTAGAATATCTTAGATCTTTCTTTTTTTTCCAACTACTGCTTTGAAAGTCATTTGACGTTTATATTTCAAATTTCAGGAGCGTGACAGGTACGATGCACATGATAATGATGAAAGTAAGTATTTCCTACTGAAGACATGATCAGTATACAATTTGTGACCTTAAAAAAGCACTGGTATCTTTCTGTAAATTTTAACCACAACCATCAGCGTTAAAGGAAGTTTGATTAAGTTATTTAACAGTTCACTAATGTGAAAACAAGTCAGGAAACAGCTTCCTGAGGGGAAACTGTATTTTTATTTGAGTCTGTACATACCAGTGCAGTTCTAGTATACCAGTTAAATAAGGAACAGTAAAAAACAATGTTTGGATAAGTTAACATATTGAGTATATTATATTTATGTGGTTATTTAGGTCATGGCAGCAGTGGAGCACAGGAATCCAGATTTCCTTCTGGTGCAGCTCCATCACCATTACCAAGGGCCATGTAAGTAACATATATCACTGTTTCTCTTTAACTGTTTATTGCTTGATTTATTCTGAGCTAAATCCTATCCTTGGTGGAGGCAGCCAGTAAAGTGGGAGTTACCTGTCTTGCTATTTGCGAGTTGAGCATAAGAGGAGAGGGTAGGATTGTTGTTGGCAAGCCACACTAGAACTTCTGTGAGCATTGTTCCCAATTAGTTCAGGCCTTTAGTTTCAGAATACCTGCTGGCCAGTTTAAGACAATCAGCCACTAAAGGGATCAGATCTGCAGAAGTACCTGGAAATAAGATAGTGTAGCCTAGGTACACCCAGTGGTGTGTGCTGTCCACAACTGGAAGGAATGGTGTGGCTAGGCAAGAGTGCTGTGAGAGGGGCCTGCCACTGAGGAGCAGTTCCCTCCTTTCTCCACAGAGCCAGACTGGGACAAAGCACTTAACTATATACAAATGTATTGCTATACAAAAATAGATATGAATAAGAGACATTAAATATTTACAGTAGAATTGGTATGTGACACCATATACAATAACCTGCAACACATTGCACCCCTTCAAGGGACTGCAGAGCATAGAACAGGTAACTGGGAACTCAGTATAGGTGATCCACAGCACAGGCATTAATTAACCCCCCTGCACAGATGAACATTAACAGCCTGGAACAGGTAAGTCAAGGCATCAACACAATAAACACATATAAGCATCAACTCAGACAAACCCAGGTAAGCTGAGGTAGCAATGCAATAGACGTTCACAGGCAACAATACAGGTAAGTTCAGATAACAGACAGTAAACATATATAGGTAATGAAGACAGGTAACCCATATAAACCCCCTTAAGGAGTTTCCATAACTATATTAACATCTACAGTACAACGCAAACACTAATCACAAAATATGGGGTGCATTCAGCACCCCACAGGGTGTTCCCTAGAGCCCCTCCCCTTTAGGGCCTCAGGATGTGGACACGCCCTGGAGGCTGCAGACCCTCCTCTCCCAAGCCCACCTGCCCTGTGGGACCCACTTCCCCAACAACTTACACTCCCGCTCTGAAGAAGATGAGGCTCGTCCCCTGGTGGCCAGTCCTGCAAGATCCTCTCCCTGGCGGTGCCTCTGGCTCCTCTTGATGGCCTGGTGCCCTGCATTGGGCACGCAGGGCACTCCTATGGGAGCCAAACCCTTACCGGCTCTGGTTCCCCGGCCTCATGCCAGGGTCTTTCCCCTGGTCTGGGCACTGGGGCATTTAGTTTAACGTTGAGCCACACTACAGGGCTCCAGTTACCTGGCCTAGAGCTGGAGCTAACTTGAGCAGCCTTGAGCTGCTCTCAAGATCAACTGTCCCTGCGCCAATCCATATACAGCTGCTTGCCGGGTTCACAGGCTCAAGCCGCCTCGAGCAGCTCCCAGAGCCTGAGCGCCATTTGCCGATCCATGCACCATCAAGGCTCAGGAGGGGTCCAGATGACAGCCTTCTCCAGAGCTCCTCTCTCCTCACCATCCATCGCTGCATCGCCCCCCAGCGTGACGAGCACACTCTCCTTTTATCTGCTTCAGGGGCTCTGCCCCTGAAGTCTGGTGGACCTGCCGTGCTCCAGTCCACAGTCCAGTCAGGGAGCTCCACTCCCCCTCCCTTCAGGGAAGGGGTGGTGCCCACTTTCCCCCAGCTTGTTCCCAATTGGTGGATTGGCTCCACCAATCGGAATTGAGGATTCGAGCCCCCAGACGCACTGGAGTTTGATCGGGTAAGTCTGTCACAGCGGTCCTGTTCCTTTTTCTTCCTTTACATTCTTTTCCAAAGCAATGCCATACTGTGTTCTACAGTGCTTTCTTACACATCATAGTAGGATATTTTCTGATTTCTTTGGAACAAAGTACATACAATGATCTCAGCCCTTCTTTTCCCCTTTGCTACAACACCCAAGAATGGGTAGGGTTTAACCCAAAATATAACCTTTACCAGTAGTTGGTGCCAGCAGTTACCTGGATATTTAATTGTTCCGTTCATTCTATCCTATGTGTCAAGTAACCATTTATTTTTTTCAATTCTCAGAAAGAAAACCCCTAATCCAGTAATACCATCTGTAAGTTGACTTTGTATTTTCATGATGATACAGCATCTTACCTGTAATTTTGTCCAAGATAAATTTGATAATAAATATACATCTGATACCATCAGAAAACATTTAATGGTAGAAAGTGGAGGGTTATAATGGGTAGAAATGAACTGTCCTTTGAATAAGATTTAAGTATGGGTCTACATGAGCTAAGCAGCAATGGGGAAAAACACTAGGGTGCTCCTGGAAAAAAAAAGTTCTGATTAAATATACATGTAGTTGTGGCCTTTCCCCAAGACAATGATCAATATTTGGAGTTTCTGGCCCATGACAGAGTGACAGAATCCACATTTTTGGGACTCTGGAAATAAAACAGGAATTAAATGGGTCCATGTTCTGCCCTCAACTTTTTTGTGGAAAAAAGTAACCCTGACTTGTGTGAGTAATCTAGAGAATGAAGACAAAACGCTACCATTTGATAAGAGTGACAACTCAGTGTACAAAGTACAATAGAGGAAGTCTGAGATTCTTCAACTAAATGTTTTTCACTGGAAAAATATTAATTTGTTAGGACCAAAAGCTTTATTGGGAAGGTTGGCTTAATTAATTTTTCAATACAAAAGTTTTTGTTTTGAAATAATTTTTAAATTCCAAGTGTTTTTCCTTTCTGAAAGTTATGAAAAAAAATCTTACTTTCCAATTCAAAACAACTTTTCATTTAAAAATTTAAGTGAATATAGGGAGAAGAAATGATCTAAAAATCAAAGAAGGAGGCTTTTGATCCAAACCAAACATTTTAATTTTTGGTTCAGAAAAATTTTTGAGATTTTGATATCCTAAAATTTCACCAATATGAAAGTCATTGAGCACCCCATTCTCGATTTTACTTGTGTCCATCTTGCCCATATTTCTAGGGTTGGAATGCTTCCAAGTTTATGTTGCAAAATCCATCTGATCGTAATTGCTTAAACATCCAGAAAGCGCATTACACAAAAGACTACTTCCCCCATATCCCAACCACCAGGTTCCTGCCAATTTGAAATAGAAAAATCATTTAAATAACAGGTTTCTTGATATTTTACACACATGCCCTTACCCAGCTCAGAGTGTATTCCATGATTGTTTACTATGACAATATGCAGTATATTCAGGTTAAATACCCCTATGGGATTATTCACCACTATGATTCAAGTCAACATTACACTGGTCATCTTCAGTACTTCTTCCTCCCACCAATCACTATAAACTCCTGAGAATTGGTCACTACCAGGTATATCTCCAGTATTTGTATTCCATTGGAGCTAGCCAGTTACCGTATCTATTTAAGGCAATATTATCAACTTAAAATACATATTTTAAGCAAAATTATTTTACCTAATAGCTTGGATTATTGAAACTGAACCCCCTCCCCCAAAGTTACTTGATATATTTTACAGTGTATTTACTTTTGAATTTCTTCTAGCTCAGACAATGAATGTTGCGAAGTTACGGTTTCAAATATGATATAGAAACTTTGATTTGTTTAAGAATATTAAAGTTATTTTTAAAATTGCTATGGAAAGATTTTAGCTGGGTTTAAACCAAGAAAATTATTTGGGCTGGAGGGCCACATAGGGAGTTTTGGTGAGCTGTTTCAGGCTAGGTCAGTACTTCCCCCCTTCCTCCCTCTCCCTGGCCTGCAACAGCTCACCAAAACTCCCTAAGTGGTAGATTACTAGACCAGTCACTGCCCCATGATCCTGGCCCTGGCCCTGGCCCTGGCCCCAGCCCTGGCTGCCTGTCCCACTCCCAGATGTCACACTCTGCCCACCTGCAGCCACATCTCATTTTCCTGGCCAAGCATGCCCTGCTCACAGGGGCCCCAAGCCAGTCTCCACCAGAAAGAGGGGAGGGAGTGGGTTTTGCCAGAAACCACCACCCGCCCACTTCATCTAGTGCTCCTGGCAGTGGGTGTGGGGTGGATGGTCTGGGGTGCCTAGGCAGTGGGGCCAAGTTCAGTGGCAATGGTGGTGACACTGGCAGTGGCAGCCGGAAGGAGCCATCACCGCTGGGGCTGCCAGGAAGCAGAATCCAGCTGCCATGCCACCCTAGCCCCATTGCTCATCTGGGAGCGGCATGACCAGCTGCACATGCCATGGCCTGGGCTGCTCCTGTGCCTGAGCTGGGTGGGGCCAAAGGACCTGCCACAGGCCAGATAAATCCACAAGCTGGATTTTGCTCATCCCTAATTTAAACTGTTGCAAACACTCCAGCAGGAAGCAAGAATGAACATGGTTTGCAGCTACACTGCGTAGCATGTTTCAGATGCAAACAAACCCAACAGCCTTTTGATACAACTTTTGTATACTATTATTTTATAATGTTTATTCAGGAGTGCATCCATGTTTGTGGCTATACAACATCCATGCAGTTTATATCTATATAATTGAGTGAAAAGTTTTGTATAAAGCTGAAAACCAAGCTCCTTTATAGCAAAGTCTGCTATGCAAAATATTAGATTGATGTCCTTCAAGTATTTCTTTCTGGCTTTTTTTTTTTTATAGAAACCAAGTTTGCCACCCAGAGATAACTTGATTGTCAACGAAGGTAAATTATTTATTGTTCATGTTCCCCAGAATTTAAACTTTGTCTTATAAAACATGAGAGAAATACAAAGCATCACATCCCAATTGTTGCTTTTTAGTGATATAGAACAGGGGTCAGCAGTCTATGCCCCACAGGTCAGACCCAGCCCATACACAGTATCCAGCCTGAGGTGGCACAGGGGATAGAAGGCAACACATGCTGCCCATCCCCTCTGCAGCACCCCCATTTTCAGCCTTCCCTGCTGCTCTCACATACCTTAACACAGAATTTGTTCCTCTCCATTGCCATGGGAGATAGGGCTGGTGGGAAAAGTGGGTATAGGCAGCTTTGGTCCACAGGGAAGGGAGGGAGGGGGAGATTTGCCTCTCATAGCTCTAGCTGGGATATAAGTGGTAGCTCACAGTGGTAAAAGGTTGTCAACCTATTTACAAACCAAATGAGGTACTTTACTCACAATGAGTATTACATTCTCTGCAAGTAGTCCCCTGAGGTCAGTGGGGCCTATAGGCACAGCATACATCACATGCTATACGGTAAAAAATATATTGGTGATACAAGTCAGCACAAGTCCTATATACCCTAAAGCAGGATTTAAATGAGTCACCTGAAAAGAGCTGAATTTCACCTGACCCGAGTACAGACATTCAAAAAGGCTGACTGAATCATTTCAATCTTTGCAGGTTAGTCTAAACAGTGCGAATGTGTGAAATGGGCCATATTTGATTTGGATTTGTCCTGAATCAGGGACAGTAATTCAATTAGTGAATTCAGATCACTGTCCCCAGTTTGATTCAGCTGAATCTGAAGATTCAAAGCTGATTTGGAGAAGCAGTGATTCGGCCATAGACATAGCTTTTAAACCAGGTGCAGCTCATGAATGCTGTGATGGTGGGGCAGATGAAGCATCCCACAAGAGCGTGGGGGGTGGGCGGGAGACCTCTGCGTGCTTGGCAGCGAACCTAGAACTGGGTCCACCGCCGAGCGTGCAGAGGGCCCCCCCCATCCCTCCTGGCTTGGCAATTGGCCACAGGGAGACCCCTGGTGCCCCCTCCCCAGGCCCAGGAGGCACCAGTTGCCAAGCCAGGGAGGCATGTGGGCCTCCTGTGGGGTGGGGTGGGAGGGCTAGTGTGCTCACCAGCAGACCCAGAATTGGGCCGGAAATGCTTCTGGTCCACTTCCAGATCTGCTGTCAAGCGTGCTGAGGACCCCTCCCCTCCGTGCTCCTGTGTGACACTCCATCCACCCCACCATCACAGCATTCATGAGCTGCCAGATAGCTTTAAACATTTTTTCTACATACCTCAAGGTGTGTCTACGTTCAAATTGTCAAATCTTTCCGAATCAATTTGAAGGGTTTTGATTCAATTTGGAGAGATTAAAGGGCCTCCTGATTTGATTTTTATTCACAGATTCAGCCACCAAATTGAGCCAAATCAAATCAGCAACTGAAGTTTCACACAGTCCTACTAAACAGCGTAGATTGAACTGAGAAGCAAGTGAATAGAGATTCAGTTTTGATTCTGGAAATGGAGCCACATGCCTGCTGTGGCTCAGGCTACAAGCTGGGGGGGGGGGGGGACTAGAAAAAGCCCTCCCTTCCCTTCAACAGCAGCCAGAAGGCTGGAGAGAAGCTGGGAGAGAAGCCCTCCAGGCTTTCTCCCCACCTCCCTGCTCAAGCTGGGGTGGGGGGAAGGCCAGGCCCCAGGAGGCCACTGAGTATGATTGTGGAGGGGTTTAAACCCTCGCTCTGACCTGCAGTCCCTAGCCAGCGTGTGCCTAGAGGGAGAGGGGGGAAGCAGCCCCTGACAGAGTTCCCTCACTCCCCACTATAGTGATTTGGGGGTGGGCGGCACAGCCAGATGCCAGCCCGGGATCAGCAACCTGAGGTGAAGGGCGGGGGGAGGGAGGGGAGATATAAAACCGACTCCCTCCCCTCTCCTATGGGCAGGATCTGCCTAGCAGGTGCGCAGCAGCCACTGCCAGGCTCCCCCCATCTCCCCCTCAAGCAGCGGTGGCAGGGGCACGGCCAGACAGCAAAGAAGGGGAAGGGGCTTAATTCACCTTTCTCTCTTCTCCCACTGGCACAGGACCCCAGCCAGGGTCTGCCTGGTAGAGCCACAGCAGCTACTGGCAGGCTTTCTGTCCCCACCCCACCCCCATACTCCCCACTCAAGCAGCAGGGAGTATGGCCAGATGCCAGCCCCAGTCTGGCAGCCTGAGGCAAAGTGGGGAAGGGAGTGGGAGTTTAAACCCTCACTCCCTCTCCTTTCCTATGGGCACAGGACTATCCAGCTCCCCACTCAAGTGACAGCAGCAGGGGCATGGCCAGCCACCAAGCCCGGGCTGGCAGCTTGAGGCAAAGAGGGGTGATGGAGGGGGGTTTAAACCAGGTGGGAGAAAGCCTGGCAGGGGTCCAATGCCAGTGGGAAAGGGGAGGGAGGGACCATTAAACCTCCTTCTCTACCCCCTTTGCTTCAGGTTGTTAGCCCAGGGCTGGCATCTGGCTATGCCCCTGCCCCTGCTGCTCAATCAGCAGGGAGAAAGGGGCACAGCAGCCCCTGCCAGATAGATCTTGGCTGGGGTCCCATGCTGGTGGGAGAGGGGAGGGTGGGGGTACTGAACCCCCTCCCTCATCTCTGCTTCAGTGTGCTGGCCAGGGTCTGGTCATGTCCCCTGCCCTTGAACAGGGAAAAGCCTGGCAGGGGCTGCTGCACCCCTGCCAGGCAGACCCCAGTTGCAGTCCTGAGCAGGGTTTCCTACCTGCACCCCCTTCTCAGCCAGTAGGTGCAGTGATAGTGCTCCAGTTAGCAAGCAGAGGAGTGGGGCCAACCCTGTCTGCTGAAGCAGACAGCATAGCCCAGCCCAGGGCTACAAAGCAAACTGGGATGCTGAGTTAAAAGAACCTATGTCCCATGTTTAAGTTGACTGGTTTGACCTTAACCCGATCTGATACTACAGTCAACCAGGTTTATTTTAAACCAGTTTCAGCCATTTTGAAAGTGGTTTACGTACACTGAACTTCTGTTTTGCTACAGGTTTAAATTGGTTTCTGATCACAAGTGATCCTGGTTTTCTCTGATACGAGGAAAAAACCCCCCACCCAACTTTCAGATTTAAAAAAAAATAAAACACACAACCCCAAAATCCACATTTTTCCATGATCAAAATGAAACACCACTATCTATCTATTAGTAGCGTTTCATTTTAATCATAGAAAAATGTTGATTTTGGGTTCCTTTTTTAAATCTGAAATTTGGGGATTTTTTTTAATCAAAGAAAACCAGGATCCTTGTTGATCACTTAAACCAGTTTGTGTTACTTCTGTCCCTAGCCCTGAAGTGAGTGAAGGTGGAAGAATCAGACCTTTATTGTTTACCTTTTTCAGTTGCTGGCATTGTTCTTTAAGCAATCTATGCTATAATTCTCTAGTTTTAATGGATGACATCACATCACTCATTTGTGAGAAGTCCCTAACTGAATCGGTGAGGGGCTCTGCATACAGAATGGCTCTGGGTACTTGATAGTGTGTATGAATCTGGAGAGAGACAGAGACAGAAATATAAATCATCTCTCATTTGGGGTGATCATTTTCAAGCAGGTTACTTTAAACCTAATCTACCTATTTTTTCCCCCCACAAATTACAGAGGTACCTACAGTCGAAAGGAGCAGAGGTTCCACTCAAGAGATCCCACTTCCACCCCTACCTGGAGCCCAGAAGTAAAATCTATTTTCATTTCCTTTCTTATGGCTATGGATCTTGCTACTGAGGTTGAACAAAATCACAAGAGAAATTCAGAGGGAAACAGTCTCCTCACTGTGGCTTCTACTTCCCTTTTTTTAAAGTTATATTTCCTGAAGCCCTGATCACTCACAGTTCCAAAAATACAGTATGACAAATGTACCCACAGAATGAAAAAAAAGTGACCAAAAAAGGATATATACCCTGTTCAGAGGCTGAAGTTAGTTAAGGACAGGGTTTTGTTTTTGTTTTTTTAAGATTCCTTGATGACTAACATCAACTGATTTCAAATCAGAAGTTCAATCGTATTTCAGTGCCTAGATGCATCAAAAATCTGGGCTTTGGTCTTCAATCTCAACAAGGCACATACATATCACTGCCCACATTCTGCATGTTCACTGTTTCTAAAACATAATAAAGTAGATCTCTTCAGATCTTCCTATAATCTCTTAAATATTTCAATTTCAGGCCATTACCTCAAAAGCCACCAACCTTGCCAAGTAAGTACAACTTTCATTTTTGATTAAGCTGAGATTGATTTCAGTTGCCACATATATATCGAGTCATTGGTTTCTGAATACACTAGTCTCTACTACATATAATAATGAGATTAAAATGCTTTCCTGGCTATACTTTATTAGCTAAATGAGTACAATTAGGGGAGTCTTAATGGGAAAGTCAAGTAAAGTCAAGTACCTGACTCCACTTGGTGCTTCTGAAAGTCTGTACCTGAAACCATTCATGTTGAGTCCTGTAAAATTAAAAATTTCATCTTGCTCTTATAACACACTAGAACCTCAAGTATGACATTTTCGAGGCAGGTTCAGGCTTCTGCAGCTTGAAAACCAGATGGGAGTTTATATAGAATTCAACCATTTGTTCTTGCACTACAGGAAAGAAGTACTACTTCTGTTATGTTTAATGCTTAAGTTCATATGTGTAAGTAATACATTTACAAGACATTTGGAAATAGTTCAATTTACAGTTCAAAATTTAGGACAGAATGCATATATGTAATTCATTATTTTTTCACAGGCAGAAGTGTAAAATATATCATATGTTAATATAAATAACAAACCTTCAGCACTTCCATAGAATGGTTTTAAATTATCAGAGATCTTTAATGAGCTGCAGTATTATTTTTGGGAGGATATTGGGCTCTCTCACAGTAGAATGAATATTCCTCCCTATACCCTCATCCAACAGTTAGGAACATAGAACATGCAATTAAAAGGGACTTGTGCTCCCATCAAATCTAGTCGCTTGATATTACAGGAAGCAAATCATACATGTCCTCTCATAAACTTTACTGCATGTTAAAATGCGTTAGGTTTTTCACTACCACTATTTCTACTGGCAGGTTGTTTCAGAAAGTCAGTCCTTAAAATGGTCAGTGTGAATTCTAATTTCCAGTCAATGGTCAGTCTGTACATTTTTTCACACCAACATTTTCCTTTAGCTTAGAAAACTGTTCTCCTACCGTTTTTTTTTTTACCACCAATATATTTATAAAAGCAAATTATGCTGCCTGGCAGCTTTAGTTTGTTCAGTTAAACAAGCCAAGCTTTCTGGTCAGGCACAGACATTACACATAAACCAGCATAAGTGGCTGGAAACTGGTCTAAACCCTGTAACAGAAGAGAAGTTCAGCATACATGCTCTGGTTTAAAAATAATGGAACCCAGACTAAGATAAACCTGGATTGATGTGGTATCAGATTTAAGTGATTTAGGTTAGACTGGTCTATCAAACTTGTGTACCAGCTGCCATCCCAACTCAAGTTAGGTTGTTATCTGCTGACATCCCGGTCTGCTTTGCAGGCCCCCGCTTACCTTCCCTCACAGTGCGGCTCACTTGAATTCAGCCTGCTCTGTCCCCAGCCCTGCCTCCAGCCAGCTGCCCTAGTGTCCCTCTTTCTCCCTGCACAACAGAGCAGCCAGCAAGGGGAGTGGGGACTGAAGGAATCAATTGACTTCATGGCTCATTATCTCCCCAATTCCTGCTAATCTCCCTCTAACTTTTAAGATAATTTTTAATCGCCTTGATGTTCCACTCTTCAAACTATCCTTTCTTCTGCAGTATAACTATCTGTTAGCCATTGATGGTAACATCTCTCATTTCACAGCCCTGCAGACTGTTTTTAGCTGTAGCAAAATCCTTAACCTTAACTGTGGTAGTATTAACTCAAGTGTTGAAATAACTGACAGTGAAGTATTGGAGGCACTGTCAAGCTGCTCAGGAAAGTTAGATTTTGTTCTAGGCATCTGAATCAGAGATATCTGTCTATCTAATGAAGGATCCTGGTTCTCTCTGATCGAAAGTTGGGAATTTTTTTTTTTGGATTTAAAAAAAAGTAACCTGAAATCCACATTTTTCCATGATTAAAATGAACCACCACTATTAGATATAATCTATATCTATTAGTGCTATTTCATTTCAATTATGGAAAAATGTGGATTTTGGGTTACTTTTTTTTAATCCGAAAATTGGGGATTTTTATTTTTTTAATCAGAGAAAACCAGAATCCCTGTATATAACTATGATGACTACAGGGCTAATGACACAGTATCATTTGACTATTCTATTTTTTGCCTAGTTTCTTGTGTTTTGTTAAAGCTTATATCTAACCTAGCAAGTTAGTGAATGTTCCAAAACTTACATATTTGTTTTTGCTTTGATCTTAAATTGAATACTATAGTGTTAACTCCCTAACATATTTGTAAAGCTTTAGTTTCTCTTTAACTGTAGAAAAATATGTTGTGTTATATGTAATGATGTGCCATACCATCTGCACCCCCCTTTTCAAAACCCTAGATCCACCCATGCAGAACTGTACACAGTATTCCAGATGTAGACTACATTTGGCAAGAATGTAAATGTAAGAAAGGGAATGACTGGCACAGCAACAGTTCTGCTGAATAGCTTTGCAAAGTGAGTAGTTATAATAGGGGTTATACTGGCTGACAAACTAAATGCAAGTCAGCAATAGCATTGGGCTGGAAAAAAGGCAAACATTTGGCTGAGGTATAGAAACGGGAGCATCATCTGTAAGACACAGTATAATCCTCTCTCTCAATTCTGTACTTGTAAGGTCTCAGCTTCAAAAACAGACATGGACCAATTGGAAATAGTCCAGAATAAAGCAACAAAAAATTAACAGAAGTTAGAAAACATGACCCACGATTGAAAAAAGTGGCTTCATTTAGCCTAGAAGAGTCACTTGTACACGTGATGAAAATTGGCCATTTTTGTGGTTTAATTGCATCACACTGTACACATGCAGGGGTTTTCTATGATTTAAATTAGTTTGCTAGGTTGCAAACTAAACCACATCCACATGTAGCTCAGTTTGCAATGTAACTATTTGTAATGCAGCAGCCTTTGACAGCTTGCCCCCCTGCCATGGGAGAGGTGGGCTGAAGGCAGCAGCAGTGAGGGGCCCAATCCTTTTCTTCATGGAGCCTGTCCACATTTCCCACAGCTAGGGGGTGAGCTGCCAGTGGGCCGAGCAGCCGCTGAGCTGTGGAGGGCTCCAGTCCTTCCTTCCATGGCAGCAGCACCCTCTGGAGCCACCTCGGCAGGCTGCTAGTGGGTGGGTGCTGCCCCAGCTCAGGCTCAGGGAACAGTTGGATCTGGTAGGTGCTGCTTGTGAGCTGGAATAGCACCTGCCCGCTAGCCACTTGCCTGGGTGGCCCCAGGGGGTGCCGCTACCATGGAGGGAAGGTCCAAGGCCCTTCACAGCTCAGGGTCCCCCAGCAGCTCACCCCCTGGCTGTGGGAGATGTGGGCAGGCTCTGTGGGAGAAAAAAAAACAAAAAAGGATCAGGCCCCTGCCCCCCCCCCCCAAGTGGAGCCTGCCTGCATGAGCTGTTGGCTGGGTTATGCAGCCCCATAACTGCAGGGGTCCCAGGCTTTCCCTCCATGGCAGTGGTCACCCCCAGGGCCACCCAGGTGGGGTGCTAGCTGCATGCAAGTTATAAGCTTTATCTCAGTAGTTTTAGAGATGGTATTCATTCAGTGGATTCTAGAGTTCTTTCCCTTGCTTGTTATATAAATCCAGAAATGGAATTTCAGAATACAAAACTAAGATTCCTTCATATTTAGCTCTTTGAGCACTTCAGTCTAGTAGACTTCACTGCCAT
Organism: Gavialis gangeticus; assembly: GCF_001723915.1. Classification (NCBI taxonomy): domain Eukaryota; kingdom Metazoa; phylum Chordata; order Crocodylia; family Gavialidae; genus Gavialis; species Gavialis gangeticus. Next base: position 41,884,511 of record NW_017728994.1, on the reverse strand, counting down.
TTTAAAACTGAAAATCTTAATTGCAGATCTATTTTTGTTTATACTTTCATTTAATTGAAACTGAATCAACTCATGATTCCTTGACTCAAGGTTATTTTTTTTATAACCACCTCTTCTGCAATGAACTCACTACTTCCTGAAACCAAGCCTAAAAAGCATAACTCCTTGTTGGTTCAGTGACTATTTGGTGAAGAATTTTCAACTGTTGCATGCAGGAAAAATTCTTCTCTATCATTATTAGCAGACAGAATGCTGCTTATCTGCATGTAGGAAATAGTCTCCATAATGATACATTTTTCTGGTATTATTTTTCTCTGTGTTGTTAATTAAAGTGATCCCCATGCACACCCAAATCTGACCCAGGAGTCTCTACCAGATCCCTAGCTGTATCCCAGTAAAAGAGGTTCTACTATCCTACCCCAAAAATGATTTTGACCCAAACCAGTTTGATTTATTTACAGTCAACCATATAATTAGCATACAAAGATACCACTGCTTTTACCTTTTCTGGCAATGCATACCCTCCAGTCTATGTGAATCAGTCAAGATTGCTACTTCATTGTGTATCTGTTAGCCCCATGTCAAGTTTCACATTCTGTAACAGTAGTTCTCCTTCAACCATTTCATTGGCCAGGGTCCTTGCATTTGTGTACAGGCATTTTAGTTGTTTCTCATTTCCAATTTCTGACTTCCAGGTCTAATTAAATGATGTCCAAGCCTTTCACTTACAGCTTCACCTACCTATTGGTCTCAAGTTTTAGTTCTTTGTCCTTGCTAGCCATTTTCCTAACCTATAGTTTCCTTTTAGCCATTACTGTGAATCTGTTCACTTGATTTTATTTATCCTATGCATCAAACCAAGTGTAAAGAACCTAGCGGTTTGTTCCAATCATTCCTCCCCCATATCTTAGTTGAAAATTTTATCATCTATGCCAGGCTCCAAATCCCAGATTACAATGCCAGATACTAGGGGAAGTCCACCCATTGAAAATAGCCCTCTTTCCATTAATGCCTTCTAATGGTCACACATCCCAAAGCCTTCTAAAACCTTGACACAGTTATTATTTCTTCCAACCCTACCCCCAACAAAATAATAGTAAATTACTGTGAAAGCTTAACCATGTCACTACTTGTCTTTCCCAGAAGTACCAGACACTGGAAGTCGCATTGTGGGTACACCTCCACGCAGCAGCCTTTCGGCTGGTTTGAATACCACAGACCAGGTAAGAACTTAGCTAAAAGGTAATACAATACATGGAAATGCATGTGTTCACAGGTGGTGTTGTAAAAGGAATTTTCTAGTCCTTTATCTCACCCCACCCACTGTCCAAAAAGCATAGTCTAGGGCTGAGGGTATTGGTGTTTCATTTCATCCCTAATTGTAGCCACTAGCCTGGTCTATGGTGAATTTTTTGTCATGTTATAGACCACCTAAATGCCCAGTTCAAGCAAAAAATGGTTACAGTGCACCATGACAGTATCTCAACATTTAGTTAGCCTGTAGAATAATGCTTAGATAGGATTAAAGTAAACCTAGTTGTGGTTAGTAGGACTCTACTAGTTTTCTCACTCAGTGTAAATAGTAACTCAAAAACATGTGAACCAAACTGAGTTTCAGATCCTCCCAACCCCCCCAGTTCACGTCACATAAAATAATTCCATACCAAATAAACAGGGCTGTAACAGGGCAGCCAGGTTCTTTAAGGGAAGCAGACAGCCCTGGAGCGTGTTTAGGTCTGGGTGTTTAGTTGGCACAAACAAAAGTCCAAGGGGAGAAAGCAGTTTCTCTAGGAAAGGTAAAAGCTGCAGGGCCCTCTCCTGATGCCCCAAGAAAACCTAAAAGTTTGCTTTACATATGTATTTGTTTGGACTAAGGACTATTGTTAAGTGTTACAATGACTGGCTGAGAGGCTTCAAAGGGATCAAAGCTGGACAGCGAGGCTACAGATTCCCAAGCCTGCTTATGGACTGTTGTTTGGATCAGTGGTTCTCAACCTTTGGTACCTTACGTACCTCCTGCTGATCAACGCAGCAAAAGCAAAACTGGAAGTCCCACCATGGCACTTATGGTTTCACCGCTGCAAGCCGAGTCCCACTTTTTCCTCACAGACCACGGCCTGCGGCAAAGCAGCCTGCACAGGGCCTCCCTCCCTATCCCCCAGCACTGACGCTGGGGAGTGAAAGCCCCAGCGCACTGGGGGGGATGGCAGCTGGAACTTCTTGTCCAAACAGGCAAAGACACCTTCAACTTGCTGGGAGCGGGGAGGTGCAGGCCAAACTGAAAGTGTGGCGCACACTTACCCGTTGTCCATGTCTCACGTACTCCCAGGGGTATGCATATCACAAGTTGAGAAACACTGGTTTGAATGGTCTGAAGGGCTCCTAATGGGACAAAAACCTGCCCACAGAAGGCATGCCCACCTGCTTACAAGTGTATGTCTTGATGTTCTGCCTCACTTTGTCCTTGCTGCAGAGAGCTATAAGAAACATGCAACTGCCCTTCAATTTTTCTATTTGACAGCTTTCTTCTGCTGCTAACTAGATTCGCTGAAAGTATGTACCTGCTTATCAAAGCAATCCATCTGCACCTCTTGCATCAGCAGATACGTACTCAGAAATCCCAGAATGCACTAGCACAAAAACAGAGGCGTACTTGTGAGCCATACTGGGTAGCAATGTTCCAACCTGGCTGGAACGTGGTCCTGCCAATTATTACAATGCAGAAGCCCGGTGGAATGCATGAGGCAGAATCTTGATCATAAAACATAACTCTCCTTAAGGCATGTTTGTTTGTCTGAGTGGGGGAAGGGGAGGGCAGAGGAAGGTTTGGGGTTTTGTTGAGGTTTTCTTTTTGTTTTTTGTTTGGTTTGGGTTTTTGTTTGTTTGTTTTGGGGAGGGGGGATGGTCATATTAGCAGAGATGGAACCTAACAAATACCAAGTTAGTTTTGTGGTTATTTGGAAGACTTTTTGTTATAACATTAAGGCTTTGAATAATCTAAGAAAGTACAGCTACTTTTATTCCAAAAATCTCTCCCCCCGATGATGGGGGAACTAACTGCAAGGAGCAGTCCTTATTAGCCTAGTAGTCGTGCACATACAAGATAAAAATAGTTCTACTGAGTGCAAAACAAAGCCTCCATTATGCAAGGCCGGTAACACTAAATGTTCTAAAGGCTGACATGACAACGATAATACAGCAGTGAGGAACACAAAGAACCTGCAGTTCTGGAATAATTTTAACAGTTTATCACACTGGATATTTATTATAAATGTCTTTTTTATATAAATAATCCAGCAGATGCTGGAGTAAACAGCTTGTAGCAAATATAATTGTTATTGGCAAAACAAGAAACGAAATAAAATATCTCCATTTCACTGGAGGAAAAACAAAAAAAAGAAGCGTTACTCTCAAAATCAATATATTCCCCCAAAATAATACTGTTCTCTGATACTGCTGTTTGCTGCAGCACACCCCTCAAGATACAATTTCTCATAGATTTTTAGGGTTTACACCAGCAAAGACCTTCATTTTGCCAGCTGTGAACTGTGAGCCAACAAAATAAGGTCTCCACTCGTATAGCTTATTCCCGACAGTGTGCGACTGGAAGCAGTAAAGTTCCAGTCGGAAGCTGATCCTGTATTTTAATATGCATTGGTTCCTATACTAAACTCATTACAATAATATTTGAGCCACTCTACCCCATTACATTTATCATAACTCCACACACACTGTTCCATGCTTGAAGGCCTCCTGGATTATTACATAAAAGAAAAGAGTGGGTTATTTATAAAGCTTTTGTTAAACAATTACCTTAACATATAAAGCTAAAATGACATCTCGCACTCCTCACAAAAGCATGTTATGAACATAAAACGTATAGGTGAAGAGGTTAAAATACAGAAAATCTTGTAAAATATATATTAGCTATCCTGAGAGTAAGCTATATGAACAACATTTGAAATGACTGATTTGCAGCTCTGAACCTTTTGTGGGAGCTAGAGCTTGTCAGCCCTTTCTTACAAAATGATGGTAACCTCTTTTATATAGTTTGACCACTCATCAAGAATGTGGGAAATTGGGGTTCTAGCCTCTTTATTTCTGCCTTGGGGAGGGTTCAAATCATATCTTCCCCTTCACAAGGGAGTGTGCTTACTATTAGATGGTACTGTGCAGCAAAGCAAGTCACTCCCAATCCCTCCTATTAAAATGTTTCTATTTTATGCACTGCCCAGCCACTAACAATGCATGCTCAGTAGCTGTGTGGATGTGTACTTGTCTACTGTACATGGATAACAGAATCAAAGCCTGCACATAAATGTCAAAATGCCGTATGTGGTTGGAAAACTGCCATTTGGGTGCATAAAGGGTAATAGAATTCTGCCCTAAAACTCTGCAGATCTAGTCCTGAACAGCTCAAGCCTCACTGACAATAGAACACAGGCTACTAAGCAACCAAGTTATTTCTGAAAATGGAATTTAAGTACTATTGAAAATTTTACACTTTTTTGTATAGAACATTTTATCATTTAAATGAAAACACTAAGCCCTTCTGCACTGGCTTTCATCTTTGGTTTCAAAGCATCTCAAATATTAAACAATCTTCACAGCTCAGGAGTACGAAAAGCATCTACAATAATTATAGGCTTATTCTTTGTCCAGAGCACTCCAATTGGTTGTCTCAGCAGCCAATCACAATGCTTACTGAAACAACCAGCATGCTCCAGACAGACAGAATAAACGTGTTGTTATTATAGAAGATCCTGAGGCATTTCAAGCAGATATGCTGCAAAGTCAGATCTAGAATGAAGCACTGGAATCCCCCTGCCATGGAGCGGGCAGGCTCTGCCAAAGGTGGGGGTGGGAGAAAAAAAAACCAAGTGAGGGGCCTGATCCTTCTGAACCCCTCCCCCCAAGCCTGCCTACCTCTCCTGCTGCCGGGGGGCAATCTGGCGGGTGCTTCTCCTCATGGTGGTGGCTCCTAGGACCACCCAGGCAGTGTACCAGTGAGTGGGTGCTGCCCAGGGATCACCATTCTCACAGAGGGAAGCACTAGGGCCCCCTGCAGCTCGGGGCCTGTGCGACCTGCCAGCAGCTCACTTCCTGGCCATGGGAGAGAAGGAGGGTTGGGGGAAATTTAAAATTGGGCCCCTTGCCATTCCCCTGGAAGAGCCTACTCATGCAAGCTGATGTCGGATCACGCAGCCCCTAAGCTGCAGGGTGGCCTGGTGCTTCCCTCTGCAGCAGCAGTGCCCCCAAGCAGGTGCTAGTTGCACAGGTACAGCCCCAGCTCACAGGCAGCACCTGCCAGATCCAATTGTGCCTGGGACCACCTGGGAATGGGCTGGTTACCCTGGGAAAGTGACAGGAGGGCAGCTGGGTGTGCTGACACTGCAAACCTGCCAAGCCCAAGCTTCCCTGGGCATGCCCTGGCTTCTAGCACCCTGTGTCTTTTCTGGATAGGGCCTGTGTACACGAGAAATTTCACTGTAATTTGTTACATAGCAAACTAAAATACAGGAGATGTGTTTTAGCTTGCTACATAAAAAAGTCATTTAAATTGAAATACACTGCCGAACATGTTTACTGTTACAAAATTTAATCATAACATGCTGTCAAATGTGTACACTTATGCAATTAAACCACTAACGGGCAATCTTCTCCCATGTACAAGGGCCCTCTTATTCTGACTATGAGCAAGTTAGGTCAGATTTTTGACAAAATATGTATTTATATTCCCAAGTCTGTGTTTACACATGGACAGCTTTATGTAGGCCTTTTGGAGGGTGAGAAATTTGATTACGTTAAAGTAGTAGGTCAAAGAATAACTAAAAATCCTGTATTTAAATAAATACTTTTGCACTTAACGGAAAAAACTTTCAAATCTTTCATACTCCTTCTACATCTTCCACTGGAATAGCCTTCTGCTTAAAAAAACAAAATCATTTTCTCTACATGGAAACCTCTCCTCTAGGGATTTCTACCCCCATAACCATTCACTACTAATCCACTTAAATTGTTTTGAACATGCTCGCTTTTTTTTGCGCTGCATCTGTCCAATTAAGATATAAGCTCCTGGCAGATGCTTGTTTTACCTATCTGTTATTTTGAAGTGCTCACTGTACAAGTGGTTCATTGTTTATTCCCCATTTACAGCTTGTGTATTACAACAAAATCCAGTGATGAAACAGTCATCTCATTTTGCTCTGTCTTATCAAAGAAAACCAGTGCTTCTCTCTCTCTTTCTCTTACAGGATGCTGGTGTTCATAGTAAAACATGGTATGCTGCTGACTGTGATCGCAAAACTGCAGAAGATGCATTATACAGATCAAATAAGGTAAAGCAAATTGTTCACATTCACAGTCTCATTCTTTTAGGGACAATCTAGAAATACAGAATGAGGAACACACTAGAAGTATTCCAAGAAAGGTTGGGCTACATGTTGAACAAGTTAGAAGACTCTCCCTGGAGGATTCTAATTTGGATGAAGTAAGCTCTAAACTCTTTGGATACTGCCCCTTGATAGGAGCTTCCTGTTCTGTTTCTCTAATGCCACAGTCTGATAGAAGGTAAAAGTACTGTAGAAAACAAGAGAGAGAAAAGATCTGCTAGTTCATGTCCATCCCTGATGGGTGCAGGCAGTAATGCACAGCTGTTGATTAAGCCCCATGTCACAGATCAGCTAGCACTGCCTACCATCTCATATGAAAGTGCTAGTATCCATAGGAACTGGTGCTACCACATTTGGAGCACATGCACACACATACCACTACAGAGTATTTAGAAATCAGTATTTTAGATACTACCTCAACTTCTCGTCTGAGATCATATCTACCTACACTGGAAGTTCTGTCCAATGCCATAGGGGGCATCAAATATAAGGCAAAACCAGGACTACCAGGCAGGTTCCCAAGGTTGGAAAGGACTTATGTTTCCACCAGGCAGAAGGGACAGAACACAGGGGTAATTTTTAGCGTAGGATGTTGCTGCGTAGGAAGCATATCCTGACACTAGCACTCTCAGCTTTTCTTTGCTGCTTCTACAAAGCTGCAGCAAATATTTCATCCTCTCAGGTTTTCGCTCCTTTCTTGCCTTTTCACTACCATTAGTAGCTTGTAAAGCCTTCACTTAAAATGGCCTCTGTACAGGCTGCTGCATGCTCATTTTCTTCCTGTCTCTGTGGGTGAAAGAGCACATGCAGCAGCAGTGACAGAGGCTTTTGAGACAACAGTGAAGCCTGCTAAATAACGTCTGCATAAGTTTAGTTGAGAGGAAGCTTTTTCCCCCACCATCATTTTTTTCCATTGGTTATATTAAATAATGATACAAATTCAATGACACCAACAAGTAGCAAGCTGCTACAATTTTTTTTTTGAAAACTATTAAAGTTACTGCATTGTTTCTTATTTTAGGATGGGTCTTTTCTAATAAGGAAGAGCTCTGGACAAGACTCAAAGCAACCATATACACTAGTTGTGTTTTATAACAAGAGAGTTTATAATATTCCTGTGCGATTTATTGAATCAACAAAACAATATGCACTGGGCAGAGAAAAAAATGGTGAGGAGGTGAGTGATTTTTCTTGTTTCAACCTTTTGCATATGTAGATAAAGATTAAAGTACGTATTTTAAAATTACACTGTGAAGAGTGTAGGTCTTGATGCCTGAAAATAGAAAATATACCCATAAAACAATAGATATATCCCTTACACTGGAAAATGAATACAACAGTTGTACTTTAAATCCAGACTGAATTCTAATTTATCACAAATTGTAAGAAGCCTTTAAATATACATGTTTGGACAGTCATCACCAGGATCAGAGCTGTAGTTTAATCTAAACTCTCAACCCTTTCAGGAACTACTTCTCTCCACCCTTTCTCTGAAGCTCACATTACATTAATAAAGAGCAGCCATAAAAAAAGGGTAAAGAAATGTAGTTAGAATCGTTCACTCACCTCTGCCCAGTACCTACCAAAAAGGGAAGGATGCAAACTGTTAAAACTCTTCCAGTTTTAATGTTATGCCACTTGCATAATTCAGCTGTTTTGAAAGCTGCATGGAGACTGGGAACCCAAATACTGATTTAAAATAAATTAAAACAAAAACCAAAAACCCCCCAGCTTTTTCACAGGTTAGGATGGCCTTTGAGGGATCTTGACTTAGCTTTACCTGAACCTAGTCAAGCTGCCTCTCAGGTGATGGGTCTGAAGCCAGAGAACAGATGATGGTCTGCAGATGCATCAGTTAAAGGGACATCAAGAAAGTCAAGGAGAGAGAGCCACCTCTGCAGGAGGCCTGAGCCAAGAGGAAAGGTAGTAGAACCCTGTATGACTGTTTTTACATGAAGAAATAAACCCACTTCTAAAGAAAGGGACTGAAGATTTCCTGATGTTTGGAGCTTTCTTTGACAGCTGGTCTGGTAGCTAATAGGCTTATTCCTAATTACTTATAAGCCAACAGTTTTCCCAGATCACCTAAAACAATTTGAGATAAGATACACAGGCTAGGATCCTCCAAATCCTTTTCATAAGATTAGCTGTAGGAGAACAATTTCATTATTGCTGTAAATGTGCCACCAGAAACGTACCATTATGGGTACTGATATTTTCTCTGTTCTACTAGCTCTACCAAGCTATGCTGGAATTCTGTGCTAAAGGAAGCCAAGAATGTTGTAGACACAGCATGCTTAAGTTTTGGAACAGCAGAGCCACCACTTGGTAACACCCTTAGGGTATACAGAAACAGATATATCAAGTGCTTCAAATTCTGTTTTTGTTTTCTATTTAAGAGCACTTTGTAGTGCTTCAATAGCATATAGACATACAACTGCTTCCTAGCTAAAGCATTATTGTGAAGTGTTTCAGGGCAATCTGTTTCATCCAGGAGCACTTTTGATATAATTTGAACTGAACTGATTTGTAATGTCCACTCAATTTGAATAGCACTTTCAAGTTGTTTTTAAAGCACTATATTAGGGCTATCCATTCCCCTCAGAGGAGCCCATGGTTCTATCATCGCATGTACTGAAACTGGTAGAAAGAAAAGAAAATGGTCTTTGCAATTGCCAATGTTAGCCACACAGTGTAAATGACTTCTAATGGATTTCTCTTTTCTCAATCCAGCGCTTTGACAGTGTTGCTGAAATAATAGAAAATCATCAGCGCACATCCCTTGTTCTAATTGACAGCCAAAACAACACAAAAGATTCCACCAAACTGAGACACATTGTACGAGTTTCATAATTACAACGAACTGTAACAAAAGTTAAGTTTAATTTTTCTTCAACTTTTTCAAAGTTTCTGGATCGATTGTGAAAGCAAACCATGCCATCCAGAGATACTATCACTAGAATGGTCTTTGAAAGTATCCACCTAGCAATAAAAAAAAAAATGCTGTGCATAAGGACTACAAGCCCATGCTGTTTTATCAAAATATCCAGGAGTTGTTTTTAATAATTACCTAAACAAGGTACGAACGGTTTCTTTGTGGTGTCATCATTTAATGTGGTCATTCCAAATTCATGTCAATAAAAGATACACACCACAGAATGACTGTCATTCCTTTTTAAGGGATTAATTTCCTGGAGAATATTTGCACTTGCAAGTGAAGAAAAAAAATGCATCCACCTGTGGCATATATCTTTTCAATACATTTAAAGAATTTACTGCTTTCAATAAAGTAACTTCCTTGCAAAATCCATAGCTCTTGATGTTAGAATGGCGATACCTAGGCAACGGACCTTGTATGCAGATAGGATTTTGCTTCATGTGATCATCTCCAGTAAAAATATATAGGGTTTATTTTTTGAGATTATTAATAAATTTGTTTTGTTTTTAACTTTGTGGTGTCTTATGAGATTTTATGGTTGTATTTTATTGGGTAAATAAAACATTTCAAAATTCTAAAGCATGTAATGTCTAATAGTATTATTGATTGACATTTAGTTCCAGCTGTACTTCATTACATCTCTTGAGTTTTGGTATAAATATTACCTTTGTATAAGCAATTTCACAAATTCTACTGTTAAGATGCACAAATTTTAGTGCCAAGATTACCAACATATACTTTTCTCACATCTGTATTTTTTATGTTGTTCTGCAATGTATATTTTTTTACTTAAGTTCTGTCAAATTCCTTTGTCTGAAAATTGTTACATATCATTTCATAGTGCTTAGGGTCAGAAGGGACCTAAACAGATCATCAGGTCCAACCCCCGAGATCACCAGGTCTGACCCCCAGATAGCAAGAGCTGAATAATGCCAGATTCCTTCATTGCTAAACATTACTTAAATATAACTTTATTACAACTGTCACTGTTCATAGTCCCCAAAATCTTAATAAATCCAATGGAGTTGTTAGCAAAAAAAAAAAAGGAAACAAATTAGAGCAATGCCATTAGAAAGATGCATTTCTTTGGCATACACCTTACACAAATTTTATTTCCCTTCCACTTAAGTAGAGTGCGTGTTAAGTAGCTCAAAAGGGAGTAAGATTGCCAGGGCTGACTCACTGATGAACTTGGTAGCATTCCCAAGAATTTACACTAGGGGACTGGGAATCATAAGCAACTTGGATTCCAGATTCTGCAACTATAGGGATACATGAGCCTAGGCCCAAATGGTTATGTTTGGTAAAATGATATGCAAACAAATGCAGTCTTGCAACAGGAAGTGTAAGGCAAGTTTAATGGTAAAGAGCACTACTAGCAATGGCTATAATGATGTTTTATAAAACAGACTGGTCTGTTCCCTTTCCAGCAGCGGGTCTGAGCCAATCAACAACCATCCAACTCATTTCATGTCATTCTGGAAAAAAGAGCTAAGTGTGGGAAAAGTCTTGAAAGAGAAGCCTGCCGCGAAGCTTTCAAGCAATAAAAAGGTGGCCTGAATAAGTCAGCCAGTATAAGCACAGACCTAAAATAGACTCCTGACAGACATTACACTTAAGTTGTGATTAACTGGCTAATCACACTTTTAAGTAATGACCTGATCACACATTTGATCCTTTAATGGCATGCTAAAATAAGGAATAAACCACAAAATCATTACACAAAAACGTGCAATAACTTTGTGGCTGGTTCCTGTCACGTCTTTAATTGAATGTGCCAGTACTCCCAGCCTCCAGAATTGGAGACTTTGAGGACTCCCATGTGTTCTAAAGGCTGGGAGCAGCGTCCATTTAATCAGGCCTCCCAGCCAGGAGAGCACAGAGAGACAAGCTTGCTATTTACCAGTACAAGAGGAGCCTGGGATCCTGATGCTAGGCTCCCCCCACAATGTTGCAATAGGATCTGATGCTCAATCCTGCCAATTGTACCTCCTCTCATGCACATGTGGCATGGCAGGAAGCATGACTGTTGGGATCATACATCAGATCCCATCACACCTTTAACATCTCTTGGGGGCCATAGAGAGCTACAGAGATCAGTAGGAGTGTCAGCACCCTGATAATGGGGCTGGGAAACTACATGGGAAAAGGTATTCCTAAAATATAACCAGCTGAGCTCCTCTGCATAGAAGGAACCTGGAAGTTAAGAGCTGGCAACTGAACTATGGCATAGTCTGTAACACAGTGTAGATACCAGATCTAGCTGTGAACAACCTGCTGCAGATACACTGCTTCCACTACCAGAGCTAGCTCGTTCACAGCTACACTGTCCGTAAGACACTCACCTTATGTGCCACAGAAGTCAAAATGAGCCAAGGAACTGTAACAAATGGAAAAAAAAATGATCTCATGATTAAAGCAGATAAATGCTCCCTGAATAGGACACTACCCATGCTCCTGCTAGAGTTCCTATGGGAAACTAGTCAAATACCTGAAACCAGGCTTTTCATAGGTGGCCTGTGTGTATCATTTTCTAAGTGGCAGATTTAAGACTGTTGGGGTTAGATTTGCATAAGTGGGCACTCACAGCTCCAACTGAGGTCAGTGAGAACTGTTACTTTAACAGTGAATGCTTTGAAAAAAAATCAAGTCCTTGGTATCTCCAACTGCACATCGAAAAAAAGATTGGGGGGGGAGAAAAATCAGTGGATGCATATATGTTAACCTCCATGCCTCAATTCCATACCAATGAGGAAATTAAATCATCCTATCTTCACGGTTCGAGAAGAAAACACTTTAAACATATCCTTATTCAATAAAATTTCAATTTATGCATAGAATGGAATAGGGATCCAGTGGAAAAGCAGTCAGGCAATTAAAGCCTGCATTATGATGTATACGCACATTATAATATGCATATGACGAATTAAGTTTGTACAGGCCACATTATTTTGCTAGTTCCCAAGTTTGAATAACTGCAATTGCAACTTTATATCTTATTTCAATAGTTTACTGTCGCTGCATCTACATGAGACACTGACTGCACAGTCATTATTGCACAGTCACTTAGTACTTGTATAAACAAGTACTAAATAACTGTGCAGTAGCTGGAGTTACCGCGCAGTAGCATCACCGAATGGCTTTTTGGTGACACTGACTGTCCAATAGCTTATTACTACTGTGCAGTAGCACTGAATCACACTTCCTGCCATATGATGCTCCTGCACAGTAGTAACAACCTACTGTGCAGTCAGCGCCTCGTGTAGATATGGCTAGTATCTACTTTCCTAGGTTCTGCTGAGAAGAAAAAAATTAAGATTCATCATGTTACACCAGTGATTCTTAAGCTTGGTACCATGAGATCCTTTTAAAGAATGCTACAGCATTCCATGAAATATTAGCAGTCAAGCATGCAAACACCTACATGATTCACAAGATAAACCCAGAAATTTCAAATGGGAACCCAGTGTCAAAAACATTCTGATGTTTTAGTCTGAGTTCTTTGCAATGAAGATCTATTCTTCCACCCCCATTTCCCTTCCCCAGGCTCCACCCTCCATTGGCTCTTAACCCCTTCACCTACACATGAGAAAAACAGTCCTGGAAACCAAGAGAGAGAGAGAAACTCATTTGAGAATTTAGCTGCCAAAACACTAACAAAATGTCTCCAAAACATGCACGAATCAAGGTTTTCCAAAAGCCTATCTATCACATTTAAACTGCCTGCCACATAGTAAAGACACTAAAGCATCTCAATTAAGCTGCTGTAGTGTCTTTTTTTAGTGAGGGCAAAAAGATGAATTTGTCCCTAAACATGTTCTTGGAACTAGATGCACTAGTTTTGCACAATTTTAAAAAGCCATATACATAGCCTGAAGCAGATGACCTAGCATAAAAAAAATTAATTCCGAACTGCTAATGTTCAATGCTAACCAATGCTATTACCCTCCATGAAAGTCCTTAAATAAATGCCTGCAATACTTACATTTGGCAGAGAAACATTTACAAACTTGTGAATTAGTGAAGTCCCTCTTAGTAGGATTCTTCAGCTATATGAAGAAGATGCCTAAGAAGCTAAAACACTCAAAAGATACCAACATTTTCTAAACATGCAACACTTATAAAAATGTATACAGACAATATACATAGTTTGTATACATTTATGTATACAAACATGATTGTACATACATGATTGTAGTCTCTAAAAAGTTATGCTTTCTATCATAGTAACTTGATCAATTCAGTTAAAAATGTCCTGAGTAGTTCAGAAGAATATATAAAAAGGTACAATAAACCTAAATCCTCATTATTTTAAACTAGCTATTAGTAGTTGATCATGCGAATCCAGTAAATAATCAAAATTTGAACACCTACATTACAGAAAATGTTTGTAATATTTTATACCCTATTATCAAATTTTATAGAATTTTTTATTTACAAAAACATCCATATATCAACTCAGCTGCTAGAAGTTACTTTGCTGCAGCAGTGAATTGCCATCAGTATGCAGGCTGTCTGGTTACCCTGCAACATGTCACACTGAAGCAGTCTAAGTAGTAGACTCTTTCACAAGTTAGTGTTAAAAAGCTAAGCAACAGCCCCACAGTGCTTCCTTTCTCCACACTACAGTGTTCGTTTTAAAACTGCTAAGACTGAAATTTGAATTTCAGTCTCATCATGAAGGAAAAGCAGGTCTCTTAAGTTTGTGTTAATTCCCCTTCAATCTTCAATTTGCATATGTACATGCACTTACATGTTTCAATTCAAATCCACTCCCATAACTACTATATTTTTCCAAAGCCAAGAAGACTGAATATAAAAGATAACACTATTCAATATATTCTATGCAGAGAAAATGTATTCGTTATGATTTTCCATGTATAGAATCTCATTATTGAAATTGACCCTGCAATGTGTCCCCCTCACCACTGCAGCAAGAAAAGAGGCAGGGTGAGGAAGAGGAGGAGCTTGGCAAGCAGCCAGGTCCCTGCTCTTTTGCCCCCTGCCAGACCTTGCCCCTCAACTTCTTCCTGCCCCTCAGCACCTGCACCCCCTTACCACCCATATCTGCATGCTATGGCACCTGAACTTTAGCACCCCCTTCCCTCCCCGGCTCCAGTCCTGCCCTGGTCCAACCTGGTCATGCAGCTATTGTGGTAGTGGTAACTCTGTCCGGGTCCTGGAGCCATAGCCTGGGCTGGAAATGGTGCTTCCATCAACATTACCAGGCCAGGCTGGAGTGGGGCCATGGCTGAGCTATAGCCAGAAGGTAAGCAATGGAGGCAGGGACAGCAGAGGCAGCAGCTAACAAATCTTGGGCTACGGCCAGTCAAAAGCCACAGCAGTTGGCCATCCTCCTCCCTCGCAACCCCATACTCAAATCTAAGAAGGGAACTTTTCTCTCCAGGTTAAATGAGGGGGGAAAAACTCCTTTATGATTAAAATAAATACAGTACGCACACAACTCTTTAGGAAAATCCTCAGATCATGTCTAGATGACAAGTTTGGCAAGCCTGGTAATGATACCCTAAAATATGCTGCATGAATCCAAATCTGAACCTGTGGTCCCTTCCCCCACCTTCCTATGATCCTAAGTGTGTTACCCTCTGCAACCAGTAGAGTTGCATTCATGTGCACCAAAAGCAGGCTAATTAACACTGATGAGGGGCAGTGCCATTTAGCCTACCCCCATCACCACATGGCCCACTGTATCCTACTTCTGGTTGGACAGAGGTTGCACACGTTGCAGTGCTCTCATTTGTGAGTGCCATTACCAGAGACAGTAATTGTGTGATCTAGACACAGCCTTAGTCACACACCACTGAAAAAATACCTCAAGTGAAAAAACCCCAACAAAATGACATAAAACATCCAGAGAATTTCACTGTATACACCAAAAATATCTAGAGATCAAGATGACAAGTCTGTTGAGAGCAAAGCTGCTCTCAGTCACCACCCACTGGGGGGAGAGCAGAAAAATCAGATCACTCAATACATTTTGGAACTTCAGACACTTATTTAAAAACTCTCTTGGCACAAGTAAATATTAACTCAACACATCCAGAAAGGCATAAAAAATTATGCCAAGTAATCTGTCAATGCCAAAACTTTTTACAGGGAGATCCGAAGAGGAAGCTTCTATTAAATGTACTTGTATCATTTTCCTGATTTATGAATATTTAAACATTGAAAAATTTCAGATGAAATATGCTAAACACTCATTACCTTATAAAAATGAATCATGGGTTTCAGTCTGCTCCCACCCACATCAGCAAGAGGCTTACCATTACCTTCGCTGGTAACAGAATCAAGTCTCCATATTCAGATTTGATTAACAATGCACTATTTCACAGAAAACCAGCATATGGCCCAAGTATAATTTAAGGTCTTACACTGATTTACATGATGAGCTTTTGCTGAATTTCACCAGTGATTTCCTACAGTATTTGGAAAGCTGAAATCAGATTTCTGGGGGGGCAATCTTGGCAAAACTTCCACCAACTTATTAAGGACTCCAAGATTTAGTCTACCCCCACCTGAACATGGTAATCTCCAAAGGACAGGTTATGACCCTTAAGCTGCAGGCAGGTACACACAGTGAAACAGAAGGCTCCTTAGTCACTTTCACTAGCTATTTCTTTCATCCTTGCCAATGGGAATCCTGTGAGGATGTTAATACCCTTCTCCTTTGTATGGGTGGGGAATGGTCAAAGCATGAGTGAAGACAGTTAAGTAATCTATACTTACTAACTGCACAGATTACTACCCCCTCTCTCTCCCCCCACACGGAAGACAGTATAATCTAATTTCTGGTCTGCTACTACAATGAGTGCAAGACATCCAACCCCTTTCCCACAATTTGTGACAGAACATATTTAGAAATTCTATAAATGCTCACAATCATCTGTAAACATAAAGTTATAGCAAATTTAATGAGAGTCAATACAAATTAGGAATGTTCATCATTCTTAAACACTATATACATTATGAATTTTTTTTATATATATATATGCACACATACCGTGTATTTCCAACTGATTCCATTCTCAGGCTCAATGTATTAAAACACAATTGTAACATGTTTATTAATTTATATGAAAAATACTTCACTAAGAAAGTAGACAAACTGCACAGAAATAGTACAAGTGTCATGTGCATAGCAATATAGCTTAAAGCATTCACATATGGCTTTGTTTAAATGAAACTATTGGGGTATGGCCCTAGTTGGACCTATGGTTACACAGTTGACATAATGTAAACTGCTTCACATCTTTTAGGCACTTGCTAACAATAGTGTTCAATCCCTGAAAACAACAAACTCAAGAACTAAACATGTGAAATTAAAACAAAACAAATCCCAAGGATAATAGCTGTGTGTAGTTGAAAAACCTATAAATCAATTTTAGTAGTGCATGCACAGAACTAAAAGAAGGGCGAGAAAAATTTCTGTGCAAGATTTATAGCAAATAACTGAATATAAAAATATTTACATGTTTAGGTTTCTTAAATATGTACACAACCAAACCCCTGAAGACTTAGTCTAGAGAATAAAAATACAGGACATGATAGTAGTAACAAAAAAAACCAAAAAAAAAAAACAAAACAGAACAAAAAAAAAATGCAGTTTTATGGAACTGTATTTGCCATTAATTATATATCTACCCCACAAAGCTCTTTGTTTCTCTAGGTCCAGCATCATCAAAAAAATCCATTCCTCTTTTAAAATACAACCATTTTGAATTATTTTAAAACTTTATCAGCGATACTAAAATATAAAACAACTTGTTTATCATAATTTGGCTCTTTAAAAAGGAGTACTGTACGGTAGTTAATTTTTTGCTTTTTTCATTCAGCAACATTATACTAACAAATTCCAATCCCGAGTAGCTTCCATTAGATGTCGCTGGCCATGTCCCACCCAATTATCTTGATTGTCAAATATCCTACCACAAAACCAGCAGCTAAATTTAGCTTTCAGGGTATTATCAGAGGTAGTTTTCACAATCTGATAATTGTTTTTACTTGTCTTTTTCAATGTCAATTTTAACACAAATCTTTCTTTTACAGGACTTATAGGTTTAATCATCCTGTGCCTCTTCTGAGAAAGATTTTCAGTAGTTATGTCCAAAACACTGCAATACGCTGGTTCCAAAAGAGCATCTATAGTTCTCTTTGACAATGAAACTTTAAGAACATGTCCTTTAAATTTACTAATCGTTTTCATTACATTGACAACTTCTGGAACATCTGCATCAGGATGGTTCAATACGACAACCGGCTGATTTCTCCGAGGACATTTTACAAGTTGCTTAGAACTAAAAGGAAGTAGTTTTAAAGTTCTCACAGTTTCCTTTGATGCCCTTGGTCTGTGTGGGCCACCTGATTCAGTAATAACTTGAGTCCGATTCTTTTCCTTACATTTCCTGTGCAACATTATTTTTTTTCTAGGGGGCTCTTGAAAATCATCTTTCGTTTTCCGTTTGAAATTCTTTCTTTGTGAAACCACCGCTTCAGAACAAGCTTGTTTTAACCGAGTTTTGACTTTTGAAATTGTGTTTCTGGTGTTCCACGTGGACTTTTGACTGTCAAAACTATTCCCTTTGTTAGCAATTACACCTTGTCTACAATTAACTGAACATCTCTGTGACCGTGCCCCCGTAGGCTTAGTGGAATGTACAGGTTCTGCAGGAAGTACAGAATAAGTTGAGTTAGAGCTTGCCAAAGAGGCATTTGCTGGCATCAATCTACCTGGTAAGAATAAGGCATCGCTAGAAGAAAGAAGAGTTTGTCTCTGTGCTAGTGCAGGATTTTTATGAGACTGCATGCTCTCCAATTGTAGCGAGGGCACCGATTTGCTGGTTGACTGACTTATACCAGCCATTACATTAGAAGTTTTTATTTTCAGCAAAAGCTTTTGTTGCATGGCTCCAGTTGTTTTCTTTGGTTGAGAGTTTTGATTATAAGCATTATCTTGAAAAACATCACATACTGCAGGATTGTTTGGTGTCATACATTTTAGAAAAACTGCTTGTCGTCCATCAGGCAATAGTGCATAGACTGGTTGTTCCTCTTGGTTCCCCTTTTTCACCGACTCAAAGGAACCAAACACAGCATCTTTATGTTCTGGTAACATTTTTACAGAAGAAATTCTTTTCACAGATGAATCAGGCGAATTTGTAATGACAAGAGGCTCTCTGAATGACATACTATTTGATGAACCATTTACTACTTCATCACGTACATTGCTAACACTACAGGAATTCTGAAAGTTTCTAAAACTGTCATTTTTTGCATCTGTCTTTGAAGATGGTGTTATTTTATTACACTCTTTAGATGCAACTCTCCCAAAAACCTGAGAGCTATCACTGGCGACATTTGCAACTGCTCCAAATTTCCCACTAAATGTCAGTATCATTCCAGGTCCTTTATTTAAAACAAAGGATGCAGGTATACCTGTATTTGTTTGAATATCAGATGAACTGGTTGACGGAAGAGGTTTTCCTGAAACAACTTGTAATCCTGGCTGGTTAGCAAGATGCAAAGGTACAAGATATCCTGTTGGAGGTGACTGAACCAAAACTGTTTTCTTCTGTTCTGGAAGAATTGATGAAAAGCTGCTAGGATTTTGGGCTGTAGATCTCAATCTGTCTTTTATCAACTGCCTTGTTATGATTGCATCTGTATGATTTTTCAGCAATGCATCAACACCGACAATTCTAGATAACTTATCTATTTCTTCTGTATTAATCGTTGGTGTCCTCTCCTTACCTTCATTTCTTATGCTCCTTCTCACATTCAGCTCTCTTTCTGCATTAGCTGGAAGACTGGGTAAACTACATGCACTTACTGAGTCTTTTAAGTGTGTAAATGTTTTATTACCCAGCTGATTTGAAAATGACTGGTCATAATGAGGCTTAATGAACTTACTTAACTTATTGTGAGATTCTTGCTGAGTAGCTGTTCTTACTTTTAACACATCTTGTAATAACTGGTTTACTTCAGGCGACAAATAATTAGATGCCTGCTTACTTTGTAATGAGAAAACCGATGTGATCTTAGGCATGAGAGACGAATTAATACAGTCTGAAACATTTTCTGCCTTAGATCTCTCAGCTATGTTTTCTACCTCTGGATTTAAGTGAGTGTCCAAATACTGTTTGTCACCACTGTACTGTTTTTCCATAAAACACTGTCTACCATTAACGCATTCAGACTCATTTTTTGAAGGTAGAGAATTATTCTTAGTGTTTGCATATCCATAAATTCTATCAATATTTGACTGGCTTGACACATTTTTTTCCCAATTTAAGCCCTTTACCAGCTGTGAAAATGAGGATACAGATTCACTTCTCAAGCTGTTTTGCAAAGCAAGTGTTTTGCCATATGCGATTTCTTGAGATTTTTCATCTGTTGACATCCAAATATTTGCAGGATTCTCTGATATGTTCATTTTAGAGTAATTATGAAAAGGCGGTAATCCTTGGTTAGAAGAATCAACTGATGAACAGTAAAGATGATTAGTTCCACTGCTACGGTGCACGCCACCATTCTGTATTTTAAACTCATTAGAGAAGGGCATTTTCATTGGGTCATAGTGAAGTGTATTTGTAACCGTGGGAGAAAATACCTGAGGATGACTGTGAGCAATGCAATTCCCCCATGATAGAACATTATTTCTAGTTCCAACTTTTGTCTTCAAGTCACAGGGAGGTGCAGCTGAACCCAGCTTCATTGGCAATTGAGCTGAACTTCTTCCCACTACTACATCAGGAGGTGCTACAATCTGAGAACTATTCCTACCATACGATAAAGAATTATTTTGTTTTTCTGTTCTCTGTTTCCCTGAATGAGAGGCAGGAACTGAAAGTGGAAAGGAGGTTAATGTGTGAACAGAATTATTCTTTGGGGTTGGCTGATCAGTCACATATGATGTAGTACTTGAAGACAAGCCAAAAGCATCAGTAGTCTGTAGTAAAGAATCAGATGAGCCATCTTTAACCACATCAGATTTTTGTGGCAATGAACACAGGTTCTGTTTGTTTGTTGGTAATAATTTTATTACAATATGTTGTTTTCCATCCACCATCTTAAATCCCATGAATTTAGCACTGTAGTTTGCTGGAACAGATATTTTATTGTTTTTCACCATCAGCACTGTAGGTCCATGAACAGCGTTTTTCAATAATCCCAAACTAAAATTTGATCGGTCTTCTATTTTACTATATTGTGCAGTGGTAGGAGACAACGTTCCGCTTTGGAAATTATGCTTTTCATTAAGTATAACATGATCCTTTTCTCCACTCACATGCAGATCCTTTACATACTGGATTGCCTCTTCAGAGTTGGGTTGAATTTTGTTCATATTTCTAAGCACTTGCAGGTTTCTCTCTCCAGTATTGTCACGTCCATGGTTAATTTTCTTCCGTCTCCAGAGCGCCTTCTTTGATGCTCCTGTTTTGTACCGTTTCAAAACAAGTTTTAGCCCTGTTGGAGTCTTTACAATTCCCTTTTCACATTTATCCTTTTCCAGTTTATCTTTTGCATACAAGTGATCTCTATGCAAGGCTATGACATGTTTTAAAAGGCAATCCTTTCGTGATGCACTGTAGTTGCAATACTGACAACTGTAAGGAAATGAACCAGTATGAACAAGAAGATGCTTCTGGAACTCCCCTTTTGTACAACTTACATGATGACATCTACCACATTTAAACTGGACTTCATTATGTCTATGAATGTGCTGAACAAATGTCCCCACATCTTGGGTACAAAATCCACACGTTTCACATTGGAAGTGACCATTTACACAATGCTTTGATGTGAAGTGTTTTGTCAGATCCAACAAGGTATACATTTGCTCATCATTACAAATCTCACATTTTACTAAAGTGCTGCGATGGGTCCGTCGATGTTGTTTAAATGACTGAAAATCACTAGCTGAAAAATTACACATTTCACAAGGATACGAAGGCAACTCTCCATGATGTAACAGTTGAAAGTGTTTCTGCAGATCATTCGGGCTATATTTAATGTTGTCTCTACATTTTGAACAGGTGAAATTCAGTATTTTTGCTGTAGTTTTCAAACCCTCTTCTTCAAATTGTACTTCTGGTTTCCTTGGCAAGTTGTTACCCTCTGAACAATTTAAGTTACTTCCATTTACTGTTTCTTGACTTAAAGACTTTCTTGCAGTTTGCTGTTTATGCTGAAACAGTTTTCTATATCGATCAACTTCATGTTTCAATACTACTTCATTTGGAATGTTCACTTTGGGTAAATCAATTTTCACATTTTTAAGTTCGTAAGAAAAACTGACATCTAAAATTGCTGGTTCAGGCATTATGTTTAAAGTATCATTCACTAGTGCTTTTTCCACAGCATTTTTTCCAGAAAGTTCCTTTGCAGCATCATCTGTTAACAGAGTTGTTTGTTCTGTACCACAAAAAAAAAGTTCTTTTTCAGATGGCATTGTTTTAAAACATCCCTTTTTCTATTTTAGGTAGGTTGTGAGATTATTCTTAATTTATGAAGCACACGACTATTGTGCCAAAATGTCTTCAGACTTCTACGAATTTCCCCATTTTAAAAATTACCCTAAAAAAAAAACAAAACAGCACAATGCATTAATCAGTTTTTAAAAAAAGCAATGACAACATGCTCTTCATCAAATTATTGAAAAAATATACACAGATCAACACATTATTTTTATTGCATTAAGTCTTAGAAGTTAGCAGTACCAGGCCAAAAGAAAACAAAAAAACCTATAAAACAGTTTTTTTCTGAAACTTCTCATTAGGTGTATATGTATTTCAGTATACTAAAAGAAAATCACTATACTAAAAAAGGCAGCAAAATACTTCGGTAATTCATAACTAGAAAAAAGGAAGGGAAAGGCATAAGCTAGGCTACAATCTAGGTTGTCAAATATGTTTGTATATTCCTTGTAACAAAGCTTTTGTAAATAGAAGTGAATATTGTATAAGATTCAGAATGTCTCAGAATGCTGCTTAGATACACTCAGATTGTACACATTACTCAAGAAAAGATGAATTCTGGATTCCATCCATAAACAAGAAAAAAAAACACCACATTATTTCTCATGAAATGGGTACCACTGGTTTTATAAGCTCTAAAACTAGTTCAGTGAAATTTGACTTGAAGTGAAAATTATCAGCTTCTGTTATGCGTCCACCTCTCATAGTACTTGCCAAATATTATGCTTAGAGAGTGAGAACATTTGATCTTAGTGTGTACATGGATTTACGTATGACTATATAGATGGATTTGAAGGCATATATTTATTGAAAAACAAAACTACCCCTTCCAAAGCCAGTCTCATAACCAAGCTTCCTCCTAATTCATTCCCCCTTACACTCTTTAGAATCTTCTCAGTACTCCTGAACTACTCATTTCAAGACACGGAAGGTGAAGTGTACCTTCACACAAAATTTGATGGGAAATTCTTCAACCTGTCACAACTTAAGGCAAAGGCTAAAGTTTGAAAGCTGCTTGCTTATCAAGGAGCTTCTATTCACTGATGATGATGCCCTTACAGCCCAAAACAAAGACCTACTACAAGAAATCATGGATAGCCTTTCAATAGCTTGCCAGGCATTTGTTCTATCAGGATAAAGAAAACAGTTGTGCTAGAACAGGGAGTTCCACGAGATCCAGTCACCCTTAATGAGAACCAGCTAGTAGTCCAAAAGTTCAGTTACCTAGGTTCTACAGTAACCACTAACCTCACTGAAGAACTTAATGAACACATCAGAAAGCCTGCTGAAGATGGTGGCAGCCTAACTAAAAGAGTATAGAACAACTCAAAGCTTACCATCAAGACCAAAATGCTACTGTGCAAAGCTTGCATACTCAGCACTCGTGTATGCTGGGGAAACATTGACAACTTATGCACAGAGAGAAAAGGTTAAACAGCTTCCACCTGCACTGTTTACGCCACATACTCAACATCAAATGGCAAGATAAAGTTACCAACACAAAGGTTCTTCAAAGGGCAAAATTTATCAAGTGTGACAGCTAAACCAGACAGAGATGACTGCACTGGCTAGACCATCTGAGCAGCTCAGAAGATGGATGTATACCCATGGACATGCTATAGGGGGAACTATCAGAGGGAACAAGGACAACAGGACATCCCAAGCTTCGCTACAAAAGACACATGCAAGTGAGATATGAAGACATTTGGAATTGATCCTGACTAATGGGAAACGCTGACAAGCAACTGGAACAAGTGGCATCAGTCTCCAGCAATGTATTAGAGTCCACAACAGGAATTCGTTCCAACGACTTGAAGAGAGAAGAGAGAAGAGTCCATAGGAAGCAAGCAGCTCACAAACCACCCAATCATGACACACGCACTTGTAACCACTGCCACAGATCATGCAAATCTCAGACTGGACTATTCAGTCGTATGACGCGTTGCAGGCCATCTACGCCACAGACTGCAATATTCACCGTCTCTTCCAGATGAGAGGATGCCAATCATTGCGTCTCATAACCAAGGCTCCTCCTAAATAAAAAGTTTATTGGCTATGTCCATGAACATATTTCTCTGGATTAGTGAATTGTAAACTCAGATAGATATTGCTAGTATAATGTCCTGTTCTACAAAGGCTCTGCATAGGTGCTTCCACAGCAAGCTTCAGTAAAAGTGTTAAAACAGAAATAAGTTATGGAAGCCCAAGTCCATGCCAAAACATGAGACCTTCCACGTGGCAGCACAGTATCTGTTGGGATGGACTGTCACTGAACATCATTTTCTGTTCTTCAAAGTAAACTGGCAAAGCAAGCAAGTCTGCACCTCACTCTTCCATAACCTATGAAGCTCTTTCCTGCACAGACCTTGTCCTTGTGATTTTTTCCCCACATTCTCACTTCCCTCCTACCTAGCAAAACCTGAGAGATCTGGAATGGAAGTATCACAAGATGCTGTAATCTGAGCTGCCATCCCCCCTCTCTGCACAACTACTACAAGAGCTTAAGTTACCAGCTCTTAGAACATCATTATTGGGGGCCTTCAAATATTTTGCCCATAGTCTGGAGAAAGAGGATCTTGTATTAAATGAAGAAGAAAGAAGCTAGAGGTTGCTAAATTTCAATATATTAGAGGAAGAAAAAAATCTCTTAAAATATGCTTGTACAAAAATGGTCTTAAGAGTGTCCAAACAAGTGTTTGCAATGAGAGAGCAACACTTTCTAGTACTTTATACAGCAATAATTTGGACTGGATAATTAAAATTTAACTAACGGTAGCCCTCAGTTAATTAAACCACAGAGTTTAAAATTAAGAAACAGGAATTTTACCCTTAGAAAACCGGTTAAACATGTCCTGTTTATTGACCAATGTGAAATGAGTCCATTCTGTATTGCGCTACTTCATATGCTACTTTGTAGCCTTTTAAAGACATGACATGCACAGGTTGTTAACAAATATTGTTACATATATAGTCTGTTGTCAATAGTAAAATCCACTGATCTAGAAAAGCAGAGACTCTAGTTCTTGTAGAAAGCATTAGTGACCAAAGCATGATGTAATTCTGCTAGACATCATTTTTAAAAGACATGCAGCCCATTAAGATTAGAGGTCCCATCATGCAATATTTAATTCTGATGCTACTGATTGCCTGCTCAGATTGAGATGGAACGTTGTACTGAATGGGTAAGTCTACAGTATCTACAGGCTGTATCTTCACAGGAAAAATGAACACAGAAAGTGTGTTACATCTTATGCAAAGAAGGCGCTGAAGTACAGTGGTTCCCAACCTTTTTAGACCACAGACGAGCAAACTGCGGCCTGGAAGTGACCATAGACCAAAATACTGCAGACCAGAAGCGATTAGCATGCTGCGGACTGGCAGCCAACCCTTTTTTATGCCAGTCATTTCTAGACTTCTGGTCTGGCAGGCAACCCTCCTGCAGACTGGCAGCTACCCTTTGCGACCCAGGGGTTGGGAACCTTGGCTAAAGCGGCCTCCAGTTAGTCTCATACTAACTGAACAGAACATAAGCTTTACAAAGCAATTCCCAAATTCATCCAACTAAGTTGTATTCTACTTTAATTAACCACACAAACTGCAAGTTAACATCTTACGCTAATATAGCAATTATATATTAGCAGCTTTTTTTTAAGAACATCTCTCAGACAGTAAATCAACACCATTCTTTACTTACAAAATAAGTCTAATAAATGTATCCCTGCCTAAAAATAGGCAAATAAAACTTACGTATTAAAACAAAATTAGGTTTCATTCTTCAATAGCCTTCTCAACATCTTTCACGTGGAAGAAAAAAGGGTGCTTATACAATGCTCGGAATTGGCCGCAGTGAGGTCAAATACTGGACTGAAGGATCTGGAAATATAGATTAAAAAAGATTTTAACAGCTGTAAACATAGGAGATCTTAAGAAGTAAACAAACACACGTTCTTCGCAATCTGATGCTATGTATGTTTTTTAATAAAATGGGGGAGGAAAATCTATTGTGGGATAAACCAGCTGTCAAGAACAAAATCAGTTGTCAAGAATAAAATTCAAATCACTTCTTGGTCTCTTGCAGGCTCAGAGTAAGTGAACTATTTAAAAAAAAATCAATTAGAACCAAATTGGGATTCGGCAAAACAAAAAACAGAAATGAAACACACATGCACCCTCATGCACCAAAATGTACCTTCTTATCTCAGTTCCTTCGGTATTTCTAACCGTGGTATCCACATGCCCCACTGGCCAGAAGCGGTAGATACTGTTACACCAAGCAGCGTTGGGTCCCTTTCCCCACCCGCTCCCAAACCTCAAGAATCAGAAGTCAAACTATGGGAAAAGCTATAAAACGATTCCCAAACTGAAAAGTGCTTTATTAAAAAACAAAAACAAAGGGGTGGGGGAACCTGAAGTAAAGACTTGCCCTTGACCCCAGAAGGGACGGTATTTGCTCGCGGACCCCCGAGGGCCTCCACCCGCTCCGGCAGCCCCTTCACGCCCCGCGCGGAGCACTCCCGCTGCCTCGGCCTCGCTCCCCGCGGGCCCAGTTCCAACCTACTCTGCGGACCCCGCGCCACGCGCCCCCACCGGCCGAGACAAGGGCAAAGCGGCGGGAAACCCGCCTCGGCCGGGCACCGGGTCTCCGCGCGCAGCCGCTGGCGCTTGGCCGGG
>NW_017728994.1:41849906-41852349 GCF_001723915.1 Gavialis gangeticus | reverse complement strand
GGCGGCCGAGCCCAGCGAGGGGTGGGGGCCGCGGCGGAGGGATACGTGGTTCACCTGACGCGGAGAGACGGTGGCCGGCGAGGCCCAGAGAGCGGGGCGACGCCCTGCCCCCTCCCGGGGGAGAAGGGGCCCAGCCAGCGCTGCGCCCCCCCCGGCCAGGACGTTCCTGGAGGGCGTCCCCGGGCTCGGGCCGTCTTCAAATGTCTTCCGGAGTCGGGCACCACTCAACAGCGGCCATTTGCACCGCCCCTGATGAAGGGAAGTTGGGTTCCCCACAGCTCAGTGCTTCGCAGTCTATGAAGGAGGTCTCTATCCTGCCAGACTAACAGGGCCAACTAACGTCCTCTCTCACAATGACCCCAGACCGCGTTGCTCACAGGGCAGCACAAACCCAGCCGAGAGGCTCATCACACTATGCCTTGGGCCTCCTGGACGGGTGGCACAGCCATGCCGGTCCCCCGAGATGCTTGACATGGGGCTACGCAGCATTAGCACTGTTGGGTCTGCAAACAGGGTTCATGGGATCAACGCAGAGACTTCAAATTGTTTTTCAAGCCGGGGACTTCCTTTCTGACCTTTTGGCCTCAGAGTTATTGGCAACACAAGAATTGCTCTGTTGCGTTTCTGTATCAAAAAAAAAAAAAAAATGAAAACTTTTAAGGGCTGGCATTTGTAGAGGGATGTCTTGAGTCTAAAAAGGTTGAGAGCTACCAGTTCAGGGACTAGGTGAAAAGGACCAACTTAGTACTTCGGAGAGATGTTAACAAGGTGTTAAATGGTAATAATAATACCCTTCCCTTACTACAGGGATGATGAGTGCATTTGATTAGATCAAATAGGTGCAATTGAATATGATGAAAAAACCTATAGCAAGCAAGGTTGAAAGGCAAAATTGAAAAAAGAAATCTTTCCCACCCTGGAGGTGGTGTTCTTCCTCTAGTTTAACAGGCTTTCCTGTTTAAGAGAGAAAACTGTAGCCACCACTTCCATAAGTCATTGCTTGTTAAGTATGTGTAAACATTAGTTGAAGTGTTAGCAGTTAGTAGCTTTTTTTTTTTTTTTGGTTGTTTCTTCTCAACAATATGTAGCTGTTAGTTAAGTATGTGCAAATGCATGTGGTAGGTTAGAATGTATCAAGAGGGAGGTCCCTACTCAAACAATTTAGTCTCATTCAGATTCATGCAATGCAGAAGGTTAGAGAGCAAGGCAACCAACAATCAGCTTACTGAGGAAATGAACACAGGAAAGATTTGAAGTTACTGTGAAATATGTAGTAGAGACAGATTTGAAGGAAGAGAAGACAGGGGAAAAGGAGGCCTGTTCTGAGGATATGGGGTGGTATGAGAGAAGTGCAGTAATCCTTTAGATTCCTTACTCTCAACAATCCTGTACTCCAGTTGGACAATTCCCTGCTGATCTACAAGAGCAGTTAGCTATGGTCTTCTCCAGACCTAATATCATGTTGCTCTGCAATATTTGTAATCTGTCTATTTGGAGCTAAAAGGGTTATGTAGTGTTCATGCATACAAAAGGGCAAGGAACTGTTCAGGAATTCCAAAATTTAAAAGTCTGTCCCATTCAAGTTATTAGACATTGTCCTTGTGACTTCCTGTGGAAGCTATTTTGAGGGTTTTTTGCCAATTTAACACTTCCAAAGTGTGCGTGTTCCTACAAATTTGACATCTCATACACATGCCATATAAATAGAATCAGGTAAAACCAGAAGTAGGTCCATTTATCACTGTAGTATTTTTTGTTATCTTGAACCCATAACACTTACATATATATATGTCTTTGCCAAGTGTGGATCTTCAAACAAAGAACCAGTCTTTCATGATATGTTTGATATACTGGTTCCTTGCATTGCTTAAGGTCCCACTCTGAAGGAGCTAGTCTCTCTTCCTGTATATTACACCCAGATGAAATACTTTTATACTTTGCATTTAGTTTTCCTAATTATGCACTGATCAAATCATTAAAAACCCTATAGAATACTGTATCATTATATATAAAAATATAAAAGGATAAGTGGGTAAAACAATTGTCAACTTCGTCAGCCCAATTAAGACACCACAATAAACTAAGTTACCCCCAAATAAATTTTCATAGGTGGTAAGGAATGATTCATGTTCAAGTTGCACCTACAGTACTTGAGACCAGAAGACAGAACAAACTCCATGATATACGTTTATGAAAAGATTCCCATGCAAGACATCAGTCCAGTTTACATCCACAATGGTGTCGGATTTATATTAGAACATTTTTCTTGGTACTTTAGGCCTGAATTGATAAGATGCATCAAATATGTTCCCAACAGAGTCTACAAAATATTAACTTGAAAATTTAGATGTAAATATAGACATTGGATTTATGACACATTATAACCTGCCTGACATCCAACTCCCTAGGTATTCCACTATTCATCCCCTTTCTCTCTCTCTCT
>NW_017728994.1:41837141-41849808 GCF_001723915.1 Gavialis gangeticus | reverse complement strand
ACCCCACCCCACCTCTCACCCATTGACTCCTCAATCTACATTTTCACTGACTACCTGTCTTGTATGCATACCAGACCAGCCTCTGGCTTCTTTACTTTTCATTCTATCCAGGAAGAGCACACACCAACTGCTGAAACTTCCTTAGCCTTACAAAGGCTTTTTGAACCCGAAAGCTTGCTTAATAATTGTTTTCCAACTATTTAAGTTGGTCTAATAAAAGATATCAGATTCATGCAAAGAACCTTGTCTGCCTATGTCCTTAGGTCAACACAGCTACAACCTACAGCGATGTAAATATTGAGCATTTATAGTTCAAATCTAGAGTGCATATAAGTATCTTATGAAAGGGAAGTAAGAAAACTATGAATAAAAAAAAAAAAGAGCGAATTCCAGAAAAGAAAAAAGAGCATGAACAGCTGCTATCTAATCTATCCATTAGCCGTATACAGTACAAAAGCAAGATAAAACATATTGCACAGGAGTACCCTGAAAACCATCTTAAGATTGGAGTCAAGATTCATACAAGAACATATATATAAAAAGAGGGATGACTGGGGGGGGGGGGGGGGGGGGAAGTGATCAAATTATTAATACTAAAATACCCATTAAAGAGAATGATGTTGTTATTTTATCATTGTTCTTACCTAAATATATTATTTAAAAAACGCTTATGGCACTTGAGTCATTATCCTGAAGTTCTCTCTCAGATTTTGCAGGTGACATCATCTAGTATCTTCCAGGGTCTGCAGAGGTGCCAGGGACACCTCATAGACTGTACAACAAAGGGTGCCAAAAAAGGCTATTTGAATCAAAACGAATAATTACTGTTTGTTGCTAAGAAGAGATGACCAATGAATGCAATCAGTCCAGTCATACAATGTTGATATCTGAAACTAAAACTTAAAGAGAATCAAGAAAATTCAGAGGTTCCAAATGGGTACAGCATCCTACTGAACCTTCTTAACGACCAATTGTCATGATTCAGGGTCGCCACGGGTGGCTGTGATGCCCCTGGCAGCTTTGCGACTATGCCAGCTCTGCCCAGAGAGCACCCTCTTGATTCACCTGCCATCATGGGCAACTGGTGCCACTTTAGTCAGTGACCAGGGGGGTGGGGAGAAGGGGCGTCCACCACATCTGATCCCGCTGGCTACAGTGGTGCAGGGGGCATTCTGTCACAGCCAATCAAGACAGCCAGTCGCTGCAGCCACTTTTGGGAGCACAGCAGCGCTCCACTCCCCAGCCGGCACTTCCAAGGGCTCCCCTTAGCACTCCCACCTGCCCATCACCTAAACAGTGAGCATGGCCAATCAGGGGGTGCACTGGTGCTCTCAGGGGGTGCATGTGCACCCCTTACATGTCACCATTGTCTGCCATGTCTTGTTGGTAAAATAAAAAAAAAAAATTGGGAGGCTGCCCACAGGCCTGTGTATGGCCCCAGTCTGCCAAACCTCACTAGAACACACTGATCTTTGAGCCTTTCACCAGACCTCTCTCCAGTACTGTGCCACATGGGACACCTCCAGCCTTATGTGCCAACTGATTGGCTCCTAAACCTCCCTTACACCACACTTCATGCCTCCTGGGTGTTACACTGATGCTGTTCCCTCTGCTTGCATGGCTTCCACCCTTTAATCTGGTTAGGCCTTCTAGCCCAAGCCCACTGTGCCAGACTGGGGTCTGAGGCACTAGCTCCAACCAGTCTGTTCCAGTCACCAAGCCCCTGGCCCTTGTCTGACTGCGCCCCTCTGGCACCAGGCCTTTGGACCCTGTGCAGCTGTGCCCTCTGGCCTCTGTTGGGCCCCTGGCCCCTTGAGTAGCTGTGCCCCTCTGGCCCTGGACCCAAGCCCCTGGACCTTATGTAGCTGCATCCCTCCGGCACCAGGCCCTGCTGGCACTGGTGTGGCTGCACCCCGCTGGACACTAATGGGGCCTCCATACTTCCATTCACAGCTTCATCCCAAACCTCTAGTACAAACAACAACACAAATAGAAGCCCCTCAGCTGTAACAGTTCAATAACAATGAAGACCACACTCTGCCCCTTTAGGAAGACAGCTTTCCACCCCTCAGACAGCATGTCTCCTAGCGCCTTACTGCTTTTGTAGGCAGCAAAGCAGGCAACCAAACATCACCAGGTAGAGGGCTTGAGCAGGGGCTCCTTCCCCTCACAATCACCAGAAAGTAGCCTATAATAGCCCCAGCCCTGAGCTTATATGTTCCCAGGGCCCTGCCTCCTTCCAGTCAGCTGACTGCCTGCAGGTGCCAGCTAATTACCTTGTTAGCCAATTGCTCAGGCAATCTGCAGCTGTGGAGCTCTGCCTAGCCTTCAGGGCTCCCTAGCTAGGCTGCTTCTGCCCTTAAATAAGCAGGTACATCTTACTGTCTTGTGACACCAACATCCAGAGTATTGGGGCTGAATGCACAGAGCTAAAATTCATACAGATTTCCAATTATGTCACAGTAAACATCAGGGTATGATGAGTCAGATGTGGCACCAATGCCAGTGAATGTTACATTTGAAGCAGAACCACTTTATGTTCTTCTGTTCTAAGAGTGAGAATACATACAATACATCTGAAGAATCAAAAGAGCTGGGCACCGTACTGGACACAGACAGAAGTTCAGCTTCCTGATGTAACTTATGGTGCTTTACAGGAAGCACTGTGACTTACAGCAGGGGCGGGCAATTATTTCATTTGGAAGGCCTCTTACTGAGTTTTCGCAAGCCTTCGAGGGCCACATGACAGGCAGCCAGGGGCAGATAAGTATTAATTTTCTAAATTTTTTAGGGGGCCCACAGGCCGGATAGAATGGTCTGGTGAGCCACATTCGGCCTGCGGGCCACATTTTGCCTGCCCCTGAGTTACAGTGATCCCCCAGACCCAACAGACGTTTGCTTTTGGGTCCCAAGGGTTGGGGGATCCAGCTGCAATTTGGAGGATCTGTGAATCTGTACACACTCTCTCCTAACCTCACTCTTCTCCCCTCCCGGCTCTGGCACTGTCTTCAGAATGGGAGAGGGGAAGGAAAAGGAGGGACCTTACTCTGGGGCACGGGAGGTTGGGTCAAGTGGACTGGAGCCATCTGGGTAAACCCCAGATAGAGCTCCCTCTGCTCTTTCCCCCAGTTCCATTCTGAAGACAGCACCAGGAGCAGGTGCTGACAGAAGTTAATGAAGATGGTCCCTTTCTGTAATGACGGTTCAGATTGTCACAGGATCAGGCCCTTTAAAAGCACTCTGCAGCTGTGCACTTCTGTCAGGACATGCCTGTAGAGTACTTTCAACAGGTCAACCATGGGACAAACATGACTTGTGTCTGTGCCCACTTTCCACATTCTTACTGGCCAATATTTCCTCTCTTCCAGTGTTATAGCATATCCTGTATTCTGGCTGGTTGTTGTCTTGTTTTCCACAGGTGATATGGAACATAGCTTGTAAAATGTATTGGCATCTTTTCAATCCTTAACCAGTGGCTTGTGGTTAACACTCCAACACTGGTTCTAACCACTGGCAATTTTGCTTTCCTTTGATACATGTTTCTTCGGGCTGTGGTGGAGAGCAAAATATTAAGTTGCCCATAGTGCAGTACTGGCTCAGCATTGTTGTCTATGAACCAGTTAAGGTTAAGGACCATTGTTTTTAGGTAAAGGTATTACATACATTAAATATATCATACAGTGTTTTTGAAATACCAAACAATTGTACAAGCTCACATTACAAAGACAGCTAGCGCCTACAGTCTTTTATATTGTTATTTAGTAGGGCAACTCAGCACAAAATAGCTGGAGCAAATCTTTGTAACCACACATCAGGAAAGGTTTCCATAAGCAAAAACAATAATAATTTAAAAAAAAATCCAAATCTTCCCAATTCAACGGGGAACTCAGAACCTGATTAGAAACCTTGCCATATTACAGAGTTAACCCTATGCTTATCAGGGACTGGTTATTACTTGTCACAAGGATACCACTTCTATCTAATTAAACATTTGGTGAATTGCATGTGTGTGTTGTTTAAATTAACTATTTAACTAGTTAACCCTTTCTGCTGTAGCTGTTGGTATATCCATTCAGTCTTCAAGTAGCTGAATTTTTCTTTTTTTTAATTTGAAAGTCAGTTTTATGTTGATACACATGCAAGTTACTTCATTGATTTCAATGAATAATTAGGCTCTTAATTTATTTTTAATTACGAAATATTTTGCGTCGTATTACCAAGTAATCCACTAGACCATTAGCACATTTATATATTAGTCCCTATGTTCAAATCATGCAGAATTAAATCTAAAAGCAACAGGCAGCAATTGGCTTAATGATTGCCTCAGAAACACCCTGAAAGGAGAACATCTGATTATAAGGTCCATGTCTCACAAATCACAATGAGAACTGTTAAACTCTACATTTTCATTTAGAAGCCACTTCTCCCTGTCAATGACCATGCCTACAAATTTTCCTGAAACACTTCCCCGGTCTGAAACAGCTTCTTTTTGTGGAGGAAACATTTAAAATATGCATTACTGTTGTTGATGCATACTCTGTACTTGAATTAGTAAGTGAAAGTGTCTGGCTCACAATGATATATTATAAATGTTATCAGTTTAATCTATGTTCAGCTGTGCTTTCACCCCACAGCTAAATATATTATTGATACTTTAAGCATGTTGTATTTCTTCATGGCCATTGCTTGTAATATTGTATCTGGAGTTAATTTATGTTGCCATGTTAGCTGAGAATAAATCCAACATCAGAACTTAAAATAGAGGGAGATTTTGACAGATTATTTAATAACCTGGTCTTAGAAACATGCTTATGTGGAAGGCAAAAAAATTACTCATGTGAGTAAAAAGGTATTTGCAATGTGTGAGTATTAGTAGGATCAGGCCTCAATAAATGTATCTTTTAATCCATGTTTCAGGGATTTATTTGGTAGCCAACACGGCTACCAAATACAACCCTGAAACATGGAAGATGCCATATCTTAGCCAATTTTGGAATTATAAACTTCATTGCTAAATAAGAATAAAAATGTCTACGCCTTTCTGCCATCTGACACCACCACAGAAAAATCTGCACATGAAAGAGCAATTTACACAAAGGACCCCAGAGGAACAGACATCCACCCTCAGCTTCCTCTCTGCAAAATGAAGTTTATATTCTACCTAAAGGGGCTTTTACCATCTTTACTTTTCCCTAATCCTGAAGAAGGGTGTGTGCACCCAAAAGCTTGCAAAGAAAGATAATTTGTTTGTGATTTCTTAGTTGATCTAATAAAAGGTATCATCTCTGAACCAAAAGTTTTAGAGTTTTGCATTGCTTTTAATCCACTGTTTTTCTTACTTTTGGTTGTATCTCTAGTTTGTTGTTTAGTCAAACATAATTTTAAATTCAGCTGTCTACAACACTGACAATATTATGTTCACCCTTTTTAGTGCTGCAAATCATTACCTATATTTATTCATCATTGTGTTTGAATTTGGTTTGCATGTGTCTAATACCAATGGGTACCAAGAAAACTGTAAAAAAAGCTAATATACCAGTCACTTCTGATATTACATTGACACTGTAGGACACGGGTGGGTAAAACCAGTCTGAGAATTCAATATTATCAATGGCACCTTTGGATATCAGCATTAACAGTGGTATATTTAAAATATAACTAACCAGTGTGGTAGAATGCTATTGTCGTCTGATTTTGGCATTTCACTGTTATAACCGCAGAGGCAAAGCAGAGGAGAGGCATTTATCAAGAATAAATATAGAGACAAAGCCAAGATGTTTATTTTTACATCATTGTCAGTTGCTCACTGCGCCATTGTATATTCCATTTGGCTCAAGCACAGTATACTTCAGCCAATCAGAGAGCAGTTTCTTCATAAACAGGTAGTTTTCTTACTTTTATGAATAATCTGATTTCTCCACTGCACTATCTCTGTGCTTTTTGTTCATCTTGGAGAATTTATTTAAGTATTTCTGATAATCAGAGAGTGGTTTATCCACAAATATACAGTTAAAAGTACATTGTACTTCATGTCAAAACCAACTACTCCAGCTGGGTGGTGTTTATTTGAATTAATAGCCTTCATAGGGGTTGTCTGTAAACAAGACAATTTTGAAATCAGCAGATAACTGCTCAGAAAACCCCGCTGAAAGGTTTTAGTAGAACGATAAAAACCACATTTTATGATAAGGAAGAAGAAGAATTTAGCATCTAAGATACAAACAGGTACAAACGTCAAGAGGAGTAGGATGTGTGGATTTACTCTGAACCATGCATAAAATATCATCTTTGTACAATACAATATGGCATAATATTACACTTTTTATATACAATACATTTAAAAAGTGGAATCAGCCATTTAGCAGTCAGAATACTTAGCACAGATTCCACATAAACAATCTCTAACCTTTTGGAACCACCTTTACACATTTATATATAGAACCTGTATATGTAAGTATATAGTGGGCACATCTACATGAGACACTGACTCTGCAGTAGCCTGATACTACTGCACAGTAGGGTCACATGGCAAAAAACATGCTGAGATACTACTGCGAAGTAGTATTAGGCTCCTGTGAAGTAGTGTCACTTAAAAGACGTTCACCACTGCCACTGCACAGTATCCCCAGTTACCATGCATTTATTTAGTACTTGCTTATACATGTGGACGTACCCAGCGATTCTATGGTATATCAAGGTATGGCTAAATATATAAATATGCATATACTCTCACTATATTTTAGGTAAAAGCTGTTATTAAAACTGCCTACTAGCCATTTAATAGCATAATGAGTTGTGTCTGTGTGTGCGTGGACACGCAAATGTGTGCGCGCATGTGTAAAGATTTTTCTGCCTGCCTCTTTTTAGTAATACGCAGTAATTCACAATACTTTGTATTGCCAAACAGGATGCAAGAATGTGTTTTAAAATTCAATTATGAGATATTTTTTCAGCACGTTTTTAAAGTGCTGAAACAGACAAATATATGAACTGTTACTAAAGGAAGAAGATTTATTCCAAGTTGCATTCACTGTAAATAAGGGTTGATTTGTTCCATATAATTTGAAAGCATTTTTAATTTTATGGTAACACACAAGACCTAAAAATGTTTTCTTAACATATACACACATGCCTTTTCATAGGTCCTGTTGCAACTGAATATCCTGCATAACTCTGATTCTCAGAATAACTCTTTGAAATAAAATTTCTGACAATTGCATGTGAGAATTCTGCAATGGGAGGCAATGCTGCTTCCAAGGATGAAAAGTGTTTGGAATGTTGGGGAGTTTCCCTGAGACTGGTGGGAATATCTCTCTGCCTTTGCATTTCAAAAATAAAAGTGTTCAAGAAGGCTAAGAACTAGAAAATCATAGACGTTGGTATGGCATTTAAGATAAATTCAAAACATTTTTCATCACCTGTTTGGCACTACAGTATGTAATCCTCATATTAAGTAACTACAGATAAAAAATTCACCCCATACAAGGTTGTAATTGTAATTTCGATTTCGGTATTGTCTGTTTCATCAGTATTCTCTGAACCTATAAAGCCATACCCTTTCCATACTAACCTAATGAAAGATGATGTTGCTGAATGGAACAACTGAGCAACAAGTATACTTGGTATAAAACTGTTCAAAATGTATGTATAACTAGATCGGATGATGTTATAATTTAGATTTATCCTAACTGCACTGGAAACATTCATCAAATTATCTGGCATTTTAGGACAAATTGGCACCATTGTTAGAGCCAAGCACCTCCCAGATACTACACAGCATTTATAAAGGTCTGGTGCATATGTTTATTAACAATGTTTTTCATATGTTGTAAGAAGTATGAGAAAGCAGTAAGAGCAAAATACTCCATGGGATCAATAGCAGAAATGTTCTATGCTCTATGCTTCTATGTATCAGCTCTGTGCTTCAATCATGAAATATTGACTCTACTGAAATCAACATCAGAATTGATACCGAGTCAGTGGAGCCAACTGAAAAGTCTAATTTTAGGAAGTCCAGTGTATACACTCCATATATGTTTCACATTTCATCTCAGGATAGTATTCTGTATGTTCAGCAGAAGTGTGTTCATGAAGACTCTCTATGTAGGTTAAAAAAAAAAAAAAAAAAAAAGAACTTATTTTTAAACCAATACACAAATAGTGGTATTTCACATGAATAATTACTGCATACAGGACAAACCTTGGTGCCCAGATCTTCCCACCCCCAACAGGTTTGTTCAAACACTATACAGCTAAATATTCTATAAATGCCCATAGTAACAAAAATCTTTTAAACCCAGATTGATGCACAGACAGTTCCAATTGATCTCTACTCTGCATAGAGATTCCTAGGCAATAGGAAGACCTACAAGCCGTCTTCCCCGAGATGAGGATTTACCCTTAACAGACCAAATAAGAAGAAACCACACAGTATTGGGAAACATCTTCCTAATACAGAATTTCAAAATACATCCTGAGCATTAGCTTTTTTTCTCTTTTGCAAGGCTGATAATAATTCTCCCCTCTAGAACTAACAGGAGTAGAATTACACACATACAAATGAGATAATTTAAAATCAGCAGGTTATTTTAAACTCTAACTGGTGGAATTATGAAACTTCATGTAGCTTTCATGAATAAGAATGTATAATTTGAGCTTGAGTAGTGTTTCTGGTTTTGCTAACAGTTGTATTACAATGTTTACCTCTATAGTAACTTTCTGATAGGCCATCTTGAAAGATTTCTTTCAAGTTCTTTCACTACCACCTACTTTCATTAAATCACTACCCCTGGGTGCATTTACAGGAGACACTTTACTGCATGGTAGAGCAAATTACTACATAGTAAGTGTCATCATCTACACATGCAGAATTTGCTACCTAGTGGTGGTGGAGGTTGCAGGGCAGGGTAGGCTTGCCCTCCGCACTCTTGAAGCTCAGGGTCCCAACACCAGGTTTGCAGGTGCACCATGGCAATCACCAGCAGCACAGCATAGCGAGTCAGGCACCCTCAGTCTGTGCAAAAAGCTCTTTGCAGCATGCCTGAGACACAGAGCCAGCATGGCGGGGGAAGGGGCTGGCCCCAGGGTGCCTCTCTGGCGAAGGCCCATGTGGGGAGGGCAGGAGCACCACCAGCTCCACATTCCAGGGCTCAGAGCCCTTCACCCCCCCTTCCCCAGTTGCCGTGGGCGTGGGGGCAGAACAGGAGACAGGGGAGGAGTGGCTCTGGAGCTGAAGCAGCAGGTACTGCCAGGAGCCAGGCCTTTCCCTGGCTTCTGGCAGCAGGGGGCAAGGGAGGCAGACTGCCCTTGGCCAGCACCCAGCAGCCCACCTGCCCCTGTGGAGCTAGCTGTGTCAGCAGCTGCCCAGCTGACTTACCATGGTCTATGGGCACCCATGCAAACACAACCCCCAATCTGAGGCCGGAAAGCACACAGACCCCTGGTATTGAATCTTATCTCAGAAATATTGTAAACTCTCACAAACAACTTCTTTCTCTTGGCTCTATAGGACCTGCAGCTGCACGTGGCAGAGAGCCACCAGTTGGCAACCAGGATGCACCATCAGGGTCACTGCCATTCTCATCCAGGGCCTTGCATATGTACCACCTCCAGCAGCACAGCACTGAAGACCAGATCCGGCTGCTGGACGAGCAGGTCCTGGTGGCTGAGGAGCAACTGGTGGACTTGTGGGCCTGGCGTGTGAAGGACATCACCTGCAAGCAGGAGAGGGACCGAAAGAGAGACTTGGCAGGGGCAGACCAGGAGTTCAGGGACAGGTTCCTGGCCCTGGAGGAGATGCACTTGGGGGCCCAGGAGGGGCATGCTGCCCTAGTGGCCAGGGCAGTAGAGACCACAGAGGAGGACTGCTGGGTCCTGAACACTGTCTTGACCCTGGTGGTCGCCTTTATGCCACCCACTGCCCTGCCACAGGCAGTGGCAATGCACAGGGGATGCATGGGGGTGCACATGCACCCCCTTAGAGTGCCAGTGCACACCCTGACTGGCAGCACTCACTGCTTAGGCGATGGGCAGGTAGGAGCGCTGGTTCCTCCCCAGCAAGCACCAGCCGATTGCTGCAGCTGCTCCCAGAATAACTGGGAGGAGCTGGGCAAGGGTGATTTGCCCATGCGGGACAATTTGTGCTTCAACAAAGTGCACAAGCAGGGGTGTGCACTGCAGCACAAAGTAGCAGCACATATTTATGGTGCTACTATTTGTACCACTGCAAGCGCACACCCCTGCTCATCTGGATGTGGCCTGAATGGCCAAGTCCCTATTTACAGCTGAGTCATTTGGGGGCACCTTTCAGGCCAAATACAAACCAAGGCTCAACCTCATGCCTTCACCGCTGTAAGGAAGGGTTTTCACTACTCCACCACCACACCTCTACTAGAACGTACTGTAACCATTTTTCCCCTCACACATTGTAGTATCTCTCCTGACTTTTTGTACTATCATCATATAACATGGACTCCCTCCTTGATTTGGAGTGACCACTCGCAAAGCTGAGTTTTATTTCTGTGTCTATTCACTGTATGGCACCTCTCCCAAGACTATTCATATCAGCTGTGATGATGGTGATCTCTGCAATGAGGAGGACACTCATGCACAAGGAACTTAAGACTAGGATGCTGAAAAGTCATCAATTGTTTGCAGTTTCCAGTCACTATCAAACTGGGTTAAATTTGAAGTAGGAACCTAGAGAGAGAAAACCTGTGTACCCCTTACTCATTCTCTAATGAGCTGTACAATCCCCCTATTAGTTATTTCAAAAAATATATTTGAGATAGCAGGTGCCAGGCTGCTTGTTAATTGTGCCCCTAGGCTTTAGCTTCACTGACTAATGACAGGAGATCAGTTACACTGTGTTGTTTTAATTTAACAACCTAAATACAGACATTTTTGTTTTGCAAGCTCTTTAATCAATCAGATATGTGTTAGCTATTAGTTCAGTTCTGTGCCCCAGGAGGCTTCCTATGTGGTGCTCCAGACATGCGTATTCTTTTAGTTCCTGTTTACTAAATCTGAGTTGCTGAATAGGACATTAACTTGTTTTTGTTTTTTTAATGAAGTAAATTTGTGGGGGGGGAAGAATAAACTTATAATTAAAACCAACTGGTACTACAAACTGCCTCATATTCCACGGTACTGCAGATATTTTCAGTTAAAGACATGGGAGTGAGGGAAATCAGGGTAATTCCCTTTTAACCAAAAACTTTATAGCTGATATTTCTTTCCAAGATGAAAGACTCGATCATGTAAAGGAGATCAATAGAAAAAACTAAACTGTAAAAATCACAGACAGCACTCCTGGAGTTATTTCAAAAAGATTTTTACATAAGGACAAATAATTGCCAGATGACAGCCACCTTGTTAAGACTCTTCTGTGCATAGGCCAGCCAGCCAATTTCTTTGAGAAAATAAATTAATGTAAACAACAAATAGTTCATATCAGGCTTCTCATACAATAGCATGTGTACTGGGAAGTTGCAGAGAAGTACACGATATTACGGAAATAACAGTCAACGCTTCCTACATTTGGTGAGGCACTTCATTGTCATTAATAGGATAGTCCCCATGTTTCTTAATTGCTTTTGCTTTCATTTACAGTTTAGTTTGCCATTTTACAACAAGCCTGCTTGTGAAACACCTCTACCAGGTTCAAGCTAGGTTTAGCACATAATGATTAGGTCTGATTTTACAAAAATGAACCTGTTACACAGTTGTAAAAAGAGACAACAGTATGTACTAGGGCAAAAGATTAGGAGCAAGAAGAATCAGGGTTCTAATCCCAGCTGAGCCACTTATGGTATAACCTTGGGGAAGTTACTTGACCTTCCTGTTGCTATTTAGTAAACTCAGTTGGAAATTCAATACCAACCAAGCCTAAGAGAATATCATATGCTTCTGCTCAGCTTCTCAGAAATAATAAATTACAATGAAAATAGTGGTTTATAAGATTTCATTGTGCTAGTGCAATGAAATGCACACAAATTAAATGTTATGTATAAAAGAAACCCTATCATTTGCTGGCAGGGCTTAAAATGAAGTTAATAGGTAGAATGTGTCCTATACTTTGTAACCCAAAATAAATGAGATAAATCAAAAGATTTGGCTAAATTATGATAGAAAATAGTACCACCCCGGGGGTAAATAAATTCAAGACACATTCCAACTATTCCTTTTATTCTCGTGTTCTTATATTCTTCTAACAAGGGCATTTATCAGATGATCTGATTAGATGATCAGTTTTATATGGCCAGATTCTCAGCAGTTCCTAGTATGAGCTACCGATAGGGGCACAACAAAAAAGCTGATTATAGTTCCCTGAGCCTGGAGTCCTATAGTCCCATAGTCCTTTCCTATGCAGACTGGAAAGGCCCAGTCCCCCAGCAGAGGGGGGTGAAGTAATGTTCTAGCTGTATCCATGCCCAGCCCCCAAGACACTGAAGCAGAAGCTGGTACCTACTGCAGCGTATAACTCCCTCCTATCAGGGACATCTCTAGCCAAGGTCTAGCTGCTTTCAAGCCCCTCTTTCTTGCCAGAATCCTTTTCTGAATTAGAGCCTAAAATGTCTTGAAGTGCTTTCTATATACATCATTGTGCTCTTTATTATATAAAAAAAAAAAAAAAAAAAGGGGGGGGGAAAGGGGGGAAGGTACCAAG
>NW_017728994.1:41821515-41832141 GCF_001723915.1 Gavialis gangeticus | reverse complement strand
TAAAATGTCTTGAAGTGCTTTCTATATACATCATTGTGCTCTTTATTATATAAAAAAAAAAAAAAAGAGTGGAGAGTAAGGGTGGAAGGTACCAAGGCTTAATGATATTAGCAATAACATTATATGATCCCAGTTAGTTTTTGAATCACTAAGGGGAATGCATCAGGAGACAGAATGAATTTACTCATTTATTGTTGTTACGGTTTGGCTGTAGACAGTTGATTCAAGGCGGGATAAAAGCATCAGCAACATAACACTGATGTGGCTGTATTTTCACCAACCTAAAGTGTACAAAACAGTATTTTTCAAATGAGGTCTATCTAGATATATCTAATCACACTTTTAGAATATACAGGTTATGGAGAAGGCATATGCCGTAGACTAAACGTTTGTTCATGTCTTTGTTTCTGTGATGATCTTGATGGGGGACAGTATCTTTCTGGAGTGTTGTGCTTCAATACTGTGCTTTTTGGTAGGAAATATACAACCTCATTTGTACACAATGTCCCTGCTATGCCCTAAGAGTAGAAGTCCATGGTGGGTGAGAATGTTCCAAGTTGTCAAGCATATTTAGGTTCTGAGAAGTAAAAGAATCTTCGCAGCTAACCCTAAGGATGCTCCAAAGTTAATGTGGATTGCTTAGAACTATAGCATTTTCCAACAAACCTATTTTTCAACAGGGTCAGAAATACACACCGTAGTGATGGGTGGGTAGGAAAAGCCTTAGTTTTCTTTCCTTGCTTCATTCCATGGGTTGGCCTCCCAAGATAACATGGAGGGCATCAAAAATTTACTGCTGTTGCTATACAGCTGAAAATATTACCATCCTAGGGTGGGAACTGTGTCTCAGAAGTTTGCACCAAGGCACATTATCCATAGGATAGCCCATAGCATGTTCCAAAGTTCAACCTGTACCTCGTTAGCCAGAAGAGGTGTGACAATCATTTATTACTGTGTCAAAGGTATATATTTTACAGCCACACAGAGCGTGATGGCTGAATGGATCCCTAATAACTTTTACCTTTGAACACAGATCTAGGATAAAAATACAAGTAAAAAATAAGCCTTTTAAGAAAGTTCTGAATAAATGAAGACAGGGAGTTATAGATGAAAATGCTTTATGACCTAAATTATTGCACAATATGTGGTAAAAGTCACTTTGATTTCCTTGTGGAATATTGGCACTATATAAGGAGGTATAAAACTATGGCATACAAGTTCCAATTAGGCATAACCTTGAGTAGTTACACAGATATATACAGATTAAACAGCCATTTTAAATCATACAGAAAGCCAGAAGCAGAATTAAACATGGCTAACACTTAATGCGTTTGAATGTAGTCAATAAAAGCAAAATGTCAATACCTCTGATTTGAAGAACACCCCTTTTTTCTTCTACTTACAGTTGTCTCTATATTTGGGGAAGTGAATCTTGGAAAGATCCTGGGCCACCTTGATAATAATAGATGCCCCCGATTAAAACTGGGAGAATCCAAACCTTTGGATATACAGCAGAATAAATAAAACATATAAAGTGAATCTTGACCACACTGAATTTAATGACAAATAGACAGGATTCCACCCCTTACGGGATTTAAAAGAATCCCAACATGTCATTTTGTAACATACTAAATATTTTCATAATTTTGTCACATGCATTTACTGGTTCTAACCAGTTTGCCCATGTGCCATCCCCACAAAGGAAGAAAGGGACTGGAACTGGGTATAGGGAAAGGGGGAGACTGGGTGATGCGGAACCAGTAAGTCCAAAGGGAGATACTGTGACTGGGTGAATGAGGAGACTGGAACTGAGATAAAAAGTTAGAGGAGTAAAAGCTGGGGCAGGATAGGAAAGGAGAGTAGGAATGAGATGGAAGCCAGGGATGCAAAAAAGATAGGACTGTGACAGAGACAAATTGTACAGGATGCAAAAAAATGCCAGGTTCTAAGAGAATCAGCAGAGGGTCATTACCCACCAGAACACACTCCTCTCCAGGACCTAGAAAGAAAAATAAAATCTCATCATTCTTTTGTTGTGAGCAAACAAACTGGCAAAGTCTTTGTCTTATCCCCCCTAGCTGACATCCAGAAAGAAGATAGCAATCTACTATTGCTCTTGATTACTCTGTTAGCTCAGGGAGTAGAGAGAGGACAGAGAATGGTTTCTCAAACAGCATTTCTCGATCCGTGAGTTGCGACATAAAAGTGGGTCACAAGAATATATGAAAGGGTCGTGAAACAAACTTGAAAAATGGATTCTCCTTTGAAGGAGAAAAACGTGGGAAGCCATGGCTTTTCCCTTGCAGGCTGACAGAGTTCCAGCCTGCCAGGGGCTGCCTGGGGGGCCTCCATGCCCCACGTACACCCACCACCTGCCCCACACACTGGGGGGCTGGGGCTTGGGGTCAGCAGATTGGAAGTGAGAGTCAGGACTGGCCACTGATGTTTACAAATGGGCCTTGGTACAAAAAAAGTTGAGAATCACTGGTCTAAAGGTTCCAACCCTGCTAATGATCCATGTAAGTGAAAATACGATGCCACACGAAGGAATTTCTATTTTGCCCTTTTAAAACCAGAAAACCAGAAAGTTTCTATGTCAAGTATTCTGTTTTTTTTAAATGCCACATCACAGAAGTCTGTGTAACCTTAACGTCAGCCCCATTGTGCATACAACTTAAGGTATAGTCTATAATTACCTGGTCATATGTTGTTATTTTTACAAGACTCCTTGCCTCATTTATTGCACAGGATAAACCTGCTGTGGGAGGTGTGA
Source organism: Gavialis gangeticus (assembly GCF_001723915.1). NCBI lineage: Eukaryota > Metazoa > Chordata > Crocodylia > Gavialidae > Gavialis > Gavialis gangeticus. Next base: position 41,829,368 of record NW_017728994.1, on the reverse strand, counting down.
GGTGAAGGAGGCAGTTGTCTATGTGACAGAAGTTGGAAGGTGTGAAAGAAATGAGGCGGGAAGTATAAAAAAAAAGAGAAAAAGAGGTAGTTGAATTTTGTCCCTGCTTCTGCTGTAGCTTCTGTTTAATTACGATCAAGTCATTTAAATTAAGTAGTCACCGATTTGTGTGTCTTGTTTTCTGGCTCCCCAACTTGGCTTAAATACATAAATGTACATAAGTATATATTTTCTAAACAGTCAGGTTCTAGGTGTCTCCAGCTGGATACTCACAATTAGTGGAGATTTTTAAATGTAATCTCTTTAGGATTCAGTACCCCTACTGTAAAATACCAAAGAGGTGTGGGAATATTAAAGTGCTTGGGAAACTCAGACCAGCACCAGAGAAGAGCTTAGGAGGAAATTAATAATTCCATCATCAGAGCCAAGTTTTAATAGTGTTCAGTATATAAGGCAGGAGGGCACGCACAGAACAATGAGAATAAATAACTATTCAGTGTTTCATTTAGGTTTGCATCATCTATCCTATCAATGAGTGACATAGGTATCTGGCAGAAAAACAGTAGAGATAATGCAATTAAATACTGCATTGTAATGCTTAAACACAAGGGAGCTCAATTTAAGATTATACTGGAAAGCTTAATTCTGCCTTTTCTTAATTTTTGAATGTTTGACTTTGTAACCTCAATAACTGTTTAATATAAATATACATGTATGTACATACACAGTCCTTTTCCTGCAAATAGGGCCGAAATTTGCCCCAAAGATTTACCATGCTTCTGGTTCCTGTTTATACTCCACAACTGAAGGGTTGGAGCCTAATTAGAGCTAAAGAGTTCAGGGACAGGCTCTTACTCCCCCTCTGGAGGGAGGGGGCAGTAAATTTTAACTCAATAAGGAGTTCAGGGTCAGGGCTCTTCCTGGCTTTCTTCACTCCTTTTTTCAAACATGTCTTTGCTCTCTCCCATATGTCCTTTCTGCAAAATTCCCCTCCCACAGCCAACTTTTTTTTCTCTTTTGTTTCATTATTTCCTATTTGTTTCTGTATTTTGTTTTCTGGGATGTTTTTTACCTCCTCTCTCCTTTTTTTTTTTTTGTGCGCTTTACTATAGTTTTTGAATTTCTGTGTTTTGTTTCTGTATTTTCTTCTACACCCTCTACAGTTCTCTTGCTCAGTTCAGCCACCTTCTTTCTTGACCTCTCTGTCCCAACTCACCTCATTCATTTTTCCCATTTCTTGCTTTCTGTATTACTATGCTTATTATTGCCTGTTATTGATACTGAGGTAGGGAAAGAATGGTCATTGTGCTAAGCTGTGTCCAGACATAAAATGATGGTCCCTGCCCTAGAATTCTTACAGACTAAGTCTAAACCAAGAGTAAGTAATGACAAAAATGAGAATACAATGAACAATAAATAGTGACATTATTTCAGGCTACAGTCACAGAATGACAGCTGCTGAGTGCTTGATTGGCACTATGAGATTTGAATGACAATGTGGTAGGCTTTGTGGATTTTTATGGGATGTCCCATGCATGCACAATGGAGGAGCATGGGTGAGAGCATGACGGTACTTAAAGGAAAATGTGATCAATGAACAATAAAGGCTAGCAACATCAGTAAAGCAAAAGCAGGAAACGATGGCTTGTTACTGTAGGGTGGGGATAAACCATGCAGAGCCACAAAAGGTAAGGCAAGCAGCTTATGCTTCACACTGTGCGAAAGGGGAGCCAGTGGAGGGATACAGCAGAACGAAAGCAAGGAAGATGAGCCAGGAAGATGACTTTTCTTCTGCTCTCTGATGCCATCTTCTTCCCACTATTCTGTTTCTCCAGTCCTGGAAGGACCACATTAGAAAAACAAGCAGTAAGAGGCCCAACATATTTTCACAATAACAACGATCAGGTGGCACAAAATAATCAAAAAGCTGACTTAACCGGCTAACCAGGAATTCCAATTTCATAAGAGGAATCCTTGGAGGTTCCTTTGTGACATATTGGCAAGGCGGCATGATTGGGAAGGGGAATGATCTCCCTCTCTGCACTCTGTACCCAGCTGCTTGAACAGCCCTTTAGTCATCTCAGTGTTAGGGGCTGGACTGGTTTAATCCTGACCTAAATGTTGCTTGATCAGACCTGGGAATCAGGCCCCTTATCTGAGGTGAACCAGACTCCAGCATACATGTCTCACCCAGGAAGCTCTGGACACTGATTTCAAAGTCTTTATCAAAAGCTAAAACTTTTAGGGGACATAAGCAAAGTGAGGGACTTGCAGGCACCAGATGGAAAACAAGCTCAAGAGCAATGGAAATGGTTGCAGGACCAGCAGGAAGCATCAAGCAAATGTAACTTCCTCTGTGGAAAATATATTTGCAGCGACTTACTCTAGCTTTGCAAAGAAGAGGCAAACTCAAATCCATTGCTGGAGGGGAGCTCTCCCTTTTGCTTGCCAATGATGCTTCTAAGTACTCTAACAAAAAATATGAAAAGCAGTGGTACTAAGCAGCACTACCAGAATGGAGGATTTTGTAACCTATAAGCTCTTTGAGGCTGGAAACATCATCTGGTCCTGCTTTCATGCAGTGGCTGTCACAGTGGAATCTAAGTTCATGGCTAGTGCTCGTAGATACTGCCATAATATAAATACAAGTAAAAGGCTGGGCGTAGACAAAATGAGAGGCATGTTCAAGGAGTTTTAGTTTGCTGCCCCTACAGCCACAGAGCGAAGTACCAGGCTCTGTACAGCTCAGGGGCTCTTCAGGAAGCCCTGTAGGCAGCCTGGCAGCAGCTCTCCCCAAGAAAAGTGGCAAGCCTGATTCCATGCCCCTACCTCCCAAGCCTGCCTGCCTGAGCTGCATGGGGGCTGGTACTTCCCTCCTTGGCTGCAGTGCCTCCTGGGACCACCTGAGCCAGGTGTCTGCAGGTGGGTGCTGCCTGGGGGGGCGGGGCAGGGCACCGCTGCCACAGACGGAAGCACCAGCCCTCCCCCTCTCCCCCCCACAGAGCCCAGGGACTGCTCCACCCACCAGCAGCTCGCCCTCCCCTTCCCACGGGAGAGGCAGGTAAGTCAGTGGGGTGTGTGCACAACACGGGGGTTTAATGAGCCCTAAATTGAAGCGGTGTTTTTTAAAACCCACCGCTTCAATTTAGGGCCCCCATTTTGTCTACACATGCCCAAAGATACTAGTCGATCCATCTGAAAACTGAATTGAAATTAAGGGTAAAACTTTCAAAAGCCCTTAAGTTACTTTAGAGTCTAAGTCCTATTTTCAAAAGTTATTATGGCACTTAGGACCCCAAGTCTTAAGGCCCAAATCCTAAGGTATTTAGGCACTGTAGGCAGTGGCTTCTGCCTGGAAAAGCCCACAGGTGACCTTTGCTCCCTAAAGAGCTCCTCAGCTGCCCACACACACAACTGAAACAGTCTTTAATAAACAAAACCCTGTCATCCTGTACCAGACACTGTGAGGGGTCCCCTGAGGCTCTGGCACTACCACAGCAGTTTGGACTCAATGCAACAATGCATTGCTACAAAGGGGTGGTTCAGCCCACCCCTTTGTAGCAAAACCCCGTTTTTCTTTTTTTTATTTATTTTAAAATGCATTCCCTCCCCTTCCCCAATCATTTCTGACTTTGTCTCCCTCTCTATTCCCTATAGATAAGTATAAGGGAGTTAAGATATAGGATAAGCTTTAACATTTTATTTTAGGTAGTAAGTTTTATTTTTCTCTCCCCTCTGCAAATAAGTTCCCTGCTATTTTGATATCGATACCTACTGTTTTCTAAGTGATAATTGTTATGTTTGTACTGCTTTTATATTGTGTGATTACTGTTTTAGGCCTATATGTGTAAGTTAGCATAAGTCATGTCAAGTTTCCACTTTGTATGTCAAGCCTTCATTTTGTGTCCTCTGCCTGGGCATCCCCTGTGTTGCAACTGTATGATTCATGTACCCCTCCCAGGTAAATTAGTTCCCAGATGAATGAGAGTGATTGGGAATGACTGAAATACAATGGTAGCAGGCCTCTACTGAATGGCCTATAACAACTGGGCCATCACCTCGCATTGAATCATCCAAGAACCACGGACCTCACCCAGGGACAGAGACAAGAACCCAGCGTTTGAAAGACAAAAGACCCTGCAGAAGCAGCAACTCTACCATTGTACCCCACCATTACAGACACCAGAAACTGCACATCCCTGCATGGAGCATACAGGCTCAGTACACCAGGGGCTGACCCTTGCCTGGGTATGCCTCCTGTTACTAGGGTCACACAAGGTCTGCCCCTATAAAAAGGGGCAGTGAAGACAGACCCAGTGGGATGCCCTCTCCATCTGGACCAGCACCATGCCAAACCACCTATCCACCCAGAGGCCCTGGTGGCGACCCCTCTCTGGACAACACCTGCTGGACAAGGACCCCTTTCCAGCCTAGATAGGTAGCTATCACCTCCCCAACCCACTCTTCAACCAAAGGACTTGGACTCTGCTTCTCTTCCCTACCTGGACTCCAGCCCTTCCACTGAGCCTTGTTCTCCTGCTCCCATTGTGTGTGTGTACCAATAACTTCATGGAGCTGTGTAGTGTGTTGTCTAATAAAACTGTTATTTGGACCCCTAAGTTGGGTTTTACCTTACTATGGTTTGGCCCTGCTCCAGTTCCTGCTCCTCACGCCTCTAACTTCTGTCTCATTTCTGCCTCTCCTGCTTTCGGCTCACTGCCACCTCCAACACCTGTCCTGAGCTCCTCTCTGCCTCCAAACCCCGTTTCTTTGCCACCGTCTTATCCCCACTGCCTTTTCCTTTTCCCCTGAGCAACCAGGTTTCTGCCTCAGTTTCTTTCCTGGCTATCTCCTCCTTGCTACCACTTATCTGCCCCTCCCAATATCTCAGCTGTCTGCCTTAGTTTCCAGCCCCACTCTACCTTAAGTAAACCCAAGCCTCAGTTCCTTAGCCAGCTTCTCTGTAGTCTACCAGTTCTAATCCCAGTTCTGGCAACTTTCACTCCCTACACTTTAACTCTCTCTAGCTCACCTGAACCTTCTCCCAAGTATCCCAGGTACCCCAAGCGCACACACACACACACTGTACCATCCAAGTTAGGAACCTACCCGTGTGTATGTGTAGGTGAGCTGTATGTGTGTGAACTGGTGTGTACACACACACATCATTGTGTGCATGATATACGAATTAGTGATCTATGTCTAACTTTCGGGGTGTATAGTGTACGTGCTTGAATTGGTGATAGGTATGCACGTGTCTAGGCTGGTTTAGATGTGTACATGTCTGAGCTGGTTGCGTGTGTGTGTGCACCTAACTGATTTGTGTGTTTGTATATGTGCAATTGTGTCACACCCTCCTATCTAACAGCACAATATTGAGATCCTGAGAGTTGGCCTGACCCCACAGGGCAACACCTGGTCTCCAGCTCACAACTGTTCTATCACTGTTTGCTGCCCTACTGCTCTTCTCTCTGAGGGTTTTCAGTTCCTAGTGAACCACTCCCCTCTCAGCAGCATCTACGCAACAGAGCTGGCTACCCCCTCTTAAGAGGACAAGCCATCCTGTTCCAGGCACCTGACTCATATGATTTCAGTGTGAAAGTGCCTATTGTCAAAGGACTAGGGCAGGTGTTCTCAACCTTTTTAGACTCAAAGCACCCCTCATTTTTTAGCTCTCATTCATTTTTTTGACTACAGAAAAAATAACAGAGCAATTTTTCTGTTGCAAGGAACTCAGGAATGTATAGTGTCAAAACCATTCTGGCCTACTATACCTTTTCTGCTTGACATCATTGGGTTTTATTTTGTGACTCATGTATGTAGGTATTTGCACACTTTCCCTTTTTCATGTTTTTGTGACAAGGTATTTAGCAGAATTAGCAGATTTGTTAGAATCTGACAGGGCTGCATCATGAGCACTTTTTCTGTGGCCTTGCACTTGCGACTTGTCAACCGTGCACCTTATACTTGGCAGGAACTTGCACCTGTCAAACATTCCCCCTGCGGCAGATCACACAGACCAGGAGGGAGTGGAGGAGGTCTCCCCACAGCAGATCATTCTGACCAGGGGCAGAGGGGGTCCCCCCATAACAGATCATGCCAACCCAGAAGTGGTACTCCAGATGGGCGCAGTCAGCCATGGGGGGACCATGGGGATCGCTTCTCCAGATGCCGCCACTCCCCGGCCGATACTTCAGGGGGTGCACATGCACCCCTGTACATATCGCCACTGTGCACTGAGAAAATGGCAGTGGCGCACTTTTGAAATAAAACAAATCAAAGGTGTTTTACTTCAAAAGCACACCACTGCCATTTACTGTGTGCTGACAAGCATTTCACAGTTTATACAAATGTAGGTGAAGCAGCACCAGGTGCGTCAGCTTGCGTGCTCTGCAGACTCAATTAATTGAGTCTCTGACGTGGTGGATTTCTGGTGCATCAGAGCAGACAGAGGTACATGTATAAATGCCCCTTGATTCCAGCAAAAAGAAGTTTCAGTAAAGCCCAGAGATTAGGTATTTCTGACCAACAGAAATGCAGTTGAACTTTTCAAATTCTTCTCTGAGAGACAGAGAACTTTGTACACATGCAAAAAAAATAAAATGCATGTACAGGATTTTTTTCTAAGGCTATGAGGTTACATTTTAGGATCCTTCTCTTCATAATTCCTTTCTGAACTAAAATCTCACCTCCTGACAGTGGCTAACTACAAAACTAAAGAGTACAAAATGTACAATTCAATCATTTAAAACACACTTGAGTCAAAATATGTGTATGTTTTAGCTTAACTAAATATTATCAGTCCTAAGGGCTCTCACCTTTGCAAAAAAAGTGAATATAATCTTAAATAAGGGACTGGTTTGCATTGCAGGGTACCAGATATCCTGAACTAAATTAATCCCCATCACAAGTAAAGTAACAGATACATACAGCGAAGAATTTTTGGTTCAATAACATTTGTACACTGAGGTGGTACATGAAGTAAAAAGCAATGGAAAAATCAGGACGAAGGGAACACACCGGTTCCTTCCCCCTTAGCCCCCCAAAAGCACCGAGGCGCCGGCTGGCCCTTTTGTGCGTGCACGCAGTTTAAAAAGGGCCCGGCAACGGCATAAGCCTCATTAGCGTCCTGGCTCCGGTGCAAGACATGCGGGTGTAAGCCTACTGCGCCCCCGTGAGCCCAGGGACCCCAGCAGCAATCCCAGGACCCCTGACAAGCCCCAGCCTGCTGGCAGGTAAGCACAGGCCCATGAAGGCAGGGACCTAGCCAGCTGGGAGCAGGCTAAGTGGACGGAGGAGGGTCATGTCCCCCACCCCGGCTCCTACTTCACCCAGCCCCAGGGAGTCGCGTGACCGGCGCCTCGCAAAGAGGCCTGAGCTCGGCGCAGGAGTTCGCACAGGAGGGCGAGTGGGAGGGCCTGAGGCCCTGCCCGTGAGTCCCCCAAAGCAGACAGTCCCAGCCATAGCCAGCCCACCAGCGGCATGACACGGATGGGCACACGCCACACCCCGAGGGTCCCCAAGGGGTCTGTGCCCCCCACCCCACCCCGGCACCTCAGAGACAGCCACCCAGACAGAGCCCATGGTTCCAGGCTTCACACAGACAGAGCCTTTGGCTCTTGGCTGTGGGGGCTGCCTGTCCCTTTTTCAGGCTCTGGGGCCCCGGAGCATGGCTACCTCCCCTTGTGGGGTCTGCTCCCTACTGGGGTCTCTGGCATACCAGCTGGAGGAGCTCCAAGCTGCAGTCCAGAGACTGCGTGCCATCAGGGACTGTGAGCAGGATAGACTCCTACTGCCAGGCCCTTCTCCCCTGGGAGGCGGAGGGTAGACCACGGCCCCCCTCCAGGACAATG
>NW_017728994.1:41819775-41820929 GCF_001723915.1 Gavialis gangeticus | reverse complement strand
CTCCTCCAGCCCACAGACCGCTATCCCATGCTCCTCATCCATGTGGGCACCAATGACACAGCTCAGAGTGCTCCTAGCCGAGTCATGAGGCGCTTCAGGGATTTGGGTGCGGGGCTAAAGGGTCTGGGGGCACAGGTGGTGTTCTCTTCGATCCTCCCAGTCTTGGGCTATGGGCTGAGGAGGGAGAGGAGGATCCAGGTAGTCAACCAAACACTGCAGCGCTGGCGTCATCGGAAAGGCTTTGGCTTCCATGACCACAGTCCACTCTTTGGAGAGAGATGCAGCGAGCTGTTGGGAAGGGACGGCCTCCACCTCTCTCTGGTGGGGAGGAGGCTCTTCTCAGCTAGACTGGCTGACCTGCTCCACCAGGCTTTAAACTAAGCCCACTGGGGGATGGGGGGGGACTACTGCTGCTTCTGGCCCACCGCGTGGCCCTTGCAAAGCCAGCAGGCCAAGGCACATAAGAGATCCCAACCCAGCCCTGAAACAAAATGTAGGCAAGGCAAGAGCCCCTAAGGGGACACTTGCGTGTCTATATACAAATGCCAGGAGCCTGGGGAATAAACAGGAGGAACTTGTTCTCCACCTAAATGCAAATAACTACGATGTCATTGGGATAACAGAGACCTGGTGGGATTCCACCCATGACTGGACCATGGCTATAGACAGCTATACCCTGTGCAGGAGAGATCGAGTGGACAAAGGGGGCGGAGGCGTAGCTCTCTGTGTCAAGGAAAGCTACGCAAGCTGACATTGGCACCCACGGTGGACAACTTGAGACCCTCTGGGTTAAAATCCATGGGGAACACGGCACAGGGGATACTATGGTGGGGGTCTACTACAGACCCCCTACCCAGAGTCAAGACCTCAACCAGGAGTTCACCAGGGAATTGCCTGAGGCCGCACAATCCCGGTGTATGGTTGTCATGGGAGACTTTAACTACCCAGACATCTCATGGGAGGAGCGCTCAGCCAAATCTGAGTGGTCGCAAAGCTCTCTCTCATGTGGACGACCTCTATCTGACGCAAGAAGTCTATGGGCCGACATGAGGTAAAGCACTACTTGACCTCGTACTGGCAACCAGGGATGAACTAATTGGCAACCTAACAATTGAAGAGAAGCTGGGTGACAGTGATCATGAACTGATCACCTT
>NW_017728994.1:41818088-41818328 GCF_001723915.1 Gavialis gangeticus | reverse complement strand
CTTGGTGAGGCCGTAGCTGGAGTACTGCGTCCAGTTTTGGACTCCACAATTCTAAAAGGATGTGGAGAAGCTTGAGATGGTGCAGAGGAGAGCCACGTGCGCGATCAGAGGTCAGGAAAACAGAGAGGCTTACGATGAGAGGCTGAGAGCAACGGGGCTATTCAGCCTGGAAAAGCGCAGGCTCAGAGGTGATCTGGTGGCCACCTATAAGCTTATTGGGGTGCTCATCAGGATCTGGGG
>NW_017728994.1:41810058-41813088 GCF_001723915.1 Gavialis gangeticus | reverse complement strand
GATCTGGGGGAACGACTGTTCACCAGAGCCCCCGAAGGGATGAAAAGATCGAACGGTCACAAACTCCACTGTGACCAGTTCAGGCTGGACATAAGAAAGAACTTCTTCGCTGTCTGAGCCCCCAAGGTTTGGAACAGACTGCCACCTGAGGCAGTTCAAGCACCCACTTTGAACGCCTTCAAGACACATTTGGATGGTTATCTTCCTGGGATCCTATGATCCCTGCTGACTTCCTCCCCCTGGGGAGGGGGACTGGACTCAATGATCCTCCGGGGTCCCTTCCAGCCCAAATGTTTATGAAATCTATGAAAACCTTTTAAGATAATGGAGAATTACAAGTGATGAGCAGGGATCCTGGTTTTCTTCGAATAAAAATTGTAAATTCTCCGATTAAAAACCCAAAATCGGTGATAAAAATTAAAGGCCCCCCATACCCCCCCCCGCAGTGCTGTTGGTCCCCACACTCCCCCCCACAGTCTCAACAGCCCTCCTGATGCCCCTCTCAACAGCCACACAGGCACAGAAATGCAGACAGACACTGACACCCACCCCAGCAGGTAAGTGTGCATGGGGGGGAAGGGGCGGGGCAGGGTCGGGAAAGGGAAACTGCTGGGGGGTAGATCAAAAAGGCGGGGGTGCCCCTGTGCCCACTCCCAGGAGCAGGGCCAGGGGGTGAGGGCAGGGGTGCTTAAATGCTGAGATACAGATATTAATCTTGTGTGTTAAATAATCGAGTCAGAATGTTGTCCTGTGTGATTTTCCCAAAGTCTCTGAAAAGCCAGGAACAGAATCCAGGTCTTGTTAGTCCAAGTCCACCAGGTTATTCGACTGTGTTTAGTTTCTATTTTCAGTATTGTGCTCTTGAAGAAGTCCCCTGAAATGGGCTTCCTTCTATGAGAAGGGTAGTTTTACTGGAACAGAGGGCAACAGCAGGATCTATATTGATAGCTGCTTTTGCCTTATCAGCAGGAAGTTTGTAGTATTCAGCTGATTTAAGCAGGAATGGCAAACTTAGTATCAGGAGCCAACCACATTTTGCTAATGAACGTTAACTGTTCAGCAAGAGCTGCTAAAGTAACAGCTAAGGCGAGTGTGCTTCCTATACACCGAAAAGGCCAGCTTGGTAAATGATGAGAATAATCTGATGATTCTCCGAGACATAAATATTAGCAGGTGCAAGGCTCACTTCTAAGGAAAAACATGAGGATCTGGTATACAAACTCTCCTTGATGGCAACTAGCACATAACAAAATTCATCTAGAAGATTACCACTTTCCTTATCAGAAGCTGCATGAATAATGGAAGCAGATCTGACCTTGGGCACTGGTGTAACAATGGAGGCCTTCTTTGCTATAGTAACAGGTTTTCTTATCTGAGGAGAGGGAGGGAGGTTTGTAGATCTAGCTTGTATTCTAACTTCAACAAATACTATAACAGGCAAGCAAATTAAATCAAGCATAAAGGAGACGAGAATAACCTCTACTAGAAGACAGTGATACAGATTAATCATTCCCAAGCTCCTCTGAAGATTTCTGTCCATCCAAAACAAAGTCAATAGACTTGCTGGACATCTATGTGAAATGGGTATGTTTTGGTGGTTTGGAATCCTAAGAATCAGTAAGGGAAATTTAGCCTCCCTGTGGGGTTTTGCAGAGCTTTACCACAAGAGGCACACTTAATGGTCATCTGTTTTTTTCTGACATTATACTCTCTCACCCATGTTACGTAAAAGTCTTTGATGCTCTTCACTCACGAAAGGAGTTGGTATGCTATTGTGACTTACCCCGATCTTGAGACAGAGTCAGACAAGGGAATTTTGGAGTTGAAGGGTGGGACCTAAATTCCTGAGTGCCAAACAGTTCTTTCCTTCAGGTGTTGATACTGCCTGTCACCCTCATGACACGACAGATTACTCCAGCTTTCCTTCCTGACAGGAAGTGCAGAAAGTGAATATTAAAAAGATCTGTGCCATGTTACCTGAAATATTACAAGTCAGAATCCTATTAAATTAGAGTGTTAAACTGCACCAGGCATTTGGTCCAATAAAAGATATCACCCTAAGAAATCTTTATTTTAAACAACAAAATTCAGAACACCAAAAGGTATGCTGTACAGCAGTGATGATAAAGCATCTCTCTCTGTGGTTACATACATGATAGCTGCTAGTAGCCTTCACTGTAGTGATGCTTCCTCAGGTGAGTAAAGGTTTGCTTGAGTTGCTGTTCTACAATGCAAATAGCAAAGCCATTGTATTTTAATGGAAGTGTTAATCTTCTATGGCAGCACAGCAGGCCATTTAAACACCTTTGATCATAAGCGACTGGTACAGGCACACGTGGGGGTGGGTATATGCCCCCGACAGGGTTGTTCCAACCGCCAATGCCACCAGCAGCATCTGCAGATGCTCACCAGCTCTGACGGCGCCTGCCGGTGCTTGCCAGCTCTGTCCCCACTGCCAACGCCACCAGCAGCTTCTGTGGGTGCCCCCCAGACTCAGGAGTCACCAGTCTCCCATGCCTTTGATGTACATACTATATTGATATGCTGGAGTTAGGCAATCGGTTGAAACTCCTGGATTTATATAGCCACCTTTAAAGCCATCTTCCATTCCAGCAAAATGAGGAAAGTTTAGACATCCCTTTGTTCAGCGATAGCTAAAATAATACGAAAAAACCTCAATGCCCAATAAAAGGTGGTGGCTGAGTCACGTAGGGTGATCATATTATTTTGAAAATATCCAGGACAGAGTAAGGAAATCTGGGATGGGGGCCACCACAGGCGCACACATATACACCCCACACTCCTCCAACTCTGCAGCTCTGAGGAGCCCTGATGGCAGAGCGAGGCAGGGGGGAACAGCATGGAGACCCATGGTCAGGCTCCATCACTATGCACAGAGGCTGGACACGGCTGGGAGCGGCCTCTATGCAGTGCCCCCCGGGCTACACCAGTCCACATTGCATGGCCACATGAAGCCTTTTCCCCTTCCTTATCCAGATAATCCTTATTAGGTGTCTGTCTGCAGCTTAC
>NW_017728994.1:41803672-41805058 GCF_001723915.1 Gavialis gangeticus | reverse complement strand
AGCTGCTACACACCACCCCCAGGCCCCAGCAGCAGCTGCAGCAGCAAAGCGCAAGGCTGCCCATGGCAGGTAGCCATCTCTTCTCACCCCGCATGTGCGCCCAAGCACCAGCCCCAACCTGCCCTGGCCAATCTCTGCCCCAGGCAGGAAGACTGGTGCTTAGCCCAGCCCAACCCCTCAGCCTCCAGCTGCCATTCAGGAGAAGCCAGGCTGGGCATACACAGACGGGGTGGCACCACCAATCCATAACTTTTGCTTCAATTTTAGCCAACTGGCTAGGACGCCAGGATGGCCTATGAAATCTGGCACTGTCCCAGCCAAACCAGAACATAAGGTCTGGTCACCCTCATGAAGTCCCATGGGTTTCCACCGTCCCTGATAGGGCGGCCATCATAGAGGGCAGTCCGGTTGTCCTGTCTTCTACTGATACAAAACCGGATGCTTTTATGTCCTCTATTTTTTCTCTTAAAGAGAAAAATAGAAGACATAAATGTGTTCGATTTCATATCAATACAGGACAGAGTAGCAGAAAACCAGAATGTCCTCTATGATGGCCACCCTAGTCTTTGACAATAGATGTAGGAGTGGGGAGAGATTGGTTTGATTTCACCTGTGTGTGTGAAAGAGCAACTGGAGAACCACCACAGAAGCACACAGAAAAAGCCAGTAAGGAAGACTTGGGGACAGTCAGGAAGACACTTGAAGAGAGACCCTGAGGAAAAAACTAAGCTTCTGGAAAGCATGTTGGCTAGAAAGATCTGAAACTGAGTAAAGCAAAGAAACTGTGTTCCAATGCTTGATTGCAACTATGTTCAGGGACATGTTATTTTGTAAACATCATTTGTAAACAATAAGTATTCATCAAAGAAATACTTGTTTCTATCATTTATTTCTTCTCTTAAGAAAAACAACCTGAAAGACTGTATAGGCCAGCTGCTCAGTCCAGAAGAAGCAACATTGGTCCCAGGGGCATAATGTAATTTCATAGATTTCATAGATATTAGGGCTGGTAGGGACCTCAGAAGATCGAGTCCAGCCCCTGGCCCAAAGGGCAGAAAGTCAGCTGGGGTCATAGGATCCCAGCAAGATAAGCATCCAGTTTCCTCTTGAAGGTGTTCAGTGTAGGTGCTTGAACCACCTCCGATGGCAGGCTGTTCCAGACCTTGGGGGCTCAGACAGTAAAGACATTTTTCCTTATGTCCAGCCTGAAACGGTCTTGCAGTAGTTTATGACTGTTTGACCTCGTCATCCCTTGGGGCACTCTGGTGAACAAACGTTCCCCAAGATCCTGGTGGTCACCCCGATAAACTTATAGGTGGCCATCAGATCACCCCTGAGCCTGCGCTTTTCCAGGCTAAAGAGCCCCATGGCTCTCAGCCTGTTGTC
>NW_017728994.1:41795221-41803215 GCF_001723915.1 Gavialis gangeticus | reverse complement strand
ACCCAAGGCCACATTTGGCCAGTTTCGCCAAGAGGTGATCATGGGATACCAGATCGAAAGCTTTTTTGAAGTCAAGATATATGACATCAATCTCTTCTCCCTTGTCCAGGTGATAGGCCACCTGGTCATAGAAGGAAATGAGATTGGTCAGGACAGACCTACCTGCAACTAACCCATGCTGGCTATCCCTCAGGATGTTGGTGTCAGCCAGTCCATTAAGGATGGCCTCTTCAATAAACTTTTCTAAGATCTTCCTCGGATAGAAGTCAGGCTGATGGGCCTATAGTTTGCCAGATCCACTTTCCTCCTTTTCTTGAAGATAGGCACCACATTGGCCTTCTTCCAGGAGAAAGACTGTGTTCCTGCTGAATTGAGCCAGAATCAATAATACAGTTACTCCAGAAACCAAAAGTGTCCAAAAGGAATTAAAACAAGATCTCAAGGAGAGGCTTAAATTTTAATAGAAGGAATTCAAAATACCTTTTGGGTGTTTCTCAAAAAGTGCTGAGATCATTTTTTTGCTGAGGCAGCAACCAGAGTGTCCGGTCTGATTGGGAGGCCAAGCTCCACCACCCTGTTTGGACTAGTAAGGTAGGTATATGAGGTGGTCAGTAACCCGACTTCCATTGATCAGAAGCTTTTCCTAGAAAAACAGGGATCCAGGGAAGCACTGAGCCACCTTGGACTTGAGAAGAGATGAGCAGCTCCAATATTAAAGAGCTTGGAAATAAGCCTCATGGATCTGGAATTAGACCAGCCAGAGGGCATTGATAGAAATCTTCATTTAGATGGGCTTTCTACCCTCTTTACAATCCAGAGGCCCAGCAGAAGGAGGTCAGATTGTCCCAAATAATGCAATGGTCCCATGTCTTCAAAGGGGCAAATATCCTACAAGACTTATTTTGCTCAGGTCAACTCCAGAACCCAAATAAATGATTAGGAGGATGGATAAAAAGGAAGGTTAAGCAACCAACATGCATGGTCCATTACTGATGGTGTGGCAGAATCGGTGGGTTCCCTTTTCCATTTTCTCTACAGATTACTCAAATCTATATTTAATTTATGATTTATAAAAGGACCATTAAACTCATGATAAAAAAAACAGTAATGGCCAGATGTTTAATGCATGTATCCATGTTAGAATTTACTTGATCTGCTGAAACCATGAACATTTTTACCTTGGAAGTGGAATCCTCCATTCAAAATAATCACTAAACAGGGTTTTCAACCTTCAGTCTCTGTCATTAAGCAGTATAGACTGCTTGTGCACTTACCATCTTTTGCAAACCTAATGGGAGGAAAATGGAAAGGAGACATAATAACTGCATTGCTACTTTGGAATTAGAAAACAGAAGAAAAAAGTGACTGATCTGAAAGAGTAAATAGAGTGCAGGAATAAATCAGGCCATTAGCGACTGTAGGCTGCAGCCTTGGAAAGACTCTCTAACCCAGGAAAAACTGCTACTATGCCTAAAATCTGTTTGTAATAGGCATCACCGTTGTTGTCTTCCCCCTTTTCAGTCTCCGCTGGGAGCTGGCTGACCAGTCGGATGTAGGACTGCAGTGAGGATGACTTTCAAATGGAATGTAGTTGACCAATCAACACTATTTTTTCCCCTATTGTTGCAATAGCATTTATAGTCCTCAAAAATTCAGAACGTAATTGGGTTTGGATATACTCAGAGAGAGAGAGAGAGAGAGAGTTATTACTGCATTCACTGTACAGATGGGGAATGGAATGGAGGAATAGGGAATTTAAAATGATTTGCCCAAGGTCATACAGAACGTGTAGGGACCAAGCCAAGATCATACGAGTACCAGGCCAGTGCCTTAAACAGAGGGCTGTCCTTCCTCTCCACTCCAAGTTGATCAGTCCGGAGGACACTGAGTTCTGGTATTAGGAAGCCAGAACATCTAAGGTCTCTTTCCTCCCTCCATATTACATACCTGTCTGTTGCTAAGACACTGTGGGACAGGAAGGTCATTATGAGATGTTTCACGTATACATTTTAGTATGAGTTGAAGCTACATAAATATATTGAGCCAGAATATTTCACATAAAAACAAAAAGAGTTGTTCAGTCATCTACAGACACAATAGCTACGAAACTAAGTCATGCACCATTGCAGGTGTGGGAGCTCTGAACTGAGGGGGAAAGAATAAGTTTCCCAGATCATGCCTTTTTTAAACTTGAGCAATTTACATGGGTACTCAGTGCATTAATACAGACTTTTTAAATATTTCCCTAGTTTGCAGAATAGAACCAATTTCTAAGTTTACTTTCTTGCCTTTTTTTTTAAATATAAACATGGAATGTTTGACATCAGAGAGGAAGATGCAAATGTAGCTGAAGCCTTCTACTCTGAGTGCAGAAAAAAAAAAAAAAAATCAGGAACTTGAAAAAGATACACTAGGCTAGGAATAGGAGGAGACTGTGCAGTCTTTGCTTTACACAGGAGTGCCGAAGAAGGAGTTTCAGACTAGTTTTGAGATGAATCAAGGTCTGCAGTTTCCTTTAGTTTTTATGTTGAACACGAAGCAAGTCAGTTATTTCTCCAACAAAAAAGTCACATTCTTCACCCCAGTCTACGACATTGGAAGTACAAGACAAATACGGTCCCACATCTTGGTACAGGGGCAAAGCTGCAGGGACTACAGAAGTGGGTCCAGGTACTCAGCATCCCAAAGAGCAGTTCTGCGAGGGCTATTGATCTGTCCTGGCTCCGAGGGAGGGGCATGCTACGGGGGAGTATGGCTGTTTAATCTGCAAGTACAAACAGTAAGTGATAATATGCAAACCCACTGACCAGCCCATCCCCTTCACAGTGGGTTATAGTGGAGCTGAGAAGGCTACTGCAGTAGCCACCAAAGAGTCATCTGAGGATTTTGTCTCTCCTCCATGCACAGCCCACTTACTCAAGCTAAGCAGAGGGAGCACGGTTTGCATAGAGTGTACAGCGCAGCATACAATCACAAAGACATTTCCATTCAAGGCTTTGCTTACTGCTCCCTTTCACTGTAATATTTTAGCTCAGCACCAAATTTGTTTTAAGTGACAGAAGAGATTTTGTGAGCCAGGCACACTGAGATCTCCACAGACCAGATAAAAATCAAGGCAGTTAGCATGAGAGTTTTCCTACACATGCCAGCTAACAGTGCCTCATCTCTGGTCCTGGTGGTCCCTCTAGAGGTGAGAAAATATTTTATTTTCCAAACCATTCAGTCCTAGGCTTCCCTGCTAATTAATGTCATGTAAAGAGGATGGAGTTTGTATGTGGGCATATGCCCAGCAGGACCTAAACTAAAACCACTGCCACAGGCCAGTGCACAGCCCTCGGGCAGTGATAGTTTACACAAAGTTTCCAGCAGTCAGCCGGGAGTGTCTAGTATCTACCACCAAACTTAGCTCTATAACTTAATCCCAACCCCTAAGTTCTTAGTGAGAGGGGTTTCTATTTTTAAGAATGCTAAGCATAAATGAAAAAGGTCTCTCCCCACATTGCCCTCATGTTTCACTTTCAAGTACTTAAACGAAAAACCAAGTCCTTCACTGGAGTTTTATTAAATTTGACAGTATCAAGGCTTTCTTTTCTATTTTATCCTACCTAATTTACTATAATTTGCACTTCCACAGTGCCTAATTGCTAGTAACCCCAAAGCAATTACTAGGAACACTGAGATTTCCAGTAAAATTCCTTTCCTTTGGCAATTGTACATACACTATTCTACAATCCTGACAGCTTTTTGATCTCATTCTTGCAAACTGGCAGAATTAATTGCCTGGTTTAATCAAAACCACAATACATTTGCCCTCTCTGCAGGATTGTGCACAAGGGTGTGGAACCCAGGGAAGCTCAGACGCAGGATACACGCTACTCTCAGGACCCAATCAGAGTACTAAGCCTCAAGATGGAGGAGAGAAGTGGGGGATGCCTCCAGAGCACACTCACCACTGTCTTTCCAGGTTTCAGTGTGCTGGGCAAATGAAGAAATTGCTGGGCAAGGCTTATTCCTCACAGCAGCCTCAAAAGCAGCACAGAGCCATTGCAGAACAGCCCTGCTTGTATTCTAGTCCTTCGAGAGTAGACCCTTCCAACTATAGACTAGGATTCCACTTAGCTCAAGGAAAACATTTCACCTGTGCCATGGAGGCTCCTTCAGCAGGACTCCCAAAGGAGACTTGGGAGCTATGCAAAGGCTTGGAGTGACACCAGCCTTTTCATTACAAGACATCTTTGATCAGTTAGCAGGAATAAGGGCTCAGGATTATTGGGTTAAAATAATAAGAAAAGTTCTAATGTGCAACTCTCACCTAAACAGTCATCTGCCCCTCACCAGGAGGGAAGGATCATTTTTTGCCCTGCCTTAAATACAGGCAGCACAACTGCAAAAAGCCTCCCTAGCTCTGCCTAACAGTCCCTCTTGAAATATCATCTTCCAGTGGAACAGCACAGTCCCCAACCAGCCATGTCCTTTGACTCATGTCCTAGTTACACTGTTTCCATGTGTATTGTTCCCATTCCTAGGTTCAGGTAGGTGGAGGGTTATGGTCAGACTATTAATCACACATCCATATTCCAAATCTTTCCTTTACAAGTAATTATTAAAAGTTACTGGCCTGGCTGTTGGCCCCAATGTAGAGGGCAATGACCAGGGTAGAGCCATTTGTATGTTGGCAATTCTTGCTAGTTCATAGGTCTATGTGACCCACATCTAGTCCAAGGCTTATGCAAGCTTCTCTGAAAGGAAGTTAAACACTTAAAATAAAATAAAAAAGGAAGCAATGACAAATTTGACTGGGTAAATAGAGTCATTCAACATTTTCATTTCCCATATTCTCACCAACCTATATTTTAACCCACCTCAAATACCAGTTCCTCCTGTGACGTTAGGCAAATCTCCTCACCACCCTATAAAGGGCAATTAATAATCTGTCACCACATCCCAAGGGGAAAAAAAAAAGATTAGCTGATATTTGTAAAGTGGTTGAAGATGAAAAGTGTTCTAGATGGACTAATTATTAATAGATATTAAAAGATTAATAATGGGTACTACTTTGAAAAATATCCATGTCAAACATGCCTTCAACAACAAGCTGGACAACTCATACAGAGTTTCCATGGTACAGTACAATGCTGTCAGCTTCCAAGTAATAAGATAAACTAAGTAGAAATCAAGGACATTTCAACATGGGCTGAAAAAGATGTCAAAAAGATAAATACTTCATGCACATGCTACAGAAATTCATAGAAAATAAAATGTTTGGCAGTGTAGTTCAGTGCAATATTCAGTATGTATTGCAAGACATTGTTATTTCAGGCATTTCAAAACTTCTGTGGCCTTTAGTGTAAACAAAATAATCGCAGGATTGAACTTTTATTTAACACCAAATAACTGTAAAGCCTCACCTTTTTAAAACATTCTATTTATCTGCTTACTACGGATTTCTCTGCATCTGGTTCTAATACTGAGAATTTGCTTTGGAGACTTTTCTACATAGACTTCTTTAATATACATATTTTGAACGTACACGCATGCAGAAAGTGGAGAGAGGGTTTATCAGCAATTTCTACCAAGAATATCCCATGCCATCTTCTCAGTTCTGGAAAATGGTAATGGTTTGGTCATAAAATAAATCACATACATGACATGAGACCATGAAATTTTTATTTAGACACAAATCATGATCTGCGATTCATGCTCAATGGGTCTTTCTTGGTAGGGGTGTGTCTCTAGCCACATGATGATGAAGTGTATAATATCCTTTCTCTGCCTTGGTACGGAGACCATTTCCATCCATCCTTTTAAGTTTGGCTCCTATGAACACAACTGCTATGTTGTAGGAGTCTTTGGGAAGGATATGGTGTCTATGAAGATGGTCCCTGTTTCCCTTACGAAGCTCCCAAGACCTGTATCTTCCCTGGATGAATCACACAAGACTGCCAGGATGGGCCAATCCACTCTGTGGTCTTATTCTGTGGAACAAGATTGCCCTCCCCACTCTCTTTTCTTCCCAGCAAGACAATTTGGGAAAAATTCAGCCAAGTGGAACAAGTGAGCTTCTGTATGTTCAATATTACTTTTGTTCAGATTAGTAGAATGTGTTATTGTATACTTTTACCAATAACCACAAATAATATAATTTTATTATGTATATTTTATTGTTTTAGCAAAAGCTGTCCATAAACTACTACTAAATAAGCAACTTCCTTCTATTTAAAAATTCAGTGTCAACCAGAGCACTGGTGAAATAGTGACGGGATAAGAATTAAGATAGTAAAGCAGAGGATAGGTATCAAGGTGCCAGACTGACACCCCTAGAAAATGACATGCGGTAGAAGTCACAGTAGTTCCTTTTCAATGCCGTTTAGTCGTTGGCTTCTGATCAAATGGTCACCATACCCACTAGTGTCAAAGGGCAGTGAGTTTTAATGATAATGCAGATAGCTGCGCTCTAGGATTTTAGATACTCTGGGAAGAGGACTATTACAGCAAGCTGTTATTTTGGGGTGTGCAAAATTTTGGCAGCTGTTTCATTTCAGAGGTGTTTTGGGACATTTCAGTGCCCAAAACACTGAATCAATCAAAACAGAAGGCTCAGAAACAACTCCAAAATGAAAAAAACTATCTGAAATGTCTTGAAAATGTTTCAGAAAAATTTGGAGTTTCAGAGCCAGGCTTGTAGGGAAACAGCTGTACACTGCTGCCCTGCTGTGCTACTCGGCTCTGCAGGGAGCACAGATCCATGCGGGGGTCTCTTCGCCATGTGCTGCCTGCCCTGCATTGTCCCGGCAACCTGGGGCTGCATGGGGCAGACAGAGGTGCTGAGGAGACCCCTGGCATGGATCCCTGCTCCCTGCAGAGCCAGGTCATGTGGCAGGACAGTGCTGGTCCCTGCCACGCAACCTGGCTCCACAGGGAGCAGAGATCCAGGGCAGCGCAGGGTGGGTACTGGTGACGGAGACCCCCAGTGCAAATCTCTGCTCCCTGCAGACCTGAGTCACATGGCAAGGACCGGCAGGCTTGCTGGCCACTCTGTGCTGCTTCCCTGCCCCACGACCCGACATGACAGGGATCACAGATCCGCATGGGGGGGTCTCCTCACCTGCACGGAGGGCAGTAGCCCTCCCCCAGACGAGCCACCCACAGCTCTGTCCTGCTCCCCACTGGGGCCCTGCAACCCCTGGCTCCAAGTCCCACCCAGCTGGATAGGGCTGTGCGAAGCTTGCAGCCCATTCAAAACAGATCTGGAGGAGATTCAGCAGAGCCAAATCTCCAAAACAGATTTGGCCAAAATGAAACAAAAAAAAGTGATCTGAAACACTGAAATGAGTCACTGTCCTCTGAAACAGCCGAATCCAAAACCGAATCAAAACACAGCCGTTTCACACAGCCCTACTGCTCTGGTTTCTGATGCATTTGTTAGTGTAAATAATATTCTTCATTTAAGTTGGATAGACTCTTTTATTGTCACTAAGGAACACTAAACTTTCTGACCTAATTAATATCAAAATGCTGATGACTTCAATGTTTGCCAAACTGCAAAGAACTAATTAATGACAGAAGGGTCCTTAATTGATTAACAAAACAGATGTTAAGACCTCCTAAGGAAAAAGGGTGGTCACCACAGAGTTCCATTAATTCAGTTTCAAATGCTGGGTAGATGCCTGGCTTGGTTTGTTGGTGAATTGTCCAAGAACCACAGACACAGTACTAAAAGATGAACAAATATTATTATTCTTAAGGTACTGAACACAATTATACAAAAAATCGGAGGGAAAAAAGACAGACATACAGTTGGTGAAGGAGGGTGCAATTTTACCAATAAAATGGAGACTCTGAAGGGAGAAATCCTCCTTGGGGCAATCACTTGGATGTAGTCTTTCTGGACTTCAGCAAGGCCTTTGACACCGTCTCTCACCCCATCCTAGTTAAAAAACTAGGCGACTGTGGCATAGATGCCTACACAGTCAGATGGATTGCAGATTGGCTGA
>NW_017728994.1:41790134-41794757 GCF_001723915.1 Gavialis gangeticus | reverse complement strand
CCCGCTGGCATAACAAGGAGTAATGGGCACAAGTTGATGGAGAGGAGGTATAGATTGGACATCCGCAAAAACTACTTCACAGTTAGGGCAGCTAGGAGCTGGAACCAACTTCCAAGGGAAGTGGTGCTGGCCCCTACCCTGGGGGTCTTTAAGAAGAGGCTGGATGCCTACCTGGCTGGACTCATTTGAGTCCTGTTTCTTGTTTTGGGGTTTTGTTGTTCTCCCGCCCTGGCGGGGGGTCGGGCTAGAAGATCTACTAGGTCCCTTCCGACCCTATATCTATGAAACTATGAAACCTTCTCTGCCAGCCATGGCACACTGAAGCTCATTCACACCGTCAATGTCCCTTTCACCATCACAGAACACGAAAGACTAACCAATAAAAGACAAGGGCAACTCAAACTGAAGACTCTCAGACTTACAATTCTATTCACACTCAAATATCACAGAAATCAGAGATGGGAGAACAAGACTGCACCTCCTCACTCAAGTTCTCCTCCACCATCAAGTCTCTTGGGAGCTAGAGACAGTCGACGACAGACACCAAGCACACTCATGAATCTGCCCCACGGACAGAGTGCTGGTCAGCACCTTTTATCCTAACCAATCACCCCACTCATTCCAACCAATCAGTATTTTATCACAGTTGTCAATCATCCCATCAATCATACACTTGATATATTTTGCATCCCTTCCTCCAGTTACCTCCCAGCATACCTCAGCAATGTATCTGCCACTCACATGACGCTTTCCAACCAATCACAATAGGAAAGTGTGCATGTTCCATGTTGAGTTACTAGGCAAGTTTCACCCAAGAGTCAAAAGTTCACCTTATTTTAGTAACATCAAAACAACTGCACATACATGCCATATTAAACCTAACCATGAATGCATAAAATCTTCTTTAATAAAAAATAACAATAAGAACTGAAAACCAGGAGCCTACAAATTTGGCCATTATAATAATTGAGATTAGGTTTATAGATCTGGGTTACTGTAGCACTGAATTAAGCCATAATGATGACACACTTATGACATGCTTAAAAGATATCATTGATATGTTAATGCAGATTTTGAATTCCTTGCTAACTTCACCCAACAATATTGCCATCCTCCAGTACATTGGAAGCAGGTTGCACTTGAGCAACTTTTTCAGGGTGGGGCCAGGAAAGAGATGAGTAATTATCACAGGAGCTTGCTTCTAACTAACCTTTCTATACTTGAAAAATAATTCACATCTGGCATTCTGTTTCCCAAATTGATATTCTCGCTCTATAAAATGCTACCTGTGTGTTGACCACCATAATATATTTTTGTTTTTAAGAAAATGTCCAACTCAGAATGTATTCTTTTGTTTCCCTCCCTTTTTAAGGGGCTACAAACACTCACAATATTTGTCCAATTAATTTAGTTGTCAATGATGATGTCATTTAGTAAACTGGTATTTCTTCTCTTCTCCAATTAGTCTCAAGAAAACTTTGCTCATGTACCAAGGTGTGAAAGAACCAATACCTGACATCACTCTGGAGGATAAATATCTTGGTGTCAGCAACAGTTTTTGCTACTTGGGTTTTAAGATCAGTAGGAATCTTGACCTTCAGACTGAACTAACAGAATCAGAAAAGCAGCTAAGAATCTGGGGCTATTACAGAAACGTGCACTGAATAACAGCAGACTATCAGCTAAGGTGAAGATACGAACCTATGAGACTTGTGTGCCGTCATCCCTGCTTTATGGTGCAGAAATGTGGACTACATATGCTAGCCATTTCAAGAGATTGAACAGCTTCCACATGAGATGCCTACATAAGATCCTGAAAATAAAGCAGGAAGACAGAATCCCAAACACAGATGTACTGGAGTGTGCAGAACTGACACATTTAGAAACCACTATCAAGAAGAAAAGGTTGCAGTGGATTGGCCATATCAGGAGAAGACCATATCCCCAAGAATATTTTGTATAGTGAGATTTGAGATGGCTCTAGAAAGTGGGGTTGCCCTCTATGTCAGTACCACGATGTGTGCAAAAATGATGTGAAGCCATTCAACATTAATGTAAAAAGCTAGGAGACGTGCATAGAATCCTGTATAATCTGGAGGGAACATTTTTGGCACAGGGTGCAGCTCAACATGAAGCAGCTTTGATCCAGAGTATAGGAGCATAGCAAGAAAAAAAGAAAGCAGCAACTGTAAATTTGGATTTCAATTAAGCCAACGTATGGATCTGTGACACTTGTAACAAGCTGTGTTGCTCTTGAATTTGGAGTGGTGGGGGGTATCAGCCACAAACAGATTCATCAGACATCTGAGTAGACATGTACAGCATGATCCAGAGAATTGATGATTGCCTACTATTTCTTCTCTACCAATATAAAATTCAGTTCTAGGCACTAAGGGTGCAGACAGAAGTGCAGCTCCCATCTGTTACAACAATTTTTGCAAAGCATTCTGAGCTACATTACCCGACCAAACAGAAGTTCACTGTTTGTTCCAGGAGGCAGGGGAATCCATCTATCTGCCTGCTGGCACCTGCAGCCAGGTTCCCATAGCAACAGCCAGGCTCTGTCCCTGCTCGCTGCTTTCATAATGGGAGGGGGGGGCAGCAATGGAGGGAGCTCATTCTTGGGGCTCCCCAGCTGGTGTTGAAGTGTGGGGTGGGTGAATTGAAGCCCCCCCACCTCAGGGAGGGGCTGCAGTACACCACCCCACACCTCACCGTCCAGGGTGGGGTTAAACCCACCTGAGACTGAACTCCCTCTGTTCCCTTCTCCCCCCTCCCATTTTGAAAACAGAGGCAGGCTGGGAGCTAGGCAAGCAAAAGTTACAAAAGACACTACATTTTGAAACATATTTATCTGACGCCTCATGCAATGTGGGATCAGATTTCCACCCAATCAGCTATTTTTTAAACTGTTTGCAGCCATGCACTTGTGTTTGGTCACAGCTAAAAACTGTTTTCTGTGGCCAGATCAGGCAAAAATTATCACTTCCATCTGCACCTTTCTATTTATGTTTAAATAAGTCAAAACTGAATATACTGGCTGGGGCACGGTAGAGTTACAAGTTTCCGAACCCTGTTTTGACCCACAGACCATCCGTTTTCCACGAAGAATTAGCTGGTCGTTGTCACTGGCTCTCCTTGTTTTCCTCTGCTAACACACTTCCAAAGAATCTAAATATACAGCTAGTATAGTTACCCCAGGAGAGATAGCTGGGCCCAAGTGAAGGAAGCAGAGTCACTGAAACAATCTTTCTACCATTAGAAGTTTAAGAACCCCATCCCAAGACACCTCTATCTATACATCTCCCTCCAGTTCTCTAACCTTCAGTTACTCCACTATTTGCTCACTTCTAAGTGTAGATTAGCAAGTGCCCAAATTTGCATATTTGGCTCTGTGATATGGATAAATGTGTATTAGCATCTAAATGTAGGCCATCAAAATCATATTCTCTATCACCTACTTTGAACTTGAAAGCAAAATAGCAAAAGGATTCATTCACTAATTCTCTCCTGCTTTTTGTCAAAATTCAATCAGTCTGTATTACCATTCAAGAAGATTTAATTAACAAGCTAGTTCTATTTTTAATGCAATTACTTTCTGCTTTTTTCCCTTGACTGTGAACATTAAAATCACTATAGGTCCATTGTGTTAAATAAGGGCATTAAAAATAGCTCCAATTTAAACTGTTTGAGTCAAATCCTACACTGTATTCACATAAGTGTTCCTTTTAATATCAATGGAAGTATCTGGGTATGTAAAGTTTTCAGGATGGTTGGCACACTGTAATAAAACTGATCAATTACTGTCATTTAAAAATCTGGATCAAATTGGATTGTTTACAAAACTGAAAGGTGAAGCTGAGAAACATGCATGATAAAACTGTGCTAATTGTTAATTATGTTGACATAGTTAATACTAATATACATGTAGTATTTATATTTAAAATCCTGTACAATTTATAATAGACCAAATGAGTCTCTTCACAAGAGGAGCTCTTTGCATCCAGCCAACTGGGTCAGCACTGAGTGTTACCTAGGGTCCTGGGGCTGCAGCAGCGGCAATCCTACCGCACAGAGCCTGGCCTCTGGGTTCAGGCAGTGCACACCGATGCCGCACACACCACTGCTTCTTTTTCTTTTTCCACCCTAGGCCAAACCCTCTGCACTGCTCCCTTGCAGCACAGAGAACAACTAAACATGCAGGATGTGATGCCACAGATGCATCTGCAGCCACATACTGCACACCCGCACTCGTCTGGACGTGGCCAAGAGGTCTTCTAGTCCAGCCCCCTGGAATATCCCAGAAAATAGGATAATCTCTATCTAAACCACACAAGACAAGTGCTCGTCTAACCTCTTCTTGATACTGAAAACAACCTTCACACACAACTACTAGACATAATCATTCTACAGTCCAAAATACAACCCGCTGGGTCTAAAACCATATGCGTATCCAACTTCATTCTCCTCCAAATTCTGTCCCATTGATTCTTAGTCTGTCACCTTCAACTTCTAAAGAGAGCTTCATGAATAGATCTTTTGTTGCCTTGGTTATCTGTCTACCAAGATGAGTAGATTGAGAACACCTGGACTCCCTGGGGCAACAGACTTAAAATCCTATTT
>NW_017728994.1:41783700-41785134 GCF_001723915.1 Gavialis gangeticus | reverse complement strand
TGAGTAGATTTGGAACACCTGGACTCCCTGGAGCAACAGACTTAAAATCCTATTTCTCTCTCCTTCCTATACACTGCTTTGGGCATGTCCTTACACAACATCTGATGAAGTGAGCTTCAGCCCATGAAAGCCTGTGTTATATATATCTTCTTCAGTTAGTCTATAAGGTGCAAATCTAACCTGCCATCTACTTGACTTCAGACTACCGGTATATAGACACATTAGGGGAAGTTAGATCAAGTTAAAAATAGCCACCTGATATTGCAGGGGGAGGATCAGGGGGCAGTCTGGGAGAGGGGGGAGGGGCCAGGATGCTAAAAATAACCCAGTGCCAGGGAATGGGTAGGAAAAACATAGCCCCAGTGCTGGGGCCAGCAGCTGTTTTTTCCCAGTTCAGTTAGATTAGTCTTGCCTGACCCGATCTAAGTTAGACTACCTTGGTGGTACAGTTAACTTAGATTGGGTTGGCCATTTTTAGACTGATTTAACCCTGAACTTCTATACAGTTCACACTTAGATCTTTGGTTAGGTCAATCTAAGCATAAGGTCCGCACCTGGGTGAACCAAGTTAGATTGGGTGGCCCTTTTTAACACAATCTAATTTCCTTAATTTCCTCTTAACCTCCCAGAACATCTGTACCTAGGCTAACATGGCTAACTGTCTCTTGCTCCAGGGTGGATTCTGCCTTTCAAAAGCTGTTAAAGGAAGGCCTGTGTGGCTTACTGTGTGTGGATTGTTCATGTGGGATTTAAGGAAAACTAAGGTCACAGAGCAATGTTAGAGATATAATGATGCTTTTTGTTAGAGGACTTTACCTTTGTTTTCTGTCTCTTCAACCTTCATGCAGTGCTTCATGTTTCACCCTGGAGATAGCAGCATTTAATAGCATTGCATTATTGTGGCTTGCGATCTTGTTGGATGAAAGCTTCTACAGAAATGTAAAAAAAAACCTACATTGATTTGCATCTTTTGTATGGATAAAACACCTCAACCTGCACACAAGAGAGAACAGAGACACAACAGAAGCCTATCCAAAGGACAGAGAAATCTAGAGGTTCCTGCTCTGCTGTGGAAGAGGGTGGCATTCTCACTGGGACATCACTTCTCCAGTAAATCTATGGATATTCTTCTATTAAGATAATGTTTCCTGAGATCCGGGGAAAGAGCAGGAATAGTTTGTGCAACTTTAGCAGCATGTGGATTTGCTAAATGCAGATTAGTGAGGATCTACTCTGACTGCTGTGTAAACAGAGACTGCTCCTTTAGTCAGACTAAATTCTGACCTACATGAAACTAATTAGGAGATCTGTTCCATGTAGTCTATTTGTTTTAGTATGTTCACATTTTAAAATATTATTTTTTGTAAGATGAGGATTGAACCCTAAAAGTTATTTTTCCATAAGAGCAGCTACACTTTGAAACAACAGCTTTGT
>NW_017728994.1:41771201-41778700 GCF_001723915.1 Gavialis gangeticus | reverse complement strand
ATTTTTTCCATAAGAGCAGCTACACTTTGAAACAACAGCTTTGTCCATTTCAAAAACAAAAAAAAGTCCAGGAACGGTCTCTCATTGAATATTGATGACTTACTCTAATATTGTGCACACTTAGTACAACTTACAGTACTAAAAGAATAATCAAACAGAAATATAATATTGAAATTGATACAGTCCCTTTAAATTACCCAAATAAAAAAATTCCAAAACATCTTGTCATGAATTATTCTGTGTTTTACTACAATTGGAAAAACAGCTGCCTCATACCTAAGTAAATAATAGAGAAAATGTCTGTCTTCCCCCCCGCCCCCCAAGTTCAAAGGTCAATTTTGATTAAACAGTATTTATGGCTTTTCCATTAGTGCTCTACATAGAGGAACTCAAATTTTAGTACCAAAGTATGGATATTCATAAAAGTGCTTAACTTTAAGCAATAGTCTCTTTTTAGTCATCTGAATCATTAAGTGACATCCAAACAGATACCCATATATGCGCTGTAAAAATTCAACCTGAATAGTGAGTCACTGAAGTCAGTGTGTAAGATTAAGTGTGAATACTGACTACTGATTCATGTCTGTTAAAAACATGCCTTGAACAAGGTGTGTTGCGACTTGGTAATTATGCACTGGATAATACAAGAGGATAATACCCATTAAGAAGCAATGGTGGAGAGTGTATTGGGCCATACAGTATGAGAGGTATATCCATGCACTATCCAGAGGAGGACAAATTACTCTGGTCTTCCAATTCATCCATGTGCTTATCTGATGGAAAAGTGCCCCAACACATATTACAGAGCCCTAGTTTTCATGAGAACCCCTTGTGCTCTGATCCTGCATCTTCAGAATTTGCCACAACAGCAAAACCTTGTTGTAAAACTGCCTGGAGTCTCTCTTTCCTAGCAAATATATTCTTTACTAAAAGGACAATGGTTCCAAAAAGGTCTTTAAAAAAAAAGCAGTTAAAATATATTAATCACAATTCACTACCATTATGGGTATCCAAATTTCTCATATAACTTTGAAGTTATCAGCACTAAAGTGCATTTACAGTCTCCACATGTACAAATAGGGCCCAACCTACTTCCAATAGGATCAATCCCTCACTCATTTTTCTGAAAGTTTACATTTCTTTTGATCATTTTGCCAAGTTTCATCTCTGTTTTCCTTCCTTTTATACTTCTGTCACTGAAGCTCCATGAGCAGTTGCAATCTTGTCTCTAGAAAGATTCATTTCTTTTAATTAAATGTCCTTGGAGTACTGCTGCTACAAAGGTCATCATACAGTACAGATTTCACTTAAAAAGGCTTTATTTAAAGTATGATAATATGATCAACAAGTGAAATAATGAAAGAAACCATTTGGTCAGGTCAGCCCCCCCAAAATGCAGAGGATGGGTTTCAGGTAGATTTTTTTTTTCACAATCCTCCATTCTACCAAACTGAGTCAAGATTTATTATGCATCTCAAAATCCAGTCAGCCAGTCATGCTTTTTAATGAGTTACCGGCGTTTTAATTAGGTAATAATAATAAATGGACATCAAAATGCCAGTAAAATCAATCAAGCTAAGAAAGAGACTGAGTCCTTACTACTTCATCCTTGAATTCAGTTCCTAACCTGAACTCTAGTTCATAGATTCATAGACATTAGGGCTGGAAGGGACCTTGGAAGATCAGAGTCCAGCCCCCTGGGCAAGGGGCATGAAGTCAACTGGGGTTAAAGGATCCCAGCAAGATAAACATCCAAATGTCTCTGAAAGGAGTCCAGAGTAGGTGCTTGCACCACCTCCGGCGGCAGTCTGTTCTAAGCCTTGGGGGCTCAGACAGCAAACAAGTTCTTATGTCCAGCCTGAAATCATCTTGGAGGAGTCTGTGACTGCTTGACCTTGTCATCCCTTGGGGTGCTCTGATGAACAGGCGTTCCCCCAGATCCTGATGTACATCCCTTATATACTTATAGGCAGCCACCAGGTCCCCCCTGAGCCTGTGCTTTTCCAGGGTGAAGAGTCCCATAGCTCTCAGCCTCTCATCATAAGCCCTGTTCTCCTGCCCTCTGATCATGTGCATGGCTCTCCTCTAGACTCTCTCAAGCTTCTCCATGTCCTTTTTAAATTATGGAGCCCAGAATTGGATGCAGTACTCCAGCTGCGGCCTCACCAAGGCCAAGTACAGAAGGAGGATGATATCATGGGATTTGCTTGAGAAGTATCTATGGATGCAAGCCAGCGTTTTGCTCACTTTACTAGCCGCAGCATCACACTGAAGACTCATGTTCATCTTGTGGTCAACCATGACCCCCAAGTCCTTTTCATCTGTAGTGCTAACCAGTGTAGCACTACTGAGCCTATAAGCATGCTGTGGGTTTTTCTTCCCAACATGGAACACCTTGCATTTTTTGGTCTTGAACACCATCAGGTTTTCGTCCACCCATTTTCCGAGCCTGTCAAGGTCAGCCTGGATCACCATCGTGTCCTCAGGTATGCACGCTTTACCCCAAAGATTGGTGTCATCGGCAAACTTGGCCAGTCTGCTTCCGATACCAATGTCCACATCATTAATGAAGATGTTGAAAAATATAGGCCCAAAGACTGAACCTTGGGGGACCCCACTGGTCACAGGGCACCACAATGATTGACTTCCATCAACTACCACTCTCTGGGTCCCACCTAAAAGCCAATTCCCCAGCCAGTAGACTGTGAAGTAGCTGAGGTTGCAGTTGGCCAATTTTTCTATGAGATGATCATGGGATACCAGATTGAAGACTTTTTTTTAAATCAATATATATGATGTCAATCTCTTCTCCCTTGGCCAGGTGATGTGTCACCTGGTCACAGGAGGAGATGAGATTGGTCAGGCAAGACCTACCCACAACAAACCCATGCTGGCTATTCCTCAGGATGCTGCCATCAACCAGTTTGTCAAGAATGGTCTCTGTGATAGCTTTTTTCCTCCCCAAGATCTTCCCCAGGATAGAGGTCAGGCTAATGGGCTTGTAGTTCCCCAGATCTACTTTCCTCCCTTTCTTGAAGATAGGCACCACATTGGCCTTTTTCCAGTCTTTGGGCACTTCACCTGAGCTCCAGGAGTTCTCGAAGATCCGTGCCAGTGGCTGAGCTATTATGCTTGCCAGCTCCTTAAGTACCCTGGGGTGTAAACTGTCTGGGCCTGCTGACCTGAAGGTGTCCAGCCTCTCACGGTTTTCCTTCACGTGGTCTACACTGAAGGGTAACAATTCTCCCTCACACCCTGGCTGTTCCATACCATATTGAGTAGGGCTGTCCCTGAATCGACTCAACTGATAAAGCCATTGAACTTTGCCAGCCTAGAGTGTTCCAGATCTTACGGATGCATCAACAAGATAGTGCAACAATTTTTAAAAATATAACACATTGACCTTCAAGAACTGTTGTACTCCGTGATGGCTGAATCTTTGTTACTATTATTTTTAAAATTAAAGCCACAAACACTGCCTTTACAGTAGAAATAGGAGAATGTCACTGATGTGGAGCAATGGTAGGTCCCCAGAGACTTTGAAATACTTGCTGCATTTTGTAATAACTTGCAGAATACATGGTACACAAATTCCGAGAGAGAGAGAGAGGGGGAGTGAGTGAGTGAGTGTGTGTGTTGGGGGAGGGGGGGCACGGGAGTCAAAAAATAAAAGTACTGGATAAAGAAAAACCTCAGCCAAACAAATAAAAGGGGTAAACCTAAAGAGGGACATCTATGAACTTAAAAATGTGCCCATGTACTCTTCAGGAGCTTACTCCTAAAGGATGGCCATGCCATTCAGCATGCTTGTAACTGTGTTAAGAATACTGTATTTACTCAAATCCAAAACAAATATTTTTTCCCTATTCAGCATGGGGGAAAGCCTCTCATCTCATATTTGATTAAAAAAAAAATGGGGGGGGGGGGTCCCTGTCTTAAAGGGGATGCAGTCAGGAAGGCCAGCCGCACCTTGTCATGCATCCACAGATGCATCTCAAGCAGGTCCAAGGAGGTGATCCTCCCCTTCTATGCAACACTGGTCAGGCCGCAGCTGGAGTACTGCGTCCAGTTCTGGGCGCCGCACTTCAAAACGCATGTGGACAACATGGAGCGGGTCCAGAGGAGGGCCACTCGCATGATTAGGGGGCAGCAGGGCAGGCCCTATGAGAGGCTACAGGACCTGAACCTGTTCAGCCTCCACAAGAGAAGGCTGAGGGGGGATCTAGTGGCCTGTTACAAACTAGTCAGAGGGGACCAGCAGGCACTGAGGGAGTCCCTGTTCCCCTGAACACTACCAGGAGTGACCAGGAAGAACATTCACAAGCTGGCAGAGGCTAGATATCAGGAGGCGCTACTTCACAGTCAGGGCGGCTAGGATCTGGAACCAACTTACAAGAGAAGTGGTGCTGGCTCCTACCCTGGAGGTCTTTAAAAGGAGACTGGATGAACACCTTGCTGGGGTCGTTTGACCCCAGTACTCTTTCCTGCCATGGCAGGGGGTCGGACTTGATGATCTGCTCAGGTCCCTTCCGACCCTAGAAACTATGAAACTATGAGTACAAGCAGGGGGCAGACAACTGCTTTGGCTCCATTTCTGGTCCCAATCTGGGATTGAAGCTGAACCTACAGCCACTGCCCTCTTGTCTGCCACCTCTGCCCCCTCACCGTAACTTACACTCCAGCTCTGGCCCCATTCAAGCCCAGGGCATGGAACAGATGGTTGCTCCAGCCCTAGCCTAGACATGCAGCAGCTGTTGCAGAGGTGACAGCTCCAGTCCTGGATGCTGCATGGCCAGGGTGTTACCAAAGCAACAATCTGCTCCATAGCCCAGGCAGGAGTAAGCGGTAAGTGCCAGTGAAGGGGCAGAAGGAAGGCGGGGTGGGGAAACAAAAGCAGGGAAGCAGGTGCCAGAAGGCACAGGTATAAGGGGAGTGCAGGCATGGGGAGCAGGCACTGGTGTGTGTAGGCTAGGGGGAAAGGGACATGGGTCAGGCCACTTGATTCCCCTACCAGTTCTCCCTGCCACCACTTGCCCTGCTGTATCAGTGAGGGGGGCAAATTTAAGACAACCCTCAAATTATTAGATTCTAGATATGGGAAAGTAAGAAAAAGTTGTAAGTTTCCCATGTCTAGAATCTAATTATTCAGAAGTAGTCTTAAATTCAGAGTCATCTTGGATTTGGATACAGTATAATCCCATGAATTAAAAAGCCACGAATCCTACAGAGGCTCCAAATGGGTCCTTTTGGATAATTCCAAGGAAGATCTAAAGAATTTAGGCCCAAAATTCACAGATTAGGAAAATTCTAGAAGAGATCATGCTGCCCAGAGCTCCTCAATGCACAGAGAACATTTTTATCACCCAGTCTTCTTATCTGCCCCTTCGAGAGGCACAGTCATGTATAATGGATTCACAGTTCTTCACAGATCAGGACCTACCTTTCCAAAATATTTTTCTTAGTTCCACCCCTTTTGTATTTGTACTTGGATCTATTCCCTATCCTGTTGCTGCAACTTTCCAATGTATCACATGCAAACAATTCTATATCTACCAGTTCTAGAGCAGTCAAAGAATCAAAGCATGTCCAGTCAGTATGTGAGCTTCACCCTGAAGTTCTTTCTTGAATGACCTCCAGGCTGTTGACATCTGACAACGGCCAAGGCCCACCCACCCCCAGAGAGGTGGGCGAGACTGACTGGTTGCATACCCTCTGTCCATGATGACCTTGGGATGATCTCCGGGACCTTTTGCTGCTCTGAAATCTCTCTTTTTGTATCCTTTTCTTCTTCAGGCAACTCTTCATTCCCGGGCATCATTGATTGGTCTCCCTGTGGTAGTCATACTGTTCACATTCTGTCATGTCAACATATTCCTTTGTTTCACAAACCCATCACATGCATACATCATGATTTGGTTATTTACCATTTGTCCTAATTTGGTCCATCTACTAAAACCAGAAATCCCAAGGGCTCTGGCAGTTAGTCACTGTGACCTGTCCAACATGGCAGAGTCCCTTATTTCTCTTATGGAACACTGTGGCAAAGGTCTTCAGTTTTCTAGCCTGTGTCAGACAGTGAGCCTTAAAGGAAACTTTGTCACAAACAGGCTTTTAGAAATCAATTAACCCTTGTCATTCCCCTGGGCCATTTTTCTAATGCATATCTACTGTACCTACCAGCCAATTCCCAAAAGTAAACCTCTAAATACCATTTTCTAGCCATCACCATGCAGAAACAATAGCTAGAACTTTCTTCTTCCAGTTTCTTAATAGTTTAAAACCTTAGCTGCTACCATTAAATGTAATGTTAAATTTGCCTGATGTTAATTTGGAACATCTACTAAAAGGTCAGTTTGACTGTAGGGCCTGATATACACACAGTTATGGTTAGGGACCTATTTAATTCATGGTTTCACAGTTTTTGTAGAAACTGTGAAAACCAGCAGTATCTGCAATCACTGGGAAATATTCCATCAGCCACAATTACCTGAGAAATCAACCCCTCCTCCCCACCCCCGTCCCCCAAGTGTATTCTTCATATAATACACTGTTTTAGAATCTCCCAATCCTTATCATTACCACGATACTTAAACACAGCAATCCCTGCAGCCACCGTCACGTTTGAGATTTACTGAATGTCTGGGGTGACAGCAGGGCCTCTGTGCCAATCTGCAGCAAGGGGTAGGGCCACAGGAAATGCTTGTAACATTAGCTCTTGGTGTGGTGAGCAAGCCACGAAACTGGCTTCATCTTGTTGCAAGGTAAGTGGATCCCTAGTTACGGTTGCTGAGCCATAACAGACGTGTAAATAGCCAGGCAAAGCCAGCTTAAATAAACAGCACCATTTAAAAAACAAGCAACACCAGACATGGGTTTTATAAAATGTGTTATTAAAAGAAACACAAGAAGCAACATCAATCAAACCCCTATAGGCAAAGCCAAGACCAAATTAAATAGATCGTTCAGTAGGCTTCAAGTAATTAGTAATTAAGCATCTGTAGGTATTGTAATCCAATATTCTTTAATTACAGCAGCATGTGCATCAAATGAGAAAAAAAGTTCCTTTCTGCCTATATTCTCCCTGGCTTCAATTATTGGTTACTTTAGGGTTTGATTAACTGGGTTGGGATAGAACAGGTGTATTTCTTTAAAGTAATATTCTGCTGCTGTATGACTATCCTCTCCTTTTACTGTATCTTCTTTTTCTGTGACTTTCCCACACGTGGATGTTTTTCCTCTAATATCCATTACAGGAAAACTACAGGACTTCATTAAAAACCCGCACAACCTGACTCCACAGCAAGTATTCATGGCAAGTACCATGACAAATTCCAGTGAAACTCTCAACATAGTAAAAAGTCAAACACATGCATAAGTGTTTGTAGGAGGGGTTAATTTAAAAGAAGAGGCAACAAAAGTTTGTAATACTCTGAAGGAATGGGAGAACAACAATAGGAAACATATAGTTACACATCCTAGGTATTTATGCAGCGAGGAAG
>NW_017728994.1:41761820-41766201 GCF_001723915.1 Gavialis gangeticus | reverse complement strand
AACACATGCATAAGTGTTTGTAGGAGGGGTTAATTTAAAAGAAGAGGCAACAAAAGTTTGTAATACTCTGAAGGAATGGGAGAACAACAATAGGAAACATATAGTTACACATCCTAGGTATTTATGCAGCGAGGAAGATGAATTTGAATTAT
This sequence comes from Gavialis gangeticus, assembly GCF_001723915.1. Taxonomy (NCBI): domain Eukaryota; kingdom Metazoa; phylum Chordata; order Crocodylia; family Gavialidae; genus Gavialis; species Gavialis gangeticus. The sequence goes on along the minus strand of NW_017728994.1, from coordinate 41,766,049 downwards.
TTCCCCCCCAATTATAATACAGGTTTCCCTCGATTTATGCGGGTTCGATTTATGCAAATTTGCTCTTATGTGATGACCCTTTTGTACCCGATATTCGTTACATGCGAGGTAAATTCGCATATATGCAATCAGCATAGGCCTGGAGAACGCTGCATAAATTAAATTCGTATAAAGCAAACTTACTTTATACAGTAATGTAAGAAATAGGGATAGCTTCCCTTGTCGGCTGCTCCTGTGGCTGGCTGGGATGAGTGCAGACAAGCGGAGCCCCAGGCAGTGTGGGGTACGGCACTCACCCCAGCACTGGCTGCAGCGGCGCCAGCAGGTGCCGGCACCAGCTGAGGGCAGCCACCGGGCTGCACTGTGCCCCAAACCCCCTGCTGCTCCGACTGTCCCCACTTACCCCAGCTCCTGCTGCAGCTGTGCTGGGAGTGGCCGATGCCAGTTCCCTGTAGCTGCTGGGCTGCACCATGCCCTGGTGCAGGCAGCTGGCACCAGCAGCTCCCGGGGCCACTGCAGCCGGGACTGGGGCAGAGATGGACACAGCCTGGAGTTCCTGAGCCTGCAGTGGCCACAAGCCCCAGCCTGCTCACGTCCAGCTACAGGCGGCTGCAACGCCAGCTGCAGGCAGTGGCATCCACCACTCCCAGGGCTGCAGCAGGGGCAAGCAGCTGCCTGCAGCCAGACGAGAGATTGCAGATTGAGATTGCAGATGAGAGATTGCAGATGGATTGCAGATTGGCTGAAGGGTCACACTCAGAGGGTGGTGGTGGATGGGTCATACTCGACCTGGGGGGAGGTGGGTAGCGGAGTCCCCCAGGGCTTGGTCCTGGGGCCTGCGCTGTTCAATTTCTTCATCAGCAATCTAGATGATGGGGTGGAAAGCAACCTGTTTAAATTCGCTGATGACACCAAAATTTGGGGGGAGGTGAGCACGCTAGCAGGGAGTGAGAGATTGCAGAGGGATCTGGATAGGTTACAGGGGTGGGCTAACAGGAACAGGATGCGTTTCAATACGGACAAGTGCAGGGTGCTGCACTTGGGCAGTAGGAACCAGCAGCACACTTACACAATGGGGAACTCCCTACTCGAGAGCACGGAGGCAGAAAGAGATCTTGGAGTCATTATTGACTCCAAGATGAACATGGGCCGACAATGCGAGGTCATGGTTGGCAGGGCTAACCGGACCTTGTCGTGCATCCACAGGTGCATCTCGAGTAGAGCCAAGGAGGTGATCCTCCCCCTCTACGCGACGCTGGTCAGGCCACAGCTGGAGTATTGTGTCCAGTTCTGTGCGCCCCATTTCAAGAGGGATGTGGACAACATGGAGAGGGTCCAGAGGAGGGCCACCCGCATGATCCGGGGACAACAGGGCAGACCCTACAGTGAGAGACTGCGGGACCTGAACCTATTCAGCCTCCACAAGAGAAGGCTGAGGGGGGACCTGGTGACCGTCTATAAACTCACTAGGGGGGACCAGAAGGGTTTGGGGGAGACGCTGTTTCCCCTAGCGCCCGCTGGCATAACAAGGAGTAATGGGCACAAGTTGATGGAGAGGAGGTATAGATTGGATATCCGCAAAAACTACTTCACAGTTAGGGCGGCTAGGAGCTGGAACCAACTTCCAAGGGAAGTGGTGCTGGCCCCTACCCTGGGGGTCTTTAAGAAGAGGCTGGATGCCTACCTGGCTGGACTCATTTGAGTCCCGTTTTTGTTTTGGGGTTTTGTTCTCCCGCCCTGGCGGGGGGTCGGGCTAGAAGATCTACTAGGTCCCTTCCGACCCTAAATCTACGAAACTATGAGAGCAGGTTGGGACCAGCCTGCAGCGGCTGCCGGCCCCAGCCTGCAGCGGCTGCCAGCCCCAGCCTGCTCTTGTCCAGCTGCAGCCCTGGGAGCAATGGACGCCGCCTGCTTGCAGCCGCTGGGCTGCACCATGCCCTAAAGCTCCCGGGGCTCCGCTTCTCCTGGGGCACCATGCCCAAACTCCCCAGCACGGCGGGGCCCAGCAGCTGCAAGCAGGTGGTGTCTGCTGCTCCCAGGGCTGCAGCAGGAGCAGGCAGCTGCCTGCAGCTGGACAGGAGCAGGCTGGGGCCGGTGACCACTGCAGGCTCAGGGGCTCCAGGTTCTTCCCAGCACTCTGCCGGTCTCCACTCCATTCCCGGCTGCAGCGGCCCCAGGAGCTGCCGGTGCCAGCTGCCTGCACCAGGGCATGGTGCAGCTCAGCAGCTACAGGGAGCTGACATCGGCCACTCCTGGGACAGCTGCAGCAGGAGCTGGGGTAAGTGGGGACAGGCAGAGCCCCAGGGGGTTCAGGGCATGGTGCAGCTCAGCAGCTACAGGGAGCTGACATCGGCCACTCCTGGGACAGCTGCAGCAGGAGCTGGGGTAAGTGGGGACAGGCAGAGCCCCAGGGGGTTCAGGGCATGGTGCAGCCCAGTGGCTGCCAGCAGCTCTTGCTGGCATTTCCCAGGGTCAGAATGAGTGCCCCACCCCACACCGCCTGGGGCTCCACTTGTCCGCATTCACCCCATCCAGCCCCGGGACCAGCCAACAAGTGAACCTATCCGTATTTCTTACATTATAAAGTAGGTTCGCTTTATACAAATTCGACTTATGTGGCATTCTCCAGGAATGCATGTACTGCAAAAATCAAGGGAAGCCTGTATAAATCTAATTAAAAATAAAATAGCCCTCAGAAGTCCCTTTTGTCCATGTACCTGGTTTTTATTTGCTAGTAGTTTCCCAAAAATCACAGAGATGCATCTGCCAAGCAAGGTATACAATCTGTATTATTTTCTCACTCAACAGCTCAACTGAATGACCCACCTGGTGTTTATGAATCTCCAAGCTGAACATCAGTCATTTCCTCCATGCGGTGACAATTATAGTAATTACTCCTAATATACAAGAGAAAGACTGTCATACTTCCCTATTTGGAGTGATTACAGGATTTTTTTAGCATATGGGTGTTTATTAGCTTTCTCTGCTTCTAGTATGCACCACCATATTTCTTACAGACTGTAAAAATATTGTCTCAGAATATGCTCCTATCAGCATCCTGTTTATTGGACTTCGTCACAGTCTTATTTCCCCTTGTAACACAAAGATTATTTCTTACTGCAGAAATTACTTACTTGAAGTATCATATGTTCTTGCAGTATTTTCAGAGTAAGACTGATGCTAACAGTTCAAGCTCTGAAAAATGTCAAGAAGTATTTGCCCACCAAGCAATGTATGAAACTTGATCAAAAGTCAGTAGAAAAATGAAAAACACTCCTTTTTCAAAGTCCTATTTTGATTCATCTTAAAAACGTCCTTGATTATACACCTATGTTGAGATTACTCCTGAAACATTTTGGACAAAAATGATGTTCTTCTACAGAAACATAGAGGTAACATTGAGGACAACAGCAGGTGGTAGTGGAAACTGTTTTAGAAATCCATCCTACATGCATAAGTACGTTTGGTGTTTACTCTCACAAATCTGTGGGACTACCCAACTGAACAATTTAAGTTACTAAAGCATCTATTTGCTAGATTAGGCCTTTAGTGTCATTTCCCTTTTTAAAATCATGTCTGAGCTTGCCTTGTGTAGAACTAAAGTACCCCTAAAACAATTATGACTACTGAACTTCTCCACTGCTTTTTACCATGTGTTAGTCTCATTAATTAGTTGATATTTGCTCTACATTCTGAAGAACTAAAGCATAGCAAAATGCAGTTACTTTTTCTGGATGATTTCTGTAACAGGTGGCAAATAATCAGAACAAATTGCTGGCTGAGAAAAATCCTTAGGAAAGAATACCCAGAGTATCAAACAGGTGTTTGCGTGCCTGTGGAATCAGAAACACTTTACTAGCTACTTCAATAAACACAGCTCCCTCCACCACTTCAGCACATATGTGCAGGCAGCCCAGCCTGCCTGCCTGCCCATGTTCCCCTGCAGCTCACCAGCTGCAGGATTTCCTCTGCCTCATCCCCTCCATGACCTGCCTTAGTTTCATAGTTTCTAGGGTCGGAAGGGACCTGAGATCATTTAGTCCGATCCCCTGCCATGGCAGGAAAGAGTACTGAGGTTAAACGACCCCAGCAAGGTGTTCATCTAACCTCTTCTTAAAAACCCCCAGGGTAGGAGCCTGCACCACCTCCCTTGGAAGTTGGTTCCAGACCCTAGCCGCCCTGACCGTGAAATAGTGCCTTCTGATGTCTAACCTAAATCTACCCTCTGC
>NW_017728994.1:41754565-41756820 GCF_001723915.1 Gavialis gangeticus | reverse complement strand
GTGAAATAGTGCCTTCTGATGTCTAACCTAAACCTACCCTCTGCTAGCTTGTGACCATTGTTCCTGGTCACTCCTGGCTGTGCTCGGGGGAACAGTGACTCCCCCAATGCCTTCTGATCCCCCCTGGCCTTGTGCCATCTCACCCCCTGGGGCAGATGTAGAAAGCAAGAGACAGAGGGAAAGCCTTCTACAGCCACAGTGATAGAGAGAGAGGCGGCTGGGTAGCATAGGAGCCATATAGGGAGGGCACTGTTGCCCGCCCTAACAGCGAGTGCTCCTGTGCAGTGTCCCCCCGCCCTGAAATTGGTTCCACCAGCAGTATGTTGGCGGCAGAAGTGTGGGCTGGCCACTGGGGGATCCCCCTCACTGGTTCGTGCCCTGCTGGTGCTTCCCCCCCCAGACTCGGGAAGCACCGGTAGCCCATGATGGGTGGGAGTCCAGGGGGTGCTGATCAACCTTTTGCAAGCCACATGCTGCCTGTAGGCCACAAATTGGACAGTCGTGGCCTAGAAGACTGCCTGTGGTCTGTTCCAGATTTACTTTGGCAAAACAGCCTTGCCTCCTTCCACATCTACAATGCCTCTACAATCTGCAACATGGTTTTCAGGACTACATATTCTCACCCTAAGTCGGTTTTGCATATAGACAACGTTTTACTAAAGTTATCTAGCCCACAAATGTCTTAGAATTAAAGTAGAAAACAAAAGAATTTGGAAAAGCTTGTTTGAAAGCAAGTTTTAATGAGAAACATCAGCTGTTAATACTACACAGATACACCAGAATTATTGCTTAATTTAAAGACCCCTGTTGCAATACTCACAACAGAAATGACTAGTCCATCCATCCATGGTTCTCCAAAATTAACAGCCTCAATTACTCAAACATCATGAATCTGGCCCTCAAAGAGAAAGCAAGTTGGAGTTTTTCCAGACAAAAAAGGCAGACTTTTTTTGCAATACTTGCAAAATAAAACTCCCATGTTTATATGAAAAGATTAAAACCCCAAATGCTATCCCTGACCGGCCCAGACTGGTGGAAGAAGAATATGCTACAGCAGCATGAAAAATCCTGGCAGATTACCATTAGGGCCACATGCAAGAAAAAAACCTCCCAGTTTCCAGGCAGGCAGAGAAAAATGAGTGCTCTTGGAACGCCTCCACTGAGAATTCAGAAGGAAGCAAAGCACCAAGGGAATACAAGGCAGACGTGCCCATTCAGAGGCTTCTCTGCCCACTCCCATGGCCTTGGATCTTGCAAACTCCTAGCTCAGACTTAGAGGAGAATCAAGCTGGGTCTGCTGTCTAGCACGTTTGGCGACATCGTTTATTGGACCCGCCGCACCAGACCCTGGTGGACTGATCTGACGCAAAGACAAAGAGAAATGATGTCACCGCAGCAGTGACGTCCTCCTCAGCCCGCTTCCAACCTGCCCCGCGCACCAGCCAGGCACGTGCAAAGCCTCGAAGCTAGCGGGGACGCGGAGCCCCACCCCGGCAGAACCCGTCACCGAAACCTTCAATCCCTGCAATCGGCTCGGGTCGCGCCTTATTCCTCGGACGCTGCTCCTCGCCCTCACCGTCAGGGCCCAGAGGGCCGAAGCGGGGCGGCTTCGCATCCACCACGAAGACCTCACTGCACGCGCACGCGGCAACCACCGCACATCCCACAGGCGCTAGCCCCGCCCCCCACCAGGACTGAACGTCAGCAGAACGCGTCACGTGACAGCTCTCCCCCCCCGCTTTAGTCTGGCCGGCTACGGCAGCTCAGCGGGCTCAAAGCCCACTCGCATGTGGTGGCAGAACAGAGCCGCCGAGCTTCCGTGAGTGCCGCGCAGCGATTGGAGCGCTCCGGCGAGGCCCCGTTGTAAGGCGCGCGTGGATTGGCAGAGGCGCAGTGGCATGTGCCTGCCGCTTGGCTTTGTACACAAGCCCGCCTGCCGCAGCCCTTTAACAATGGGCTGGAGCCGCGGCTCGGCCTGATGCCGAATAGAGCCCGCGGGACGTCGCTCTCCTGTCCCCACCCCTGCCTCGCGATGCCCGCGGAGCTACCCCCGGCCGCGCTGTCCCGGCGGCCGTGAGTTGCGCTGCCGCCGCCTGGGGTGAGTGGCGGGGGCTGCCGCCGCCTCTGCCTTTGTTGTGGCCCGTCCGGGGCAGGGGCTGCCCGGGCCCCGCGGGTGCAGGAGTCCCGGGGCCGGGCTGCCCCGTACGAGCGAGCTTGTGGCCGGCGGCGGGGGGGGGGGGGGGGGGGAGGGATTT
>NW_017728994.1:41733272-41749565 GCF_001723915.1 Gavialis gangeticus | reverse complement strand
CCGTACGAGCGAGCTTGTGGCCGGCGGCGGGGCGGGGCGGGTAGGGCAGGATCTACCCGGCCCCACGCCAGCTGCTTCCTCCTCCTCGTCCTCTCGCGCAGGCTTCGGCAGCCGCCGCGCGCCCAGAGCCCGGCCTGTCCCATGGAGCTGGAGACGCAGTGGTGGAAAGAACAGCTGGCTGCCGACATCCACCAAGCGCTCCGCTACAAGGTAGCCCACGGCCGCCCTGCCAGGGCTCCGGCCACCTGATGCTCGGCGCGGGAAGGGCTGGTCCCGGGGCGGGTCACTGCAGAGGGGCGTGGGGGGTGGCCCTGCTTTCCCGGCCCGCGGGGAGGGGTGCCCAGCATACAGGCGTCCTCCCTAGACAGACCGTTCGCCCGCTTTGCGGGCGGGGAGTTGCAAACTCCTCCGAGCTCGGGGCCAGCGCTGCCGGGAGGAGGGTACCCGGGGCTGTGGGAGGATCCCCCACCCCGGTCAAGTAACCACCTGCCGGCGAGGGGAAAACTCTCATCACAAAGGAGTCGCTGCTCAGAACCTGATGGGAGCAGGCTGGCTCCTTGGACACTGCTGAGGAGGGGCCAGTGGTGCCAGCCCTAGTAGCCACTTCCTTGCCTTTCTGCAAACTCCCTGTGGAGGCAGGCTACGATGAGGGAAAGTTGTTCTCTGTAAATTGAAAATGCGCTTGTGACACTTCCAAACCTGCTCTCCAGGGCAGAGCACTGTGCCAGCTTCAAGTCGGGGTAATTGAAGACTGCATGAAAAGCCTTGGCTGCAGCAGAGCAGCTGAGAGATGTGTAATATCTGGACTATCGGAAGTTAATCCTGAGCACACGTTAGATGGACCAGGTTTTTCCCCATCTTCGCCCTTCAAAACCACAGGGGGCCATGTTGTACTAGATCCTCTTGTTTGAATGTGTTAAAAGTTCCCAGTTCAGGCTGTGTGAAAGGTGCCAATATACTCGGAAGAAGTATGTACATGTTGTAAAGGGGTTTGCTGTCCCAAATAAAATGCTTAGGCAATCCTGTTAACATTGTTTTAGCTGTGAGCTGAATTATGCCACTATTTTAAAGGCACTGCTTTTTGATAATGATAAGACTGTCACCGTATCCCCAGAGTTGTAAGTGAGCTTACAATGACTTTAACCTAGTAAAAAATGTGGCTGCATTGTCTTGTTTTTTGGTGATTTGTGAAGGCCTGCTCATGAAAGCAGTGCGCATATATGGGCTTATGTACAAGAACAGTAACTAATGTAATAAATTTTACTTACAAAGGGGAAAAGTTACTAAAACGTGGTTTAAAAAATTAAACGCCACCATTTATTTTCAATTCGCAGTCACGTTCTGAAAATTTCCATTTTAAGTGTCACACAGCAAGCACCTTCCAAGAAGTTTTAACTATTTTCCTATAAAACCCTACCTGACCTGAACTCCAGAATCTGGTGCTTCCTCTCAGTTCGTTCATGATGGGGTTGGGGGTCAGCTGTGGTGGTTTGGCTGTTTTTGTCTGGAAATTAGCTCTGCAGAGTAGAGGACACACCCCTAGCAGTTAACGCCTCTGTCCTTGCAACCTTTTGCTCTTCAGAGCGAGTTTTCTATTCAGATCATTTGTCTTTAAGTGTTGGGCCAAGTGAGAGAGATTTAGTGGGCCTACCACATAGCTACTCCTCTCATAGGTGTTGTTCAGATCACTATACAAGTAGCTTCAAGGAAGAGCACAGTTCTGCTCTGGACAGAAATGTTGAAACTGATGGGGATTCCTAAAATCTGCCTCCAATTCATTTATAAAAACAGGATTAATCTTTTCTTGATGACACTTTTTTTCCAATTTATTTGCAAAATAATGGTAATGGTGGCTGTATTAAAACTACACACTGCTCTCCATCTAGGAACTGAAGCTGCCCTCCTACAAAGGCCAATCTCCCCAGTTACATCTGAGAAGATATTTTGCAGACCTGATTGCCATTGTGAGCAATCGTTTCAGACTTTGTCCTGCAGCACGACATCTTGCTGTTTACCTATTGGACCTCTTTATGGATCGCTATGATATATCCATTCAACAGCTGCATGTCGTTGCTCTTTCCTGCTTACTTTTAGCAAGTGAGTATGCAACCAAATTTGACTGACTGAACTAACAGGTTCTGGTACCAAATAGAAGGATCATCTGGTATAGAGCAGATTTAGAAAGTAAATGTATGTAGAAGATAAAGGGCTATATGGACATTGCTGAATTTGTCTCAATAACTGGACCTTTCTTTAGCCCCTTGTTCCAACTGTTGTTGGACTTGAAAGAAGTAGACACAGAAGTCTACAATGACTGTTCAGACTTTATATATAAAAAAAATTAATTGAGGATTCTTTAACTACAGTTAAATATGGAATTATAAGCACTTTCTTTTTAAAGGCCACCTGTCATTTCGAGGTTGACAGATTAAATACTGGAAAAAGTAAAAAGTGCCCATTTCCTCCCCTTTCTCCCCAGTCTTTCACAACAGCTGCCTAGCAACTTTCACAAACATTTTAAAGTATTTGGTTTAATGGAAAGTAGTGTATGTAAGTTCATCTACAAAAGGTTACGATGACATTTTGGGGTGAGCTCAAGTACAGTCAAGTTGTATGGGTCAAACATCTTTTCATTAATAGTAGAATAAGTGGAATTCATTGTGGTGTAATATATCTTCTTAAGTTTATAGCAGTTGTAGAAAGATGATTATGTAAATTCAGAGAATTCTCTGAAAGTTTCAGCAAATAAACAAAATGTCTTCATTGGATGAATACCTGCAATTGCTGAGGGGAGAATAGAGGACTCGGTCCACTGAACATTCAAAGACCCCTGAAAAACACTTAATTACTAATACAACATAACTTCAACCATTGAGTGAAAAAGTAAGAATGATTCTGCAATAAAACAGAGGCAGTGGAGCAGATAGCCAAATATAAGTGTGATGAGTCAAAATCTGGGATGGGATGGAGTTACTGATAACTTTTAAAAGGAGGGAGTGTTGGGGAAAATTATATAACTGGTGCAATGTGCATTTCCAGATGCACGTTACTGACATTTCCTTAAGTCAGTTACTAAATTTAAAAACTGGAAGATTTTCAAAGAAATACTTGCATTTAAAAAAAAATCCAAAGACTGAAACTTGTTCTTGAATACTCAGAAAAAGTCTTAATAGTATGTCACTAATGACTGGCAGCTTTTAGAATTATTTGTTTAGCCATTATTTATTTAGCTATTCCTAAAGTATCCTTGATGCTGTGATCTAGTCTGGATGTATTCGTTCTTTGCAACAAACCCCTCATAAGGACCCGTGAGAGACAACAGGAAGCATGGCACCACATAATATCCTGCAGGATGTCTGACTATTATCTGCTAAAGCTTAACACTTTATAACAGGACTCTTTTCTTTCACTTCAGGCCAAACTCCCCTTGAGCTTTGTTTATGTAAGGAGTGGAGGTGTTTGACATGTTTATTCCTGTCATATTTCAGTTTAGACAGCAAGTGGAGTTTGCTTTATATTTCTAATTTTTTTTCTCCTTTTCTCCATGCCCAAAGGTAAATTTGAAGAAAAGGAAGACAGCGTTCCTAAACTTGAACAGCTGAACAGCTTGGGCTGTATGACTAACATGAATCTAGTATTAACAAAACAGAACTTGCTACATATGGAACTATTGTTGCTAGAAACATTTCAGTGGAACTTGTGCCTCCCAACTGCTGCTCATTTCATCGACTATTACCTTTCTATTGCTGTTCATGAGACAGATCTCCATGATGGTTGGCCAATGGTTTGCTTAGAGAAGACTAAGTTATACATGGCAAAATATGCAGACTACTTTTTGGAAGTATCCTTACAAGGTGCGTTGCATGATGTGGTTAATGCCTCTCTAGTTTTTGGATAATATTTGTCTCTAACTTACCTAAATCTTTTGTCTCCTACCCCACCCCCAGATCATGCATTCTTAAATTATGCCCCTTCTTTAGTTGCTACTGCATGTGTGGCTGCTTCAAGAATCATTTTGCGTCTGTCTCCAACATGGCCAACTCGACTGCATCGACTTACTGCATACTCCTGGGACTTCCTGGTGCCATGTATTGAACGACTATTAATGTAAGCTTTATACTGGCTTCTCATTTTTAAAAACTTCTTTCTCAACCTACTGTGCATTTAAAGGATAGCTGTATTTAAAAGTATGTATAGATTGCACCACTAGCCCAAAAAAACCCATTGGCTTACTAGCAGTTTTGTCGCATTGGTTCCAAAAGTACTTAGAATTAAGTGTAGCACCTCAACCAAAGCAAAGCCCCTGATTTAAAAAAAAATCTAACTCACCAAGTTTCTAGCAAATAAAATACATGGACAAAGGCCTCACTCTAGTATAAGCTTTGCATCTCTATTGAAACTCTGAAAGCAGGCATCTTTTTAAAAAAAAAAAAAAAAAAAAAAAAGCCAACACACCTAGAATTCAATACTTATCCAGTGAATGGGACAGGCAGCCTGGGAGTTCCCACTTACTCAAAAGGCCTGCAATCTGGAAGTTTCTAATGGAGCGTGCTACAGATAGTCAGACCCACCACTAAGAGGGGAAACTTGCATTTAGCCACAAATCGAAAGATGTGGCAGGCTGTTGTCACTTACATATCAGATTCCTGCACATGGGATTCAAAGGGACGATAGGATTAAATGCTGCTGTAAAAGTGCTACACAGTCATTTCCATTGCTCTAGATGGGTGGTTTTCAAACCATATAGACCTTTACCTGCAAGATACTGGTGCTCATACCCCCTATACCAGAGCAGTGTCAATATGCAGCTGTGCCATTACTTGCCACACATTGACCAAGTGCAAGCTCCATAACTGTTCTTAAAGATGTAGGTATGTATCCCTTGGCAAAGTGCTGTATACCTCAGTTTGAAGACCACTGTTCTAGATGATCTAGGCTTACTGGCATCACTTACCCTGTACTGAGGTGTACTTCCACCCAGGTCCAAACTAGTTAGTGCTTAAGAAGCACAGAAACGGCTAAATTTAGACTTGAAGAGAAACTGAGTGTTCTTCCATACAGACTAACACTCCACCTCATAATTGTCTCCTTTGGTGGTCTAGTATAGTGTACACAGTAAATAGGCAGGCATACAAAAATCAAATGTTGTGGCATTACAGGAGTGTTATTCAGAAGAGGAAAAATAGTTAACACATTTTTTGGAAAATCTGAGGAGCTGCTGTGAGTTCTTCCCTACAATGCATCCAAAACAAATTAGCAACACCTCATAATTAGCTGTACACCATTTTCTCTGAATAATGAATTGCTAATCAGAATACCATTTATAGGAGCACAACAGCCACCTGAAATGTCAATCTTCTCACCTGTGCAGAAAAAAAATTGAAACTCATGGCTAAATTACACCATTAACTGAGATATACAAGTCATATACTTCTGACTTCAGTAGAAGAACTGAAAAGAGGGAGTCAGCAAGCAGGTGTGAATCTAAAGGAATATGACACAGCCAGATGTAGAGTTTAAGTGTTGACTTGCTGAGGAAAGGAGAAAATTACATTAGCCTATACTTTATGGAATGTTGTTTGTATTGCTTAAAGTGCCTAAAGATCCTTAGGTAAATGATAATTATAAAAGCAAAGCTGTTATTTTCCAAAACTATCAGATTTCTGCTTTGTGGTTCATAGCTTGAAGAGAAGAAACTATTTCACTTTCTGCTTCTCAAACACTAGCATATTAGTAGACTACAGTAGTGAAGATTTCTGCCCTGATGTGTTTAAATCCAATAAAAAAGTTTCCTCCAATCTTAAATGCAAATACTAATCTTAATGTTGTAGATGAATTGTTTTGGTGTAAGATTTCAAATTGGTTAGCTTTACAGTTTGTTAGAATGGTCCTAAAACTGTAAGTCAGGCTAAAACATTATTGCTTTATATTTGTCTTCTAGTGCACATGATAATGATGTAAAAGAAGCAAACAAGCAAAAGGGACAACATGCCCAGTCTGCGCAACACAGTGTTTTTCAAACCCCAGCTCCACAGGAGACTCATGTTCCACAGCAAATACCACAGTATCTCCAAGCACATCAAACTCCATTACAGTATCACCATCCAACATCACAACAGCAAACCTGTCAGCAAATTATGTCAACTAGTCATACATCATCTTATCCACTGCAGACTTGTCCTGCTGCCTTGCAGTCCACTGTTCAGGCCCGAGGTCACATGCAGACTGGTACTGGTATGTCACTAGCTGTTCCAATAGAAGTAAAGCCATGTATCAGTGTATCCTACAACCGGAGTTACCAGATCAATGGACATTATCCTTGTATTACTCCCTGCTTTGAAAGGTGATGAGTACAAATTAAGTTAGTCTCTTTTTTCCTTCTCCCTCTTACCCCTTTCCCCTGTCTCCTTCCTGCCCCCCCCATAAAGCCTCTAAGTCTGAGAGCAACAGCAACAATCTGAATAAAAGTAGTACTTTTTTTTTTCTCCAGAAAGAAAGCAACTGGAATGGCAACCAAGCACTGAAATGCATTAGCTCAATTCAGACCGTGCAAAGAATAAGCATGCAGCATGCCTTCAAAAAGGAATGTATGTACATGGTAATAAGCTAATATTTCTGGCCCTCCACTGCACTCTGTGCTCCCCCCTACCATTCATCCACCCAAATTTAAAAAATATAGCTGTGGATTGACCAGAGGCTCTCCTTTTAATGAGGGAGACGTGCAGTATTATTTTTGAAGAGGCCATATTGATTACTGCCATATAGTATTAAGATTTACTTTGAGTAAATTCAAACTTAAGAGTGGTGGATGCCAGGCTTCCCTGGAAATGAGGCCTACAGAGAGAAACTTCTCTTGACTAAATCAGTAATGCAACTTACTCTTTGTTCTTGTTTTTGCTCACTCATTAGATGTATGCTTTACTGTGTAAGGCACTCAAGTTAACTGACTTTTTTTAGTTAGCTTTTACACTTTGTGCCTCGCAGGACAAATATTCTACTCTACCTTTTTTTTCATTTCATGTTTGGAGTAACACTTTCACACTAACTCAGGGAATTATCGACTCATAGATTCTGTGCTGCTGTTGTCTACATTTTTAACTGAGTATAATTTAAGGTAACCTTTCCTTCAGGACATCTACAGATCATCATACCAAAGGCATATATGTGTTTAAAAAATGTTATTTTAGTCCAAACTACTTTCTGCCTCCCTAAAGTGCGTTATCAAATAACTGTGGAAATGTGTAGTTCAGTTTAAACTTAAGATACTAATTCTGTAACAACTAATATGGTAGTCATTCTGATTATATATAGTTTTATTAATATGACCAATATAAAAGTATCCTTTAGTTCAACAGTCTATAAATCTCAACTTATACAGGAAAAGGTGCAGATAAATACATACAGGAATCCAGTACTGCATGCCAAGCTCAGGGGAGAAGGGAGAATATATTCTCAGGTATTACTGGAATAGCTCATTCTTCTGCAATACAGAAGATCCGAATTGAAGAGTAGTCTCTGTATTCCTCATGTTGAGTCAAACCCATATTGCAGAGTGAACTGCTATGTAACACGGAGGGCACTTAACTGCAGTTCAGACAACTATGTATTATCTTTTATGGTGTAGGTAGCCAGAGTAGGAAGTTTCATTTCTTCAGCAAGGGGATGAAGGTGATGGTGAGAGAACTTTTCCCATTAATATACTCTTCTTTCATAAAAGGTGGTAGCTGATTCTCACCACAATCTGATATGGGGAAAAGGAATTGATTAATGGAGCCATACTGACAAATATTTTGGGTGTGTTTATGGTTTTTCCCCCTTACTTGTAGCACTTAAATTTATGATTTACATGGCAGAAATGAGGCCAAGCCTATATGATCTGTGAAACCCCAAGTATTCTGAATGGTTCTTGTGGGGGTGGGAAGTGGGGAGGCATATATGATATCAGTTTCAAGGGAAAGATATTTATCAGGGGAGAGGGGGACTTTCTAGAATACTCAGTAGTTAAAGAGGATGGCTGCGCTTGTTCTGATGCTCTACCAGGAGCTGAACCAAAAAGTGCTGCAAGAACTTATCCTTTATTTTTGAGGAGAAGGAATCCTCTGTATTTGGAGTTATTTTAATACACACGTCCTGCTTCAGGGTGGTTAGGCCTTTTTGTTTGTTTGATTGGTTTTTGTGGGACTGAGGGGATCAAAATGAGGAAGATTAAGCTCCTCTGCTTTATGCTAGAAAATGCACATCCACGTAAGCACAGTCTATGGTCTGGTGGTTACCTCAAAATGTAACCCTTTCCTTTCATTTCTTCTTCGAAGTTGTCCCTACTTTTGAGGCTTAGGGAGTAGAAACTTCCAACCACCTGAAATGTTAGATTGAGATAAGAAATGTGTCCAAAAGAAACACTTTTGCATGTTCAGGTTTCACTTTATTCAGTGCTATATTCAAGTCTTCAATGTGCTAACTACCTCTAAAACTATGAATGTACAGTTTTGTAATGGACCATGACTTGAAATAACAGCAGACATCTGTAGCAAAGCCAGTAAAATCCTTGTATTGGCTAAATCATCATCATCTTTACATGTAATACAGCAATATAGATTTTTTTTTTTGGTGTGTGTGTGTGTGTGTGGGGGGAAGTATTAGCAAATCTATCCCATAGGTATTTAACACACAAAAGATAGCTAGTACTTTAACACTGGAATTTATATGGGGGATTGTTCAGTTAGCTCTGCAAAGTCTACAGACAATAGGGTATTTTTATTTGACTGTATTTTAAGCCATTAGGCTTAACGTTAAAAGCATCCACTACGTACTGTTTGTTTGGTTACTTTTTATTTATTTAATCTAAATTTCTCTTGATGCTGCAGCTTCATGATATATGGAGAAAGTAGTGTACACTGAACATTTTCAATATATTACTTAAAGGGCTTTACCAGTGTTCATTGAATAAATACACTACATGTTCTTACTGAGAGAACCAAATGTGTGTTTTATGGCAGCATTTAAAATGATGCACATAAATGCAAAATGTCCACAACAATGGAATCTGGATGAGTGCTATGCATTCAACTTTTTTTTTTAAATAAATCTAGTTTTGAGTAAATTGTCTCAATTGTATCTTGCTTTGCTTGTCCACTGACTCAGAATTGTAATTTCAGAATCCATCCAAAGGTCTCTAGCTTCTGAAAGCTTTCTCTCCCCATGCTCTCTTCTGTGGTATCGCATTAGGCTCAGTAACATACTTACTTTACCACATTAACAAAGCAGGAAGGAAATTGTGCTGGAAGAGATTTTCAAAATAATTGCACCTGCAGCATATACTAGAATATTGTATACTTTAGCAGTGCTGTACTGCATATGCAGAGCTGCATATGCAAGGGAAGCAAAAAGGAAGGAAGTAAAGATATGGATTATTAATAGGGTGACTATACATCCCTGGTATGGCCGGGACACTCCTGGATTAGATAGGCCAGTCCTAGTGGTTGGTCATAGTCCCCAGCTGGAGTTCAGTAGGGACGCAGAACAGCATGGTACAGCAGGCAGATGGGCAGATACACACTGCTGCTGCTGTGCAGGAGCAAGGAATGCAGGGACCGCAGATATTGTGACCATCTGTCCACCTTGCTCCCACACAACAGCAGTAGTGTCTGCCTGTGGGGCACACTATACCACTCTGCCTTCCTGCTGAATTCTGTTCTGGGACTTTTGACCAACTGGCCAGAATGGGGCTACAGAATCCAGAACTGTCCTAGCCAAACTGCCCCTCTTCCCCTTCAGGCCAGGTCAGGCTGCTCCCCACCTCCTTCCATGACTTTGGGCTAGGGCTGGGACTGTTGCCCCCCTTCCCCCTGCTGCAGTGGGGGGGTAACATAGAGTCACCCTAATTATTAAACCACTAGCAAACTGCCTCTCAAGAATGATGGCGGGGGAGGCAGGGACAGAGGCCTGTGTCCAGACCCTACCGCCTCAGGCCAGGGCCTGAGCCATTCCCCACCTCCGCCCGCCACTTCAAGCTAGGGCTAGGGCTGCTCTCCCCATCTCCCTGTCACTTTGGGCCAGGGCTGCTCCCTGCCTCTTCCCCATCACTTCAGGCCAAGGTGGTGGCCGCTCCCTGCCTCCTCCTGCCGCTTTAGGCTGGGGCCAGGACCGGGGCCACTCCCTGCCTTCCCCCACTGCTCTGGGCCAGGGCCTGGGCTGTTCCCCACTCTTCCCCTTCAGGCCAGGTCAGGCTGCTCCCCACCTCCCTCCACAACTTTGGGCCAGGACTGGGGCTGTTGCCCCGCTTCCTCCTGCTGCAGTGGGTCACAGCCACTGGTAACCCCCCTTCCCTTCCCTTTCTGCTCCCCTCCCCTCCCTTGTTCCCTGCCCCCTCCCCTCTGGCCCCTCAGTACCCACTGTAATGGTGGTGCCCTGCCATCTGTCTCTGTCTGTGTAGAGCACTCTGATTGGCTGCTGAAACAGCTCATCAGAGTGTGAATAAAGCATTATGGACAGACAGACCTAGGCTTTTATAATATTAGAATTTATAAAATAGTGTATTAGCAATCCCTTTTTTTTTTTTTGAACAAGAGCTTGAAGCAATCCATTCAACTTCAAACTGATTGGGAGAACAAGTACTAACCTTCTGTCAGTGACACACCATGAAAACTTCAATTAGGACCACTAGATGTATTTATTATGGCTAGGACTGTGAGCCTATTTTGGGGCAGGCACGATACAGATACAGAATGCATGCAGACTGCAGTATCTTCGTTATAAAAAAAAATAATTCAAACTAACATCAATAAATAATGCATACTTTTACACACCTATAGGTATACAGACCTCTTTAAAATGAGGTCCCCATGCTTGTTCAGAACTTAAAATGTTAAGTAATTCTTACAAAATCTCATTTTCACCTCAGGTAAGACCATACATGCCACATTATTTAATTCTGCTTCAAACTCATCATTTACTCACATAAGTATTCTGAGTTCAAAAAAAGTTCATCCAATTAAAGTTATACTGCATACAAGATGATTTCCATGATAAAGACTTTAATTGCTTAGTCTAAGTCAGTTGGAAACCAATTTCTAATAAACTATCAGAACTGGAAAACATTTTGGCAGCTGGATTTTGATCCCTGAACCATTTTGTTCTTCAGGTGTGTTAATTGGAAAGGCTCTGCTTCCAGATCCAATAAAAGAGAAATGTGTTGACAGAGTTGTTATTCACAAGGCACCCCTTGACCTCCAGTTGCGCCCCTACCACCAGCTGGATCATGACCTTGTAGCAGAAAGAGCACACGTGGCAGAGGCCAGGGTCTCAGCACCCTAGTGAGAGGGCCACCACTGTGGAACTAACCCTCCCCAAGGTTTGGAGCTGGCGGAGCAGGGCCCAGTTGGGGAAGCAAGGCCCAATTAGGGATATAGAGCGGGACGGAGCTGAGGACCACCCAGGTCCCCAACTCTTCTAGGGACTTGAGAGGGTTGTACTCATCCTCCACCATGAGCCCACTCTCCGCCGCATTTTGTGCAGCAGCCACCAAGGCAAGGGAAAAAAAAAACCCTTGCCATGAAAGCGGGAGGCCACCACGATCTTGGGGGCCCCTACCACTTGAACTAGGGCCTGCACCCACGTCTCAAAGTGCAGGTTCTCCTGTTTGGCTAGTTGATATTTTACCCCATGCCTCTGGGTGAGTGCCGAAAAGGGGGCCCTGCCACCCGAGCTGAAAGGGCCAGTGGTGGAGGGTCTGGGCCCGACAGCTGCAGGTTGTCCTGTAGCCGCCTGTGTGTAGCTGTGGTTCCCCTGCTGGGAGGCCACCTTGGTGGGGCCAGGGCTAGGGCCAGGGACAGGCTGAGTGGGTGTGCTGGCTGGTATAGCTCACCTGGTCCCCTCAGGTGCTGGTGGTTTAGGTGTGGGGGTGGTGCCCTTGCCATCCCCAGCTATGGAGGAGGCTGAAGAGGAGCCCTTCCCACTGCCCTTGCCCTGGGTCCCTGATGGGGGGCAGGGAGCAGCTTAGGAGCCCCTCCGGAAGGGTCCTGGCCAAGGGAGACCCCTGGCCTTTCCAACTCCCTGTTAGAGTCCTGCCTGCCCCCACAGTGGGGGATACAGGCTTGTCTACCCCCAGAGAGGGTTGATTGAACTCAGCCTCCAGAGTGAAGGTTGTAGGGACACGTGCCCCTCCTTGGGGGCCTGGCTGGAATCTGCCCTCACAACAGACGCTGTAGGAAGTTCTGCAGGGGTGTCTGCCTCCCCAGAAGGCTCCTGTTCTACCATTGCTTGTCATAAGGGAGAGGGAAACCAAAAAAGAAGAAACAAAAATTGCAGCAGGTCTAGTGAATCCAATAGGGGCAGGCTTGGGCTGTGGGGAGGGGAGCAGGGCGGTGTGGGGAGGAAGGGGGCTAAAGCTCACTGAGCTACAGCCCCATAGGAAATCAGGAGGGATATGCCTGGGGAAGGTAGGGGATGGAGATACACACACAAGGGCTGGGGAGACTCAAGCTGGCTTACTCGGCCACACAACAAACACCAGGGCATTGGGAGTGGATCACAGGACTTACCACGCAAGGGCAAAACACACAGGAGAGGCTGCTGAGGTAGGTATAAGAGATGGCTGGAGTGATGGAGGGGCTTCGTTTGTTGAAGCTCGGTCCAAGAGCCCCTTCAGGTGCCCCACCAGGCACTTAGCAGCAGGGCAGCAGGTAGGAAAACAAGGCACAGGATCAGACACGGTGAGGCAGCTGTGAGGGAGTGCAGGAGCAAACAGTCAATTAGAGAAGTATGCCAGTGCAGGTGTGGTGCAAGGCAGTGCAGCAGGATATCCCTCCTTTCCTGAAGTGGGGGCAGTAGCAGTACAAGCAGCAGCAGCGGTAGCAGCCATCCAGGACAGCCACTCAAGGCATGTTTTAGGTAAAGGTGAAAGTGAAAGTGAAGGTGGGGGGTGGCCTGCCGGGGCAGGCAAGGTGCCCTTAGGCACCAGCAGTGATTTGGGGGAGGGGCCCATAGGCAGTGCAGTCCCCCACCCCAGGCAGTCCTCCGGCCATGGCTTGGCGGTGGGCTGGGCAGCAGGCCAGAACAGGACTGCAGAAGCTGGGGTGTGGCGCAGGGCGATGGGGATGTGGTGGACCCCACCCTGAGGGGGTGGGCAGCAGCATATGGAAGAGAATCCCCCCCGTGAAGGTGAGGTGGCAACAGCAGCAGCCTGAGGCAGGAAAGGTTATGGCCAATTTTCCCCAGAAGCTCCAAAAGCAAGCTAGTAGCAGCAGCAGCCACCACAGCCAGAGGCAGGAAGGGCCATGGCCAACTTCCCCCAGAAGCTCCTGAGAGCATGTAGCCCTGAGCTGCTTTCCAGGGCGGCTTTTTATACTGCTGAGGCGAGGCCAGCACTGGCTGCAGATCTGGAAGGAGCTGGGCAGGGTTATTTTGTTCAAAGTGGCACAACTTGCCCAACACCAAAATGTATGTCCAAGCACGTGCACTGAAGTAAAAATCCCTGGCTCAAATTTGTGCCACTCCTATTTGAGTTGCTTCAAGTACATGTGTGGATGTGCCCCCTGAGGGTATCAGGGGGAGAATATTGGCAGCCTTTTTGCAGTTTCTCTATGTTTGTATTCCAGTATACAAATTCTTAGGTACATAAGTGAATTTACATACCCAAGTTCAATTTACTCCATATTGTTGTAGTCCCTGAAAATCCATTGATGTATCTATTTGGAACAACCACCATTTTACTCTTGAGATTTGAGTCACAAAAAACAAAATAGAGGAAGAGGACCCACCCACCTTCTGTATTAACAGTTTTTCAAGGGACTGGAGAAGAGTGGAATAAGATCAGTTCTCTTAGTGCTTATTGGGATTTTTTTTAATCTTTGTTTTTCTGCATACTGCCACATGCCAGCAAAATATTCTTCAAGGATATATTTTATAGTGAAGACAGTTGTTTCATTGGGCATTAAATCTTACACACACACGCGCGCACTATACATATTGCACAAATCATCTCCACATCATTGAATATGTGCTAGAATTTATCCTGCTAAAAATTCCCTTGATATGGAATCAAATTTACTGATACAAAATTCATTATTATGTTTCCTACCCTATCTGCTTCATTACATAAACTCCAGCTCTTTACTAATCTCTTCAGATGTCTTAAGGAAACTATTAGACCAACACAGATAAACTGACAATGCCAGGCAGCTAGATAATGGAGTTATCTGAAAACACTGCTATTGTATTACATGCGTATAGAAAAATGAAGCAGTGTATGAACTCTAGTTCTGCCATAAAAATCAGTATAGAAATGCCTTGAAAGTCAAAATTATTACTGTATTACCATAATCATGGTATTGTTAGTTTTGAAGGAAGCTATATAATGGCTAAGATGATACGAAAATAGTTACATAAATGTCTTCGCTGAACACAAACATAACATGAAAATGCCACATGAAAAAGGGATAATTAAAAGGCTACACAAATAATGCAAGCAACTGCATTCCTACTTTTGCAAACATACCTATTGAATATGAGTTCACCTACTGCTTGGAATGACCAATCTTTGGGATGTAATTCTCAACTGATGTTGAGGATTGGGTGCTGTATCACAGTCCAAGGTGCACTGTTTGGTTTCCTCGAGCCTTATATTATTGGCTATTAGGTAAAGGTTTCAACCTCAGACTTCAGTGTACTTCAACTCATAAATTTCAGTACTTATAAAAATGATTATGTGGAGTTTCACGTTAATTGTCTCTAATTACATACAGATTAATTTTGCTCTGTTTGTAAATTTAAAGATTGTTTCTTATTGTTTGCCAGTGCTGGAAACTTAGCTTGGAAGCTAAAAGTTAGACTGAGAGAAAACAAAGATTTTGCAAATGGAATTTATGTAATTCCATGGATGATGAATAAAACAATCCAGCTCTCTCTTTCAATGATGCATTGTTTCTTCTAGCTATAGATGTGACTGTTAATATACACTGGTTGCAAATCTTTTGAGTAAACCACTGCCTTATCTGACAAAAAAACAAGAACTTCAGTTAGCAGCATGCTGTTTTACTTCCATGTTGTCCCATATGGAATCAGCAGTAACAGTTTTTAACACTTTAATTCGTATTTTTAGATTCGATGTAAAATAATATTAATAAAATCACAAATTATTTTTACCAATTTAACATTATTAAAATGATAATAAACAATTCATATGGTATTTTACAGCTTTGTTTTATTAATTGTTTTTTTCCTGTAATTAAACTGTATTATTTACAATTACATGTTGCAAATTCAAACTCAGTTTTAAAAAATAAACAATGTAAACATTCTGCTACAGGGAAGTAAAGATACTCAATAATCCAACATTCCACAAAAATTTCACAACTGAAAAATAAAGAAATATAAACCAAAGCTAGCCAATGTACATTTCAAAAGTTAATAAGGAAAGAAAGGATTAGTTCCTCATCTTAGTAATTTCAGGGAAGAAAGAGTATACTTATGTATTTTAAGATTGCAGATTTGAATTTTCCTATATAACTTTAACCAAAGTACACCAGCGTGTCTATCAGTCAAATATTAATATACATTCCGAAATATTCTGAGGCATATTTTTTAAGTTAAGGGTGTTATTTATATGCTACTCTTGGAACATTTGAAAATCACTGGGCTGAAGCAGGAGGACATCAGAAAACCTTTAAAAAACAACCCATTAAGATCTTTTCTTTAAAAAGATTCCTTTCTACTCCTCAACAAATAAGATAAATTCTAAATTCATAGTAGCTGTAGGGTTAATTTACAACATACTTAATGGACAATGAATTAGAAATTTTATATTTACAATATCTCTATTATAACAAGACTGTAACAGTGTACATTAAAGTCATAAATAGGACTAGTTTACCCCTGGAAAGGTAGAAAGATCTGTCATAGATTCTGTAAACACTGAGGGTGCATATAGATGTTTGGGGAGGTTAGGGGGAGGTGAAATCATGTTAAAATAGCCACCTGCTCTAACTTAGTTCACCTGGATGCAGACCCTACACTTAACATATCTAGTTAAGTGGATCTAAGTGCAAATTGTTCAGTATTTCCAGGAAGGTTAGATCAGTCTAAAAACAGCTGACCTGATCTAAGTTAACCCTACCTCCGAGGTAATCTAACTGAGATTGGGTTGGCCATTTTTAGACTGATCTAACTGTCCCAAATTTATGTTCAGTTCCCAGCACAGCCCCAGGGCTGGGAAAGTCCAGCCTCTGGCCTCAGCCCCAGGACTGTGCTTTTCCTACTCCCCTGGGCACTAGCATATTTTTATCCCCCACCCCCTCA
>NW_017728994.1:41732495-41732718 GCF_001723915.1 Gavialis gangeticus | reverse complement strand
AGTTGCTCCTAGTGCCAGTTTTATCATCATTCGTCAATGCCATTCAGGCACGACCGGGGGGGTAGGTTGACAGTGCAGGGGGAGGGGGCGTTGTTCATTTAGGGGTGGGGGGTCAGGGAACTAAAAACCCCTGGTCCAGGGAGTAGGGTAGAGTCCCTGACCTCCCAAATCTCCACATGGACCCCACCTGCTCCCCCAATCTCCTGATCCCCCCATGGGCACC
>NW_017728994.1:41730748-41732471 GCF_001723915.1 Gavialis gangeticus | reverse complement strand
CCCACCCAGACCCTGCTAACCCCCCAGTCCTCCCAATCCCTTCCACAGACACTGCCTGCCCCCCAATCCTCCTAATCCATTCCATGCATTCCACTTGCCCCCCTCACTGCACCAGCTGCTACAGGTTGCTTGCATCCTTGATTTACCCAGCCCCTCTACTAGTCCCACCATCCCAACTTAGATCAGGTGGCCATTTTTAACTTGAACTAACCTCCCCAAATATCTGTATCCAGACTAAACTTTATTGCCCAACCTGCATTCATAAATGATCATTTTTCCCAGGACAGCCACCACATGGTTGCTTAGATTTAAACACTATTTACTAGTGACAGACCAAAGAAACTAAGTAGATCCACACAGATAAAATGTTGTTTGGATATGGGTGAAGGTATACAGCAAGAGAAAACTCCGTGTTGGGGATTTCTGAAGAATGAATGCCAGTTTGATGCACGGCTTCATTTATTGATTGCAAATTTATATAAGGCATCTGGATAGGATACCCTGTGACCTGGAAAAATATAATATTACAGTTATAGCTACAATTTGAAATGTTTATTCTGTAAACAAAACTACATCTTTATCCACAGTACCTTTGCAGTTAATTTGCATTTACATATAAAAATCAGTACCATGAATTGATTAGAGTTTGTAATAAAGAATGATAATTCCCTTATGAGTCCTTCACAGTCCATCTAGTTATTAGACAACTAATTTTTCAGTTATCAAATGTATTTTCTCTTTGAATAGTCCCTTCATTGTGAAGATTATATTGTACACATTTTTATCATATTACAAAGTTGTACTGTAAAAATTGTATTGTCTTAAGGAACTCCCTCAGGCAGCAGGCTGGACTAGATGACCTCTGGAGGTCCCTTCCAGCCCTACTTCTCTATGACTCTATAATTGAGAAATAAATTATTGTTCCTTTCTCGTATTTTTGTTGTTATAAAATCAGATGATACAATCCTACCCTCACTCCAGTCAATGAAAAGTTTGCTTTTGACTTCAGTTGGGCCAGAATTTCATCCAGAATGTTCCAGCTAGCTGTTTTATTTAGGTAAGTGAAAAATAACTTCATATCAATCAGAAGTTGAATGCCAAAATGAATGCTAATTTACATATATCTTGGTGTTTTATTCTTGTTTCAGGCAAATTTTAGGTATATAAATGCACCATTCTACATTTTTATATCATAATTTATTTCTATAAAAATACAGGGAAAAATTCTCAAACCACGTGTCTATTTATGTTGGATAAAACAGGCCATCTTCTGCCTGAGAGAAATTCACTCAGTGCAGACGCTGTGGAGACAGATGTAAGAGTATTCTAAAGACCCCCTGGCAATTTCTCACATAGTGGTAAGGAGCAGCATGATGGTGGTAGAACAATAGCGTGCAACACTGCAGCCAGTGCAGAATAGGGAAACTAAAGTGGCATTATACGCCTCTGCAGCCTCTGTAACAGCACAGAACTGTTTGGTAGGGCTGTGTGAAGCTTTGGTAGCTGATTCAATTTGGAGGACATTCGGCCCGATTCAGGGACCAAATCTCCAAATCTGAATTGAATTGGGAGTCCAAGTAAAAGCTCCGAATCGATTCGAAGCATCTGAGTCAATTCGGAAAAGCTTCAGAAAAGATTTGGACAAGTCAGAAACTCAGCCATAGACTAAACAGGTAGCTGACAGCTGCATCCAGATGGTAAGTCTGTTGGGGTTGGGGGAAGT
>NW_017728994.1:41730309-41730657 GCF_001723915.1 Gavialis gangeticus | reverse complement strand
GGAGGGTTGGGATGCAGGTGTGGCAGTGCTCAGAGTGGGGGCTCTGCCCTACAGCCATTTGCCCAGCCGGTGCAGGGGGGGAGGGCAGGATGTGGGTGTGGCTCACTCCAGGCGGAAGGGGGCAAGCAGCAGCAGGGCATAGCCTCCACTCCTGGCGCTGATGTAGGTGTGGCAGCACTGGGAGTGGGGGCTATGCCCTGCTGCCACCCAGAGCAAGCCATGCCTGCGAGCCACACTGCTAGGCAAGCAGCAGCAGGGCATAGCCCCTGCGGCTCCCCCCACTGGGGCAGAAGAAGGCACAGCTGGAGGAGCTGCAGGAGAAGCCCCCATGGCTGCCCTGCCCTGCCC
>NW_017728994.1:41729762-41730299 GCF_001723915.1 Gavialis gangeticus | reverse complement strand
AAAAAAAAAAAAAAAAGACAAAAGCCCCACATTTACCAGCTATAGCAGGGGCTGTGGGGACTCTGGGGGCTCCTGGAAACCCCCACTCCCTAACTGCCCCTCCGGCCTGGCCCTGCCCCCAATGGCTGCCTTGCCCAGCCTCCCAGCAATTAAAAAACAGCCCCGCCCTCACCATCTCTGGCAGCAGTGACCAGGGCCTCTGCGTGTTCACGGCAGCACCCCACCATGCAGCATGGGGGAGTTGGGGGCAGTGGAGATGAACCCCCCCCGGCACCCGCACAGCAGCTGCTCCATGGTATGGGTGCAGCATGGCTTGGCAGAGTGCTATGCATTGTCTGGTAGCTGGGGTGGTTCCACCTGTCAGATGGAACCCAGCAGTGCTCAGCCCCAGTGGCCCCAGCTCCCAGGCAGCATGCAGTGCCCTACTGAGGTGCACTACACCTGAGCCATGAGGCAGCTGCTGTGCAGGTGCCAGGCGGGGAGGGGCGATCCCCGCTGCCCCCCAACTGCCCTGCGCTTGGGGGGGGGGGGGGGGGG
>NW_017728994.1:41716212-41724762 GCF_001723915.1 Gavialis gangeticus | reverse complement strand
GGGGGGCTTTGCCATGAGTGTCCAGAGGTCCTGATCCCCGCTGCCAGAGCCGGTGAGTGCAGGACTTTTCTTTTTCTTTTTTTTTTTTTTTAAAGTTCCAGGAGGATGGGGCCAGGCAGGGCAGCCATGGGGGCTTCTCCCATGGCTTCTCCCACCCAGGAAGAGGGAGGCCAAGTCGGAGGAGCTGCCCAGCTGTGCCTGCTTCTCCCCAGATGATCCAAATCTCTCCAAATCAGCACCGAATCTTCCAAAGCTGATTCGGCAGAATCGATTCAGTACAGTGATCCAAATTGAATCATTGTCCTCCAAATTGGTCAAATCCGAATCAAATACTTCCCTATTTGCACAGGCCTACTGTTTGAGCACAAAAGTGGCTTAAAAACACTTTAGTCTCCCCCCCTCCAATTGTTTACTATGTCTTTTAGAGCTGTAGCACAGATTCTCACTCAGGGAGAGTGAAAATATGATATATGAATTATGAAAATATTTAAAAATAATTTTTTTTAAAGAGTCTTAATTTAATGTTTTTAAATATATATATATATATATAGCAGCTGCCTGAGGGAGCTCCCCACTTGCTGCTGCCACCACCACCACCTGCAGGAGCTTGCTGTACCCCCCCAGCCTCCAGGGACACACAGCATTCATGCCTCCATGGCTGTAGTTATATAAGTGTCCCAGGAATTGAACCCAAGTCTCCTATGTGGTAGACAAGGATTCTACCACTGAACCACAGGGGACCCCTAATATTTAACATACTGAAGATTTTAAGTGAAAAGTTTATATGTTCCAGGTTTTCTTTGGATTTAACTAAGCTAGAAAAAGGGGAAAACAGGACTTCATACAAGTTAAACAGGTATAGATGACCAGAGATCCAGATTTTCCTTTGCCATGGAAAAACACAGGAAAACTCATCAGGGGAGACCAGTGGGAATTGGGTGAGGCTCTGTTGCCCCGGGCACCACCTGGGGTTACTAGGAATTGTTAGAGAGAAGATTCAGGCTGTACATCAGGAGATACTACTTTACAGTTAGGGCTGCCAGACTCTGGAATGGATTCCCAAGGGAGGTGGTGCTCTGTCCTACCTTGGGTGTCTTCAAGAGGAGGCTGGACAGATATTTGGCTAAGGTGTTATGACCCCGGCACTCATTCCCGCCTGGGGCAGGGGGTCAGACCTGATGATCTGTTTAAGTCCCTTCTGACCCTAACCACTATGAAACTAAGCACTATAAAAACATGGATTTTCTCCTTTAAGAGTGAAAAATGCAGATCTTCTCCTGTAAAATAACAGATTTTCTACTTTAAAAGAAAAAAGCAGGGCTGCAAGAGGCTGCTTGGGGCTGGGAGGAGCAGAACACAGTGGGGGCACCATGTGCTTGTACATGGGCACACATGCATGTCAGCCAGGCAGGGTGGTGGAAAGCAGCCCCCACAGCTCCCTCCAGGTAAGTCTATGGGGATCAAGAGGGCACAGGTGATGTATTAGGAGTCGAAGGGGCACAGGCCACCCCCAGATTTTTGTGCCCACAGCGGGGCACAGGGCATGAGGCTGCTTCCAGGCTGGACCAGCTTCAGGCAGGAGCTGCCTCCATGGCACAGTGGGTAGGATCTAGCATAGGAGGGAGCACTGTGTTGCCATGGCCATCCAGGTGAGGTTCCCCCTACCCACCCAGAAGCAGCAGGGACCACAACTCTGCACCACTGCTGCTGTGCCTCTCCTTGGTGGCCATGGCAGTGTAGCAGTCTTTCCTGCACTGAGTCCCACTCACTGGGCTGTGAAGGTGGCTCCTGGCTGGAACTGTTCTGGGTTGGCTGGTCTGGCACCCCCCCACACACGCATCACCTGTGCCCTCCCCATCCCCTCACATGTGACCTGTGCCCACACCCCCTTTCCTACACACCCCCCCTCTTCCTCATACATTGGCTGGGGGAGGCAGCAGGTTGGAAGTAAGGGGCACCAGCAGGGCTGAAGTATGGGAGCCTGTTGATTGGGAGTGAGGGGCACCAGCAGAGTCAGGGGGCTGTAGGTTGGGAGTGAGGGGCACTGGTAGGGCCAGGGAGCTGTGGGTCAGGGGTGAGGGGCACTGGAAGGGCTGGGGGTTTGGGGAGATGTGGGCTGGGCGTGAGGGGAACTGGCAGGGCCAGGGGAGTGTGGGCCAAGAGTGAGGGGCACCAGGAGGATTGGGGGGCTATGGTTTGGGAGTGAAGGGCAATATGGAATAAGCAGTGGCAGGGCATGAGCATATAAGGGATGCTCTGTGCCACAAAGCAGTGGGAGGGACAGCCTCAGCTGGACCCATGTCCTGGTGAGCAAAGGGGGCAGGGGGAGTTCCAATTTGCCATATAAAAAAACCAAAATCAAATGCCAAAAAATATAGATATTTAGAATTTATTTTATTATTATGATTGAGGTAGTGGTAAGCTTTCAAATGCTTTAAAATTATAAATATATCCAAAACCCATTGTGTTCAACTGATACTTATAAATATAGTGACATTTCATTTTAATCACATAAAATTGTGGAATTTGGGTTTTTAAATCAGAAAATTTGTGATTTTTATCAGAGAATTTTTAAACAGATAAAACCAGGATCCCTGCAGACGACAGATTTTGCCAACATTTTTCATCTCTGTAACCATTTTATAGCTTCATAATGTTGGTAGCAATTACTGGGTTGGATGGATATTTCTAGAAAGGTATCAAAATATCTGCTCCTGGAGGGACTGGAGCTGAAAGGCAAAGCACCCCACCTTCTCTTCAGACCATGGTCTATAGAAGCAAAAGGCCCCCTGTACTTTCTCCAGACGAGTGTGACCTTGGTCCCAGGGAAGTTGGGGACTGGGAGGAGTCAAATGTTAGGGAAGTGTACAGATGTTCATTTTTCTGGGATAAACTCTCCCTGAAGTGACCTCTGCCAGTTTGGAGATGGTTCTCTCACAGAACCACTATTTTTATTCTGAAAAAAACTGTGAATGTCTGTACACTCATGCTTTCTACCAGGAAAGCTGTGATTCTCCCAGTAGAAACATAATATCTGCATGTGGTTTTTGTGTTATTTCAGAGTAAATATTTCAAACCTGCATTTAGAATATTTGTATTTCCTATATTTAAAAAAGGTATATTAGCTACATCTGTTTGGTATGACTTTATCTCATTCGACCCAGGAAAAATTTAGGACCTGATTCTATTCTACCTCTTAGGTATCTAAGTGGCACTTAAGCATTTAATTTGGTCAAGACAATAACTGTTAGACTTATGGTTAGGATGAAGGCATGTTACAAAACTAAGTCACAAAAAACACTGTGAATGAAAAGAACCCAGCCACCTTTTACACTCATGATTTTTCAGGGACATAAGCACACTGGAATAGGATCACATTTAAACAGTGAAACAGGATGTGGTCTTTCATATTTTTTTGAACTGTGACATCTCAAAAATAACACTTCAGAATTTAAGGTGCTCAGTCTGCAGTTAAGTGCTAAATTTTGACCACTGGTCTCTTTATCAGATTATGGTTCAATCTCTTTATCAGCCCAAATTCATCTTCCTAAAGCATTATACACTTGTAAGACTAGTTTGAAGTCAGACACAAGGTAGAGCAGGGTGGTCTCTTGGAGACTACCTGGTTCACAGAGGTATAATAAGCATTTACTTGACAAAGTAGGTTGCTACCTATGAAAGCTCAGCTTAGTTGGTCTCTAAGCCATTCTGCCCTAACTTCTGCCTGTCATGTAGCTAGAAATAAAGCAGTAATGTTCAAAAGAGGAACATCAGGAGAGAATTTTCAAATGTGAGATCAATTAGAAGTTGCATTCTGACAAACATAGTTTTCCACATGTTATGTCAAAATAATAATTAGGGACAGATGTAAGCTTACAGCTCTTGTTTGGAATATATAAAGTTACGGTTTTGTTTTCTTATATAGCTGGTCATTATTATATCCTTGTTTATAATTAGGTTGCAAAGGTTAAAAAAAAACTATTAAAAGATGTTTGATAATTTTATAGGCATCTGTAATTATTTTCATAGCTATTTATACATACGTTGCCTTCCTAATATATACATAATTTCTAATACTAAGTGACACTTTTTACTTTTATAGCCATAGTTTAACGTCTTTTAATATTGTTGGTAATTTCAATAACATAATATAAATACTAACCCAATAACGTTCCAGTAAACTTTCCAATTCATTTTCTTCTTTGTCTGTAACAGTGGTCCTATGTCTAAGTTCTAACTTAGGAAGCATTTGCCTTAGGAGAGCAGTGCATTGCCGATGCCACCTAGTTGGTTGTTGAAATCGCCACTCCATTATTTTATTTTTTAAGGTCTTTTCAATCCTGAGATAAAGGTTACAAGGTGTTTCAGTAGTTAAATTTAACAAAATGCCAGGGACCCATTAAACTGAGTTTTTGGTTGTAGCTATGTTGATCTAAGGACATAGGCAGGCAAGGTTCCTTGAGTAGATGTGATATCTTTTATTAGACCAACTGAGTAGTTGGAAAAAAGTTCTTAGCAAGCTTTCGGGCACAGTCACCCTTCTTCAAGCATAGGAAGTCCCTGCTGTTCTGAGACTCCACGGAATTAAAGAAGCTAAAAGTGTGACAGGATGTCAGTGAGCATGCTAATTAGTGTACTCCAACCAGACTCCACATTTTGTGTATCAGGATCTTTGTGCTTCAGAATAGCAGCAGGGACACTTTAACTAGTTGGACAAGCTTTAGTTAAACCACCCCTACCACCATTTAGATGTGCAGGGACATGGATACAAGAGACACTGTGGGCGCTTTCATTAGAGCGGCACTTCCCTCGCCCCCCAGAGCACCTGTAAAAACACCTCCAGTGTCTGTCCAGTTTAGCTAAAAAAGAAAAGGCTGGTATTTGGAGAATTGAGATTTGAGGGAATTCTGCTAGCAGGTAATTCTGAGAAGATAAATTGTGTTAGGAAAGCAAAGGACCATAGAACAGATTTCCTGAAGTGCTGACCAAACTCAGATCCGAATAAGGACATGTGCTTTTAATATTTAAAAAAGTTCATACCTGTTCTGGAGTTCTTCCACCATGCTTTTGCTAGTAGGGGTGTAAAGTATTTCTTTTGGCTGAAATGGTATAAGAGATATTTTTAGGTGCCAAACATATATCTCAGATATAGTCAGAAATTTGGCCTAATCTTCAATGGAGTATAACCGTAGTGCAAGCTGTTCAAAGAGAATCAGCAATTTTCAGCCTAGGAGGATCACCCCACTGGCCAAGAGGCTTCTATATTTTCCCTACTGCTGACGGAGCGTATGGTTGGAAGGAATGATCATGGCAAAAACTTCCATATAGTGCACGAAACCTTCATTGTAATTAGTGTCCTTTGGAGCTGTTAAGGGTGCATAAATCAGAGTACTTATGAGGTTCTTCTAATGTATGCCTGAAGAATGAGTCCTGTACATAACAGTCATATGATCAGAGCAGGGACAAGATAAGCTTTCTTCTGTTACCTTGGCATGTAAACACAGTCCTCCCATAATCCTTCATTTACATGGCATGAGCATCAGCAGTAGACAATGTTATGACCCATTTGCTTGTATTGCTTTAGTTCAAACAAGCAAGTGCCTCTCTCAGCCTACCTTATTTGCTTTTGTTACCAAAAGGTTACAAGATTAATCTCAAACCTTCTCCTTGGATCTAGCTACTAAGGCACATCCCAAATCTTTTTACTAGAAAGTCATTCCCAAAGTACATACACTCAGATGAAGTAACTAGTCACCTGCTCCTGGATCAACATAGTCCACATTACCTTTTCTCAGCAGGATCAACTGCTGTTTACAGTGCTGTTTTCAGGCAAATGGTCAATTTGTTAGGGTAAGTTATTAGTAACTGTGGTCTTTTGAAACAAACATAACAAGTGATAATTATTGCTGTGATTTATATTAACTGAGATTAGAATTTGAAGAAGTTACCTGTACAGTTGGTGTTATTTTGTGTTGATAATTGTATGGCAGCAACTGTTTCCAAAACCCTTCCTTTGAAATGTCAAAGTTTACATACATTGGTGAACTGTTTCTCTGCATGTTGAACCAGACCTATCAAAACATCAATGTAAAATTTGATTAACAATCTAAAATGTGGCTTTAAATTAAAAAATGTAAAATGAAATATATTATAAAATAGTATCTTTAATTTTAGATGAGTCTACACAGGGCCAGATTGTATAAAGGCACTGATATTGGAAACACCTAAAGAAATCAAATGGAAAATGTATACACAGAAGACTTGCAAGAAATGTGCCAATTATGATTATCAATTACAAAATATGAAAGTGAATGATATATTAGTAAAGTCAATGGGATAGATTAATCTAGTCTGACCCCACTATGTGTTGTACTGGATTTCATAAATAGAAACTTCTGTTCTAAAACAGAAATCTAGTTCATGTATAGATAGGTTTGAAAAGAATGCAGTCAGAGCTTTTATATGTTAATTTCAAATGTCAGTCTATGGAATATTTCCCCCCTAAATCTATTATATTGAAACGGTTTTCAGATAAACACGCACATCAGATTTCACCAGTATCTAATGTTATGTAGCTCCTTAGTAGGAAAGAACTGATTAATTACTTCTGTATATTTGTTAGGAGTTCATTCAGGGATCAAATACAGAATAGACATTACTATATTAGAATGAACTCTTATACACAAACAAATACTATGGGTGGGCAAAACGGGCCCTATTCGATTCAGATTCAGCCGGAATTGGAGACAATGATTCGATTAGTTCATTCGGATCACTGTCCCCAATTTGAGTCAGCCAAATATGAATCTGAAGATTCGATGCTGATTCGGAGAACCAGTGATTCGGACATAGACACAGCTTTAAATGTTTTCTCTACATACCTTGAGGTACCAGGCGTGGCTCATGAATGCTGTGATCCTGGGGCAGATGGAGCATCTCACAGGAGCATGGGGGGGAGCCCCACGTGCTCAGCAGTGAACCTGGAAGTGAACCGGAAGTACTTCTGGTCCATTTCCAGGTCCGCCAAGGAGAGCGCAGGGCCCCCCCTCACCCCCATGGCTCAGTTATTGGCTGCAGGGGGACCCCAGGTTCCCCCCCAGACCCAGGAGGCACCAGGCACCGAGCCGGAGGTACACAGGGGAGGGGGGCCCGTGCTCTCCCCAGTGGACCAGAAGTGCGTCCACTTCTGGCCCTGCTGCCAAGAGTGCTGGGTAGCCCCCTGCACTTCTGTAGGACACTCCATGAGCCCAGGCATCGCAGCATTCATGAGTCACCTGCTACCTAGAAGTATGTAGAAAAAACATTTAAAGCCGTGTCCATATCCTAATTGCTTAATCTTTCCAGATCTCTCTGAATTGATTTGGAAGATTCCGATTTGATTCACAGAGATTAAAGGGTCCTCTGATTCTATGTGGATTCACAGATTTAGCCACCAAATTGAGCCAAATCTCCGCCAAATCAAATCAGGACCTGAAGCTTCACACAGCCCTAATAAATACACATGTACATATACACACACACAATATCCGAATGACTGCCCAACAAAAATACAGTAGTAATTCATCAATTATTTCATATTAATAGGTAGATTGTACAGTACAGATCATTTTATGTTAACTCCACTCAGTTTGCTGCTAAAACTGTTTTCTTAGCTACCAATTAATATTTCTCTTTAAGATGTTAGGAACTCCTTATGGAAAAATGTTTTTCTCACTGAAGTCAAGATTCAAAACAACACAGAATGAAGCATATACTTGAAGAGTTCTGGTGTATAGACCTGAGATGCTTAGAATATTTAAAATGAAATAAAATTAATGTTAAAACACTCTCACACAATCAACTTTCATTCAGTAATTTGAAAACTGTTTAATGAATTCTTGATCACAGTACCTAAATTTGTGCTAATCTCATGCTTCATCATGGTAGTAGAATTTCTTCATTTACTTATTTCAATTTTTGAGAAATAGCATGCAATTAAAGTAACCTAATCTCCACTTTCATAAAAGGTATAAAATCATAACAGACTTTTGGGAGGGTCACCACAATATTACACATTTTAAGTTATACTAAAAATACTGAAACACAAGGCCTGAGAAGAACCTCATTATTTTTTTTAAATGTTCAGTATCAACAAACTTTGAAATAATTCTAAGTATTTATCAAAGAAGCAAAATATTCATAGAATCAAAGAACCATAGGACCAGAAGGGACCTGTAAGATCATCAAGTCCAGTCCCCTGCCCTGGGCAGGAAGTTATTGGGCTCAGACAAGCTCAACAAGTTGCCTGTCCAGCCTCATCTTGAACACCTCCACCAAACTTGCAGTGCAGGGAGATAATTAGACCCCTGGATATCCAGGGGTCTAAAAAAAGGGAAGTTTAAGAAAGCAGGTCTGGGTCCTCCATGGAGATGCTTTGGCTGCCAGAGTGTCTCTATGCTTGGCCCTTCACCCTGGTGCTGGTGAGTAAGATGTCAGGGGGCTAGAGGAGGGGGGAGGGAACCATGGCATGGACCCCCAATGGCCCCGCCCACACTCCCAGCCCCCCCAAAC
>NW_017728994.1:41709900-41710305 GCF_001723915.1 Gavialis gangeticus | reverse complement strand
AGGGGGTGGTAGCCCCTGTCGGGGTCATTTGGCCCCAGTTGGGGGGCTATAACCATTGTGTGGGGGCTGAATCTCCTGTTGGGGGCCTGTACCCCTTGTTTGGGGGTTGAACCCCCTGTTGGGTGGGCGAACCCCCTGTTGGGGGGGGCATAGCCTTTGTGTGGGGGCTGAATCCCCTGCTGGGGGCCCATACCCCTTGTTTGGGGGATGAACCCCCTGTTGGGGGGGAACCCCTTGTGTGGGGGCTGAATCCCCTGTTGGGGGGCTGAACCTTCTGTTGGGGGCCCATACCCCTTGTGTGTGGGTTGAACCCCCTGTTGGGGGGCTGTAACCCTTGTGTGGGGGCCATCACCCCATAGGAGGGCAGCAAAATATATATTCATGAATTCATGAAACATGTATTTA
>NW_017728994.1:41703348-41704900 GCF_001723915.1 Gavialis gangeticus | reverse complement strand
CTCCTGGACAAATGGGGCCAGGAGGACATGCTTTGACAGTTTAAGGCAGGTCACCACACCCAGAACATCTTCTGGGTGATAGCTGCCCAGATGGCCAGGCAGGGGGCACAAATGGCAGTACTGCCACACAAAGGCCAACCCTGGAACCACAGTCCACTGGCAGCTGGCCCAGAGAGGCAGATGTCTCTATTGGCTCTGCAGTCCTCATCCGAGTCTGGCAGGTGCACAGAAGGCCACAGCCAGGCAGCAGCCCCCACTGCCAGACTGCTGCAGTGGGTAGAGTTTGCAGGGAACTCTCAGGGTTGCTTCAGCAGTCCAGCTGGCACAAGGGAGGGTGGATTTCAATGAGGTAAGGAGAATAGTTGGGAAGGCACTGAGGTCCCGGAGGGGAGAGGAGTCGGGTGTCCAAGAAGAGCGATCATTCCTTAAGGAGACAATCCTCCAAGCCCAAAGGGAGGTAATCCCAATGCAGATCAAAGGGGGCAAGAGAGAGCAAAAGCCCCCATGGCTAACCAAAAGCATACGGGAATGTCTCTAAAAAGGAGAAGTACACCCAGTGAAAGGGAGAGGCCATCACCAGCGAGGACTATACCTCGGTTGCTCGGGGCTGTAGGGGGGCGGTCCGGAAGGCCAAGGCGGATGGAACTGGGACTAGTTGCCTAGATCAAGGACAATAAGAAAACCTTTTTTGAATACATAGGGGGTAAAAAGAAGGTACCGGGTAATGTGGGGCCTCTGCAGGACACGATAGGAAATCTGGTCATCTCACCAGACAGCAAAGCTAACCTATTTAACAATTTCTTTGCCTCCATTTTTCTGAGCAGGGACCGGGTCACCCCCCCCACTGGAACCCCCATAGGACCCAAGGGAGGCACACCCAGGCCTAGGGTCAGTGAGGACCTAGTCAGGGAACTTCTGGAGGGACTAGACGTATTTAAATCAGCAGGTCCTGACGATCTCCACCCCAGACTGCTGAGGGAATTAGCAGAGGTCATTGTGGGACCCCTGGCATGGCTTTACGAACACTCATGGTGCTCTGGCATAGTGCCAGAAGACTGGAAAAGGGCCAATGTGGTTCCCATTTTCAAAGAAGGGAGGAAGGAGGACCCAGGAAACTATAGGCCAGTCAGTCTTACCTCGGTCCTGGGTAAGCTTTTTGAGAGAATTATCCTGGCGCATGTCCGCAAGGGGACAGCAGGGGAGATTATGCTGATGGACAATCAGCATGGGTTCATTAGAGGCAGGTCCTGTCAGACCAACCTGGTGGCTTTCTATGACCAGGTCACAAAATCCTTAGATGCAGGGGTAGCAGTGGACGTAGACTTTCTGGACTTTAGGAAGGCCTTCGACACTGTCTCTCACCCCATTCTCATTAAAAAATTAGGAGATTGTGGCATCGACACCTACACAGTCAAATGAGTCACTAGTTGGCTGGAGGGCCACACCCAGAGAGTGGTGGTGGATGTGTCTTATTTGATCTGGAGGGATGTGGGCAGTGGGGTTCTACAGGGCCCAGTCTTCAGGCCTGCACTGTTCAACATCTTCATCAGAG
>NW_017728994.1:41674266-41698348 GCF_001723915.1 Gavialis gangeticus | reverse complement strand
GGGGTCAGCAGGGCAGGCCCTATGAGGAGAGGCTAACGGACCTGAACCTGTTCAGCCTCCACAAGAGAAGGCTAAGGGACGATCTAGTGGCCATTTACAAACTAGGCAGGGGGGACCAACAGGCAGTGGGGGAGTCCCTGTTCCCCCGAGCACTACCAGGAGTGAATGGAAGTAACGGTCACAAGCTGGCAGAGGGTAGATTCAGGCTGGATATCAGGAGGCTCTACTTCACTGTCAGGTTGGCTAGGATCTGGAACCAACTTCCAAGAGAAGTGGTGCTGGCTTCTACCCTGGGGGTCTTTAAGAGGAGGCTAGATTGACACCTTGCCAGGGTAGTTTGACCCCAGTACTCTTTCCTGCCATGGCAGGGGGTTGGACTTGATGATCTGCTCAGGTCCCTTCCGACCCTACCAACTATGAAACTATGAAGGGGTAGTGTCCCCAGGTACCAATTGGCTGGGCCCCAAAACTCCCGAGAGCTAGTAGCCCTGAGCTACTTGCCAGGGAGGCTTTTTATACTGCCTGGACCAGGACAGGGCAGCTTTTTATACTGCTGGGGACAGCACAGGTGCTGGCCCTGGGCTCTAGCTCCCCCTGGCTAAAGGTCTCGGAGGAGCCAGGCAGAGTTATTTTGCCCCAAGTGGCACAATTTGCTCAAGAAACAAAGTTCATGTCTGAGCACGTGCACTGAAGCAAAAAGCCCCAGCTCAAATCTGCACCACTTCTATTTGAGCTGCTGCAAGCGCATGTGTTTGCATGTATGGACGTTTATGTCCATTTGTCCTCATCCTCCCTTCAGATGCCTTCTTGAAGAATATCTCTCCTAGTTCTTGTTGCTTACCCCGATGTACTTGTTGGCAGCTATCAAGTCACCGCTCAGCTTTCTCTTATTCAAACAGACCCAGTTCCCAGAGTCTCTTCTCATAAAGCCCACCTTCCATACCCTTGATCATATGTGTGACCCTTCTTTGTACCCTCTTGAGCTTATCCACATCCTTCTTGAAGGTCAGTGCCTATAACTGGACACAGTACTCCAGCTGAGGTCTCGCTAACGCAGAACAGAGAGGGAGGAGCACCTCCTTGGATCTATTGGCCACACATCGGCTGATGCATGCCAGAGTTCTATTTGCCCTTCTGGCAACCTCATCACACTGTTGATTCATATTCATCTTCCAGTCGATCGTGACCCCAGGTCTTGTTCAGATGCTGTTCCAGCCAATGGACTACCACCCATTGTGCAGTTATGGTGAGGGTTCTTTCTATCCAGACGAAGGACTTTGCACTTCTCATTGTTAAACCTCATCTGATTTCATTCCGCCCATGAATCCAGTCGGTCAAATTCATCCTGAATCTTTGCCCCATCCTCTGGTATGCCTGGGTTTCCCCACAGCTTGGTATCATCTGTGAACTTAATCATTGAGCTTGCCACCCCCTCATCCAAGTTATTAATAAATATATTAAAGAGCACAGGTCCAAGCACCAATCCCTGGGGGACACCACTGGAGATGGGCCTCCATTCCATCGATTACAACTCTCTAGGAGTTGCTTCTAAGCCAGTTGTCCACCCACTTCACTGTAGACTGGTCCAGCCCAGTACCCTCCAGTTTGACTGAGAGAATCTAATTGGAAACAGTCATAGGCTTTACTGAAATCTAAGAAAATGATGTCAATCTCATGTCACTCATCCAGATGGCCAGTTACTTTGTTGTGGAAGGACACTAGGTTAGCCAGGCATGATCTACCCTCAAAAAAGGGTTGCACCCCATCCAAGCTTGTGATTGATGGCCTCCTTAACACATTTTTAAAAGATTTTACCCAGGACTGAAGTCAGGCTGACTGGTCTGTAGTTTGCTGGGTCACCCCTCTTCCCTTTTTTAAAGATGGGCACCACATTGGCTCTCTTCTAGATGTCCAGAACCACTTCTGAATTCAACGATTCTTCAAATAGCTTGGCCAGTGGTGCTGCTATAAGCTCAGCCAGTTCTTTCAGGACTCTCGGGTGCAGGTTATCTGGCCCAGCAGACTTGAAAGCATTCAAGTGTTGTAGGAGATCCCTCACCTGTTCAGGACTGATTTAATGTTATCTGTCTTCTCCTCATTCCCCGGGCCTGTGGTCAGGCAAACAGCTCCCGTTTGGTTTCAGGAATACTGACGTGAAATATGTATTTAGGAGTTCTGTCTTTTCCTGGGAATCAACTGTGGGCTGCCCCTGAGCATTCAGTAGGGGGCCCACAGTAGATCCCAATTTTTTCTTGCTCCTATGTATCTGTAAAATGACTTTTTGTTGTCTTTTATGCTGGTTGCCAGCTTGATTTCCATGCCTGCCTTAGCTGTCCTTGTCTCATTTCTGCAGTCCCTGCTGATATAGACGTATTCCTTTCTGGTATGGAACCATAGGCTCTGTCTGGGTGCGGGCCTCTGAGGTACCAGGGGGCGGAGGGTGGTCCATCCAGGACAGGACGCCTGGGTGTGTGGTGTGTAGCAACCATATTGCAGGGCAAGCTCTGGTCACACAGTTCCCCAGATGTTTGCATACATGGGAGACCAGGTGGGTGTTATTGCACCCAGTGATCTTCACCAGCTGCTGCGGCTTGGCAGGCAGGTTCGAGCAGCTGCCTGTAGGGGGATCTCACAGCTACCCGGCTTGCCAAGCAGCCAGGGGGATTCCCCGGGTCCCTACAGAGGGGGGTTGAGGGAAGGGTTGATCCCTCGTCCCCTTTACCTGATGTCCAGCACCAGAGGACTATCCTCAGTGTGGGGGGGCTTCTGCTGCCTGGAGGTGCAGTAGGCAACTCCTGTGCCATGTGTGGGGCAACCAGGAGGCGACTCAGGAGCAAAAATGCCCTACTGATAACCCTTTTGCATGCCGTTCCGCACAAATTCCTATGCTAACTCAGGCGCATTGGGCCCAGAGTGAGCCTGTTTGCATGGCTCCCTGGGGGCTGGGCTAAGCAGGAGCTGGGGGGGCATGACTCTCCTCGGCTCCATTCAGCTGGCCCCTCTAGCTAATGACCACACACCGTGGGCCCCACTTACCTCCCAGCTCCACAGTGGGGGTCAGGTTGGGGTCTGCTGGAGGGGTCTGCCGGAGGTCTTTGCTCTTAGGGGCACAATGGGCTTGCACCCACACATTTCCCACCAAGATCTGGTCCTAACTGAAGAAAAACTTCAATTGGGACCTTTGAAAACCTTTAAATCTCGAGGCTCATAGCGAGTCTTGCAAGATCTCATGATGCACAGGATTACAGCACTCGCTTGCAGGGACCAGCTACCAGCCTGTCCCACTGGAGAAAGGGGCCAGTAAGTACCCCCCCTTCCCCAAACTCTTGCACTAACTCACACACACCAGACCCAGAGCGCACCTGGTTGCACGGCTCTGGTCACATAGTTCCCTGGGGGCTGGGCTAAGTAAGAGCCAGGGGGAAGGGCATAACCCTCCTCAGCTCTGCTCAGCTTCCCCCTCTAGCTAGACCCCACCTAACAAGGACCCCACTTACCTCCTGGCTCCACACTGGGGGTCAAGCTGGCATCCACTGGAGAGGTCTGCCAGAGGTCTTCACTCTTAGGGGTGCAACAGGCTCTCACCAAAAGCTGGTCCCATTTCTCTCTCTCTCATATGAATATCTTTATTTTTTTATTCTTTGTCAATTTTTTGTCAAGTCTATGCCACTACTTGATCCCTTGAAACAGGTCTGTTCAACTTTTGAATCCACATAGGCTGTATAAACTTCTCTAGTCTCCCTACCACTTGGGTCATGACATCTCATGCCATGGGTGAGACAGTAAGCAGAAGCTGGAGGAGAGAAAGGGAACCCAGAGACCCCAGTAAGCAGCCAAAGGAGTAGTGGCAGAAGCAGCAGCCAGGTTGGAAGCTGTGGACTACAAGTTAACCTTTCAATTCAGAGGCCATAAGTTGGACAGCCCTGCCTTAAAATACTGCTTCACACTTTGCCTATACATAACTTGAAACCATTCTTGGCTTTTTTTTTTTCAAACATACTTACATTTTCCCAATCAATTAAGCAGTCAATGCTCTGTAAGGGACAAAATGCATCAAATGGTTTGTAACACTGTCCATTCAGGGGATTCCAAAGGAAATATTCTCCATTTTCCAGAGTCAAGACATATGCCACTTTTCCCTGGATCAACAAAGAGCAAATATCATCAAATACACAGAACACCAAGAAAGAAAGATAAGCT
Organism: Gavialis gangeticus; assembly: GCF_001723915.1. NCBI lineage: Eukaryota > Metazoa > Chordata > Crocodylia > Gavialidae > Gavialis > Gavialis gangeticus. The sequence goes on along the minus strand of NW_017728994.1, from coordinate 41,694,148 downwards.
AATGTTCCATTTTTTCACTCATTTGCAATACAACTATGAAGTTTTGTTAAAGATGCCCCTTCTTTTTAGTAAAAAGAACTAATTTTAAAATTACTTCCTTTTTCTTATGTGAAAGTTACAGGAGTGCAATTTTCTATTTACTGATAGAACAGGTGTAGCATAGGTAAGGGCTCCCTCATGAATACTCCTTTACCTTGTAAAAATAAGGCTTATTTTGAATATAACTTATTCACAAGGATATTAATTTTAATTTCAAATATGAATAAAGTGACTGAATTAGACTGAAATAATGAACCTGTTGAATTTAAACTGGAGTTGAGTAGAGAAACCACAAAGGATACAGAAAATAAAAAATGCAAGAAAAGAAAATGGGGTGTTTTTACTTACCTTACCTTCATCAAACAAAAATATGGGGAAATACAGTAGAACTGAAAGGCAATACATTTAAAATTGGTGCTATAAACACTTTTGCTAACATCTTTAACCTAAGGGACTCACTGAAAGAAAGTGTTTAGTAGGACTTCCAAAAGATTAAAGAATTAAGGAAGAAATATCCCTTGAGTCATATTATTCACTATGTCCATAATGAGACTTCTAGTTACCTTCCTTTTATCAAGTGGTACTAGACTCTGTAGAAGACAGGATGCTGGACTAAATGCCACAGAAAAAATAGTCTGATATGACAAATGTGTATTTTAGTCTGTCTAACACATTATATAGTTTATGTTGTTGCAAGGGATGAAATCAACAAATACATAAGCCCTTCTTAAACAGTGCACTTACTTCTAACACAGATGTTCCCAACAGTACCCATGCTTTTTTGTCAAAATACATGAAGTAGTTACACAGAAGTACTGCATGTTCTTCTTTATTTCCAGCAGCTAAACTGATGCAGTGCTAAATGGAAATGGTAAAACAATGTGTTTATCAGAAATCCTATGCTGTCAACTCCTTATATTTAGAGAGTATAGTGTAGAAGCTAAGAGGACTGCTGTATTGCTGCAGAAATAGGAACTCACAGTTAGGCACAGGCTTCTTTTCTCCAAGGATACCTGGGAATCTGCACATTTTGGAGATGATAATCCTTCTGCCTCTAAATTTATGATCACTTTATTACAAAACCTGAATGATTCAAATTAAGTTTCCTAGCTCAGGAACTCATTTTGCTGGAGATGGGCTTGACTAAGGACCTATGTGGTCTGTATCTGGCAGGCATTCAAGATTTATCTATCTGCTGTGTAAGTCAAAATCTTTTTCCAGCAGAATTTTTAATACAGTTAAAAATGATTACTTCAACCACCTACTAACTCATCTGCATCTATTTATTATACAATTATTACCTCAGAGGTCACCCAAATATCAACATCATCATTTCCATCAACAGTATCTGATATACAAGGAATTAAAGATACAAATCGAGAAATAAGGTCCTGTAAATAAAATGAGAGTATACGTAAATATCAGATCATGTATTTTATAAATAGCATTTGAGTGAATATCAGTTTTATTTATTTAAATATGTAAAACTACAGTCAATGTAAGTTTTTATCATATTTATTACATCGGTGATTCCTGACGGCATGAGCTTCGATAGCAGAAAAAATGTAAATTATAGTAATTCTGGATTGAATGTCATAAACTAATTTCAGCAATTCAGAAAGTTCTTACTGTATGATAAAAAGTAAAATCTGCTACTTACAAAAGTTGCATTAGGATCATCAGGATACATATCCAGTAACAGTTGTGGTGGATTTAATGACTTGATATATTTTGTTACTAAAACATTTCTTCCTTCGCTGTCAAAAACAGAAGTTATTATTCTTCTCTTTGGAAATTTTGCCTTGCAACTTTTTTTAAAAATATATGCTCTTTGCAGAAGTGTTTCATCTTCATGATCTAAAAACTAGAATTATAGTTACAGTTACAGTCATACTATTTCTAATTTCAAGGCAGAATATAGAGGAAAACAATCAATAATAAGCAAAGACAATTTGCTTTAAGAAATAAATTCACCCTGTTTACAATTCTTAATTTGGATATGCATATTAATTAGCTAAGTATAACTTCTAACCTTATCAGATTCTGAATCTTTTTCAACAGATGATAACTGAGGTTCAATTGTAGCAAAGATGGTTAAAAAGGTGTATTCTTTTAAGTTCTGTCCACAACTCTCTTCTTTAGGAGATACATGTGTCTTACTCCAAGTGTAACCAAGCAAAACTGGTGGCATATTTACTTGAAACGTCCCACAGATCTGTGAACATAACTAGGTTATTATATTAGGGAAAACATAAGTACATCACATTAAACACCATGAGAGACATTATTTTAAAATATAAAACCTCAAATGATCCAAATTCTACCAAATGCACTAAAAGGAAATTATAATTTTTATGTCTTCCTTTCAGGGATTCCACTCAATAGCTTTTGGATAAGAACATCGCTCCTTAAGTTTTAAACAGAAGAAACATCTGGGAGTTTATCTAGGAAGACATATGATGTGCCAGATTAAAAAATGCAAATGTCTTTACATGGGGAGGCAGTCTTATACCATAAATATAGACTTCAGTCCCAGAAAATGTATATGAGGAAAACACAAGATAATCACATTTACCTTAATAGCGGCAATGCTTAAAATCTAAGGGCTCCTATACACATTCAGGAAGGCTGCTCCGATGCTCTGTAATTACAGTGTGTCAGACCAGACTCCAGACATGTGTATCAGTATCCCCACACTGAAAAATGGAAGCAGGGTGCTTTAACTAAAGCTCTTTCAATGAGTTTTAGTTCAAAGCACCCCACCTGCCTTTTTTCAGCATGGGAATGCTGATACGCATGACACTCCAGGCACTTTTCATTAGCGTGGCTCTCTGAGCTGTATGAAAGTGCTCCCCCGCCTCCCAGAGTACATCTATAAATGCCCTAAGGGTGTGTCTACATGCACATTAATACACTTCAGTTAATGCACGTTAAATCTAGTACCTCCATTGTGAAGTCCTAGGAAAATGTGCACTACCCTGTGCTAATGCGCATTAACTAAAGAGTACAGTATTTAAGTGACACTTGCTGCGCATTAGCCTATTTTAACACGCATTAACTAAAAAGCATGGAGTACTTACACACATGTGGGGAGCCTGCTCCAATATGCTGGAAATCCAGTGCATCAGAGCAGACTCTATTAACTGAATCTACTGGAGCATGTAAACTGATGCGCCCTAGCAGCCTCATGTGTCACATATATCAGTAGCACAGCGTACCTCCATGCTGAGAAAATGATGGCAGTGCGCTTTGAGCTAAAACACATTTTGATGTGCTTTAGTTCAAAGTGCAACGCTGCCATACTTTCAGCAGAGGCACAGTGTGCTGCTGGTACATGTGATGTGCAGGCACTTTTAATTAGCACAGCTCGCCAATTAAAAGCACGCAGCACTGCATTGGAAGCATGTGTAAAAATGCCCACTGTTTTTTAGTGATACTTTAATGCTTATTAAAATAGGTTACTGTTCATTAAAGTGCACATATAGATATACCCTAAGGAGCTAGCAAAATACAGAAGTAGGTAAAGAAACAGAGGTTATGCAGTAAATTTGGAATTGTTTTATTTAAACTAACAAGGACTAGTTTAACACATGCTATCAATTAGATGTAATTTCTGCATATTTAGTCCTAAATCTACAAATATACTGCTTGTTGGTTGTGGAACCTGTTTCCACAAGTAAAGGACTTCAGTGATGGTAGAAGAAAGGAGGCTAGAGTCAGCAAAAGGGTGAAAATATTCTAGAATCCATAGAATTTCTGTATAAGTATGCTGTTATGAAACTATAAACTACAGCAATTGGCCTCTGTATCTTCAGTGGCTTAGGGGTAAGTAACTCAGGTGTTTTTGTGCAGGCCAAGATCAGATTGCTCCTCTGCCTGATTAAGGTTTCTCTTTTCTTGATCACTAGTTTTGCATTTTCCCATAGTTCTTCCACACTACAGTGAAGGTCATTTTTCTCCTCCTTCCCCACATCTCAAAAGCAGAGTCTGGAGCTTGAATATAATAAAATTATTAGTCTGGCTGAGCTGTCCATTTTTCTTGGAATTGTGTATGATCATGGGCAACTGGTGCCAGTCAGCGACTGGAGGAGGGGGATCCCCCAGTGGCCGATCTTACTGGCTGGGGAGGCACCCCATAGCCAATCACACTCAGCAAAAAGCGGCCATGCCGCTTGCAGAAGTGGTCACTTTTGTGGGTGGCCCTGCTCCTCAGCCAGCACTCGCAGGGGGCACCGGTGCTCCCACCTACCCACCCACCAAACAGGGAGCAGCCTGACAGGGGGTGCACCGGTGCTCCCAGGGGGTGCATGTGCACCCCATGCACCCCCTATATGGCACTACTGTGTGTGACTGATAAACCCCTCAGCGAAGCTCCTCTCAGCCATCTACTTCCATTCACATCAGGGAAAAACTAGTAGAACTTTATATGCAAGTAGAATCTTTACATCAGCTTACTTAACTTTGCAGGGAAAATGATCATTGCTTAAGAACAAATGATGAAACATACAGGAGTTACCATAACAATAAGATTCATTCATAATCCCATATGAAGACCATACTACTTACAGTGTTAAAATGTTTATAAAAAGACTTGTTTTTATTACCATCAAATACTATTAGGTGGTTTGGTTAATACCACAGAATTTTTTTTAATATTATATTACAATGTTACCTTTGATTGTTCCAGAAGAGCAGAGAAAGGAAAACTAACTGATCCTAGCCAATTTTTTCTTATGTAAAAGTGACCACTGCAACCCTTAGGACAGGTATCCTGTTGAAATAGGTAGTTTAGGTTGGCTTTTATTCTTTAAATATTATGCATCTATATATATTTTGGCTGAAACAGATTCCTCAAGCCTTTGAAAGCTTACTAGAACATATCTCATTTTAAGTTGTTGATGTTTTAAAAAAAATTAAATCAATGGCAAGACTTTTTCCTGTTAAAAAGACTCAACAAGGGAAGCAGCTGCATGAGACACTTTATTCTTCAGTAGAGCTAATTACTGTGCAGTAAGTGTCCACATCTACAAGTGCAGACACTTACTGCACAGTAATTGGCTCTCATCACGAGTAAATTTGCTACCTGTAAATGCAAGTAGCAAATTTACTCAAGATTACTTACTGTGCAGTAGCACATATGTAGATGTCTGACTGGGAGCACATAGGCAGCAGGGGGTGGGAAATTGCTCCTTGCCCCAAAGAGTTGCCTGCTGCTGGGGCAGGCTCCACTGCCAGAGCCTGGGTGAGGACAATGTTCCCCTGTCACGGCAGCAGGGAGCTCCAAGCCCCTGTTCTGTAATTGCGGGGCCAACATTAGCAGATTCTTCATATGGATTTATTAATTTATCACATTTATTGATTTATCAAATAGAAGGATCTCCCAGCACCAGCCCTGTGCCAGCATTCTTCTCTCCCAGAGCTGTCACTGGGAGAGAAGGAACTCTCACCCTGGGTCCTGTGACTGCAGGGCTGGTGCTGGTATGGAAGTATCTCCCAGTCCAGATCCTGCAATCATAGAGCAGGGGCTGGGAGCTCCCTGCTGCTGGGGCAAGGGGACATTGTCCCTGCCCAGGTTCCTGTGGCAGAGCCCACCCTGGCAGCAGGCAGCTTCTGGGGTCAGGGAGCAATGTCCCAGCCTCCACCAGGAGATAGCTGTCTTCTGGCCTCTGAGCTAGTACCCAGGGGGGATGCAGGGTCCTATTACAGAGCTGCAGGGGGTGACAGCAGTCTGCTACTATGTGAGTGGTGCTGCCAGTATGACCTGTGCCAAAGTACATGGGAATTCCAACCCCTGGCATGTTGGCTTTTCAGACTGGACAGTTTGACCCTCACCGTGTCCCACTCATGAAGTCTGACCCTTTCACTTCCTGCCACATCTTGATCTTGAATACTGTTGGGAGGGTCATTAATTGTAGTGTGCACTGACCACACACAAAGGTGATATATGGGGCTCCACCTCCCTTCACATGCCTTCTACATGCCAATTGAAGATTATGCTGGTGTTTAATCTCCTTCTCACAGTGTAGTGTGCCCATGAGGCTGGCTCACTGGATGCAATCAATGTAAGCCTGGGAAAAATGATGTCACCTCAGACTAGGGTTTAATCCACCTGGGCTCCCACCTGATAGTTGGCTCATAAACAACTACCAAATAGGGAAACTCAAAAGAAAGGTCCGTCCTTCATTATTCTTCAGGAAAATCAAATCACTCAATTCATTTTTTAGGCCATCACATAATAATTCTCAGTGAGCTCAAACAAAGGAGTCCCCAAGGCATGGGTTCCTAAGTGAATCAGTCCATCCAATTAATTTGGCTGGTCAATCCACCAGCAATAATTAACTCAATCAAAGAGGCATCCATAATTGACTGTTCATTAAAGAAATCAATTAGCCCAATTAATTTAATCAGAAATGAATAAATTACACCAGCTAATTTTATCACACTATATTAATTAGTCCAATTAATTTCATTGACTAATCATGCACCCTTAATTCACTCCAGAGGTAGGTACACTCTGGGGCCATCACTGCTCGCCAGCTCCTAATCAAAAATGCTAAATCTTCTCTCGCTGCATCTGACTCAGTGAGAGGGTCCCAAGACTTCCTCTCCCTGCCGCCTCTCCCAGGAGCCAGGGTACCTGGTGCCAAATGTTTCTCTGAACTCCTGAGCTAGGAAGTTCTCCCTTCGTGATCTTGTTGGCATCTGACTTGCTCTCACTGTGGTGCAGCTCCACACTATGCCTCCATCCTGCTCCCTTGCCACCTTCCGCCTGCAGCAGATGTCCATTTATGCTGCAAGCCCTTGCGCATCTTCCAATGCAAAGCAAGCAGGAGCTAACAAAGTGGGGCTCTCATTTCTTCCATCAGTCAGCCACTGATACCATCCCTGCAGCAGCACATGAGAACTCTCCAGCCCTTTCCCTGCTTTACCCAGGTGCTGCAAGGGGAATTTCCAGAGGCCCTTATTCCTGGGTTCACCATTGGTGAGTATCCCCTGCTTCCACATGCTAGGAGAAGTAAATCTGCTCCTGCACCCTTTACTTGTAGACATGTGCCCAGGAAAGTTTACTCTCGAGTTGTTTACCAAAGAGTAAACTGTTCTCGGATTATTTGCATGTATAGATGTGCCCAAGGTGTTCAATGAACCGATGAATTGCTCATATAAAATAGAATGTGATAACTCAATAAATCCATATGTTCACAAAATCAAACACTTTCATAATAAAATCCAGAAGATTTTTCTTAATTTACCCATTATTTATGAATCTAGATGTCTCCTGAGTTCAACCCACAGCTACAACCAGTTTATGCTCAGCACAGCTGAGGAGAGGAATTATGGCCTTTACACACTTTTCTTCTTCCTCAATTGGCATACCCCTTAACACAGAGAAGCCAAAGATAATAGCATTTCCCTGGGGACTTCTAGACCAAATGAGGGTCTGACAAGGAGCTCTGTACACTGCTTCAGTCTAGTCTTCCCAACCTTCCCCATTCTATACGCTCCTGACATTTTACCACCTGAGGATTTGCCTTTATCATTTTCAGTTTGAATAGATAGGAGTATAGAAATACGGAAAATTATGAAGGTCTTGATGGGAGTTTCAGTTTAGTATACAGAAAGAAAAGATCAGAACTTAAAACATTTAAAAAATGAAGATGTGGTAAGATCTGTGATACTCTTCTCTGCTTGTTCCTATACCTTTATGCCTCTTTCTCTCAGCATTTAACTCCCTCCAGTATTTCATTCATAAGGTAAAAATATTAAATAGGCAAGTAGATGACTTAGCTAGTTTTTTATTTTAAAAAATCCTCAGATTATTAAGTTTTACAAATCCATAGCTCAATGAGACCCCAATCTGCAAATAAATCCTCTAGTGGAAATTTTGGTACTGTATGTGGATGCAGTGACTACACCAGTATAACTATTTACAGCAATTGGTCTTAAACTATATTGTGAATGAAGTAACAAGCTGAGAGCTGGTAATGTGATAATTTTGTTCATATTAGAATTATACATGGCTCATCATCAGAAGTTTTATTAGCAGTTTGATTCAGGATGATAAAAATATCTACAATGTTTCATAGATTCATAAATGTGAAACTATGAAAGTGAATTGAGTGATTTGATTTTCCTGAAAAATAATAAAGGATGGACCTTTCTTTCGAGTTTCCCTATTTGGTAGTTGTTTATGAGCCAATGATCAGGTGGGAGCCCAGGTGGATTAAACTATGAAACTATGATGTAAGGCTGGAAGGAACCTTGGAAGATCATGGGATCCAGCCCCCTGCACCAAGCAGGAAAGATAACTGGGAGTCAGGTGACCCCAACAATGTGACTGTCTAGTCTCCTCTTGAAGATTTCCAGGGTAGGTGATTGCACCACCTCTGGAGGGAGCTTATTCCACAGCCTAGACACCCTGATTGTGAAGAAGTTTTTCCTAATGTTGAGCCTGAATCAGTCTTCCAGAAGTTTGTGGCCATTACTCCTAGTTTTCCCCTTGAATGCCGTGGTGAACAGTTGCTCACTGAGCCCTTGATGTAATCCCCTAGTGTAGCAGTAAGCTGCTACCAGGTCCCTTCTCAGCCTTCTTTTCTTCAAGCTGAAGAGTCCCAGATCTCTCCGCCTTTCCTCGTATGGCTTTCTGTGTAAGACTCTGATCATACAGATGACTCTTCTTTGGACTCTCTCAAGCTTATTCGTGTCGTTGTTATAGTGTGGTGCCCAAAACTGGATGTAGCACTCCAGCTGCATTCTCTCCAGTGCTGAGTAAGAATCACCTCCTTGGTTTTGCTGGAGATGCATTGATTGATGCATGCCACAGTATTATTTGTCCTACTAGCTACAGCATTGCACTGCTGGCTCAATTTATACTGTGGTCTGTTATTACCCCCAGGTCCCTTTCATTCATAGTGCTAGTCAGTTCGGTGCTGACAAGCCAGTAGGTGTGTTGGGGGTTGTTAGTCCCAAGGTAGTGTACTTTACATTTCTCATTGTTGAACTTCATCAGGTTCCAATCCGCCCAACTTGTTAGCCTGGCTAGTTCTGTCCGTATCTGTAGCCTGTCTTCAAGCGTGACCATGCTTCCCCATACTTAGTGTCATCCACAAACTTGGCCAGTGAGCTCTTCACGCCCACATCCAAATAGTTAATAAAGATGTTGAAAAGTACTGGACCAAGCACCGACCCCTCTGGGACACCACTTCCCACTTCTTGCCCGGATGGCACAGATCCATTCACTACGACACTCGGGGTCCTATCCTGCCGCCAGTTTCTCACCCACCTGACTGTCTCAAAGTTAAGCCTGCAATCTGCCAATCTGCTTTCAAGGACATTGTGGGAGACTAAATCAAAGACTTTTTGGAAGTCATGGTATACAATGTCAACCTGCTCTCTCAGGTGGCGAGTTACCTGGCCATAAAAGAAGATAAGGTTGGTAAGTGTAGCAGGGCACTGGGGTGCCTGCTACTAGTAATAGTGGTGTAGGCTTAGCTGCCAAGCTTCAGGGCAGCCCAGGTGAGGGTTGCTAGAGCAAATGATTGGGTCAGCTGACCACCAGGGGGCAGGGCCGGGCCTTTATAAACAGCCCAGGCCGAAGCCTATTGAGCAGTTCCCTTCTGGTAGCCTGATGTGTGGGAGTGCTGCAGTAGAGCTGAGCAGGGCCGATGGTTGCAGTTTGACCACCCAAGCAGCTACAACATGGTAAGGGTGGAAAGAACCCTGACGGGGAGGCTATTGATAGAGAGGCAAGTATGCTTAACCCTATGTTTGAGCAAGGAAGCTTGTTATTGTGTTATAGCTGGTAGGCTGATTTTGTGTTGCAGCCGGTGGGCTCGGGGCTTTATGTTTATCGTTGGGTCCGATGTTACACCGGAGGACTGCGTGAGGCTGTAGGGGTGTGAGGAGGCCTCATTAGGAGCTCCCCAGTGGAGTGGGGGTTCCTGGGTGCCCTGTTCAGGCACAGAGCAGTGCCTGGAAGGCAAAGCTGTTTGGCGCCAGTGTGACGTGGTGTGTGGGGGCTGAGACCCCAGCCTGTGAGGACGGTATTTGGCCCAGTAGGGCGAGGGACCCCGAGAAGGATCAAGGGGCCAGGCATGGCTACGGGCCACCTGAGCCCCAGCGTGAGAAGCGTGGGGGGACAAGCCCCAGAGAGGGCGAGGGCGCGAGAAGCGTGGGGGGACAAGCCCCAGAGAGGGTGCTGCCTCTACATGAGAAGCCCCGGAGAGGGCAAGCTACCTACTGAGGAGGCCCCAGAGAAGGGCGAGCTTACTGAGGAGGCCCCAGAGAAGGGCGAGGCATAAGCCCCAAAAGGGGGGAACACCTATTAGGATGCCCCAGACGAGGCGAGTCTAGGGGGAAGCCCCATAAGGGGGGGGCGAGGGCAAATGTAAGAGTCCAGAGTAGGGCAAGCACGCGGTTAGAGGCCCGAGGCAGGGCAAGAGCGTGTGGCTGGGAGTCTGAAGAGGGTGATTACACTAGCCAAACCCCGGAAGGGGCGAGACAGGGCTTGTGCAGCGAGCAACAGGGCCCCAGGCAAGGAGTGAGTACATTAGGCGTGCTGGGGTAAGCACGCGGGTACAAGCACAAGAGGCTAGGGAGCGTGGGATAGAACCCAAGAACGCAGGGTGCGCAGGACAGAGCCCAGAGTGGGGCGAGTGCAGGGCAAGGCCCCGGCGAGGGCGCGTACATCAGAGAGGCCCCGGTGAGGGCGCATATATCGGAGACACGAGAACATCTGGAATAACTGCGAGGCTTGGGGTGTGCTAAAGGAGAGGTAGGAGGCACGCGTAGCCCATAAGGCTGGGGTGCACCATATCACTTACTGGTGAACAGGGGCCAGTACCAAAATAGCACTGTGCACAAGGGGGTCGGAAGGCATCCTCCCACTGATAATCGTAAAATCAAAGACGTGGCTGGCGAGACGGAGGGTGCGTTTAGGGCCCAGACTTGGCACGGTAGGGGCGCCAGGGGGATCACGGCCACCCCTGCGCCCTGTCCCATGTCAGTAAAGTAAGACGTGCCTGCAAGAAAGCCATGCTGGCTGTCATTCAGAATCTCACCTTCTGCAAGCTTATCACAGATAGACTCCTTGATGAACTTTTCTAGAGTTTTCCCTAGGATGGAAGTTAGGCTGACTGGCCTAACTGACATTGGTTAGAATAATGCACTGGGTCAATACTCAGGAAATGGCTTAAAGAATTTTACTGTGGTGATGATGATGAAGATGCTGATGACAACGATGATAAACTATTGGTAACTGCACTAAAGCTAGATTCAGTTTCTTATCAATATTTGTTTATATCTGTTGTCTATACACAGGACAACTTGAAATCACAAGGCCTTACTCCTATCCTATACTGTATTGCTGAGAAACACACACAAGTGTTATTATCCTCAAAGACAAAAATAACGGAAAAGTTATGCAGAAGCAGGACTCTCTACAGAATATCTCTATATGAAATGTACCTTAAACATTATTATATTTTACAGTTTATCTATTCTGTTAGAATAAAAATTAAAGCAGACATCTCATTACAAATGTTGATATGGCAACACAATGTATAACAATAAATCCATAATGAAACACTGAATATGTCACAATGAAAAAAATTATTTTGTAACCTAGGAAAACGGTAAAAGCTTCAGAAAAGGATGAAAATAATCGTTCAAACTTAGAAAATCTGCCTTTCAGTCTGAGACTTAGGAAGCTAATCATTAAAGAGAGAATAAAAATATGACTAGATGACAGCAAAAAAAAGCCTACATGAAAAAAGATATCACATATTATGGTACTAATGGACTTTTTAACCTAGAGGACACTGGCATAACAAAAGCTAATATGTAAACTTAGACAAATTTAAAGTGGAAATAAGATAGAACTTTTTAATATTTTTAACAAGTTTTCCATCCACAATTATCTTCAACTAAGCAAAATATTTCACAGAATTACCTGCTTTCCATGAAACAATTTGAATTTAATTTGAAAAACTAAACAATCAAACCAGAAAAATAACACCTGTGAACAGAAACCTGATAATTTAGAAATGCTGTCAGTGTCTTATAAATGCTATACATCAGTTGCTTCCTGCTACTGTTCTCCTAGTTGGGGAAGGTTTTTCATGAGACACTATAGCCAGGGCCTTAGATGACAGACTGAAGAAGCTCAGCGATAGGGTCCACAGAGTATTCTAGGAAACGTAATCTGGCCAGGTTGCCCAGACAGGACAACTTCAAAACTGTGGGGCCAGATCACAGGACCCCATGCATCAGATCAGGGCTTGATCTGGTACATGGGGCCAGAACACAACCCAGCATATGTGGAGTTCGGTCTGGGGAGAGATCCTGATCTGGCACACGTAGGGCTGGGACTATATGATGGATCGTTCCCATGTAACAACCCTGCATTGGATAGGGCCCATGGACAAAACACATGCGCCAGATCCAACTTGTAGACTGACCCCATACCACATCTGGTCTGTATCCCAGAAAAGTTGGACACCACTGTACAAACAGCATGAGAAACTACAGAAGTAGTTCTGAATTAAAATTTTCACAGGTTGGTAAAAAATATACATTTTAATGTGCAGCAAATGACAGTTTTTTTGCAGAAAATCAAACTGTTTTCTCACAGCTCAAACCTAAACTGTCATAATGGCCACAATATTTCTGAATGGAATTTCTAAAATTCTAAGATGGAAGCGAAGTTTATGCAAAATTGGAAAAGCAATATTATAGATATAGTTTATTCCAAATAGGAAAGACAAAATGTAGATGTGTTCATGTTTACAGTAATTTACACAGCACACAATAACTTGAGAAACTAAAGTCCATTATTGTGTTTATGCTACTTACCTCATGTTTTTCCAAAATAACTTCATCAAAAATGTTGACACATATATTGTCTTTAATTTTAGACAGGCCTGAAAAGCTGTAGTCATGTCCTGGAGATCTGTAATTACAGACAGAATTAATCTTACTCACCTGTTTTCTTCCAGACATTGTTATAATTAAAAATAATATAATTACTCCTTAATGTTCTTAAAATATTAAAGAATCATGAACAATTTTAAAGAAATCAAACTAAATCAGTATGCTAAAACAAAAGGTGACTATCATTCCAGTTTAACTCTACTGACTTTCGGAGATAAATTTGGTTAAGCTATTTTATTTCATTATTATTTCAGCAGTCAAATAAATTAGGACAGAAACCCAGTTGCTGAGAACCAACATAGTTCCACTGATTTCTGTCCCAAATTTCCTAAACAGTGTTAACATCTCCATTCTTTCATATATTTCACAGCATCCAACGGTGAAAAATAGTTGGAAAATGCTTCAAGCCACATTTTGACCTCCCTAATTTTGGCTCCTAACTTCACGTCTACTCTAAATTATTCCAGTTTGTAAAAATCATTATTGGCTAGTTATAGTCACAGAGAATAACCAGAATGGAGTGCACTGCATCCACATCCCCTTCACCAGGCTCCCTTCCTCCCTACAACATACCCCCTAAAAAGGGGAAAAGAGGCAAAAAATTGAAAGCCGTCATTCCAACTCATTTCAAATAGAATAAATGACAAGTGGACAGCAATAACTTTCCTTTATTTTCAAAACATGGCCTATGACAGGGTTGTCCTATTTGTTGACAAAGAAAACAAAGGTGCAGACAGAAATGCAGCTCCCAGCTGTAACTGAGAATGCTTTGCAGGAAGCGTTTTGAGTTACAAGTTTGCTCTTGGTTCCAGTGGGGAAGGGAATCTAGCTGCTGACTTGTATACTTTTATTATAGAGCTTAACAACTATTTTGTTGTATTTTTTCGTGTTGTAAAAGTGGAAAAACTTACATAAAATCCATCTGAAGTTCTTCATTCCAACATGGATGAGAACCATCAGCAGTACTAGTCTGATAAACTGCATGCTGGAAAGAAACTTCTACAAAAGGATGGACAGTCATCTAAAACACAAAACATATCCTTTATTATACTTTAGTTCTATTTTATGTATTATTTCCAAACCATCTTCCAGCCTATGTCCTGAAACTACTGCTATGTAGCAGATAGTGGTATAACGATACTGAAACTGAGGTGTGCTTATCTGCAATGCAAATCACAACTTGGAAGATTTCTCAATAAAGCCAATTCCACAGCCATGTTAGGCATAAATGTTAATCTCACTCAATTCATTCCCAATTTATTTTATCTGTATATTGATGAATGACAAATGATCCATCTCATCAAACACTGCTTTGTTTGAAATTGTAGATTGTTTAGTACATATAATGATATTTATGCACTCATGAATTATAATTCGTATGTCCAGAATTTGTTAGACAGGAGTCCAACTCCTACAATTTATTTAAACTTTGAAAAAGGAGTTATTAGGGTATGAAAAGCGACTCAGAAAAAGTAAATGTTCATCTTCTGTTTCCCAGAATTACTTTTAATTCTAGGGAAGAGAGAGAGAAATTGTAGTTATCCCATTTCTTCCCTAGAAGCCTCAATGAAAGAGATATAGGAGTTTAACTGGTTCTGCCTGGACACAGGGGAGCAGTTAGCATGGGATGGATCTCTTTCTCCTCTACTTCCTATACAGGCTTTCTTAGCAGCCAAGGAAAAGGAAAAAATTAACAAATAAGATAATATAATTCCATTTTTCTTTGCTCCACTTCAACACAGATTATCTGGTAAAATGTATCTGGTATTTATGGGTGTCCATACATGTGCTCTGGAGTGAAGGGTCCTTTAATTAGAGCGCCTCTCAGAGCTGGTCTAATTTAAGCACCCACAGCATCACATGTGTACAGTGTGCCTTGCTCCAAAATGGTGGCAGGGGCACTTTAACTAAAGCTCATTCAACGAACTTTAGTTACAGCACCCCAAATGCCATTTTGAAATCTGGGGGCACCACATACACATCATGCAGAGGCTGCCAGAGCATGCTAGTTAGCATGCTCCAGCAGACTCAATTAATCAAGTCTACTCCAAAATGTGCTAATTAGCATGCGTCAGAGCAGAGGTCTATCACATGCATAGGTGCCCTATGTTCCCCAAGAGTCCATATGCCACCTAGTCAGCCAAAGCACAAGGCATTCCAATCATTCCTCCTCCTCCCAGTACAACCCTTCTTAGCTATCATAAATCCCCTGTACTAAAAGGAGTAGAATTATCTATAGCTTCTTTGTGTTTACTTGGGGTTCACCCCATTTATGAAAAATTTCCAGGATGAGACTTGCAGATGGTTTCTGGTCCCTTTACAAAGGGCTCCAAAGAATCTATAATGGCTGTAGACCCCTTTGAAATAACATGCTCAGTTTCAGGTTGGAAACCATGGATATACACCATCATAAAATAAATATTTTTAGGAATTCCAATAAAATACAATTTAACTACAAATAAAACACTGAAATCCCCCAAACAACACACATTTTGAGTGAACCTATGACAAAACAAAAGGTTGAAGACCTTTTTAACAACATATTCTTAGTCTCGATTTTTTTCTAAATCATTGTATTTTCTGGGATTCTTTAATAGCTATACAGTAGCCTATAAGGACTAAGAAGAAAAAGTTATAGTAAAAAGAGCAAAACTGTTCCATCCTGCAATATTGTTTAAAAATAATGTGAATACCTGTAATGCCTTTTTAAAAACATAGCATTCTATGTTCTATATTTTTAATTGAGTAATTAATTTACCTCACTTAGAGGATCAGTTATATATGCTGATTTGCCTAATAATAGATGTCTTCTATTCATTGCATGAGCTGATGAGTACACATCTGTTGGTCTTTAGATATAAAACAGGAGTCAATACAGATTTCAGCAAGATTTTCTGATTAATCTAATAGCACAATTATGCAAAATTGCACTATTGTGCTACTTAGCTACATACTTGTGCTATTTCACTATTTACAGGTAACATAGATATTTACTATTCACAGATGTTATGCATGTATAAAGATCATCTAAAAGACCAGCAATACAAACTAAAACATGTATCTCTAAAAAAAAAAAAAAAGGAATGTTTGCTACTGCTTATTGATCCTGTCTATCCTGGAAGCAATATCACAGGAGTATGATATTGTGTGCATACAGGAGACGCACAAAGGACCTAATAACTCTACCCCGACCATCAAAGGGAGAACACTCATTGCTGAAATAAGGCATAAGCAGTATGGCAGTGTGGTTTTTTTGCTAGACCTGACCTGAAAATTGAACAAGTGCATACCAGCACAAGCACAAATAACATTGAAACCATCACACTTAGCCTCAAGAACATCACAATAACTTCTATAGACAAACCACCATCTATTACTGTGATGGTGTTATTGCACATGCTCAATTAAGTAAAAACCTTGAAGGTTCTAGCTCAGCTAACCTTTTGAACTGGAGGACATATCGACCCTATTTCTCTATTGTGAGCATGCACAATTGGCTGTTTATTACATAATAGATTTGGCAGGGGAAGGCAGGAATGTTGGTGCCCCCCTGCAAGTGGTGGCTGATCACTGTGATAGCTGCAGCCACTTCTGAGATTGGCTTCGGCCCCTTCTGGGAGCAGCGGCAGTGATCGGCCGGTGCTTGCTCCTGGAAACTGCTGCAACCACTCCCAGAAGTTGCTGCAGCAATTGGCCACAGCAATTGGCTGTTGCAGGACTGCCCACTGGGGACCCCCCTCTGGTTCACAGAATCGACCGCGGCAAACACCCCCCAGTTGGCAGTATTGGTCACGGGGGGTGGGGCGGGGAAATGTGCCCCCCCTCGACTAAGACAACACCAGTTGCCCACATCAGTAGCCAACCATATTTGTCAGCATTACCGCCTTTAGGAGGATAAAGTATTACCCATCCCTGGTAAAGGAATTGAGCCTCCAGGGGTGATGGAAATTCCTGGTAGTATTCTGTAATTGCCATTGTTCACAGTTGGTTTTTTGTTGGTACAGCCGTTATAATACTATAGTCTTCTGGTTTTAAATTTAAATCAAGTCTGCAGAATTTTCTGAGCCCTTTGTAGTGCCAGGTTACAGACAGGCTGCAGGTTTAGCAAGCCCCCACCTCTTTCATTTACTGTGCAGTTGTGTTATTTAGATTAATTAGCTCATTTGCTTATCCACCTTTACAGTCACGATAAATATACTGACATCACCCTAAATTATACATGCAGAATTATAACAGGCCACCTAAAACCCACCCATTCCCTGCCTATATGCACTATCTGGCATAGCACCCACATACAGCAGGAGGAAAGTAGCAAGTGACATTGACCTACAGGTACAAGAGTCAGATGACTGCCACCCACTATATTGTCATCAAACAGCAGACCATCGTCTCTCATTGAGAAGTAGCTTTTTTTTCCTCTACTATACCATTGACCATATGACTGAAATCAGCCAGAACTACCCTCTGGCAAAAAGAATGGGAGAAACTACATGACAAAGCTGTTGAATGGAGCCAGCAAGGAATTACCCGCAGTGAGGAGTTACCATTTGGCCCAATTACATATGGCACACATGGTGGAGCCTGAATAGATTGAAAGTGGGTCTCGGGAGATGCAACTTTCTCAGGAAATCATGAGGCCTCTACACAACTGCACAATGTGTCATGGATTATCTCTTGAGATGCTCTGTAGCACCACAATGCACCCACAAGATTTGGAAACACGAGAAGCAGTGAGATATGCAGAATATTGGGAGCAGACCATATAGGAAGCTAGGACTGGAGACACGATGACAACAATAAAGATTGATCCGGTAGGCACACTACTTGACAACATCAAACTCCTGCCAAAATTAGTATGTTTCACACTGATCCACAGAGGCCTAGGTGGACCTAAGATTGTGATGATCCATTTCTAGTAACTTGAATGAACAAGTCCTTTGATAATATGTTAATCATGCAGTTTTTGGCAAATAAGCTTACTCTGGAAATCCCAGTGTCCCTTGCTACACATCACTGGGCATCTTCTGAACCTACACTTCTGGTATGCAGGTGAGGCGCTCTGGCCAGGGAGTCTCCACACTTTAATACCTAGATAAACTTCTCTTTCATAAACTGTTTTAAAGGAAATCAAGACATTGCTTATTCTTTTCATCCTGTAGTTTTGTTTTAGTTTCACCATCATTTCAAACCTATGCTATCTTTCTAATGTTTGCAATATAATGTAAAACAATATAAATGAGATAATGAACAACTCATCTCCTAAGATAATATAATTTGCTTCCTATGAAGGTGAAGTTGTGTAGCTTATCTACTAGTGGGAATGATATCCAATTGCTTTAAAGTTATAAAATGTTGTTTTGCAATGTAAATTGTTTTAAAACATTTGGAAAGATGCCAGTGAGATGCACACTAACTCAAGGCATTTTCTTTTTCTTTCTCCCACAATAATCTGAAATGCTGAACATGAATTTGATTGAATTTGGCAATTTACACTAGATAAAGGAATAAAACCTTCTTACATGACTAGACACTGAATTAATCTTTCATTATGCAGTTAAACTACAAATAAACACACACTGTTGCTTTGGTAGACTGAAAATACAGCACACATCAGATGCTCCTTGCATTCCTCCATTCCCCTTCACAAATTCCTTGTTTCCTCTCTCCCCTTTCTCTATATATCAGAGCCTCCATGCAATCCATCTTTAAACCCTCCTTAATACCATGGGATCAGTGTCTCCCCCCACCCCCAAATTTTCCACACTACTCCTTAATTCAGTAGTGTTTAACTCTGAGCTTGCTGTGTTAAAATATATTTATTAAGATTAATATTCATGGCAATAAAAAGAAAATTGTGTCTGTGTACTGAAAATTTGGATAGCAACTACTTCTGTTTACTATATTATAAAACTTAAGTGAGGACTTAACTGTAGTTCTGAATTGCTAATAATCTCTCTTCTTTATTGCAAGTCTCACTGCTATCCAATCCTGTTTAATATAATTCTAAAACTTAAATGTAAAGTTTAAATCAGCACTAAAAAGAAATACTTAGATGGAGAAGACAATGCAGTATTTCTAACTAGTAAATCCTGAGAAGTTATGAGAAAATATTTTTTCAAATAACTTACAAACAAGTTCCCCAGCTTAATCATGAGGATATACAGGGAGAGTTAGTCAAAGGCTTTCTTGAAATCCAGATGTGACATCAACCTCGGTTCCCTTGTCCAGGCAATGCGTCATCTGGTCATAGAAGGAGACGAGGTTGGTCCCTTCATCTTCCAGCAATAAAGCCATGTTGGCTAGCGTTCAGAAGGTTGCCTTCCGGTAGCTTGTTGCTGATGGATCCCTTGATGATTTTCTCCAGAATCTTTCCAGGGATGGATGTCAGACTGATTGGCCTGTAATTCCCTGGACCGACCAACCTTCCTTCCTTCCTTCCTTCCTTCCTTCCTTCCTTTTTCAAATATTGGGACCACATTGGCTTTTTACCAGTCTTCCGGTACCTCTTCTGAGCGTCACAAGTTCTCAAATATCTTTGCCATAGGACATGCTATAATGTCCATCAGCTCCTTCAAGACCCTCGGGTGCATTGTCTGGGCCCACAGACTTATGGATGTCTAACCTCTCAAGGTTTTCCCTCACTTGACCTACGTCAATTGTGAGCCCATCTTCCACCCACTGGATGTTTTGCATCCTGTCCAACAGGGTGACCCAAGGCTACAGATAAGCAGGGGAAGGAGCAGGAGGATGGAGACAGCAGGGGAATGTCTCCAAGGGCTGTCTCCAGCCTCCTGCTTGTTCTCTGGTACTGCCAGTGAGTGTGGGAGGTCGGGAGGGCCAGCATGGAGTTAGGGGATCAAACAGAGGGTGGGGAGAAGGGATGGGGGTGGG
The DNA here is from genome assembly GCF_001723915.1 of Gavialis gangeticus. NCBI lineage: Eukaryota > Metazoa > Chordata > Crocodylia > Gavialidae > Gavialis > Gavialis gangeticus. The sequence continues at coordinate 41,674,291 of NW_017728994.1, read as the reverse complement.
GGGGAGTTGGGGATGGGCCCCTCCC
>NW_017728994.1:41668618-41673287 GCF_001723915.1 Gavialis gangeticus | reverse complement strand
AGAGGGTGGGGAGAAGGGATGGGGGTGGGGGGGAGTTGGGGATGGTCCCCTCCCCCCTCCTCCAGCCCCCCAACCCCCTGTTTATCTGGCAAAAGCCAGGTCCAGGTCCTTGCAGCATGCTTCAGGACCAGGGAAAGGGCCAATCACAGAGACGCTCTGGAACTCTGCCAGAGCATCTCTGGAGGACTGAGCCTCTGGTTGCTTCAGCCTGACCCATTTATTTCCCCTGGGTTCCTGTTTGACCCCTGGATATCAAACTTTTAGCATGGGGAACATTTTTTTTATTCATGCATGTGTCACTTGCCCCATCTCAAAGGAGTTTGAGACAGGGCAGGAAGCATGTGCACGCTTGCCTGGAAACGCCCCTTGGTTACTGAACTCAGTTTGAAGGGAAGTGTACTGCTTCTTAATGTAGAGCTACACCTCCACCCCTCTTTCCAACATGGAAAGTAGGACTTTGCATTTGTCTTTGTTCAATCTCATCTGATTAACTGCAAACCATTTTTTCCAGTTTATCCAGGTCATTTTGGATCCTAGGCCTCCAGACTGTCTGCAGCTCCACCCAATTCGGTGTTGCCTGCAGATTTGCTAAGTATGCACTCAGTCCCATTGTCCAAATCATTAATAAAAATATTAAACAATACCTGACCCAGGACAGACCCCTGGGGAATCCCACTTGATACCTCTTCCCAACTAGACATTGAGCCATCAATGACTACTTGTTGAGTACCAGTTATGTATCCACCTTACAGTACTTCTGTCTAGCCTGTCTTTCTTTAGCTTATTAATGACACTGTCATGGGGAAAAAAGTGTCAAAATCCTTGTTAAATCAAGGTATATGATGTCTACCACTCTCCCTTCATCTAAAGTTTATAAGGAAATCAGTTTGTCAGGCATAACTTGGATCTTGGTGGATCCATGCTGGCTGTTCCTGAGCACCTTGTTCTTCTCTGAGTACTTCAAAATAGATTCCCTGAGAACCTGCTCCATTAGCTTTCCAAGTATAGAGGTCAGGCTGACTGGTCTGTGATTCCCTGGATCTTCTTTCTTCCCTTTATAAAAGATGGGCACTTTTTATTTTCACCTGGGACTTCACCCAACCTACAAAATTTATCAAAGAGCAGAGCCAATGGCTCTGAAATTAGCTCAGTCAATTTCTTCAGTACCCAAGGATGCATCCCATCTGGCTGTGCTGACTTGAAAGTATCTAGCTTCTCTAAGTAATCCCTAATCTGTTCTTCTACTACTCTAGGCTGTTTGTCTCCTTCCTTCTCTTTGCTACCAACTAGAGTTGTCATCTAGTAACTGCCATTATTTCTGAAGACTGAAGTAAAAAAAGTCAGTAATATTATAGCTTTCTTTGCATCATCCATAACTGGATTGCCTCCCACAGTCTAAGAAACCTATGATTTCTCTGGTCTTCCTCTTGTTTTTGACATACCTGTAGAATCCCTTTTTATTGTGTTTTATGTTCTTATTCTGCTACTCTCCTTCCTTCCTCCTCTTAAGATCCTGAACTATAATTTCATTGTCACTGTCACACAAGTTACCTTCCACCTTCACATTTTCAACCAATTCCTCCTTGTTTGTGAGCAGTAGAAAGAGCTTCCCCTTAGTTGGCCTCTCTACCATCTTTGTCAAAAAGTTATTCCCAGTACACTCTAATTATTTGCTGAACTGCTTGTGCACTTTTTTTCCCCCTCCCAGCAAAATTCCCCATTAAGAACCAAGTCCTGGGATTTGGAAGCTTTTGTCAGTTGGCTAAAGAAGGCCTTGTCCACCTCCTTCTCCTGATTTGGTGGCCTGTAGAAGACGCCCACCATGATATCCCTCGTGGTGTTCTAGGTGTACCCTTCACTTCAGACAACACCTCAGAATATGCGTACAAAATTCATATGAGTACAATCCTGGACTCTCATGAATAATGTAACTAAGTTACCTTAGTCTTTACCATTCCTGATTTTCTGTTGTAGGTCTCTTACCTAGTAACTGCTGGATTTCTTGAAGGAATGTTGTAAGCACTCAATATTCTAACAAGAAGCTTAACATCTCCATCTGAGACAACCTGTGCAGGAACTTTTCTTCTCTCTTTTCTCTGTGGTTTTAAATGTCTTCTACGTTCACCTAGCTTAAAAACTGCATTCTTCAATTGGCTAGATAAGTTTGAATATGTTTAATCAGTTTTATATATGCATATTTTCCTATATTGTACATTCATTAAGAAAAATGGAAAATTTATTAAATGAAAATTTCCTTTCTGTGACTGACTTTTCCATAGAAGAATCCACTGACTCTGTTACAATTGACATTAGCCTTCAACTCTACTTTATTTGGAAAGCATTTAGAAATGACAATGAAGTACACAATATAAAACCCTTCCTAGACAGATTAATAAGAAATCAGAAATACAATTGTTACCCTTTCCTAAAATTAGTTATATTGATCCATTTTGTAATAACAGTTTAGCATCTTCCTGCCAAAGGATGTTGCTACAAATGGAAAGGTGCTTAAGTTTGCAGTGCTTGAAGTACTGGTCAATGAAGAGGTGACAGCTTTGAAGATTTCCTCTCTCTGACCAGGATGCTATTGTGGAATGTGCTGAATAAATTCTGATCCCAGAACTTAATCTAACTAGTTAACTGGTTTTGGAAGCTCCCAAATTTAAATTCTTGAAGTGCATGACACTGAATTATGTGAAATGTAGTGGGACAGGGTAATGCCACAGCAATGAAGTTTGGCACCCAGGGCAAAGCCTGCAGCAGCAACCCACCCTCACACAGATCTGAGGGGCACTCCCCACCACTTGTCCAGTGCATGCAGCAGTAGGACCCACCCACCCCCACCCCACCAAATAAGCTGCTTGCAACTCCATCCCATGCCCCACCCCAGCTGGGCAGCGCCTGTTGTCACCCCTTTGCTTTGGCACCTAGGCAGTCACCCCCCTTACTACAGCACTGGGACAGAGTACAGGAGGAGAAGTTGAGCAGCTGGCTCCAATTAACCATTCTTAGACTCTGTTAGGATAGGGAATAATCCAGGGCCTGTGTAAACCGAACCCAGATGATTTCAGAGGGAGGAGAAGGTATGTAGCATTCAAGAGGATTATGCTGTTGATGACGTTCAAAGCAGAGAGGAGCATAGTTGTTGGTAGGGGCTGGAAGAGATCATCAGGTCAAGCCCCTGAAGCAGAGACAAGGAACAGAAGAAACACATGCCCCGCGACCCTGAAATTAGTAAGAATTTCATGCTCTGCCAACTGAGCTAGTCAGGCCCTAGGAAAGATGACAACATTAGGAAAATGTAGTTGTTTGAGGAAAACAGTTGGGCACAGGCATTCCCATAGGAGATATTAGACTTCCTGGTGAGATAAGGGAACTTATAGGGACATGGGTCTAAATACTGGCAATATCCCCTCACCTTGTACCACCCTCGCTAACTAAAATTAGAGTTAAATCATAATTTCCTACTCCCAAGTTACCTATCACATTATTGATTATATATATTAACTAAACCATTTAAAAGTTTCTAATAGAGAGTGGACACTGAAGCACCCCATCTCAGACTAACAGGCTTGTTGAACAAGACATGGCATGAGTATTGTTAGGATGTCTGTCCATTCTTAAAGCCATGTGGTGCATGTGTACCTAGCACAGAAAGCATATAAAAGCACTCACTCAAAGAAAATTTTAAAAAAATCTTTACTCATTGTTGACCCTAGATTTGCTCTTTTTTCACTATGACCATCAAAGAACCTAGCATAGAAGTAGTAGGGATAGAGCCAGAGCTTTCAGTGAAATCTAAATTCCCCCTGAAATTACAAGAAAATATGCAATTGGAAATATCCTAAAGAAAGTCCTGAAGGGTTATTTTTACTTTCATATCTCCTAGATAATTATATTTCATAAAAATAAATACCCATATTGCTAATTCATAAGGACCAATCTTTCAATTGTGCTATACATAACTTTAAGGATATAATCTAAAAACTAAACTGAAAATAGTATTTTCTAAATGGGGCATTTGATGATAACCTGCCTATCCCTGTGCAGAAGTAAGATTAGCAGGTTTGCAAAATATTAAAGGGAGAACACTTTCAAAATAAAACCATGGATATATTTTAAAACAGCAAATCTGTTCTCTTTCTGACATATTGAAAGTCCAGAATTTCACACCATAAGAATTCACTTTATTATTGATTTTACTAATTTGATTTCTATGCTGCCCTTCCCAGAAAAGGCTGAAGGCAGTTTACAATAAAAGACAAAATATGATAAAAACAGATATTAAAATGTTAAAATAAGAAGGTAAAAGAAGATGAACTCTCCCCTAAACTCTCAAATTCAAAAACAATTCACGCCCTTTCACTTCCCTGCCTCTGACCAAGAAGAGCATCTTCCCATACCCAACCTAGCCTAACCACATCCCAATCCATACTTAATGCTTCTGTTACAGAAAGCAACAAATTCCAACAGCACCCCACCTCCCAACCAGTCTTTCCTCCTATTCCTACCCACTCCCACTCCCTGCCTCACATCCCCCCACATCTTAGTGTCATCAGCAAATTTGAGCAGGATGCTTTTTATCCCCTCATCCAAGTCACTGATGAAGATGTTGAACAGTGCAGGTTGTGGCCCTCACTGCTGCAGTGCGTGCAGGAGATGCATTGCC
>NW_017728994.1:41659394-41663618 GCF_001723915.1 Gavialis gangeticus | reverse complement strand
AGGAGATTATTCCTCCCTTATTGTTCCTTCCAAGTCATACCTCCCTCTTCTCAAAACCCACTCATCCTCCCCTTCCCCCATGGGAACACCTTGTTCAATTTAAAAAACAAACCCTAACATGTTCCATAGACTTTCAAGACCAGCCACACCTATTGAAGTGAGGAAGAGTCTTATAACTAAATCCTTATATGCCACTCTAAAAATGAAAAATATTATAAAACGTATCAATTAAAAGTTTACATTAATAAAGCAATATACTTAGCAATGCAAATTCAGACTCTTCTGACTTAAATATTAAGTACTTACCTCATAGATATAATTTCTTCATAATCCCTCACAATATCTGATAAATTACACCTGTGCTTAATTTTGACAAGTTGCTTTATAGTTTGTTTTCTCATCTGCAAAAATAATACTTGCATTTTTTAATAAAAGATGGTATCTAAAAAATGAAATACATGGTCTCTCCATTATAGTCCTCTATGCTATAGAGCCTGAGATCTGACTAGGGTAGGATTTCTGCTAGCTAGTTTGCACAAGGCTGCTTACGCTGCACTTATCACGGCTGGAATGAAATAGGGAAGAAAGTTATAGCTATTCTTTTTTTTAGTGCAAAGAATAAGCAAGGCAGGCTAAGGAGGCCACCTTAGAGCAGAAGTGTCAAATGTATGGCCCATGGGCTTTATCTGGCCCAGTATGCTCCTAGAGAGCCACATATTTTGGGGGTGAGGAAGTGAGGCAGAGACAATTCTGTGGGGCACATTACCTCTTCTTAATCTCAGTTTGGGTGGTTTGGTTAGATATTTGAAGGCCCCTGGGAACAAAAAGCACAAATTCTTCACCCATATCTCCTTAAGCAAGGATGTTGACAAACTGCCATTATAAGTGGCTGAGAAGAATAAAATTAAAGTTCACCTTGTTATATTTTTCCTGTCTCCAAAATGTATAAATTCTCAACACTACTGGACTCCCATATGACAGCAACTATAATATCTATTAAAATGCCAACCTTTTAAATTTTAAAGTATGTAGGGTAGTATTACTTCAACAGTTGCTGAGCAGACTTGACTGATCAGCACCATACAGGACTGACTCCTTAGTCGGGATCTTATACAGTGTCACTCTGTTGCAACTGCAAACAGTACAGTACAGATAATGGAACATGGTGTCTCTCCCCTCTGTCACTGGTTGATTTCCTGTCAGTAGGGAACAGCAGTCAGCATCCATCTGATATTCAGTGTCCTCTATGAAATTAGTGGATGATCCAGTTGAGGACATATATCTGTCTCAACACAACTACCATCACAATTGACTCCCTCACTAGAAGCCTCAGAAAGAAACTTACCATCAAGAAGATGCTAAAACTAAACTGCACTTTCTCTCCAGAAAAGCTTTGAGGCTTTAACAATAAGGAATGAAATCTATACCAATGCTTCATGTATTCTGTTGTTCACTTTCTAATGCTGCATGTTAAGCACTTTCAGAAGCATTAGACTTACATTATACATGAAAAGAAAAGGCTTGTCATTTCTCATGGTCAACAGGATAATGTCAGTGTTTGTCATACCTTCCTTATAAAGTTGGCAGAACTAATTCTCTGTGCACTAATAGGATCCTCATCTGTCACTGAAACTTCTGTCTTCAGTCGGCTTTCATATCCCTGAACACAGAATTACGTAATTTTTTCATAGTTGTACACTGACATTTACAATGCTTTTAAGAGAAATTTAGAAGAAATGTTTAAATAAAGAATACGATGTTTCACTTTTTCAAAACGATGATGAAATTACAAAACATTTCAGAATATAACATTTTACTGGATTACTACAGACTGTATCCTCATCTATTTAACAAAGTCAAATATTTTAAAATTATCATTTAAAAAAAGTATATCAAAGAGAGAAAAATGCAGACTCATAGTGCAAGCAACTCACTATGACAAGAACAGAAAAATGCATCTTTCTGGGCAAGAGTCAAAGATCTGAAGACAAAGCAAACTTGTTTCAAAAAGAAGTTACAGGGGAAAAGATATAACAGGGCAGTCTTCAGCAGCTGTGGTAGCAGCCCAACAGACATGGTGCCCCGGGCTACTGCTCCAATCACTCCCCAACTCTCACCCCCAGTTATGCTACTAGTAAAAGTTGTTTGCACTATGAGTCATGAAACTGGGTTATGGCACTAAGAAAAACTGCTAACTGAGTGGAAAACAAAGGAAGAGAAGTAGGAAGAGAGAAAATACTTGAACTGACAACTATAACGTTGTATTAAAAAACAAAGAAAAATCTGGATACCCGATAGTTAGAGGAAGTCTACAGACTCTTCAAAAATAAGATATATTTAGCTTTTTTTCTAAGCAATAGCACCATGAACTGGTCAACTCATAGAAGAGTCTGAGAGGTAAAAAAAAGTAATTCTTTGTATGTGTGAAAAAAATGAGCCAAAATATTATGCAACCAGGAAACCTGGAATCCAAGGTGGCTAGTCAAACAGATGAAGGAAGATAAAAGCAGGAAGTTATCAGTAAAACTCAAGTTGACAGTGTAGTGGCCTACACAAGGCCATGTTGTAGAATTTGAGTGATGACAAAATAATGGAAAATAAGACAAATGGAACGTCCAAGTGACAATGGAAGATAAAACAGTTGGGGTTGTTTTTTTAAGAATTTTCCTCTGACTATTTCTGTAGATGAAGCCACAAATTTGCTTTAGGAAAATGTGTAAAAGGAAGGTGAATGTGAACAGCCAATTAAAGGTTTCAAAAGACATGGACAGCTGGATATTATCAATGATGCAATTTTTTTTATTACAGTTTCCATCCTGTGGTCATTGTCTTTAACACATATCCCATTCCCTCTATAATATGCCTACTTACATGTTTTTCTAGAAAACAGCAAGAGAAGACTGCTAAACCAGGCAGTATTTTGCAAATAGGCCAGTAAATAGGCCAGTAAATAGGCCTTCTTTGGATCTGGCCATTTCTTCCCTCCCCTCTTTTTGTTATTGAATATAAAAACGAGTTCTGTATTGCATTGGAAATTCAATGGAGAACCCAGAACGTATAGATTTCATAGACTTTCATAAACATTAGGGCTGGAAGGGACCTCGGAAAATCATTGAGTCCAGCCCCCTGCCCCACGGGCAGGACGTCAGCAGGGTTCATAGGATCCCAGCAAGATAAACATCCAGTTGGCTCTTGAAGGAGTTCAAAGTAGGTGCTTGAACTACCTCCGGCGGCAATCTATTCCAAACCTTGGGGGCTCGGACAGTGAAGAAGTTTTTCCTTATGTCCAGCCTGAAATGGTCATGGCAGAGTTTGTGACCGTTCGACCTTGTCATTCCTTGGGGCACTCTGGTGAACAGATGTTCCCCCAGATCCTGGTAAGCACCCCTGATAAACTTATAGGTGGCCACCAGATCACCTCTGAGCCTGCGCTTTTCCAGGCTGAAGAGTCCTATGGCTCTCAGCCTCTCTTCATAAGGTCTGTTTTCCTGACCTCTGATCATGCACGTGGCTCTCCTCTGCACCCTCTCAGGCTTCTCCATATCCATTTTAAATTGTGGAGCCCAAAACTGGACGCAGTACTCTAGCTGCGGCCTCACCAAGGCTGAGTACAATGGGAGAATGACGTCCTTGGATTTGCATGAGAAGCATCAGTGGATGCAAGCCAGCATTTTGCTTGCTTTACTAGCAGCAGTATCACATTGAAGGCTCACATTCATCTTCTGGTCAGTCATGACCCCCAAGTCCCTTTCGTTCATAATGCTAGCCACCGTAGCACTGCTGAGCCTATAAGGATGCTGCAGGTTTTTCTTCCCAAGGTGGAGAACCTTGCATTTTTCAGTGTTAAACACCATCAGGTTCTCCTCTGCCCATTTCCTCACCCTGTCAAGGTCAGCCCGGATTGCCCTCCTGTCCTCAGGCATGGATTCTTTACCCCAGAGTTTGGTGTCATTGGCAAACTTGGCCAGTCCACTTCTGATACCAATGTCCACATCGTTAATGAAGATGTTAAATAGTATAGACCAAGGACAGAGCCTTGGGGGACCCCACTGGTCACAGGACACCATGATGATTGACTTCCATCAACCACCACCCCCTGGATCCTACCACAGAGCCAATTCCCCAGCCAGGGGATCATGGTGAGGCCTAGGCCGCAGTTAGCCAGTTTTGCTAAAAGGGAATCATGGGATACCAGATCAAAGGCTTTTTTAAAGTCAAGACATA
>NW_017728994.1:41653040-41654394 GCF_001723915.1 Gavialis gangeticus | reverse complement strand
AAAAGCAGGAAGTTATCAGTAAAACTCAAGTTGACAGTGTAGTGGCCTACACAAGGCCATGTTGTAGAATTTGAGTGATGACAAAATAATGGAAAATAAGACAAATGGAACGTCCAAGTGACAATGGAAGATAAAACAGTTGGGGTTGTTTTTTTAAGAATTTTCCTCTGACTATTTCTGTAGATGAAGCCACAAATTTGCTTTAGGAAAATGTGTAAAAGGAAGGTGAATGTGAACAGCCAATTAAAGGTTTCAAAAGACATGGACAGCTGGATATTATCAATGATGCAATTTTTTTTATTACAGTTTCCATCCTGTGGTCATTGTCTTTAACACATATCCCATTCCCTCTATAATATGCCTACTTACATGTTTTTCTAGAAAACAGCAAGAGAAGACTGCTAAACCAGGCAGTATTTTGCAAATAGGCCAGTAAATAGGCCAGTAAATAGGCCTTCTTTGGATCTGGCCATTTCTTCCCTCCCCTCTTTTTGTTATTGAATATAAAAACGAGTTCTGTATTGCATTGGAAATTCAATGGAGAACCCAGAACGTATAGATTTCATAGACTTTCATAAACATTAGGGCTGGAAGGGACCTCGGAAAATCATTGAGTCCAGCCCCCTGCCCCACGGGCAGGACGTCAGCAGGGTTCATAGGATCCCAGCAAGATAAACATCCAGTTGGCTCTTGAAGGAGTTCAAAGTAGGTGCTTGAACTACCTCCGGCGGCAATCTATTCCAAACCTTGGGGGCTCGGACAGTGAAGAAGTTTTTCCTTATGTCCAGCCTGAAATGGTCATGGCAGAGTTTGTGACCGTTCGACCTTGTCATTCCTTGGGGCACTCTGGTGAACAGATGTTCCCCCAGATCCTGGTAAGCACCCCTGATAAACTTATAGGTGGCCACCAGATCACCTCTGAGCCTGCGCTTTTCCAGGCTGAAGAGTCCCATGGCTCTCAGCCTCTCTTCATAAGGTCTGTTTTCCTGACCTCTGATCATGCACGTGGCTCTCCTCTGCACCCTCTCAGGCTTCTCCATATCCATTTTAAATTGTGGAGCCCAAAACTGGACGCAGTACTCTAGCTGCGGCCTCACCAAGGCTGAGTACAATGGGAGAATGACGTCCTTGGATTTGCATGAGAAGCATCAGTGGATGCAAGCCAGCATTTTGCTTGCTTTACTAGCAGCAGTATCACATTGAAGGCTCACATTCATCTTCTGGTCAGTCATGACCCCCAAGTCCCTTTCGTTCATAATGCTAGCCACCGTAGCACTGCTGAGCCTATAAGGATGCTGCAGGTTTTTCTTCCCAAGGTGGAGAACCTTGCATTTTTCAGTGTTAAACACCATCA
>NW_017728994.1:41636857-41648040 GCF_001723915.1 Gavialis gangeticus | reverse complement strand
TCCACGAGTTCCCTGGAGAGCTGAGGGGGCTGCTGTGCCCTTTTTCTGCCTTTCCTCTGAGATGGGATAGACTTTGCTTGTACATCCAGGATCGCACCTTTGAGGAGCAACCACTCGTCCTGAGCTCCCCTCCCCTTTGGGTTGTGGCCCTTTAGGGCCTCCCTGACAAGCCTCCTGAGCATGTCAAAATCAGCTTTCCTGAAGTCAAGGACTTCTGTATCTCTGACTGTCTTGCCAGCTTAACAGCAGATGGTGAAGGTGATCAGCTCATGGTGACTATCACCTAACCTCCCTTCAATCATTAAGTCCCTGATTAGGTCATCCCCCATTGCCAGAACCAAGTTGAGCAGCACTTTACCTCTTGTCAGCCCATTGACTTCTTACATCAGATAGAGTTTATCCACACATGAGAGAAAGCTTTGCGACTGCTCAGATTTGGCTGAGTGCTTTTCCCATGAGATGTCTGGGTAGTTGAAGTCTCCCATGACAACCATGCACCAGGAGCGTGCAGCCTCAGCCAGCTCCCTGGCGAACTCCTGGTCAAGCTCTTGATCCTTATTTACTACCAGAACTCATTTAATATCAGAAAAAGGGAAGGAAAGGAAGGGCCAGATCCTTTATGGGTTCTTTACTAAATGAGGACTTAGGGGCCTACGTGCAAAATTTCAATATTAAAAATAAATCCTGTTCCAAGGTGGCCTAACCTTGCATGTACTCCTTTTTTAGAACTGAAAGTTTTCTGGGCACATGCAGTTCTGCCTGCTGCACATGGATATATTCTAGTCTGAGCCACAAGGCACCTAGATGATACCTAAGTCCCATTTGCATCCAGAAATTAGATGAGCTGCCTATGTCACCTGAGGTACATGACCCAGCAGGCACATTCAGAGCATATCTAACACAGCTACAGCACTGCGTTCAGCAAAAACACAACACCTACTTTAATTTTGAACAAGGTATCTCAGATATCAGAAGACATATAAATGTGTTACTGTGGAGCTCAATCTGAGTTAATATATTTTGCCTCTCATCAAACCAAAGCACCTGACAAACACTGCTCTAAAGTTTCAGGTACCTAATTTAGGTCATTCAGTGCTAATGTGTGCATCTGTACATAGCATTGCATTTTGGTATATAGGTATATCCTCTGTCGTGATGCATTTATGCACCCTGATTAGCTCTTTACTCCACAAGTAGAAGCCCTGATTTCAGTAGAACTATTTGAGTAGCAACATTCAAAAAGCCCAAGGTGGAAATGATCCAAGTTATGCGGTTTTCTGTAAGGGACATAGTTTAGATCAGTAGCAAACAGAACATGCATTCGCCCATTAGTGGGGAGTGCGGAAATCCTAGACCAGCTCTGTCATTTTTAAATGCGTGTCTTTGTGTGCCAAACTTCTGCTCTGTTATGGGTATAGACCTATTCTGTGTCCCAAACTTCTGTTCTGTTACAGGAATCAGACTTGTTTCCAATCACTTATACCAATAAAAGCATAAGGTCTGTACCTGGCCTAAAATATTATTTATTATGAGTAAGGACATCAATCTGGAGATTGTCACATGATATATTACATGTCTCCACATGATTAATTCCACATGACAATAATAAGAATAACAAGAACTTTGGATTCAGATATTGTGAAAAAATAAGGAAAAATTAATATCCATACTGTTTATCATATAACTTGAAATAAAAATCATAGCAGAAATATTAATTACCTGGAAGACTATATCTGGTATTTCTCTATCAAACATAGGTATCTGCCAACAATAGCAGGAATCTAGTTGCCCTGAGTTCCTAAGTTGCAACAGCTGGAAACGTTTACAATTTTTAATCTCTTCTTCAGTAACAAAGTTAAATTCTTTTTGCAGCTGTTCAAGACGAAAATATTTTGGAAGAGTTTCTTCCTTGGATCTAGTATACTGTGAGAAAATGTAAAAGCAAGACTGGATTATTTTCAATTTGTTTGAAAGTTTTTTCTTAAGTTTTTGTGTTAGTTTATTAATGAAACTGCACTGGTTTGATACAAAAGCCAAAAGGTATTATGCACATTTCCTCAAAATTTGAACAAATCATCTGTAAAACTAGAGATATGTAGTTAGCCATATGAGTCTAAAGTCAGGCAGAAGGCAAGGTAGATTTGCACATTATAGACTAAGTACAGACTATAAGGTGCTATACACTAGAACAAGTTTAGCAGAAGAACAGCTTTGCTGAGCAGGGAACTCTTCAGTAAGCTTATACACAACAAGAAACTTGGACAAACAACTAGGGAGGAGTCCAAGTGCATTGCTTGGGCATGTAAGGATAAAATCAGGAAGGCCAAAGCACACCTGGAGTTACAGCTAGCAAGGCACATGAAGGGTTTTTACAAGTATGTCAGCAACAAAAGGAGGATCAGGAGAAGCGTGAGTTCTTTACTAAATGAGGAAAGCAACCTAGTGACAGAGGATGCAGAAAAGGCTGAAGTACTCAATGCCTTTTTAATCTCAGTCTTCACAGGCAAGGTCAGCTCCCAGATTACTGCACCCAGCAGCACAGTTTGGGGAGGAGGTGAGCAGCCAACAGTGGCAAGAAAAACAGGTTAAGGACTATTTAGAAAAGCTGGATGTGTACAAGTCCATTGGGCCAGACAGGATGCTGAGGGAGTTGGCTGATGTGATTGCATAGCCACTGGCCATCATCTTTGAAAACCCATGATTGTTGGGAGAGGTCCCAGAGGACTGGAAAGGGGAAAATACAGTGCCCATCTTTGAGAAAGGGAGGAAGAAGGATCCAAAGAGCTACAGAGTGGCCAGCCTCATCTCAGTCCCTACAAAAATCATGAAGCAGGTCCTCAAGGAATCCATTTCTAAGCACTTGGAGGAGAAGGTGATTAAGTAGTCAGCATGGATTCACCAAGAGCAAGTTATGTCTGACCAAGGTGATTGCCTTCTATGTTGAGATGACCAGCTCTGTAGATGTGGGAAGAGCAGTGGATGTGATATCTTGACTTTAGCAAGACTTTTGATATGGTCTCCCACAACAATCTCTTAAGTAAGCTAAGGAAGTACAGGTTAGATGAATGCCTGGTAAGGTGGCTAGAAAACTGGCTGGATCATTGGGCTCAAGAGAATAGTAGTCAATGGCTTGATGTCTAGTTGGCAGCTGGTATCAAGTGGAGTGCCCCAATGGTCAGTCCAGGTCAGTTTTGTTCAATATCTTCATCAATGACGTGGATGATGGGGTAGAGTACACCCTCAGCAAGTTTGCAGATGACACCAAGTTGGGGGGAGAGAGACCTTAACTAATTGGAGAATTGAACCAAAAGAAATTGCATGAGTTTCAAGAAGGACAAGTGCAAAGTCCTGCACTTAGAATGGAACAATCCCACGCACCAGTACAGGCTTGGGACCAACTAGCTAAGCAGCAGCTCTGCAGAAAAAGACCCCGGGGTTACAGTGGACAATAAGCTAAATATGAGCCAAGAGTGTGCCCTTGTTGTGAAGAAGGCTAACGGCATACTGGGCTGCATCTGTAGCATTGCCAGCAGACTGAGGGAAGTGATTATTCCCTTCTATTCAGCACTGGTGAGACTGCACCTAGAGTACTGTGTCTAGTTTTGGAGCCCTCACTACAGAAAGGATGTGGACAAATTGGAGCAAGTCTAGGAGAGAGCAACAAAAATGGTGAGGGGGCTGGGACACATGACTTACGAGGAGAGACTGAGGGAACTGGGCTTACTGGGCATTTATACACATGCTCCAGGAGTGGGGGGGAGGGGGCATTTTAATTAGAGCGGCTCCAAGAGCCACTTTAATTAAAGTGCCTGGAGCATCATGTGCATCAGTGTCCCCGCACTGAAAAATGGCAGTGGGAGTGCTTCAATGAGCTTCAATTAAACCACCCCTGCTGCCATTTTTCAGCACAGGGATACTGATACACATGATGCTAGAGTCTGGCGGAGTGTAATTACAGTACATCAGTCTGGTAATTACAGTACATCAGTCTCAAGTTTGCAGCAAAGGAAGTTTAGGTTAGGTATTAGGAAAAACTTTCTCACTAGAAGATTTTATGATATATATTCATGCTCACATTTCTGCTGTAGGAATTGTTTTTTAAGATTAAGGAAACACTTGGGTTCTTGGGTTCATGTTTACTTTTTGTTGTTTTCTTTTAAAATGCACTTAGTATATGGTTTGAGAAACTTAAATGAAATGTTTTTCTGAAAATACTTTCACCAAGTTGTGCTGTTCCTTTCACTTGCAAAATGATATCAATTTCACTGGAGTTATATGGGTACTATAGAACCCAAATAGTTTGCCGAGTTACATTCAAAATCTTCCCTCTGCCATCCTCTCCATGAAAATGAGGGCTTGTGAAATGTCTGGGGGCATATAAAACCCACAGCAAATAGCTGCATGGGATGGAAGAGGGGCTCTAAATGTTTGCTATAGCTTTTCATTACAAAAGACACCAGTTCTCTGATAGCAGGACTGCTAATAAAATCCAGCTGATTGGAGAAATATTGCCCTTTGAAATAAAAACTGTGATAAACAGCTGAACAGCTTCTTCATATCAGCAACCTGCTGTGAATTAAGCAGATTTGAATCACACAGGTGTAGATGATCTGGATTTTACTGAATAAGAATAGAATTTAACCAATTGTTTTTTTAATTAAAAAATATCCAGGGAGTTTATTCTGAAGTCTGTGGTGCAAAGTTTTTAATTTAGAAAAATGATCAAGGGGCTGTGAAATATCTGAGTCAAGCTGTCTCTGTTTTTGGAATTCCTAGTTCATGTTGCAAACTGAAAGAATGAACTCATTTTGTGTACATTTTAATATATTTTTATTCAAAAGAATAAGAAAGAAAATATAAAATTAAACAGATAACTAGAGTTAGACTTTATAATTGCACTATTATGATTAATAATGAAACAGTGCAAATATCAAATCTACAGTACTCAAAAGTGAGATTTGATTCAACAGATCAGTGGTTTAAGAATAATGTCTTAAATCACCTCATCAGATTAGTACAACTGATAACCAAATCATGATGGTTAAATAATTATTTTTGTTAATCCTGTATCATGAGGCTGAAAATGTCTCATTTAAGTGATGACCCTAACCAATATTGCAGACACAACAGTACCTTCTACCTAGCTAGTGAAAGATGTGAACAGCTCCTCAACAATGTCTTTTTCGTTCTGAGGAAACATACTGATTAGAAGATAGACTTGGAGGTCTTGGGCTTGGACTTTCTTTTAGAGAACTAGGATGATACATTTATCCAGAAACATACCACATGCTAGTATAACAAGTATAACTGGCCTTCAAGGTAACTGTAGTTCTTCAAGATTATTAATCTTCATAATAAAGTTAGCCTTCTTCACCGTAGATGCACATACATTACATATATGAGAGACGAGATACATGCAAGGACATAAAGGCTGCAGTAACTGTCATGGGCGACTGATGCCTCTTGAGTCGGGGGGCACTTGCCTCCCCAGTGGCCAGACCCAAGGGGGGTCCCCCGGTGGCTGATCCCAGGTGATTTATGGGTGAGAGGGGTGGCACCAGTGCTCTTGCCTGCCCCCCTGCCCGGGAATGCTGGCTGACGGGGTACACCAGCATTCTCAGGGGGTGAACATGCACCCCCATGCACGCCCTATACGTTGCCACTGGTAACTGTGACAGCCTACATTCCCTTGCTATTCAGAAGCCTATGCTGCTAAGAATGCTAAAAATGAAGGTTGGCAGGAAGGTAATGGGATCCATGAGGACATTGCAAAGAACCAGTTAATGCAAAGTAAGTAAATCATTTTTTTATGATACATCCATGTGAATCCCACAATAAGCGATTGACAAACAATCTTCTCTTGAAACTCTGGGGATGGAGGCTTAGGTGTATCAAACCAAGATCATAGTACTACTATATATATGGTCATAGGCAACTTGTAGGCGGGGGTACAGGAGGCATGTGCCTCCTCCCCGCCTCCCGACAGGGTCGTCCTCACCACCACCACCACCTGTGGTTGCTCACCAGCTCCGCCCCTGCTGCCACCAACAGCATCTGCAGGTGCTTGCTAGCTTTGTCCTCACTGCCAACTCCACCGGTGGTATCCATGAGTGCCCCCCCAGACTCAGGAGGCACCAGTCACCCATGTATATGGTGGCTACCTCAAGTACCATCTAAAACGCATAATGTTTAACAAAGATTAGTGAATTATTACACATGGCCCTCTTGCAGAGCTCAGAGATCAGCCTGCTTCAAAATGTGCCAGAAACATCATCTATCTCTCAGTGGAGCTTCCCTTACCAGCCAAAGGAAAATGCTTGCCAATCAACCAGTCAGCTTATAGCATGAGAAACATATTGTTTGATCCACTGCAAAAACAAAATCAGTTAACCTTTCAGTGCATTAAGCACAGAGAAAAAAAAAAGAGATGGGAAAACAGCCTGAAAGCTTTAGTTCTGTTGAAGGGGTTAGACTCTGAAGATATCCAGGAGTATGAAGCTTCTTTTCTGTCAGAAAATAATGTGAGTTCAGGACAAAGACAAGAAAGGTAAGCAGTGATTCTGATGAACTTCTGAGATTACCTTGGCTATAAATTGGTGAAGCAATTTCATTCTACCTTGACTCTGTAAACGGATGTGTATGGTAATCCCTTAGTATATCAGCATGGAAAGTTGCCATGCAGCTAAAGATGGCAGCTAAAATGACTATCTTGTTGGAAAGGAGATTTCATGAGCTGCCGAAGAACAACATTCTTCTTCTTTCGTATGGCCGACTTTGAGCATCGATTATAAGTCCAATTCAAGGTTAGTTAAGCAGTCTAATGCTCTTGAGGAAAGGGAATGCATCTCTGCAGTGTCACCATCAAATTTGTATAGAGGCCAGAGTGTTATATGATCCATAGTTTAATCAGGGTTGCTACAGTTACATTCTGCAGAACTCCTAATACACCATCTGTGCATCAAGTGACAACAGCAGCCATGCTCAGTTTGGATCCCATGTTTTTCACAGAAGGTCAAAACCAGGAGGTTTTATTGGTGGGGTCAGAAATGAGATGTTTATTCCAAATAGTGGTTTCATTCCACACTTTCCTCCAAGCTGCTGCATTATCGTGTACTGCAAGAGCTTGTACACATATCCACAAAGGCTTCTGGGAGACCATGTGGTGAGCGGGGAGGTTTAAATCTTTATAGATGGGGAGGTCTAGTTGTCATTCATGCAAATGACCTCTCTGTACGTAGCTTGGTCATGGCAAATGTCTGGTGGAGCAATATTGGCCAGCACCAGTAACCACTGAATGGCACAAGGTCAAGGCCACCTAGAGTAGGGGAGCTCAAGTGAACCAAAGGTGCTGCATGTGTCATGCCAGAAAGTGAGCAGTAAAGCCTGAAGACCCAAGAGGCTCACTCAAAGGAGCAGGGCAGTAGAGAGTGGCCCAGTGATTGGTGTTATGCAAGAGCCCCTTGTGAGAGGGGGGTGGAGTGCAAGAGGCCCCTGTGAGAGGGCGGTAGAATGAGTGTGTGTAAGAGTGGAATGAGTTAGTTCCAGCCTGAAATTGGGGAGCAATACCAATCCAGATGCCTTCTGTGAGGCATGGGCCACAATGTAGGGAAGGTTTGGAGCTGTGGATAGTACCCCCTGGCATCAGGGTAGTGAATGGGTAGCCTCCCACTTAATATACTATGGAACCATTCAAGTCATGGCAGGAAAGACAGGGCAGACTTCCCTAGACAGGTGGGCAGGCTAATTCATGATCTAGCCCTGGGAAGGCCCCCCTGTCACAATAACTAAAACTATAAGGTGTGAGAAGGTGAAATGTGACTGAACAATATGGTGATGGTGATGTTGCTGCGATGTATAAGCCAGTCTCAGGAGTAATATTAAAGTCCAAAAACTTCAGAATCAGGGCTTTTACCAGGTACTTCATGTTAGTTTTTGCTGCCCACATGGCAAAGCCTTTCTGAAGAGTAGGGCTTTCTAGGTGGAATGTCTACTGCACTGTACAAGATTCTCTTGAGCCTGTTGACAGAAAATCTCTCTTACTGCTGGTCATCTAACCAGCAAACCCATCAAGTGCAATGATTGGTGCCTAGTGTAGTATCTGAACCCTAGTTCTCATAGAGAAGGAAGGAGGGAAGTTGATTGAATACCTGCAGAAAATTAGACAAAACTGCCTTGGCCCATAGGAATCTATTATAATATGCCTGCTGGCAGAACATGGGAAACTTCATCATTTTCATGAACTATTGTGCAACTCAGTTACCCTGTTCAAATTTGTGTTGCTTCTTTCTTGACTCCACAGGTTAACCCCTTTGTAAAGACATTACTGGGAAATGGCAGTCAAAGAGCTATTATATGTATTTGGGTGCAATATAATCATGTCTGACTTAGGTGAGTGGTCTATCAAGATCCACAGATATATGAACAAGTCTACCTGGTTTAACAGGGAACCTCTACCCTGTTATTAGGAGGGCTTGGGTTAGACAGCTAACGAGGTAATTAGCTACACCCAGCCTCTAGGAGAGGACAGAAGGGACAATCACATGACCAGAGGGAGGCTGGGTTGGAGAAGACAGTACCTAGACAAGGCAGCCAAGTGGCTCCTTCCTGCAGAAAAATCACCTGAGGAGATTCTGGGAAAAACTGTCTTGGAACAGTTTACATGAGATCTGGAACAGTAAATTAGGGACTGGGTGAGGCACCATCATCCCCAAACCCTCAACAAAGCAGTGAGACTGGCCGAGGTTTTTTGTGGCAGCCAAAAAAACAGGCCCAGCATGAGCACAAGCATGGAACAAAGGAAGCCAGGGAAAGGCCGAGGCTCAGCAAGAGAGCAAAGAGGCCCCAAGAGAAAAGTCAACTGTGCCTGGCAACAGTGGACAGGCTTGTTTCCAATGCAAGCATTAAGCTACCATTGTGGTGGCAAGCCAAGATTTATCACGGAGAGTCCAGTGGTGACTTCAAGCAATAAAATAGAGAACTCTAGGGTGGAAGATATGGAGTGCAGCTGTGGGGCTATAATGTGTAGAGAAGTGGGTCGAACACATATTCCACAGCTTATAGTGAATGTGGAAGTAGAAGGGAAAGCAGTGACGGCTCTGGTACACTCAGACTGCAAGCAGACACTCATTAGACAAGGACTGGTGCCTGAAACAAGAGGAAAGAAAGTTGAACCTCATACCCTGGTTTTCCGTCACAGGGAGGCAAATAAATATACCAGCATTCCTGTGCAACTGATGGTAGCATGGCATATACATACTCTGCAAGTGTGTGTGGCCTCTAGACAGCTTTATCCAGTGTTGTTGGGGTGTGTAGAAGAGTATGGTGAGTGGGAGGAAGAAAATCTACACTCGCTCCTTTCTCCTTAGTATCTAGAAGTCAAGCAGCCCCAACAGTAAAGGGGCAAGACACAGGAGTGGTTGAAACAGGGCAACTGCAGAGCCTGCTCAGAGGCAGCAAACGGAAGAAGCCCCTAGACAGGTCTGGGAGAGTGGAAAGGACTAAACGCTTACCTACAGAGCGCTCCAGTGGAGGGGAGAAGTATCCCAGCAGGGAAAGCCAGTGTTGCAGAGAGCTCCAGGAGAACACAGAGATGGTCTGGTCCCCTTAAGGTTCCCACTGAGAAACAGAACCCCTGGGAAGAGAAAGTCCTATTTGGAAACACTAAGACAGGGCTGGAACAGCCCAGATAGTTTATAACCTCAGAGGAGGAGTCACTTAATGTTAATTCAGCCCAGGTGTCAATACAGGACAGATGAGCTACAGCAAGGGACCAGAAACCAGCATTGATAGGATGGGAATGCAAGGCAGAGAGCCCAAAAGGACACATCCAATAGTGAGAGGGAAAACCCTGCATTGGAGACCAACAGAGTTCAGGGGTGAGGAATACCCCGACCATATTTTTGCATTTTTGTTTCTAATGGACTGCAGAGGCTTCCTGGGAGTCATACAGGAAGCTACTGAGAGCTGCTCCTAGCTGTGATGCCTGAACAGCAGAGCCTGTACTTAAACCTGGAGGACTGGGACAGGAGTGGTGGGGTTGGAGGAGCCCCCTGTAAGGCCTGTGAGGTTCCTTTACAGGCCATAACTGATTCTTTTGGATTATTGGACACAGCCCTGCTGGCAGAGCTGGTTCTTTCCTTCTCAGGGAGAGAATTCTCCAATTATTACCATCAAGTCATGGCAGGTAAGTGCCCCAAAAAGGCAGCATACCCCTTTAGGGGTGCATGGCACTGGTTGAGCCATATACAAAGGGACTCACGTACAGGGTGTTGTTGGCCCTGGGGTTCCCCAAATTATTGACAAAGATACTACGGGAGAATGAGGCTGAAGCTCAGCATGAAGGAGGGTTAGTGGGGCAGGAGGCTGTAGCTGCTTATGGGGAAGAGACCCAAAAAGAACAGGAATCTACTAGGGCAGTGCAAAGCTTTGGTAGCCGATTTGATTAGGAGGAGATTCAGCCCGATTTGCTGGTCAAATCTCTGAATACAAATCAAATCAGGAGACCAATGAAAAGGTCCAAATCGAATTGGAAGCCTCCAAATCGATTTGGAAAAGATTTGTGCCACTTCAGAAATTCAGCCATAGACTAAACAGGCAGCAGTCCTCACCATGCTGGACACAGCTGCCTCCAACTGGTAAGTCTGTTGTGTTGGGTGGAGGGGGGAAGGAAGGGGTGTTGGGAAGGCAGATCAATGCCCCCACAGAAAGAGAGAAATTGGGACTGGGGCTAGGACAAGCTGCCCAGCTGGGGCGGGGGTGGGGTGCAGGACTTGGGGAGAGGGGCAGAGCAGGATGGGATACAGGCACAGCAACGCTGCGAGCAGGGGCTACACTCTACTGCTGCTTGCCCTCTTCCACCTGGAGTGAGCTGTGCCTGCATCACACTCCTCAACCCTGACTGGGGAAGCAGCAGCAGGGCATAGCCTGCCACTTGTCCACCTGGGCCAAGGGCACATGGGATGCATGCACAGAAGTGCTGGGAACGAGGGCTATGCCCTGCTGACACTTGCCCAGCCAGGGTAGGGACACAGGTTATGGGCATGTCAGTGTGGGAAGTGGGGACTATGCCCTGCTGTCGTTTGCCATCTTCTGCTTGGAACAAGCTGTGCCTGCAACCCACACACCCCCCCCCCCCCCCACCCGGGGAAGGGGCAGAGGGGGAAGACTCCCCCCCCCCAGCTGCC
>NW_017728994.1:41626000-41636636 GCF_001723915.1 Gavialis gangeticus | reverse complement strand
GGGCAAGTGGCAGCAGGGCATAGCCTCCACTCCCAGAGCTGCCACACCTGCGTCCCATGCCCCGCCACCCCCCCTCCCCCCCAGCATTGGATGTGTTCAGCATCACCTGCTGGCTTGATGAATGACACATGACTGGAAGGGGGTCATTAAACCTGGCTCTCCTGTGTACAGTGTCATACTCTTGTACACTGGTCCAAAAGCTGGAGAGCAAATCTTACATTTTGTAACTTGTTACCCTTGTGGAAAACAAGAGTCATACAGAGCCCCTCTCTGGAATCTGGTAGTCTTTCAAAAGTAGCATAACTCCAATAGCCATCCTGCCTCCCCACTTCTGACTAACACAGCTAATTACATCTCCAGGCAAAAGGCTGCTTACAGACATAAAAAAAACCCCAAAAAACAAAAGAATACCACATTTTACTGGAAGAAGCAGAGTTTTAGTTCAACCTGGCTCTGCAACATCTGTATAATCAGGCACTTCAGTGGCCTTTTTGGCACTTTTATCTAAAACAGATTCAATCAGCTATTAAATAAGTGCCAAAAAAGCCCCACTAAAAGCACCCAATCTATACAGACATTGGGCGAGCCAGGTCCAACTAACGCACCGCTTCTTCTGGTCATGCACTGGGCTCAGTGCGGAAGTGCGCAGAGTTTAAATGTGGCCTGTGGCAGTGAAGCATGAGTTAAGTGCCATTTTTAAAAAATATATATTTTTTAACATCTGTAAGCAATCAAAGTTACCTTTTTCTTAAATTCCCAAGATCCAAAGACTGGATGATGAAAGGGAAAGGGATCCCCATCACTGAATTTTGCCTCATCCACATATTTTCTCATGTCTAAATAATGACTGCAATGACAGAGACTTAAACAGAAAAATAAATATAGTTTATGGTATAAGATGACTGCAATATATCAATCAAGCAGTAATTCAAAATGTCATGAATTACACCAAAAGGAAGAATGACCAGAATGGTTCCTAAACAAGAGATATAAATTAATGAAAGGAAAAAGAAGATAAGAAGGGGAGGTTAAAAGAAAAGAAAGAGAAGGATTGTCTCTGACTCAGATAATATTAGAAATTAAAACAGAAATTAAAATTAGAATTAGGAGTCTACAATTCTATCTTGGGGCTTAATGTACTACATCAACTCAAGATTTTCTCTTGTGTATTTTGACATTTTAAAAAATTTTGATCAGAATTAATCTCATAATTCAGTCCTATGTTATTCATAATCCTGGAACCAAAGATTTCATGGGAAAATGTATTAGTAGTCAGTATTTAGAATTCCTCTAATACAATTAAGATGATACACAGTTGTTCTACAAGATCAACTTGCTAATACTAAAACCTGCTAAATGTTACCAAAATGAAGTCCATCAAATTTGAATATTCAGGATCATTGGGATCAGTCTTGACTTTCTTGGCCCATTCAGTAAATTTCTGTGTGTCAGTGAACCACAAAATTCCAGTAGCTATTTCTTCATCTGTATTTCTCGGTACTCTACAATAAAACCATTGAGCATTAATTGGTGAATTTTAATTTTATTTCTTTTCTGACCGTCTTCTAGATATCTAAGTTTTATTATTACCTGTAAGAAGCAGAGTTTATTGGCTGAAGTATAGATGCTAAGGGAATATTTCCTTCATCAGCTGTCCAGGATAAGGAATACATTAGTTTTCCAGACATCACAGGATACAGTTCTTCATTTTCATTGAGAAGAAATGGTACATCTGTCAATTTAAAGTTTTTGAAAGGAAGTACAAATCCAAGAGCTGTTACATTTAAAAAGTTTTATTAGTTCAACATTTTCCAAATTTTGGAAAGCTGTGACCTTCAGCAAAACAGATGCCCCCACACACAATCTGCAACCCTGTCATGCACTGTTAAAGGCTTGCCCATCTTAATTAAAAAGTATTTTACATTCCCCAGGATGGTGCTTTACATTCCCAAGTCAAGATTGCATTTGCTTAAGTTATTTCCTAAATGAGGAGGATGCTTTCATGAATTGAGGACTAGAGGAGGAAAACACTCATCACCCATATTTTCTGGGAGTGTGCACAGTCTTTAAGCAGATCTAGCAAAAAAGTTCCTGACAGTGCCAATAGAAGTGCAGCAGTCTGTTCCTCACTCCAGCAGATCAGAGACTGAAGGGAGATTCCTTGGGGAGGGGGGCGACCCTATTCCCAATCCTTTAGCTACATTGCTTAAGTGTTCCTTGATTTCACGTTCAAATTCTGCATCAGAAGACACTTTTTTCTTCTTCTTTAAGAAAAGAATAACTGGACACAAAAACATGAACATTCTTTTTTAGGAAATCTCAGAAAAATTGAAAGCCTTCTGAAAAGATTTAGTAAATAAGAAGTACTTGGGTACTTTATGAGCCAGGGAAATGGCATGAAGGGTTATTAAAATCCCTTTTTTGTAAAAATCTTAAAGCACCTCTTCCCTCAACATCCAAGGATAGTCAGAAACAATCTCTTCCCACCAGGTGAGGTGTAAGTGCTGATTCATCTTTCACTGCTGTTGCTTCAGAGAGAGCCTTGGCCTTCACAGATCTTCTACCCACCATTTAGAGAATCTGAGCAGACTGGTTTTGTCTTTCACAATTCCTGAAAATAGCTTCAGATACTGTTTCACTGCTCTGAGATCAGCTTCTTTTATAGGAATATAGGTCTGGAAGAAATCTCAATAACTTCAAACCCCTACAAAACCCAACAAATAACTTTAATAAAATTTCCATTTTCAGACCAGTTCAGTCTTTGCTCCTAGCATGCCTATTAAGCTGTTCCAAAACCACACTCCTTGGATGATTAAAAACCTTCTAACATCCAGGCTTAGTTTACTAAAAGTGAGTTCACACCCATTTGTTCTTGTGCCAATATCATCCTTTAACTTAAACAGACATGATGGTCATCCTATGTTTGTCCTGGATGAGACAAGACTCAAACAGGAACAGCAGAAGAGAAGGGCAATAAAATTCTGGATAGTTAAATATCATCATCTTGCTTCTCAAAATAAGGAAGAACCAACAAGTGTTGGTGCTTCCTGAGCAGTTTATCAACTCTTATTGAAGCATTATTCAAAGAGTAAGTCTACCCTACAATTCAAAGTCAGGACCACAGTTTGTGTAAAATTATCCAAACTGGGTTTAAAGCAGCTAGCTTGGATACAGATAACCAGTGCAACACAAGGTTTAACTTAGGCTGTAAAACAAACCTAGGATCCTGGGTAACCTCTTGTAAAGCTATCCTACACTGAGCTCAATGTTGTCATGGCTAGACAGCTATCATTATCCTAGGGTAGCTCGTTTAAGGCTAATGCAGCTAATCTCTATGCAGATCCAAATTACACTTTTGGATTACAGTGTAGACATGCTCAAATAATTTTAAATTTTAATTCCCTACATAAGAGAGCATGATGTTACCAGAAGACCACCAAGCCCACTTCAAATCATGCTACCATAAGTAACTTACTGCTTCCCACTTCTCCATTTACAGATTCAACTTGCTGATCACAGCTAAACTCCACCTGTTCCAATACATCTTCTCTTTGAAGTACAATATTGTCAGGAATGGGTAAGTATATTTTAGCCAAAAACGTTTTTCTTTTAGCAGATTCATAAATCTAAAAATAAAAAAGACTGCTTCGATTTAAAAAGTTGAGTTAGTAAAGGAAAAGACCAAGCAAACAGATTCTGGAAGAAGTTCAAGGAAGAAACTGACACTTCAAGAAGGTACAATAAATAAAAACAAATGAATATTACACAGAAAGATCATGCAAACAGATCCAGTTTTTCATTACATATCCAAATTCAGCACAGCCATTGTCACAGATATTCTTATAAACCTCTCTGAGGTAATGAATTACTATTATCCCTCCTATAAAAACTAAAGCACCCTCTACACGTGCAGGTAAAGGCACAATGGGATCTAATGCAAGATCCACACAAATCATTGCCATGCCACATATGGTGACAAAACTCACAGCCACAGGCGAGACCCGACTACATGTGAAAATTAAAGTTTGATAGCAACCAGCTATAAAGTTTGTACATATTTTTGAGGTCTAACTTTATAGCTTGTTGGAGCTTTTTATGGTATGATAGCTTCTCTGAATGTGTAGCTAGTTTTAAGGTAATTGCACAATTAACCAGCTAATTGTGCAATAACTGTAACATGTAGAAGGGGCCTAAGAAACAGTGGGTATACCTATACAGCATAATGCAGTGATGCAGAGATACCTGATCTAGTTCTGAAGAATCTAGCTTGGGTACCAGAACCAATATAACTGTGATTTGTCTAGTCTAATTGATTTTGCAAAAAAAGTTAACTGAGCACAAATCATGTACAACCAAAAATATTAACTGAGCACAAATCTCTACTGGGTTTAATTAAACTTGCTAAAAAGCAGATTAGCTTAGACAGAGATTTGTGTTAATATGACTATTTTGCTTCTGACACCTGAGCTACCCCAACCTGGCACTGCTTTGTGCTCTGCAGGAATACCCAGAATGACTAATGTCCAGACCACAAAGGTATTTTAAAGTCCAACTCCCATGGATACATAATAGCTTTCTGCATGCAGATCTAAATATCTTATGCCCAAAGCAAACAAATAATATATGGTACTCGAGGGAATTAAACCTGGATTTTCCCAGTACCAGACCTGTCACCCTATCCAGTGAGCCAATATTTATTTCAAATTGTAAGCTGCTTGCACATATGTACATGCACAGATTGCATGTACATAATTACAGGCATACTTTAGATAACCACTTTGAAAATCTGTTGAAGTATTTTTGTATGCTATTTATACAAAGATGAACTAAAAACTTAAAAGAATACAGTAAGTGCCTGATCATTAAAGCCATCAATTCATAAAGTTTAGGATCCTTTACTTTATCTAAATTCTTCTACCTACACTTAATTCCTCTACTCTGGCACACTGGCTATACAATTTAACCTGGCTACCCCTGTATATTAAGAACAATACTTTGTATCTGGATAAAATCTCTCTCCCCAACACACATCCACAGTCTTGATTTGACCATATCAACAGATGGAAAATCCAACACTTTCTTTTGCAGTGTTCCAACAATTAATCATGCCCCTGCTAAAAACTGTGTCTAATTCATAATTTGATTTTGACTGGCTTTAACTTCCAACCATTGTTTACTGTTAAGATTTCACTGTGCCATGATTAGAGCCTTTAGTGACAGTATCTTCTCTCCTGATGGTACTTCAATACTCTTAATTCCTCTGCCTAAAGAAAAGGGAAAGAACTAGGAAGAGAGCTAAGGGAGAAAGCAGAACCTAAAATGACAAATACCACACAAAATAGGAGAGGCAAAGGCTGCCAACCACAACCAAAAGAAACAATAACGAAATGCGGTCCTCTGTTTTTCCTTTTTAATTTTTTTAAAGATAGCTGTAGTAACAGGAAGAACAGTAATTATGATGATAATGATAAGAAGAAGAAGTGCTTCTTTCTTTCAAGAAAGGCTTTGAATGGATTTGTAGGACATAAGCACAAACTGACAAAAGCATTCTGTCCCTAGCCAAGGCAGCTGAGAGAAACTGAGAAGGAGGATGTATTCACTGTTCTTTTCTTCTATTGGCAAGAGGCACAAGGAAGGATGCACTCTATAGTTATTGCTTGAGGCACATAGTTTCCACAGTTAGGCTGTACATGCTGATAACAATCACTCAAAAAGATAAAACATTTTATATGAACGGTCTCAAGCCACAAAGAAATACACAATCTGTACAAATGCCCTCTCTTTATCATTATTTGCTATTCTGTCAATCTTTACTTATAAAAATTATAGACAACAAGGTTATTTCAAGTCTACTTGCAAATCATTAATAAATACTAAACAGCACTTGGCCTAGTACTGATTTAACTAAAAACAGCCCCAGTTGATGCTAATTCTCCGGTTACAATTCTCCACTGATAATTACTTTTTGAGGTCTGTTATTAAGGGCCATTCTACACATTCAGATAAAGGCACAGTAAGATCTACTGTACAGTCTACACAATCATGCCTCCTACCATGCCATATGTGCATGACAGGAGGTGCAATTGTGGGATTGTGCATTAGATCCTATTACACCTTATCACTGGTGCAAGGGGATAAAGCGCTTTTGCTGCTGCCCTCTCTGTGAGTCCCACTGAGGTGGCTTGGCAGGGGGGAAGGGGGCAGCATGCTCCCCACTGCAAGCACCACAGCTGACAACACTGCCATCACTGCAAGACTTATCAGCTGTGGGCTGGCAATAGATGGTGCACCCCTGTGGCTGGGAGCCCCTTAGCTGATGGGGCTCCCAGCCATAGGACAGTACTTGGCCCCACATTCAATTAATGCTAATGGTGTATTAGAAAAACTTACAAAGTTAATGCTAATGGAGGATTAGAAAAACCTACAAAGTTATTCCATTTTTTGTGGAATTGTTTTGTAGCTTACTGCTTGTTTTATCACCCAGCCATTGATTGGCTGAATGTGTAGCTGGGTCACAACTTAAGGCATGGTTACCTGTTTAATCATGCCTTAAATGTAATGTGTGGAAGGTGCCAGAGTTAGCTTTTAATCTTTTTAACGCAGAACATACGGCAAGATGGCCCCTTAAACTGACTGATTCAGAGAGGCATGAGCTGTCATAAGCAAAAACCTACTTCAAATGCTAGCAGGCGTGATACTTTTCTGAACCAGTGAGCATCTTAGGCCTCCTCTATATATTATAGGTATCATGCAATTACCTGGTTACTTGTGCAATTACCTTAAGACAAGCTACACATGCAGAGTACCCATCATGGTATAAAAAGCACCAGCCAGCTATAAAGTTGGACCCAAAAAAAAGTGTATTAACCTTATAGCTTGTGGCCATCAAGTTTTCATTTGCACACGTAGCAAGGTCTCCCCTGAAACTGGGTGCCCCATCAGCTGCAGAGGATGCACCAGGCCCAGTGTGAAACCACTGAGCCTTAGGCTCCTACACATGGGACCTTGCTTCTTGCCAGTGCAGAGGGAGCCCAGGATCCCAGCAATATGGCAGGCTGGGATCTAATGAGTAATCCCATACAATAGTGTCTCCTGCCAAGCATGCGTAGTCTGGCAAGAGGCATGACTGTGTGAATAATACATTAGATCCCATCACACCTTTACCTGCACATGTAGAGGAGGCCTAAAATACCACCAGAAGTTTAATAATACAGCCAGGCACCCAAGGCACCTGTGTTACATGAGGCATCGGTGATTTCCAGCTGCCACCATGCCACTGGCACAAGCGCATGGCTGCAGTAGCAACAGTTATTTTCCAACTCCACCTCCCCACCATCTCCTTACCTATTCCACCCAAGTTATGCTAGTGCATGATACCCTGCCCTACCTTCTGCCTGACTTCAGGCTAACAAGGCTGACCACTGTCTCAATCTGCTTAATGCATGCTTTAAACATGACCACAGAAAACATCAGCAGTAGAATGCTGCACAGCAATAAAGCCTCTCAGAGTCTAAAGTATTACATAATAACTCATCAATAAATTAAATCTATTTTTGACAAGCTTATGCTGACTGGTATCTAGTATATTTCTAGCTTGGTAATGATTGAATTCTACAATAGTTTTTCCTTTTTTTTTTGCCCAGGACTTATGGCAGGCTAACTGACCTATAATTACCCTCTAACACAAGTCTTTTCATGGACTTTAAAGGGAGTTATAGAAAGTCTCAAATGTGGTATAGAAGTAAAGCACAGAAGTAAATTAAATAACTATACCTCCAATCGAAGAGATTCAGGCCAATTTAATAACTGAATATTAAAAGTTTGCTGAAAAATCACTTTAAAATCCAGCTGGAGGTGAGCCACGGAAGTACAAGAGACTTGTTTTTCATTGTAAAATATTTTAATAAAGTATTGTTTCTTCTGTACTTTTGTTCTTCTCTTCTGTTCATGCCTAAAAATTAATGAATATGGATTTAATTACCCCCAAATAATCAAACCAAACCATGATCCAACTTCAATAGCTACCAGTCACAATATTGATTATAGTAGTTAATGCCAAGGGAATATAAATCATGTATTTTTTGCCAAAGATTAATTTTCACTGCATAATAAGGAGATTATTTAGGCCCCATTCCCACATCTGCTAAACTGTATACACAGTGAGTAGTTCTAATGATTTCATAGTCCATAAAGTAAAATATATGCATTCTTCTTTGCAGGATGGTGCCCTTAAACTTTATTTTAATAAGAGATTTATAGGGTTCTGATTTTTAAACCAATCCCTTTTTCACAGTTTTAACATAAATTAACTATTTTTTAAGCTTTTTACTATCAAATGATGTACTAATACTAACATGTTAAATTTAAACAATACTTACCCACTCATTGTTCTATACAAGCAGAGAAGTTAATCTTTTGCAAAGACTGATGCTTTATCATTTTAAAGTGCTTACAACTTACATGGGACACTTAAACATTGGTGTTACTTCTGCAGCAAGAGTAAGATGTGGTATGAAAATACATTCCTTTATCTCTTGAAGTTCAGCTGAACTTTCAAATGAAATAGCTGAATCCAAAAGATCCTAGAAGTCAATAAGAGTATGTTCAGCCGAAATGTTAATTTCCTGCATTCAAGTGTCTAAACTAAATTATTCCCTGAGGCCCTTTTGAAAATTCCGCCCTAAATTTGCACTATACAACCTTCCTTCAATTTCCACAATATGAAAATAACTGTTGTATCCTGAAAGCAAGGAGAAATATACTACTTTTATAAAAGTCAGGGGCAAGATTTCTAAGAAACCCAATGTGAAAAAATGATCTGACATATACCATAACTAATATTTTATTACCTTCTGTTCTTTCCACATTTCTGAAAAATGCTCCTGGTGATCATCATCTTCTCCCACTAGCACTGTCTCTCTTTTAAAATCTTGTGCTAATTCTGCTTTATAGTCACCACCTTCCTTTTTCTTAATAAGCCCTCTGAAATATGAATTTAAAAAAATTTAAACATTGCAAACAGAAAAAATGTATTAAATGTTACAATTTTACCAAGTAAAACAGGAATTTTAACATGCAATCTCCCAATACATCTGCATTTGAAGCTCGCGGGCAGATACAAACAATATCAAACTTTTTAAATTTAACTGCTTGGCCACTAATTTAATTGCCAGGGGATTAGAACAAATTAAAAAAATCCTGGGCCTCTCCAAGATACTAAGGCTCAAAAAAACTGAATTTCTTAAAATTAATTTTCATTATAACAAAATGAACTTGACATTTACCAAGAATGTATAAGAACAGATAGAGAAAAATCAATCACAAAACTTCAGGGGTAGCTTACCTAACCCAAATCAAAAAAGATGAGAGAGCTGGGAAAAAATGGGTCTGTAGTATACTAGTATCAGCAAAACTCCTGTTTTAGAAAATTATATTGCAAATTTATAATCCCAAATTTTCCTTCTTGGCTGAAAGTACTTCTCTTGCATCCAAAGCTGGCTAACAGGACATCACTCAAGAAACAAACAGGCAGTCTCAGCTATTTGTATAGCTTATTGTACCCAAATGTTCCTAAAGTTACAAACTGGGTCTTAATTGTTAATTTAAACTTTTGTTTCCTGTTAATTTGCAGTAATTTTAAATACTAATAAGTACACGCTTTTTAAAAAGATTTAGTTCTGCAATTCAGATAGGGTGTCAGGGCACCATGGGGTGTTGCCAGATCCTTTAAAGTATAGTTGGAGGTATGAGGAGATAAGGGTAGGGTGGTCACTGACTCATCCCCAGAATACAGGACATCCTCTTGGTGAGAGGTGGGCCCCCTCTCAGCCAATCAGTGATAAGGGGTGGGGGTCACTGCTTCCTCAGCCAATCAGTGAGGGGAGGGACCTGGCCCTTGGCCAATCAGTAGCAAGGGGAGCGGGCCACCACAAGAAGGCCACCTCCCTCCCTCCCTAGGTGGGAACCCTGCCCCTCCTCATTGTATGCCACTCTAGCTCTAAGCACAGCCATTAGAATCATAAGAACAAGTGACTGACACACATTTCCAGTAAACGAACTAAAAAGAGGATGTTTCACTGTATGGTCCTCATTGAGAAATGAATAGGGGACAAAGTTTAAAAACAGGATAGTCCAGTATAAAGCAGGACTAATGGCCACCCCAGATAAGGGAGGTTGGAGGAGATAAGCAGATAGGCTAAGCAGATAAGCACTAGGGCTGTGCAAAACAGCACCATTTCGCTTCAGCTTCTGTTTTGACTTTCATAGACATTAGGGCTGGAAAGGACCTTGAAAGATCATCAAGTCCAGCCCTCCACCCAAAGGGCAGGAAGTCAGCTGGGATCATAGGATCCCAGCAAGATAAGCATCCAATTTACTCTTGAAGGTGTTCAATGTAGGTGCTTGAACCACCTCCAATGGCAGGCTGTTCCAGACCTTGGGGGCTTGGACAGTAAAGACATTTTTCCTTATGTCCAGCCTGAAACGGTCTTGCAGTAGTTTATGACCGTTTGACCTCGTCATCCCTTGGGACGCTCTGCTGAACAAACGTTCCCCCAGATCCTGGTGGTCACCCCTGATAAACTTATAGGTGGCCATCAGATCACCCCTGAGCCTGCACTTTTCTAAGCTAAAGAGC
>NW_017728994.1:41620666-41621000 GCF_001723915.1 Gavialis gangeticus | reverse complement strand
GTGGCCACCCCTGATAACCTTATAGGTGGCCATCAGATCACCCCTGAGCCTGCGCTTTTCCAGGCTAAAGAACCCCATGGCTCTCAGCCTGTCGTCATAAGGCCTGTTTTCCTGACCTCTGATCACGCGCGTGGCTCTTCTCTGGACTCTCTCAAGCTTCTCCACAGCCTTTTTCAATTGCGGAGCCCAAAACTAGATGCAGTACTCCAGCTGCGGCCTGACGAAGGCCGAGTACAAGGGGAGAATGACCTCCTGGGATTTTCTTGGGAAGCATCTATGGATGCAAGCCAGCGTTTTTGGTCACTTTACTAGCCACAGCATCACATTGCAGGCT
>NW_017728994.1:41614258-41620638 GCF_001723915.1 Gavialis gangeticus | reverse complement strand
CCCAGAGACCCCCCAGCAGCTGCAGAGCCCCCCACCAACCCCCAGAACAGCAGCTCCCAGCGGCTCCAGTCCCGTGGAACTGCCTGCCTCCTGCCACAGGACTGGGCTCCATGGGGCTGGTGAAGCCGACTGGAGTGCAGCCCAGCACTGGGAGGCGGGCAGAGCAGACACTGCACTCCCATCGGCTCTGCCAGCCCCACAGAGTGCAGCCTGATAGCAGGAGCTGAGGAGAGCCAGGGCTGTGCTCCCCACCACAGCTGAGCCACATGGGGCTCCAGAGCCACTTGGACTGCAGCTCTGGCTCCACCCCTGCCTCCCACCACCTGGCTGCTGCTTTGAAACTCAAAACTTCTGAAACATTTTGACTGGCCTCATTTCATTTTAAGACTATTTTGAAGCCCTTCATTTTGTTTTCATTTCACTGTGCACAGTAAAACTAGCAAGTATGGCAAAATACCAGCTTGGCTTAATAGGGAACTCTTCAATGAGATAAAACACAAAAAGGAAGCTTAGAAGAATGGAAACTTGGACAAACAACTAGGAAGGAGCATAGACATGTTGTTCAAGCATCCAGTGATGGAATCAGGAAGGCCAAATGCAATTGGAGTTGTAGCTAGCAAGGGACATGAAGGGTTTCTACAAGTATGTCAGCAACAAACAGAAGAACAGAGAAAGTTTGGGTCCCCTTGCTGAATGGGGGAGGCAACCTAATGGAAGATGACGTGGAAAAGGTTGAAGTATTCAATGCCTTTTTTACCTCCATCTTCACAGGCAAGGTCAGCTCCCAGACTACTGCACCTGGCAGCACAGTTTGGGGAGGAGGTGAGCAGCCAACAGTGGCAAAAGAACAGGTTAGAGACCGTGAAAGGGGAGGCAAAAGCCCCGCCAACTCACCCCAGACCCCCTTCTGACACGCCCTGATACTCACCACAGGGGCGAAAAAGAGCAGCAGCTGGGGAGAGACGTCAGGGCAGGCTTGGCAGTTCTGGACCTGCCTGAGCCTGCAAATCAGGAGACATCAGGGGCGTGGCCTCGGAGAGACATAGGCTGCTCAAAAGGCAGCTGGAAACACAGCTGGCCAGCGCCAGAAGGAGCAGGGTGGAATGCCATCAGGGAGCACAAGCCCTAGGTGCAGGGGAAGGAGGCTGAGTGTCTGCTAGAGGATGCCAGTAGGCGAGACAAGAAGCCCAAGGCCTGGGAACAGGGGGACACCGGGGAGCTCTGCCAGAAGGAAGCAGCCCCCCGGGATGCCCAGAAGGAGAGCCAAGGCCCTGACAGGGAGCCCAGGTACTCCAGCAGGAAGTAACAACAAGGGGCTGCTGACACCATAAGGCAATCCAGCATGGAGGGAGGCATGGGAGACCATGGAGCCCTGTGTGGGAGAGATGGGCAACGTCGGCTGATCGGACCCAAGCAGCCTAGCTGCAGGTCAGGCAGGGTGAAAGGGGGAAGGGACATGGACTCAAGAGGGCCAGCAGAGGCCCTCCAGGGCAGCCAACCCTTCCAAATGCCTACTAGGCAGAGAGGGACAGCGGAGTCCTCAGCAAGACTGACGGTGCCTGGGAAACAAGACCTCAGGAGCCTATCAGTGGACGCTGACCTCTTACATTCAGTTTTACTTCTAAGTTGCAGTTAACTCTGGCATGTTTAGTTGTCCAGGCCTCAGTCCAAAGGTGAAGGATGGCTTTGGGAGGAGTGATAGCCAAGACGACCTGACCCTTGGAGGCAGGTGACGTGGATGAGACATGATCATCCCAGTGTAAGACCTGCAGAAAGCAGAGTCCTCCCCGGCCTTAGATGTGGTGAGGGTGGGTTAAAAGGGACACTGGAGCCCCATGAAGAAACCCAAGGTTGAGATCTCCTTGGGCCACCTACAGGGAACTGCCTCCCAAGAAAAGAACAACAAATATCAAAAACGTGGCAGGTGAGCAGGAACAGCACCCAAACCATCTCAGTGGTGCCAAATCCGGATCTCACCCTGATGTTGCTGGGGGGCAAGGCATCAATCAAGAAAGGACTAAAACCCTAGAACACCTACCAGTGGCAGGGACTATTTTGAAAAGTTGGATGTGTACGAGTCTGAAGGCCAGATGAATGCACCTGAAGGTGCTGAGGGAATTGGCTGATGTGACTACAGAGCCCTTGGCCAATATCTTTGAAGACTCACACCAATCAAAAGAGGTTCCAGATGACTGAAAAAGGGCAAATATAGTGCCTATCTTTAAGAAAGCAAAGAAAAAAGATCTAAGAAACTACAAACCAGTCATCCTCACTCAGTCCCTGGAAAAATCATGGAGCAGAAATGGAGAAAATCCATTTCTAAGTACTTAGGAATCCATTTCTAAGTACTTGGAGGAGAAGAAGGTTATTAGGAACAGTCAGCATGGATTAACTAAGGGCAAGTCATGCCTGACCAACCTAATTGCCTTCTATAATGAGATGACTGGTCTGTGGATGCAGGAAGACCAGTGGATGTGATATACCTTAATATTAGCAAGGCTTTTGATATGGTCTTCCACAACATTCTCACAAGCAAGCTAAGGAAGTATGGGCTGGAGGATTGGACTGTAAGGTGTATGGAAAACTGGCTGAATCATCACGCTCAAAGGGTAATAATCAATGGCTCACTGTCTAGTTGTGAGCCAGTATCAAATGGAGTGTCCCAAGGGTCAATCCTGGGGCTGGTTTTGTTCAATATGTTTGTCAATGACCTGGAAGATGAGCCAGCAAGTTTGTGGAGGACATCAAGCTGAGGGAGTAGTAGATACACTGGAGAGTAGGGCTAGGATTTATATTAGCCAGAGATAAATTCATGCACAGGCCAGCAGGACCCAGGCCCAGGGGCCCCTGAATCCCTGGGTTTCCTTGGGAAACAGCAGGTTTCCTCTTGCAGGCAGGCAGGTGGGCAGCCTGCAAGGGGTCCTGCTTGGGGCTTCCAAGAGATACAGGGGCGGAGCCAGTCTCTTCCCAGTGGGGAGGCTGGGCTCGACTAGGCTGGGAACACCGCACCTCTGTGGGCAGGAGTGGGGTGGGCAGGTGGAAGCGACAGCCCTGGAAAGGGTGGCTACAGCAAATTTTGGAGTGGCTATAGTCTCCCCTCTCCTTCACACCACCCCTGTGCATGGCCAGACATGGCCAGGAACACAGCTGGACAGGCAGCTCCCTTCAGTTAAGTCTCTGGAGGGGAAGGGACATGGGGGAGGCAGATTGAGGCCCCCACGGTGAGGGAGGGAGTGGGGCAGGGGCTGGGGGTGGGAGTGGGAGGGACATACAGGCAGCTCGTCCAGGAAGCACGTGGGGGAAAGTAGAGCCCTGAATCCATAGTGGGCAGCCTATCTCTGCCCTCGCTCTGCTGGGCTCCACTCCATCCATGGCAGGAGGAGAGAGGATGGAGAACAGGGAGGAGGAACAAGCACCCCCAGCCTGGCTAGGTCCACCCAGCCTCCCCCATGGGGCACAGAGGCCTGCCCTGCCTTGACAGCTACTGCACCAGGAGGGGAAGGGGCCTCTCCCCCTGCTGGCATCCAGCTCCCACGGAGGGGAGGGGGCCTCCAATCTTGTGTTTGCCCAGGGCCTCAGTAAATCTTAATCCTCCTCTGAGAGCAACCTAGAAAAATTGGAGGATTGAACCAAAACAAATAGCACAACTTCAATAAAGACAAGTGCAAAGTCCTGCACTTAGGACAGAATGATCCCATGCACTGATACAGACTGGGGGTTGACTGGCTCAGCAGCAGCACTACAGGAAATGACCTGGGGGTTAAAATGGACAATAAGTTGAATATGAGTCAACAGTGTGCCCTTGATCTGGATGATGAGGAGGAGCATTGCCAGTAGATCAAGGGAAGTGATTATTTCCCTCTATTTGGCACTGGTGAGGCCACATCTGGAGTACTGTGTCTAGTTTTGGACACCCCTCCCCCACACTACAGGAAGGATGTGGGCAAATTGGAGACAGTCCAGCAGAGGGCAACAACAATGGTTAGAGGATTGGGGAACATGATTTATGAGGCGAGGCAGAGGGAACTGGGATTATTGAGTGTGAAGAGAAGACTGAGAGATTTAATAACAGCCTTCATCTACCTGAAGGGTGGTTCCGAAGAGGATGGAGCTAGACTGGTCTCAGTGATGGCAGACAACAGAACAAGGAGCAGTGGTCTCAAGTTGCAACAAGGAAAGTTTAGGTTAGATATTAGGAAAAACTCTCTCGTGAGGAGGGTAGTAAAGCACTGGAACAGGTTGTCAAGTCTCCATCCTTGGAAGATTTTACGACCCAAGTAGACAAAGCTGGAAATGGTTGGAGATGGTCCTGCTAGTTGGAGATGGTCCTGCTTTGAGCACGGGGTTGGACTAGAGGTCCCTTCCAATCCTAATTTTCTATGATTCTATTATCTTTATTTTACCTTCTGTAAATTTTAATTTGATATTTCAATAAAATTATGCTAAGTGTTATAAGACCTTTAAAAAGGCTCTGGAAAAAATGTATTCACTTACTTTTGAAACTGTAACTTTACAGGTGTACTTGTATATTCTTGGTGTCTACGCATAGATTTTATTTGTTTCCAAATTTTTAATATGCTGTGCATTAGAGAGAGATCTTTTTGCTTTTCTATGTCATACAAGTTCTTGGTATCTCTGCAATAAATGTATATGTAAGAATTCAGCAAATCAAATTCTCTAATTACTAATAAAAAAGTAACAATAGTAAAGTTTTTACCTGACAGCCAAATCTAGTTTTAAATAGCACTTTCAAACATTTTAAATAACACTTTCAAACACAAGCACTTTTAAAAAAAAAAAAACTTGTCTCTCCTTTCTTTTTTGCAATCATACTGATACATATTTTCAGTTACAACATAAATAAATGTGGATTTGGTGCTTTGCTCATTTCAAGTAGAACAGGGAGAATGATATGCAAGAAAAAATAGGCAAGATGCCTGAAATGCAAAGAAATTCACTGCAGACATCTAAGGGTTCAATCTGTCACGGTCACCATTATGACAAATGTTGTATTTCCTACATTTGTTCTTTGAAATTCTATATTAGTAGCCAACCACCACGGCAAAGATGATTGAAGAAAGATGCCCTGACATTCTGGTTTACAGATATCCATATACAATGCTCTTGTTAAACTGCCTTTCTCTGCTTTATGATCTGACTGTGAGATGGGAGATTGAAATTATAATCTTATTTTATCATTTTATGTTTTTTTGTGTAATGGTATCTGTATACATACTTGCTTCTGTTATTTAGAGATTATGACAAAGCAAAATCACAGAACTAAATGATCCATGAATTTTGGAGATATTCTGATATAGATCTACATTTCCTTTTATCATTCAAGATTTAATGAGTACCCAAACTGTACATTAACCAAAATGACTAAGAAAGGAATGTAATTCATTTGTATCAGAAATAAACAAAGCTTGACAATGGATTGACCACAAAAGCAGCACCATGAAGGCATTTTTTAAAAGTTCTTGTTAACCAGTTGTAAGAGGATGCATCTTTCTGATACACACGAGAAGGGTACAAAATATATTGTCTAAGCCAGTGGTCTCCAACCTTTTTAAGTAGGAGATCACTTTTTGAACTAAAATGCAACCCA
The DNA here is from genome assembly GCF_001723915.1 of Gavialis gangeticus. Taxonomy (NCBI): domain Eukaryota; kingdom Metazoa; phylum Chordata; order Crocodylia; family Gavialidae; genus Gavialis; species Gavialis gangeticus. Next base: position 41,615,030 of record NW_017728994.1, on the reverse strand, counting down.
AGATCTACCGCAGTCCACCCCCCCACCCCCCACCACTGCCCAGCAAGTCAGTCGGGGGTGGCACATTGAGGCAGAAGAAGAAAAAAATATTGGGGGCATGCCCCCCAGCACATAAGTCTGTGGGGGAAGAGGCAGGGAGAGGGGAAAGGGCTGTGGGGTGGGGGGCTGGGCAGATCAAGGCCCCAATGGGGAGGGAGGGAGCAGAGTACAGGCAGGAGCAGGAGCAGGAGCAGGGGCTGGGAGAAGAGAGCCCCTCACTGGGCCTTGTGGTGGGACAAGTGGAGGCCTGTGCAGGGATGGGGGACAAGCACCTCAGGAGGGCATGGGGGGTGTGCGCCCCTGAATCTACGTGGGACAAGGTGGGCTGACGCTGGTGCTGCACTGGGCTCTTCCCAGGAGGGGTGTTGGGGCTAGGTGACAGCAGTGCTCCTAGTGCCCCCACTGGGAAGAGCCTGAAACAGCCTCTCAGCCCCAGCCCACAGTGGCAGCCTCCCCTCTCCCACACAGATCCCAGACACATGGCCCCCATACCCACAGGGAGGGAAGGGGCTGGGGTGGGAGGCTGTCCTGGGGTCTTCCTGGCAGGGGTTGGGCCGTGCTGTGCTGCACTCGGGGTGGCCGGTGGCAGCATGGGAGGATGGGTTGTGGGGCTATGCCAAACTTTTGGGTGGCTACAGCCCCCACCCAGCCCAACTCCCAGCACTGCTGCCGCCCGCCCTGAGTGCAGCCTGGCCCAGCCCCTGCTGGGAAGAGCCCAGTGCCGTAGCAGCCT
>NW_017728994.1:41600455-41614234 GCF_001723915.1 Gavialis gangeticus | reverse complement strand
CCTGCCCCAGATCCAGGGGCACACCCCCATGCCCTCCCGGGGTATGTGTCCTCCTCACCATGCCCCCAGATGAGCCATTTGTGGCTCTGTCCTATGCCCTGGCTGTGCAGGGCCTACCCCTGCCCCAGCCCCAGCTCCACTCCCTCCCTCACCAAGGGGGCCTCAATTTGGTCCCTGCTCCTTCCCTCCCCCACAAACAGACCTGCTGGACTGGACGAGGAGAGGTGCACATGCACGCATGTACTTAGCCACCCAGCCTCCAATTGACTCTCTGAGCCTCCATGATTGACCAGTCAATCACAATCGATTGGTTGACTGGTCTAGGCCTAAATCTTGCCCTGGTGGACTTGGGACCTGTGACTAATTTTTACATTGTCCCGGGACCCGCGGAAGCCAGGAAAACTCACCAGGAGGGCAGGACACCGCGCGGAAAGGAGAGCCCGCGTGGTTCGTTAGCCGCGTCTATGTACAGCTGCAGCCGGCAGCTGACGGTGACATCAGACGCCGGCCAGGAGACTTAAAAATGGCGGCTGCCGCTCTGGAGGCGGCGGAGAGAGAGAGGAAGGAATGGTGGGCAAGGCGGTCCCTGTCGTCAACCCGGCTGGGCAGGAGCTGCAGAGCCGAGGAGCGGGAGCGTCCAGTGGCCGGGAGAGGAGGGGGGATAGCTAGATCCCCAGAGAAGCGAGCCTGCAGCGCCAGAGCAGGGAAACAACAGAGGATCAAGAGCACCCAGGAAGATCCCGAGCGGCAGGAAGTAAGTGCTGCGGCAAGGGGCACGGGAAGTGCCAAAGAGGAGGGTGAGGCCGAAGACGCACCGGCCTGGAGAGTTCGGGGCGGGATCGCCACCAAGAATAGAGAGCGTCAGGGTGAGGGAGGAGTCTGTGGACACTGCGCTAAGTCAGTGCAGGTAGGTGAAGACCATAGGTGGTGTGAGGCCGGGGTGTAGGGGTGGCTGGAGCCCCGTGTGTAACCGATGAGGCCAACCCGGGACACCGAGGGACCGATGAGCTGGCCCCGCCCACTGGGATAACAGCAAAGTCGTGGCAGGAGAGAAGCGGGGTCGGCGCAGCGGGGAAGACAACTCAACTGCAGCAACACCAACGCTCGGTGCAGAGGGGGTCACCCGAACGGGGAGTCACACTACGAGCAGGGTTCTACGAAGGCCCGTCGGGGACATACATTCTATATGTTCTATTTTCTATGGTTATAGATTTGGTTACTCTATGATTACTAGAAGTTATTTCCAGTCAAGAAGTGAAAATACTAAGATAAAGTGGACAATAAACTTTTAAAAAGCCCTATTTATGCATACATAAAAGGAAAATGTAGGAATCATTCACTGTGAAGCAGCTGCAACGTGTAGGGGGTGGACAATAAGCTTCTAAAAACCCTATTTATGCATACATAAAAGGAAAATGTAGGAATCGTTCACTGTGAAGCAGTGGCAACGCATAGAGGGTGCACCCCTGAGAGTGCCAATGCACCCCTTGACCGGCCACGCTTGCCACTTAGGCAATGGGCAGGGGGAGCAGATGGAAGTGCCAGTGTCCCCCCTGCAAGTGCCAGCTGATCGCTGTGATTGCTGCAGCCGCTTCTGGGAGTGGCTGCAGCAATAGGCTGGCGCTTGCTCCCAGAAGCAGTCACAGTCAGTCCCAGAAGCAACTGAAATGATCGGCCACAGCGATCAGCCATCGTGGGATCATCCAGGGGGATCCCCCCCAGTCCACAAGATCGCCCCAGGGGCTGCACGCCCCCCCCCAGTCTGCAGGATCAGCTGCAGAGGGGACCCCCCCAGTTGGCAAGACTGGCCGTGGGGTGGGGGGGGCACATGCCCCACCCCGACTAAGGTGGCACCAGTCGCCCATGCTGTGAAGTTTCATTTTCAACTGTTTGTGGGTATTGAGTTTCAAACAGAAAATAGGAACAAAGATTTTTGATGTGGAAAATAAAGCAAGCCCCTGAAAAACAGAGAATAGGATGAGGCAGGGACTACTGGAGAACACAATGAACGGAGATTGAGATTAGGGATAAAATAGGACCACCAAACCTGAATGCAAAAAATATGCATTCAGACCTTCTACTGGATAAATACTCTTATCATGCTGCATTCCTATGGTTGAAATTAAAGCATACTTTGTTTTATAAAAGCTGTTTTGCATTACTGCACCTGGCCGCATCTACATGAGACACCTATATTTGTATGTGGCTTACTCTAATAAATATTCTTTGATTAGTTTATTTAAATGTGTTTGTTTCACTGAGATTTTGGGAACCACACTGAACCTGTTTTTCTATTAAAAGATTTCAATGGTCAGCCTAAAACACTGCATGTCACTTTTCTGTATTGGGAGAAGGATCTTCTGTACCAGCTCTATGGTGGCTCTTAAAGAGACATCCCTGATCAATACCAGGGAGAAGGGGTAATACAACAACAATGAAGAACAACAACTTTTGAAAAGAGATGTCATGAGTTAAGGTCTCAGACCTGGTTTCAGGGCCAGTATCAATGATACCCTGAGAGGACATTCTTGAAGGTCCTGTGAAGGCATATCTTATAACTAATAATTGGTCCACAGTTGGCAGTGGTGACTTTATTAGTGCCAGTGTACCATGATTCATTCCCTTAGCAGAGCGTCTAAATACCCTGTGTTTGAAAGAGTAATAATCTCATTTCACAAAGAGGGTAAAGCCTCTGGTTTTGGAAATATGTCTGGTCTCTTCCTGGCTTTTATCTCAGTCTCAATCCATGTTGGGCATGTTGAAAATGAAGACTTTATCAGTGCTGGTAGCATCAGTGCTAGAGCCAGTTTTCAGTCCAACAGTACCACTGGAGAATCAATTATTTTTTCTGATGTCAGCATAACAGCAGTGGGTGCCCAAGGCCTTAGTATTGGTAAGTGTCAAAGTGGCCATTTTCTTGCTGTTAGATACAGGTTTGATATCTGTTCAGAAGTGCACTCACAGAAGATGATTCTCTTAGGTCTTCACAGATGGCAGTCTCCTCCAAGTGTGAAGTGAAGCACATCAATTATTCAAACGCAGTTTCAGATGTCCATCTCTAAACTTGCAAGTCATCTAACAGAAGGATGTAATCACCCAACACTTACTGGGAACATGGCTCTCCACCATGAAGAAAACATATCAGATATGCTTATCAACTAGGGGCTGGGCAAAATTCAAGCCCTGAAGTGCTTTGAGTATGCCATGGAGATATTCATAACAGACATTCATTGACAGAGAGATGTAATTAAAGAATTAGAAAAGTTAAGGAGGATAAATATAGAAGATATTCACAAAACTAATTTATAAGATGATTCTGGAGTGCAGAGAAAAACAGTGGATTAGATAACAGCAGAGTTCTATTTTGCTCCTACAGGTGGTAAAAGGGAATTGAGAGGGGTATGCAGCCACTACACATTTTATGTTCTCACACAGGAATGTGAACCAGCAGAAAATGTGCTGTGGAATATGGGAATGTTGAGTAAAACTCATGAACTATAGGATGAATTATTTCACATGAATCATAATTAACTCTATTGTATTAACTCCAATCACAGTTACCACTATTTTATATCAGTAGCGTTTTATCCCCAATATTTTACAACAAAATCCAGAAATTTAACATACAGTTGTCATTAAGAAATTAATAATATTTGTATTTCTGAGATGAAAGGATGCAGGGGTACAACAGTTATGCATTTATAAAAAGGGTGCTTATTAGTAGACTGACTAGTAGATTCATAAATTTTCTGAAAAGAAAAATCAAATCTACAATATACTATTGTCAGATCTAACAAGTTGGATCATCTTATAATCATACTACCTTATTTGCCACTTGTAGTCATTTAAAGTTTTTCTGCTCAGTTGGCTTGCTTCCAAATTACTTTCTGCTATTTTTGTAACATTTATTAGTGCTTTAAGCTGAAAAAAAAACTCTATGAATTATTCCAACTTTTTAGCAAACATAATACTATGTGTTAAAGTAAAAAAGCACTAAGGATGAAAAGGCAATTTTAACTTTACTTTTTCTGATTTTCTGTAAATTCAGATCCTTTTAAACACATTGATTTTCATTACTACAAAAAAAGTATATAATCAATTATCTGAGAAACTAAAGTATCATATTCAGGTGCATCATATATGTATGTGTTTTTAAAGAATGCATTATAGAAAAGATTAATAGGCATGGAGATACTAAATCCCACTCTCATCATTGTATGATTAACAACTCTTAGTGGAAGCTTGAATTTCTAGCACTATGAAGGTTTTCTAGGTTGGCATGGCATATGGTGGCATGATTTTAGTATGGTCTACTGTTAAATAAATATAGCTACTAAGAACTAGATTGGGATCCTTCTTGCCCACATTTATGAGCAATATAATTTTACCAAAATCAATGCTGGAAGCTTTGTAATCTGGCCCTAAATCAGATGCATATTTGACGCTGCTTAGCTAGAGGATGTTAATTATAGAGACCTGGCTCCCTAATACATATTAGAAGATGGAACTTTTACAACCAAATTAAGAGGCATATTTTCATCATATTGAGAAATGGAAATTTATAGACAGTTTTTATTAGAGGTAGTTAAATATTAACTGTATTAGTAAATCTTTGTAAGCTCCCAAGCACATTTTACCTTATATGAGCTTTCAGCATAAAGAGCAATGTTAGCTTTTTTAAATTATGAAATGGTCTGTATCAGATAAGACAGTATGTTAAGTACACACCAGCTGCTTACAGACATAATCCCCCCACCAAAAAATCCAGCACTTTACTTTGAACTTGGTGCTCCCCCACACCAAGCCCAGTGCATGCCCAGAAGAAGCATCGCTTTAGATCGACCCAGCTTGTCCAATGTCTGTATAGATCAGGAGCTGATTGAATCAGCCTTAGATAAAAGTGCCAAAAAGCCCCTCTGAAGCATCCAATCAATACAGATATTGCAGAGCCAAATCAAGCTAATGTGCTGCTTCTTCTGGCAAAGTTTGGCTTTGTGGGGGTTTTTTAACATCCGTCAGCAGACATCCTAAGAGAGAGGCAGTTATCTATGTTAGTCTGAAGTCAGGCAAAAGGCAGGATAGACACGCATCTTATAGACAAACTCAATCAGACATACATAAGCTTTCATAAGCAGCAGTTCATTTCATCAGATCCTGAATAACTGAAGTGCATCACTCCAAGCCTGTGTCTATCCCAACTATTCTTCTATACCTCCACAGATATGTAACCTTTGGCCCGTCTCTATCACCACTCTGCTTGCTTCTGACACATTTCTTAATTCTTTTCTCCTTCCTACTGCAAGCAGAAAAATTGAGAGAAAAGAAGAGTCTCCCTGCTTTCATCCACCAGCACCACAGTGAAAACCAATTTCTGGGAAAAGCAACTGCAAAAAAAGACTTCCCTGCAACTCCTGAGTTGGAACATATTGGGCGTGTCTACACATGTGCTTTAGTGCACAATAGACTATTTTACTGTGCATTAAAGCACCCCATAAAAAACTGCCACATTACACTAATGCACAGTAAAACAGCCTACTGAATATTAAGCATCACTAAAAAAAGTATGCAAATGTACTACTGAGCATTAATGCTGCCTAATGCACATTAATTCAGTACAGGTGACCCTCACCATTCACAGGCGATATGTTCCCGTGATCCCCACAAATGATGAAATCCACAAATAAGGCACTGCATTCATGAACGCAGTGCCCCCGGTGGCTGGGGCATGGCTCCAGCAGCAGCGGGAGCCTGGTGGCAGCAAGCGCGGAGCTCCCAAAGAGCTCCAGTAAGTGTTTAAAGTGTTTTTAAAATGCGGGTTCAGCATTCACATATATTTGAAACCACGAATGCTGGACCCACGAATACTGAGGGTCTCCTGTACCTCACAATCAAGGGCACTTTTAAACGTGCTCTGAGAGTGGGGGCAGTACTTTAATTAGAGCAGCTCCAAGAGCCGCTCTAATTAAAGCACCACAGCATTTTGTGTATCAGCATCCCCATGCTTCAAAATGGCAAAGGCACTTGAACTAAAGCTTGTCAAACCTTAGTCCAAGCACCCCCGCTGCCATTTTGAAGTGCAGGGATGCTTATACACAAGACGCATGAGACTGCTAGAGCGCAGTAATTACCATGCTCCAGCAGGCTCAATTTATCTAATAAAGTTGTTTTTGATATCCAGATTTAGTTATGATGCGGCGATTAATAAAGTCTGCTCTGACACACTGTAATTACAGTGCATTGGAGCAGCCTCTGTGCTCATGTATAGGCATCCAAAGATACTAAATTTAATAAGCATTAGAAAAGGCACATTAAATGCATGTGTAGAAGCACCCATTCAGAGCAGACACAATTTTCAGAGAATTTAGCCTCTAACAAACCCCAACTGAGCATGTGCAGATTCCTTTTCAGAGACATACAGATTTGTTTACTTTTAGGTGGATTTTTAGAGGGATTGGGGTAACATGCCCCCCCCACTCCAACTCCAAAGCTTGGAGGCAATGAAATGGTTTTTCATTGAAATGTTCGTAAGAATATTTTAACATTAGATAACAATATTTTTAACAAATTCCATTCTCTTAAATAGATTATCTGTTTTTGCTTATATTTTCCAGAAAAACTCAGCTTGAGGCAAAGAGCCAGCATGGAAAATTCTGCTCAAATATTTGCATTTGGCAAAGTTATAAGGAGCTGAAAGCAGAATACTATTCTTCTCTTGTATACTTCATTTCCCCCTCTACACATCATTAATGTGGCAGAGCCGGACAACTGCTTTATTGTTGATGCTTGCCAGGTCCTCATTCTGGATGTGCAGGTATGCTGCACATGTGAGGAGGTGGGCAGCAGTCTGTGGTCTATCACCACACTCACATAATGGACTGTCAGAATAGCAGAATAGTATGATGGACAGTGTTAGAAAAATGTAACTATGGACTTCACTGACAGCTCCACATACAGTTCACAAATACAATAAATACATATACTTTCTCCTTCACCTTTATTAGGTTTGAAATTTTCGACATTAAAGTAAAGCATTTGCTTACTTTTTCAGCTAGCAAGAGAGTTATGTTCTGCTGTTGTCTGTTCTTGAAACTTTCATAAAGTTGGAGTAATCTAGCAGCTAACACATGCTCTCGATCAAAAAGAGGATGGTGGGTGAAAAATAAACTTGATATATTGAGATCTAATTGATAACGTTGTTCTTGATATCCAGATTTACTTATGATGCGGCTTTCCCATTCAGGTTGCATTGCCTATTTTTGAAACAATAGTAGGCCTTTATGTTATGTAGCTTATGTATTTTATGCAAATACATTTTGCAATGCAGCATTACTTAACAGTAACTGTATTTGTCAGTTGTTTTTTTTTCAAATCCAAACCTTCAAACTCAAAATACAGAGTGATTTTCACTAGTTGCACCTCCAAAGGAGAAGTTCTTAACCTTAAACAGCAGCTTGGATAATTTCTAATTATAAAGCCAGCCTCTGGAAAAAACAACAACATAGCTTCGCTCTCACAGAGGACAATTAACAAGAAATAAGCTTATAATTTATCAACTTAATAAGAATAGAGTTTTCACTAATATAATGCTAGGAGTCAAAACTCAAAGAACTTTAATAAAACTGGGTGTCACCACCCCCATTTTTAAAGATGGATAAAATGAGGCAAGGAAGTTTAATGATGTATCCAAGATCCCCCGGTTAGTCAACAGTAGAGCTGAGAACAGAACACAGTCCCTTATCCTGTATATACAATATTAAGCTAAAACCAACTACCCTGAAGTTAGGTACCCATATGCTACTAACTGCCATAGCTGGGCTAAATGATTTAACAACTGTGCAGATATTTGTAAGCTAATGCCTCAACCTTCCCTTCTTGGCTGAAGAGGCAGGGAGTTCCACAATGGTATTTATGTGACAAGTCTGCAGTATTTTGGAGCAAAATACATAGAAGTTAGAGTGCAAAATACAGATCTCGTTTGACAAGCAGCATAGGGAAGCAGATGGGTGCCTGGGCCACAGGGACAGTAGCAACCACCAGTTGCTGCTGTAGTCATGATTGTGATTGTGCAGCTGCTGACAGCAGCCTTTTTTTGCCCCCCCAAATCAACACCCAAGGCTGTTGCCCTGTTCACTCTGCCCTAGTTATGCCACTGCTTTTAACTCAACTGGTAAAGCTACAAGGCAGCACCACCTCAGCAACTAGTTTCATCAGTGGATTGAAATAAGAGCCAAAGTACTCTATAGTAAGTAAGAATAGGTCTACACTGTGTCCTCAGTGCTAGAAGGTGATGCAGAGCTCTTGTATTAGCAGCTGTAAGAATCCTAAAATGTTATTAAATACTAGGGCTGTGTGAAGCTTTGGTCCCTGATGCAATTTGGCAGAGATTCAGCCCAATTCAGTGGCCAAATCCCTGAATCTGAACTGAATCAGGAGACCCTTTAATCTCTCTGAATCGCATCAGAACCCTCCAAATCAATTTGGAAAGATTTGGCGATTCGGACACAGACACAGCTTTATATGTTTTTTCTACATACCTCTAGCTAGCAGGCAGCTGAGATGCTGGGGCACATGGAGTGTCCCACAAAAGCATGGGGGGCTCCCCAGTGCACATGGCAGCAGACCCAGAAGCACTTCTGGTTCGCTTCTGGGTCTGCTGGAGGGCGCGCTGCGGGGTCCTCCCAAGCTTCCCCGGCTCGGTGATTGGTGCCTCCTGGGTTTCAGGGGGCACCCAGGGTTCCCCATGGCCAATCATTGAGCTAGAGGGTCGGGGGGCCAGCACGCTCCTTGGTGGACCTGAAGTGGACCAGAAGTACTTCCAGTCCACTTCTGGGTTTGCCGCCAACCACATGGGCCCCCCACCCCCACACACTTCTGTGGGACACTCCATCCGCCCCAGCATCACAGCATTCATGAGCTGCACCTGGTACCTCAAAGTATGTAGAAAAAATATTTAAAGCTGTGTCTACATCTGAAACAGCATCGAACCTTCAGATTCAGATTAGGCCAAATCAAATCAGGAACAGTGATCCAAATCAACTAATCGAATCACTGTCCCCAATTTGGGCCGAATACAAATTGAATAGGGCCTATTTCAAACACCCCTACTAAATACTTGTATATAAATTCTGTTGACTTTTTGTGACAAGATCTAGGTGTGGCCCTATGGTCAGAGAAAATGAAAGGTAGAGACATAAGATCTTGAAGGAACTTCTAGAAAACAATCAGGTTTAGGGAGAAAGTATAACCTGAAGCTTGTTACTATAAAGCTAACTCAAATGAAAGAGTCAATTTCACCAACACTGTATACTTTAACTTTATCTGTAGCTGGTTGCAACCACTACAGGCTTAAAGAAATCAAAAGTATAATTTAAATAGCATGCTGGAATGAAACTAATCCTAAAAGAATTGTTTTTATATGCTTAAGAAAAAGTGAAAAGATCTTAATTTCAATTATATACTGCACATCCTTACCATGCAGAAAGTTCTTTTTTTTTCCCAGTGAGTGATGAACAATCTATCAGTAATACCAAATGATGACACCTAAACCAAATGGTCTCCATACTTTTATGTTCCCAACATTTAGATTCATGTTCCAAAACAGGTACCAGTAGTATAACTAGAGGTAGACAAGAGGGACACTTGCCTTGAGCATAAATTTAGAGGTGTCAGAATGGGAGCCTGTGCTGCATGGATTGCTGAAGCCCTAAGCTCCTGCTGTGTCAGAGGCCTCAGCCAGGGTGCAGTGACCCTATGCCTAATAACAGGAACCATAAGCCCCTGCTGTATTGTTTGCTGCACCCAGGACACAGTGACCCCCACCACAGCATTGGGACCCAGGGCCTCTGAGTCTCCTCAGAGGTGAGGTAAAGTTTGCTCAGAATCATCCTCCCTCCATACAACATCCCCCCTCTACTCTGCCCAGGGCACCAAAATAATCAGTTACACCACTGACAAGCACCATCCTGTTTAATAGTATCTAATGAAATAGTCTGCCCTACAAATACCAGCTGGTGATTTTTGTAGCATTACATATCTAAAAGATTCTTGAATAACAATAGCGACAAAAAAAAATTGCTAACCTTTTTGTATAAGGTCTTTAATTCTGAGCCATATTTAATTGGAATTTTTTTCCTGACATTTGGTGATTGTTTGATTGGAGAAGGTAATGAAATTATTTGTCCACTTTCATCAAACCAGACTCTTCTCTTGTTTGAAATATTTTAGAAAAATAATATGAAACATCATAGTCTAAATTATTACATTAACTTTTTATTTTATTTTCATAGAATACTATTAGCTACTGATAGAACAATAAACTTACCCCTTCTTCTTTAAGAAGGCGATTTTCCATTTTGTTATAACTTCTCTTACAAATTTCTGGTTTTCTTGGAATATAAAATCCTTCATCTTCTAAGACACGTGGCATAATTTCTTTTGGTAGTTTACAACTGTGAACCACTGAGAACAATTAAAATATTAAACAAAAAATAAAAAGGATATTTAATAACATAGACAAATAGACATATATAGATATCAAAAGACTAAATGTAACCCAAGATTCTATTTTTACTACTACTGTGAAGTTACTGCACACAGTAAGTAATAGAACTCAAGCAATTTCTAGTACACTTGAAATAGTCTTGACAAACTCAGACTGTTCCCAATAGGGTTAAGTCCTCACTTGAACTGTCTCTTACTCTTCTTAAGTAAATGTGGGTGCAATAGGTTGGGTTAAAAGCTTCTTGAAATTTGCAGCTCTAGGGTGCAGACAAAAGTGCAGCTCCTAGCTGTAAGTCAGAATGATTTTTGCAAAGCGTTCTGAGTTACAACATTATCCCAGACCAAACAGAAGTTCACTGTTGGTTCCAGGGGGGAGGGGGATCTAGCTTTGGCTGGGAGCCTGCAACCAAGTTCCCACAGCAAAGGCCAGTGGTCTCTGCCAGTGGTGGCTGTTTTCAAAATGGGAGGGAGGAAAGGCAGTGGAGGAAGCTCATTCTTGGGGCTCCCCAGCTGGTGCTGAAGGGTGGGGTGGGTGAATTCGAGCCCCCCACCTCAGGGAGAGGGAGGAGGCTGCAGTACAGCAGTCCTACCCTCCAGGGGTGGCTGAAAAAAAACCAGACTGAACTCTCTCTGCTCCCTTTCCCCACTCCCATTCTGAAAACTGCAACAGGCTGGAACTCAGCAGACATTAGTTACAAAAGATGCTACATTTTATAACATCTTTATCTGATACCTCATACAATGAGAGATCAGATTTTCACCCAACTGGCCATTTTTAAAGCTCTTTACAGCTGTGCACTTGTGTTTAGTCACAACTATAGACTTTCTGTGGCCAGATCAGGCAAAAATTGACACTTTTGTTTGCACCCTTAATAACTGACTGTCATATAAGATACCTCTAAGAAACAGTTGAGCATGTTTCCAAAACAAAGGCAAATCTAAAAGGTTACATCTGAGCTGTAACCAACATAGTGGTTTAACTGGGTTACAGTCACCTACAGCATACTCTCAACCTATAGCATACTCCCAACACAAACCTACACTACCTATAGTATACTCCCAACACAAACTTGATTTAAAACAGTATTTGCTTTAGAATACTTAAATTACCATGTTTCCTCAAATAAAACCCGTGCCATTTTTTACCAAAACAGGCTGGTGAAACTTGAGGTGCACACTATATGCAATAAAACCAGATCCCTATGGTCCAGAAGTTTGGTGGCAGGAGAGCTGTGGCAGCATTGTAATACATGTGTATGTATTTACAGCATCTGTAAATACATACACATGCAGAGTTCAGATTAATAATAATCTTGGAACAGAATTTTTAGACACATCTGCCTTTAAAGAACCTATTTTGTATTTCTTTTGTTGGTGAGCTCAAGACATGGGTGACTGGTTCCATCTTAGTCAGGAGGGGCATGTACCCCCTCCAGTGACCAGTCAGCCACTGTGAAGGGGTCCCCGTGCAGCCAATCTCACCAGAGGGGCAGGGGTTCCCCCTGTGACCAACTGTACCAACTGGGAAGTGGCCACAGTGCTTCATCCAGAGCTCCTGCTCCTGGCCAGTGCTTACAGGGGCAACACTGGTGCTCCTGCCTGCCCCCCATGCCATCACCTAAGCAGGGTGCACAACCTGTCAGGCAGTGCACCAGTGCTCCCAGGGGGTGCACATGCACCCCCATACACACCCTACACGTTGCCACTGACTCAAGAGCAATCAGTTTTCTAAATTATGTGCCCCATGTGCCCCAGCTTCCTCCTACCCCATGTTGTCAACTTCCCTTGGGCAATTTCCCTCAAGCTGTGAAAGGGTTCCCAAGCTAGAATTACAAAAATTTTAAAGTTATATTTAAGGCAGATAAAACAGTATATGGTTCAGAACAGATGGTTAAAATGTACATGCTATAGATCAGAACATTTAATAGATAGATGGGAAGAGTTAACTATGAATCAGATGCTTTCCCAGCATGACAATTTACAACAACAACAAAATTATACCTGGGGGTAATGTAATTTTTGGTATGTGCAAAATTTAGTTTATCTTACAACCTAAAAGTACCAGACTAGAGATATTTGTCAGAACTGCTTATATTTTATTTGTATGCTGGATGCAACATAAATCTGAAAACTTTATTTAACTTCTAACAATGGCTCATACAACAGTGCTTGCACATACAACTAAATAGCAATACACATTAGGGCTGTGCAAAGCTTCGGGTGGTGATTCGATTCGGAGGAGATTCAGCCCGATTTGGTGGCCAAATCTCTGAATCTGAATCGAATCAGGGGACCAATTTAAAGGTCCAAGTTGATTCAAAGCTCTCCGAATCTTCGGAAAAGATTCAGAGAGCTTTGATGATTTGGGCAGCTGACTCCGAGCTGACTCCAAACAGGGAAGGGGAGGGAGGGCTGGGGGAGGGGACCATGGGGGGACCCCTGCCAGCCCCCTTGACCCCCCCCCATGGCTGCCCCCCCCCCATCCCAGCTCCCAGTACTTTAAAAAAAAAAGTCCTGGTGCTCACTGGGTGCTGCCAGGCAGGGGGCAATCTCCACTGCCCCCCCCAGTGCTCCACACTGCGTGGGGAGGTCTGCATTAGCCCCCTGGCCCCCCCTTGCTCCCCTGACCACCCCCACAGGTGCCGCATCCAAGCCAGCTCCAGCCCTTTAAGAAAAAAAGCTGAGAAAAGCCCCGGGACTCACCGCTCCTGCAGTAGCCTTGGGGCTTCGGGGGCTTGTGCAGAGCCCCCATGTGGCATGAGGCAGTGGGAGGCAGCAGGGATTGCCCCCAACTGGTAGGAGCGGCAAGTCCAGGTTTTCAGGTTTTTTTCCCTTAAAGAGCCAGAGCTCACCCAGGGGGGCACCCATGAGGGGGCCTGGGAGAGCAAGGGGGGGTCAGGGATTCATGCAGAGCCCCCTACACAGTTTGGGGTAGCAGGGATCACCCCCCACCCAGCAGCACCTGGTGAGCACCAGGGCTTTTTTTTTTTTTTTAACAAGTGCCAGGAGCTGGGGCAGCCATTGCTGGGCTGGGAGAAGGGCAGGGGATGGGTCTGGCTGATTCGGAGACTCAGAGATTCAGCTGCTGCTCCAAATCAGATTCAGCCGAATTGAATTGGGACAATGATTCGAATCACCGAATTGAATTGGGACAGTGATTCAAATCACCAAATTGAATCACTGCCCCCTGAATTGACCAAATCTGAATCCAAAGCAAATACTAACCACTTCACACAGGCCTAATATACATGCTATTTTTCTAAAATTTGACCATTTCCA
>NW_017728994.1:41593209-41595455 GCF_001723915.1 Gavialis gangeticus | reverse complement strand
ACTGCCCCCTGAATTGACCAAATCTGAATCCAAAGCAAATACTAACCACTTCACACAGGCCTAATATACATGCTATTTTTCTAAAATTTGACCATTTCCAGTTTTTATTTCAGCCGTATAATACCTGGAGAACTGCTTGGCACAAAAAGATATTCCCATTGCTTTTTAATCTGTAATTTTTTGCATTCATACTCAGCAGGTTTTACTTCAAGCAACTCTGGCAATAAACTTTCTTCTTTTTTGTCAAGCAGAGCACAGCTTTGATCATTCAAGTCTGCAAGGTTTTGATGATTCTCCTTTGACTTCTGCAGTTTAAGAAGAAAGTTTATTTTATGCACAAAAACACAGAGAGAAATATCCGCATTCACATATAAAAATCACTAGATAAATAAATCTATCATTGCCAAAATAAAAACAGATCTATCTATTATCCCAATCATCATGCTTCCTGCCATGCCACACATTCCTAAGTTCCTAAATACAACTATATATATTTATTTGAAAGAACTGAGCAGGGATCACTCTTGTCTTTTAAACAATGGTTGAAGGAGGAGCTAATTGTGTGCAGAGGAGGATCCAGAGGGATAACAGTAGCACAGTCACTCCCTCTTTTCAGATCACACCCAAGAAACAGCAGGCTGAGACTTTTTAAAGTTCCCAAAGTAGGTAAGAATTCCTACTTACAACATGTTCCCTCCCATTCCCTATTTCACTACCCACCACTACCATTATCCCCAGTTGACCTGGGGTGGGGGGAGCTCCAGAGCCATTTCTTCCCCTCTTCAGCTGGGCTGTGCAGGGAGTGGGGCTCATCTGGGAACAGCAGCCGGTGGGTTCTGCCTCCCCAACTGGTCCCTCAGGTGTTCCCTGCTAGTCTGGGAGCAGGCTCCATTAGAATTCTTTTACAACCGAAAATGACAATAAGGTAGGATTCACTTATTTTATAGTCAAGAAATGATTAATGGTGACTTCTTAAGACAATTGTATATTGTATAGACCTCAGGTATTGACACCATTCAGCTCAGATCTCCTGTTCTTACTATAAAATTATTATGCAAGAGGTAGGCACCACCACCATCAGTCATTTAAGTACCAACCTTCTTAGTGCTTTGGCTCCTGATTGGAAGAATGCACCTGATGTGTAGGCTCATGTCAAGTGCCTAAGTTCTACAGTGGTACAGGAATTCATACATACACATCCCTGCATCTAGTTAGTTCTATTAGCTAGTTCTATGCAATCCCGTGCTCAGCCCCTAGACTTTCTGAATATGTCCTTGAAGGTACCTAATTCTCCCAGTTCACTATATAAAGATCACAGACATTTGGTTCATCCTCCCGGGGCAAGACACCTGTTATTTAAATAAACTGAAGCCTACGTGACGGTACTTTTGGGATATCTGATATGAATCTGGCCAAAGAATGTTATCCTGAGAAGCTTTTAACCAAATTTTTAAAAACAAAAATGTGATCAACAATATATTTTTGGAGGATTAGGGAAAAAGGGACTCATGAACTGAGAGAAGATACAACAAAGCTTCTGGAAGGAAATGTTATATTTTATTTTACAGGTATAAATTATATGTAACAAAAATCTAAATTATGAAATTAACTTTTAAAAAAAATATTTAACTATTCTGTGTACAATGACTTGCCATATAAGCACAACAAAAGAAAAAAATAACTGAAAGCTAGCTCACTGAAGTAAATGTTAAGGATTGTAATCACTAATAGATGGCTAAAAGACAGTAGAATTAAATGAATTAAAACAAAAGGAGGGGAAGATTATAAACAGAGATGTTCAAAGAATTAGCGGACTTCCATGAGAGAAAAAAGAAGGAAAATACTAAACCTGGTTAATGTTTTCATCCAAAATGGTTAATTCTGAGTTTTCTTCACCAGTTGTCATAAAAAATGTAAAACCTTCATCTGATACAATTTCTTTCTAAGGAAAACAAGTATGAACACAAGTCTTTAGCAACCATTATTGTTCCATAAGTAGGTAGTATTTTTTTTTCAGCTTTAGTAGCCTAAAACTATCTTAACTTTCAGTAACATGCAATAGATAGGGACAGAACTAGTATCTTTAATTCGCAGTGCAGCACATAGGTGGCAAGCAGCAAAGCCAAGCAGCTTGGAGAGCCACATGAAGCTGGTAAGTTTGATGTGGTGGAAGAGGAGGGGGGAGGGAAGGGGTGTTGGGGGGCAGATCAAGGCCCTCACAGTGAGGGAGGAGTGGGTGTGGGGTT
>NW_017728994.1:41589586-41593198 GCF_001723915.1 Gavialis gangeticus | reverse complement strand
CAAGCGCTACCCAACAAGGGCGGGGTGGGAATGGGACGGAGCTGCAGCTCATCCAGAGGACGCTGGGAGTGGCTCCCACCACTGTGCACCGCTCGTCCAGGAGCCACTGGTCTGGTGGCTCAGCTGGCACTCCCCTTACCCGCCACCCACCTGGATGGAGTAGTAGAGCATCCAGAGGCCAGTATGTATGCAAGAAAGCCACTCAGTTAAAACGTAAATTGAGGTGGTCAGAAAGTGAGAGAGAGGTGGGGATTGGGGGATGAATGTAGCTGTAGTCAATGGATTGGAGGGGAGGGGGGAGGGAATGAAAATATGACCTGCCTGACATCTGGAAATATGGTAACCCTATACCATGACAGTGCTTGAGCATGCCCCCCTGGAGAAAGACTCAGCGCAGCTTCATTGGTACATTTCCAAGTTTAGAGCACATGAAAGGGAGCAAGGAGACTGGGAAAAGATGCTTACTAGCCTTCCTGCCTGGCCATGCTGCCACCCCAAAACCCTAAGTGTTCTTAGATACACCTAATTCCACACAGAATGAACTTCAATGCAGATAAATGTACAGTAATTCATCTTCTTAGGGAAGAATTACCAGATGTAAAGATTCAAAACAGAAGCTAACTAGCTGGGTATTGGCATTGTAGAGCAGGATCTGGGAGTTTTGTTGGCTCATGGACTCAATATCAATAGCAATGTGATGCAGTGACAGGAAAACCAAATGCATTTTTGGGCTACATTAACAGAAGTGCTAGGTGCAATATACGGGAGGTGACAGTGCTCCTCTTCTCGTTGTTGATTATGCCTCATTTAGACTAGTAGTGTGCATAGATCTGGGCTCCCCATTTTCAGAAGAATGTAGAGAAACTGTATAGGGCTCAGAGACAGGTTGAAAAGAAAGCTTTCCAAAGAGATGTTGAGAAAAGTAGATATATTTAGTTTGGTGAAAAGGAGATTAGAGGGGAAGGGGAATACATGGCAACAGTTTTCAAATATTTGAAAATAAAGAAAGGAGAACAACTGTTAGACCTTGCCATAAAGGGCAAGACATAAAACAATGTCCTTAAATTGCAGCAAAGCAGATTTAGACTAGATATAAGAAAAAGCTTCCTAACCCTTAGAATAGGGCAGTGGACCAAGACTGCCTAGGGAAGCTGTGCGAGCTCCTTCACTGGAAGTTTTCAGGAGATGACTGGTAGGGCTGTGTGAAATTTCACCAGTGTTTCATTGCAAAGCTGTTTCAATGCGTTTTGAGCTTGAAACAGTGAAATAGAAACAAAACAAAAGCCTCTGAAACAGTTTTGAAACAAAACAAGGGCACTCAAAATGTTTTGAAAGTTTCAATGCATTTCAAGTTTCGAAGCTGGGTTTACTTGGTTTCAGCACCAGTCCCAGCTGGCAGCAGCAGCCTCCTGTCATCCGGCACAGATCCACGGTCTGTGTCCCCTGAGAGGATTCTGGCACAGCCCCCAACCCTCCTGGTAGTGAAGGCCCCTGGATCTGCACCCTTTGGATTTGCATGCTGGATGCCAGCACTGGTCCCAGCTGGCAGAAGCAGCTTCCTGTAATCCGGCAGGCAGATCAGGGGACTGCCCACATCCCTGGCAGGGCTTTGGGGCTGTGCCAGACTCCTCCCAGGGTGCAGGCCCCGATCTGCCTGCCGGATGATGGGAAGCTGCTGCTGCTGCCTAGGACTGGTGCTGGGTGCAGCGCGCACCCAGTGCCAGGAAGATTGGTGCTGCCGCTGGGTCCAGGCAGCAGAACCAGCTTCCTGTCATCCAGCAGGCAGATCAGGGGCCCTCATCTCCAGGAGCAGTTTGGCACAGCCCTGCAGCCCTCCCGGCAGTGCAGGCCCCCAGATCTGCCAGCCAGATGACAGGAGGCTGCTGCTGCCAGCAAGTGACAGGAGCTTTGCTCGTCAACACATTGAGGTGCAGTTTCCTAGAAACCTCTGCACCTATCTCCTTGAAACTTGGCAGGCTTCATGCCCTAAGAAGGGGCTACCATCCCTACAAGTTTCATCTGAATCAGGCAAGAAATGACAAAGTTTTAGGCATTTTCATGATTCCCCATTATAGCCTATGGACAAAACATCAAAACAGCGTCAAAACAGTGAAACAGTTTTGATGAAACAAAGTCCGCTTTGTGCTTCAAAGTCCGCTTTGTGCTTCAAAGTCCGCTTTGTGCTTCAAAACTAAATGAAACTCAAAACGAAACACTGGTCCATCGAAATGTCAAAATGGAAGCCGAAGCAGAACGGTGCTGTTCCACACAGCCCTAGTGACTGGGTAAGTGTGGGTCAGGGATATTTTAGGAGTAGCAGTCCTGCATTCAAAAAGGGGGTTGGACCATATGACACTCAAAGTCCATTCAACCATATCAATCTGGCTCAAGTCCTTGAAATTCTCCCCCCTAGCCCAGCCTGTCTCTCACCCAAGAACACCTCAATTTACATCTTCACTGACTGCCTACCTTGTATACGTACCAGCCCAGCCTCTGGCTTCTTTACTTTTCATTCTATCCAGGAAGAGCACACACCAACTGCAGACACTTACTCAGCCTGACTAAGGGTTTTTAAACCTGAAATCTTGCTTCAAAAATTTTTGTTCAGACAGAGCGCAGCAGTGGTCAGCTCTAGTGGCCCCAGCTCCGAGGCAACATGCAGCAGTCTGCCAACCTGCGCCACGGGGCAGCTGCTGTGTGGGTGCCAAGTGGGGGGTGAGGGTTCCCCACTGTCCCCCATGCTCTGCAGAGGGCCTCTGCCACAAGCCCTCAGAGGCCCCTGATTGCCGCTGCCAGAGCCAGTGAATGTAGGGCTTTTTTTCTTTTTCTTTTAAAGCTCTGCAGTCATTGACCGCAGGAGCAGTAACTGGGGCCTCAGGGTGCTCATGGCAGAGCCCCGCCCCGTGCAGTGCAGGGCAGCAGGATTCACCTCTCCCTTTGTCTGGCACCCACACGGCAGCTGTCACATTGTGCAAGTGCATCACATCTCGGCAGGGTGCCACATGCTGCCTCGGAGATAAGGCAGCTCCAGCAGCCAGTCAGAGCCCAGCAGCACTCAGCCTCAGCAGCCCCAGCTCCCAGACAGCACATGGTATCCTGCCACGCAGCACTGTACCCGCACCATGGGGCAACTGCCGCGAGGGTGCTTAGCAGGGGGAGTGATCCTTGCTGCCCCCCATGGCCCCACGCTGTGCAGGGGGATCACCCAGAGCCCCTAATCACCAATCCTGCAGCCAGTAAATGCAGGGCTTTTTTTAAGTGCCAGGACTAGGCTGGGGATGGGGATGGGCAGGGCAGCCATGGGGGCTTCTCCCGTGACTCCCCCCACCCAGGGAGAGGCAGGCACCGCTGTGCCACCCAGCTGTGCCTGCCTCTCCCCAGCCAATCCAAATCACCAAATCTCTCCAAATCAGCACCAAATCTTCTGAAGCTGATTTGGCCGAATCAATTCAGGACTGTTACCCAAATCTCCTAACAGAATCTCCTGACGCCTCCAGACCTCAGGCTGGGGAGGACCAGGTTAGAGAGCTTCTGGAGGGGCTGGATGTGTTCAAGTCAGTGGGTCCAGATGCTCTCCACCCCAGGGTGTTGAGGGAGCTAGCTGGGGTTATT
>NW_017728994.1:41585864-41588915 GCF_001723915.1 Gavialis gangeticus | reverse complement strand
CTTCCAAGGGAAGTGGTGCTGGCTCCTACCCTGGGGATCTTTAAGAAGAGGCTTGATGCCTACCTGGCTGGACTCATTTGAGCCCAGTTTTTCTCCCGCCCAGGCGGGGGGTCAGACTTGAAGATCTACAAGGTCCCTTCCGACCCTACTTCTATGATTCTATGAATCAGTGTCCTCTGAATCAGCCAAATCTGAATCAAATACTTTCCTATTTGCACTGCCTAATAGAGAGAGGTAGTTAGCTATGTTAGTCTGAAGTCAGATAGAAACAGGGAATAGATGTACCTTACAGACCAACTCAGAGGCATAAAGCAAATGGTCTGTGGACTGCATCTGGCCTGTGGAACCATATGATCTGTCTTGTGGGTCATTGGACTGACCCCACACTCTGAGCCTGGCCCTGTGCACCACATATTATGCCCAGGTTGGACACCACACCGTACACCCTGCATGCAGCATAGGGGGTAGGTCCAAGTTGCACATGCTGGCTCCAATACTGGTCGGAATTGGGCTATGCCAGAACCACTGTGAAGAGCCAGTCCAATGGGGTTCCGCATAAAGTGCATGCCCCATGCTGGCCTCATGCCATGTGCAATGCATGTGGTCAGTCCAGCCCTGCATGCCACATGCAGCATGTGTCGGCCCCAGGGCTTGTTGCATACGTGGCACGTGGGGCTGGCATGGGGAATGGGCTGCCTGTGGTGTGTAGGCTGGATCTAGCACTGCACATGACACAGGTGGTCTGGGGCACAGGCTGCAGGCTGTGCCCTGGAACAATCCCCTGTGCAGCCTGCAGCACTAGGTCCATCCCATACATTGAGCTCTACATGCCTCGTGCTGGACCCAAGTGCTGTGTGCATAGCAAGCCCCAGGGCTGGCATGTGCTGTGTGAGGCATCTGGGCTGGACCCAGTGTACCAGGTGCCACACAGGAGATTGGTCTTGGTCCAACTTGTAGACTAACCTAGTGACCCTCATCTGGCCCACAGAGCTGGATAAGGTGGCACCTCTGAACATACTGAATCAGGTCATATATCTGCAGTTCTAATCTATTTCATCCTGGGCTGCCATTTGTTCAATGCAAATGGATTCCACCTCTACCTAGGGGTCAGAATTGGTAGTAATGCCTACTACGGGCAGTTACCTTAGCTAACGTCAACTTCAGACACCAATGAGCAAAGTGAAGGTATACAGCACTTTCTAAGTCAAACTTTGGCTCTATTGAAATTATAAGAATTTTGCCTGATTTCAAGGAGCCAGGATTTCATCTATTATACATAACATTTTGCTCTGTAGAATTAAGCCTTATAAGTAACAAAACAGTGATAAATTGAAAATGTAACATTTGTGTTGCATAGAAAAATTACAAAAGGCAAATAATGCAAAAGTTAACAATTTAACTTACTTGATATATCCACTGTAGTTAATTTAAGTATTATGTACATATTTAACATAAAAAATGCTGTTTTTTCACTAGCCAGCAATGGTTTAAGTAAGGAATTAATACAAAAGGAATACTGTACATATGAATGAGATTCTATCACGCATTAAACAGTGATGCTTTCTTCTGACTGAAACAAATATAACATTATTTATTGTTTACTAGATCTGTAAAATATATCATTACCTGAATTCTTGCACCAAAGTTTTGTATGCTACTTTAGTAGCTGAGAGGTTTTGTCAGTCTATGTTTCTTTTTGCACAATCTAAACAGAGACATTCCATTATACTTATTTTCTAAATAAAATAATAAAATTATAAAGAATGAGGAAAATCAAGAATTGAATTAACTTACAGCTTTTACATATCTTGTACCCAATTTCTTCTTTTCAAGGAACTCTACCCTGTGTGGTATAGTAGTGGAGTCTTCTAAACTGACTAAATTTTCAGCCTTTCACAACACAAATGGAAAAATATTAGGTTTCATATATAATTTAAACAATAAATTACAAGTTTGATCCAAATAATTTATTACCTTGACAGCTTTCAGTTTCTTTCTTACTCTCTCTCGCAAAGTTTCAGTTATACTCTTCTGATTTTCTACATTAGCCACATCTAATGCAAAAACAGCAAATTTTTAATATTCAAAAGCATTTTTTTCATATCTGATAGTAGAGGTGCACCGATACATTGGTCCAATATTGGACTGGCACCAATATAAAGAAAATTGTCTGTATTGGAAACCAGCCCAATGCGGCCAATAATTTGTCCGATAAATGCCCGTCCGTGCATGCAGCTGCAGTGTAGCACGTAGGCAGTGAGAAGCAGAGCCAGCAGTGTGGAGAGCTGCAAGCAGCTGGTAAGTCTGGGTGGTGGAAAGGGAAGGGGATGGGGGAGAGGCATGGGGGGGCAGATCAAGGCCCCTGTGGTGAGGGAGGGTGTGGGACTGCGCTTGGGGCTGGGGTTTGTCCAGTTGGGGTCAGGGTGGGTATGAGATGGAGGTACAGCTTGTTGGGGGGTTGCGGGAAGGGAGGGGAGGAGAGGGCAGCTCCTGCCACCACGCGTAGCTCATCCAGGAGGGCATGGGGGAGGAGGAATGCATGCCCCAGATCTGCGTGGAACAGGCCGGGGCCAGGGTCGGGCTCTTCACAGCCAGGCAGATCCATGGGCACATGCCCCTCCGTGTGCCCTCCTGGACAAGCCACATGCAGCAGTGAGAGCCGCCCCCACCTCCCTTCCCACGCATCCCTGACAAGCTGCACCTCCACCCCACACCTTCCCCAGCCCTGGCCCCAGCCCACAGCTGCAGCCTGCACCACGCCATGCAGATCCAGGGGACAACCCCCACCCCACAATGAGCTGCTTGTGGCTCTGTCCCATGCCCTTCCCTGCCCCAGCTGGTCAGCACCTGCCTCTGTCCCAGCCCCATTCCCTCCCTTACTGCAGTGGCCTTGATCTGTTTCCCCTCCTCCCCCAACACCTTCCCCAATAAGCACTTATTGAGGCTTTCTGAAACCATTTTTTTTAAAGAGTGATGGATTGACAGCTTTGGGCTTTGTGTACAATAGCAATTTGTATCACCCTAATTATCCCAGTATAGTTTAAATAATAT
>NW_017728994.1:41559601-41580864 GCF_001723915.1 Gavialis gangeticus | reverse complement strand
CCTTCCCCCCATTTCCACCATACCAGACTTAACCAGCTGGATACAGCTCTTCAAGCTGAAGAGCTGTGTATCAGGCCGATATGCCTCCTTAAAAATCAGCTATCATATTGGCCCCAAAAATCTCTATCGGTGCAACCCTACCTGATAAGTTTTTCTCTTACGTTTTATCCTGCAGTATACTGTCCATTTACTATCATGTATGTGTAGCAAACAGAATGAGCTTTTCATGAGAAGAGTGATGACCAAGTGGTTTTATAATAAAATATTAGTCACTTACTGCAATTCATAGTTTTAATCCTGTGCATCTGAAACGCACACACACTCAAAATCAAGTTTTTATACCAACTTCTAACATTACACACAATAAAAGCTAGCACAACGTTAAGTCAGTGCTTGTTATCAAGATCATACATATACTGTACAAATGCTAGTGTGGGGCATAAGAAACAAGAATTGATGTCCTCTAACTCAGAATCTATTTGAAAATTTGATCCTGAACTTTAACTATATCATGTAATACATTCAGTATCACATGGTTTGTTCAAATCTCTCTTATCTGAAAGAAGTCTGGATGAGAGGACTGAAATAAACTGAACTCAACAGCTGTTTTCCAGCCCGGATGCTTCCTAGACTCAGCACGTGGACTGTCAATGACAGCTATGAAACATGCGACAACTTCTCCAGCTGGCTTCCAGGACAATCAACTTGCTTAGTAGGACATATATATTTCTTTGTCATCACAATTTCTAATCCCTCATATTCAAATAAACAACTAGTGTGAGAATAAAACACCTTGACAACAAGATGTCTGGTGGCAGGATTAGATTAAGAGGCAGCAACAAGGGAAAACTTGCCCTACATTTATTAAAATAAATACGTAAAACATTTTTTCACGTGGCCAAATTGTAATCTAAAGTTACTGTGAATCAGAAGCATTTATGTCACTAATATTAATGTTTCATTAAAGGGTGAAAACAAGTATTTTAATTGAACTACCTTCCCGTAGATTCTGACATACAAGTTCTTCTGTTTGTGATCTATGAACATGTTCATCTCTTTCAGCAAACTGTGCAAAACAAGTAAACAAAGGAAAGGTTTAAATTGTTTTAAAATAAACTGCCAAAATCAGGCATAATTATTTTCTAAACCTACATTTTACAGCAACTATTTGACCCACTATTTGCCACATATTTCATAGTACTTCCTCCTAGCAAATGTGTAATAGATTAGGTACTCACTTTTCCATAAACAATATTCCATATCCAATATTGATAAAGGATACAATAAAATAAAAAGCAGGGTAAGGCAGAAATCATGCCCTTACTACACTACTTGAAATTTATCTATTGAGAAAAAGAATTCAGTGTTTACTAAAGCTCAACCTCAAATGCATTTTTTTCTTAGTTCTATTAGTTTCTAACTATCTTAAATATAAGTAAAAGTATGTTTTGGTGAGTGAATCTTTTATTTTAATGTAGTGTTTAAATTTAAAAAAAACATATTAAACCTGACATCAGTATGTATACATCACTGATTAGAAACAGAGGACTTTACACATGTTGAGGTCCAG
Source organism: Gavialis gangeticus (assembly GCF_001723915.1). NCBI lineage: Eukaryota > Metazoa > Chordata > Crocodylia > Gavialidae > Gavialis > Gavialis gangeticus. Next base: position 41,579,294 of record NW_017728994.1, on the reverse strand, counting down.
CAAGCGATTTTACATAAAGTTCTTATGGCTGATTGTACTCTCATGAAAGGTAACAACCATTTATTAATTCCGCAGGGAACTGATTAAACACTTGAGAGGGGACTCATTTCAGATCAGGTGTTAAGTAATGACACATAAATGTTCCTATACTGTATCTTCCTCTTGCAATTTCAAATGGTAACAGTGTGATTGTAATAATGGAAGAGACCACTGCACTGGGCTCTACTCAATATTAAGCTACTGCACCTAAGAAACTGACCAATTGTCTCAAGCCTCAAATAAGCACTCAGAAGATCCACTGTTTCCAATGCCTTTTCAAAGGTGCACACGTTGAACAAAAATCTCAACACAGATTTAACTTTTATAGTATGGGTATCAGCTTTCTTTCCATGACACAGCAAGTTTTCCTGTCTAGATGGCCTTAAGAGTTGTCTAGTGCAAAATTCAGCACTTGTCCAACTTAATGAAAACCACTGGGAAACTTGATAGGGGGACCTGTCACTTTTTTTCAACCTGCTAAATGGTAATAATACCACTTACTCATCTTTGTGATATGCCTTGATTGTACTTAACAGAGCATGTCTACACATGCATATTATTGCAATGAAATAAACTCCAGTGCCTGTTATGTGTGTACCCAGGACTGCAGCACATTGAGCTAAGCTGGACCAGCCCCAGCTGGCAGGGAGCCTGGGGAGTCATCCTGCCAGCCTGGGGCTGTTCCCCCGGCTCAACATGCTGCAGAAGGGCTGGCTGGGGCATGAGGAAGCTTCAGTGTGGAGCTAGCCAGAGGCAGCCCATGCACTGAAGCACCCTCATGCCCCAGCCAGCCTGGGCAGCATCTGTATGTGTGCTGCTGTGGAGTTTTTTACTCCACAACAGGATAGTATTTGTATTCACTACCTTAGTACTGTATTCACTACTGATAGTACTTGTATTTACTACCTTACTTGCATTTACTACCTATGGTACATTTACAAGTACTAGCCTGCTACCGAGTAAATTAATTTACTCCAGCCTAATAGGTGTCCACATGTAGATGTGTGACATTTACTGCACAGACTGTCTACTGTAGAAAATTCTCCCTATGGAATTTGCTCCCTCTGCTGGACTACCAGACCTCCAATTTTATCATTAACAGAATGATGTAAGGCCCATCTTTTAAGAAGCTGTTTCCATATGGCTCTATACCAAAAATGGTTTTTTTTTAATCACTTATAATTTGGTGTTTGTGCTAATTTGCAATGTCTGCAGATTTCAATGATATAGTAATAAATTAATACAATATAACAAATTTAAACACAAATACAAACTTCAAGGTTTATTTAGGTTTTTTTTTAATACAGGAAAGGAAAAATAGTAGGATAAGAATTGCTGCAAAAAAAGCATACCATATTTAAAACAACCCCTGTTCTTCTGTAGTGTTAATTAGGACAGAAAAATTTCATACTGTACCACAAAAAAAAGATAATGCAGCTGTTCATCTAAACTTATTCTTGTTCCAAAAGTTCTGAAATTACCTGGTAAAGTGGACTGGTATAAGAGCACACCAGTTAGTTAATATTTAAACCTCGTTTAATCTAAAAACGTATCCAATGATTTATAAGTTAATTATACCGATTTCTGTTCTGCTATTTCATCCCTTCCTTTCAGGAACCCTCTAGAAGTTCAGATAAAACCCAGTTTGAGAAACACTGATGGATCTAAATATGGAAAGTGAACCAAATTGTTTATAAGAGTCCCAAGTCTATATTTAGGATAAAATGTGGTCCAAATCATCATAACCTGCTGAAACACAATCATTAGAAAAGCCTCAAATAATATAAGGAAAATTGTATGTTACTAAACTTTTCTAACTGAAGTGTCTTGAAATTAGGTTAAGATTCAAAATATAGAAAATCACTAAGGAGGACAAGAACGCCTTTGAAAAAACAATATATGATTGGGTTAGCAGAGAATTCAAAACATTTCATTAAAATACTTCATCTATACTATACATGATACATTATTGCATCTGATACATGATCAAAGGAGCATTGGTGGTTGTTATACGTAAATAATGAGGACCAAGTTTGCAACAGCTGTTTCACTTTCTGTTAAATTTATTTAGTTTAAAGAAGTCCTTCTTCACAGCAACGTTCTGGTAGTTATACAATGAAAGAAAGAAATAAGCACTTTACAAAACACTTTTCACAGCTAAGCTTATGAACTTAACTTCATCAACCTCCTGGATACTAAAAAACATGCACTAAATATAGACATTGAATGTGTGACACATTCTAACCTGCCTAGCATCTGACTCACCAGGTACCTCTCCACTATTTACCAGCTACACTCATTCCCCTCCCCTCCCCACCTGTGTCTCACCTACTGACCCCTCAACTTACATTTTCACTAACTGGCTTTCTTGTATATATACCAGCCTCTGGCGTCTTTACTATTCATTCCATCCAGGAAGAGTATACACCAACTGCAGGTGCTTCTTCAGCCTGACAAAGGGTATTTATACCTAAAAGCTTGCTAAGAAGAATTTTTCCAACTATTTGAGTTGGCCTAATAAAAGATATCAGATTTACCCAAAGAACTGTGTCTTACTTTGTCCTTAGACTAACATGGCTACAACCTGTACCCATGAAAAAGGAAAAACACTTATTCTACCTAGGTGTTAGGCAGATTAAAAAATATTGAATGAGTTTAGTGAAGATACTTAAATAGTTCATAGATTTCATAGACATTCGAGCTGGAAGGGACCTTGCAAGATAATCAGGTCCAGCCCCCTGCCCAAAGGGGAGGCAGTCAGCAGGGGTCAAATGATCCCAGCAATGTTCACTTTGTTAATGAACATTATCCAAATTATGAGTGGTCAAATGCTAAAAATGATGAGGACAGGATAGTCATCTTAAATTAAGTAAACTGGATTATGAGGTAAACTGAGACTATTCATGTCAACATATTTTAATACTATCAAATGCAAAATTACACATTTAGGGATGAAGAATGCAGAACATAGCTATAGAATAGTGGCCTGTGAAAAAAAATAGTGGTAAAATAAATCCAAACCACAAAAGCCCGCCAAATAACATAAGCTCTCAACACAACACTGGAGATAAAAGGGCTAGCATAATCTTTGGTTGTACAAACAGGGCAGTAGTAAGAGTACAGAAGTGGCTTTAACTTTTCAGCAATTAACAGCAGTCTATTGGCAAGACTGAGACTGAATAATACAACCAGTTCTGCTGCCCAGTTAAAAAAAATGGATGTAAAATTGGAGAAGGTGACTGATAAGAATCACAAAAATGATTAAAATACCACAAAAAATATCTTGCTTTGAGAGTCTTGGGGAACTCAATCTATTTAGCTAATTAAAAAGATTAAACAGATATTATTACCCTGTGTAAGTACTTTGCAAAAACAAACTAGATACTAAAGGTCTCGTCACTCCAGCAGACAAAATAGAAATAAAAACAAGTGGCTGGAAGCTGAAGCCTGACAAATTCAAATTAAAAATAAGGTGAGTATGATTACCTATTAGTATATACTGTATGCATACTGATAGAGAAGTTGTGGATTCTCCATTTCTTTGAGTTGTCGAGCAACTACTAGGTGTATTTCTCAAAAATATGTTTTGGTCAAACTAAAGTTATACAGTTTACTATACAGGGTAACAAGTTGAAATTAAAAAGCCTGTAACATAGAAGTCAGATATGTTTCCCTTAGTCTAATGGTCTCCTCTAGCTTTATATTCTAAAGGCATGTCCAAAAATGCAGGCACGTGCACTTGCAGCAGCTCAAATAGAAGTGGTGCAAATTTGAGCCAGGGCTTTTTGCCTCAGTGCACATGCCCGGACGTGCACTTTGGTGTGGTGCAAGTTGTGCTACTTGGGGCAAAATAACCCTGTCTCCTCCCGGATCTACAGCCAGGGGGAGCTAGAACCTGGGGCCAGCACTTGTAAAAAGTTGCCCTGTTCTGGCCCCATCAGTACAAAAAGCTGCCCTGGCAAGTAACTCAGGGCTACTCACTCTCAGGAGCTTCTGGGGCCCAGCCAATTAGTACCTGGGGACACTACCCCTTGTGCCAGCTAGACCGCTGAAGCAGCCCTGAGAGTTCCCTGCACCCTCTACCCACTGCAGCAGTCTGGCAGTGGGGACTTCTGCCTGGCTGTGACCTGCTGCACACCTGCCAGACCCAGATGGGGACTGCACAGCCAGTAGAGGCATCTGCCCATCTGGGCCAGCTGCCAGTGGGCTGTGGCGGCAGAGTTGGCCTCTGTGCAGCTTGCCCGGCCATCTGGGCAGCTATCGCTCAGATGTTACCAGTGTGGCAGCCCACTTTGAACTGTCAAAGCTCGTCCTCCTGGCCCCAACTGGCCAGAAGGTCAGCCACCTCCAGCTGGGTCCAAGGTGCCAGCTCTGAGCAGGCTCCTCTGCCTGGGTCCTGCCACCTCCCTAGCAGGAATTCTGGTGTTCCCTATTTGAAACCTAGAACATCCCTCATAAAAAAATCCCATAGTCACTCTGTAAAATACCCTGAAATCCATGTTCCTCCACACTTAAAGCAAAAGACCACTATATACAGAGAGAGAGAGTGACAGAGAGACAGTGATCAGTTGGGCAATGTTTTATTGATATATCTACAGTGTTAAAGTAATTTGGAAGGCTACCAGTGTCTCTTATCCTAATAAAATTAATTCTAAATACCTGTGTTTTGCTGTTTGCCTTGCGGGGGGGGGGGGGTTACCATAAAACAATTAGAGCTCCCCCTGACCTCTTCACTAACCAGGACATTGGGACAACTGTCCCTGAAGCCACAGCTCCTGCCCCAAGGTTTCATCCTGTCTGGTAGCTGGGCACAAAGGGTATGTGCTGGGGGGATGTGGTGTTTGCAGAAGGGGGGTGGGAAGAGGGGTGGAAGTGGCTGTGGAGGGATGTGGGGGGCAGTGGGATGTGTGGGTAGGTATGGGTGGATCATGAGGGGGTAGTGGCGGGAAGCTGCTCAGGCGGGGTGGGTCCGCTGCCCCCTGCAGGGTGCAGCCCCTCCCCAGCTCACAGAATGCCCCCCCACAGGGCTACAGCGCCCCCACAACAGAAGCCACATGGCCCCTGCAGGGCCTACCACCTCCCCTGCTGCAAGGCCCATATGCCCCACCCCTGCTTGCTCTCCCAGCCCCCTGAATTGCTGCCCCTCCCACCACCATCCCCTGCTGGCTCCTGCAGCCCCTTCCAATGGCTTTCCCTCCTGGCCCCACCCCCCGCTTGCACCCCCAGACCTCCCGATGGCTGCCCCACCTGGCCCCATCCCCTGCCTACTCCTCCAAACCCCACGATGGCTGCCCAGCCCCAGCCCCCACTTGCACCCCCAGACTGCCGATGGCTGCCCCACCCGGCCCCAGCCTCCCAGCACTTTAAAACAAAAAAGGCCTTCACTCTCCAGCAGTAGCAGTGGCCATCGGGGTCACTAGGGCCTCCTGGCAGAGGCCCCCCATATAGCACAGGGCAGCAGGGACCAGCCCCGGCCACCTGGCACCCACACTGCCACTGTCCCATCGTGCAGGTGCAGTCGGAGTTGGCAGGGCACTGCATGGCTCTGCATGCTGCGAGGCAGCTGGGGCCACTGTGGCTATCACCTAGGGCCTGGCACTGCTCAGCCTGAGTGGCCCCAGCTACCTGACAGTACATGGAGCTGCGTGATGCCCTGCTCACCTCAGCCACACCCATGCGATGGGGCAGTGGCAGTGCAGGAGCCTGGGTCCAGCTCTGTGTGGTTGGTAAGCTGCCAACCCGGCAAGGGCAGGCAGCATGCTTCAGCACCAGGGCGAGGGCCAGCCACAGAGACACTCTGGCTGGCTATCAGAGCATCTCGGGGGAGGACCTCAGCCTCCAGTTGCCTCAGGGATGCTGCGGTCGGGCAGGGCAGAGATCAGGGGAGACTCAGGGTGTAGACAGGGGATTGGGCCAGGTGTTTGTTTCGCCTCGGGGTATTTTTTTGACCCCTGGACATCCTAATTTTGCCCGCACACTGCAAACTTGCAGCACAGGGAACATTTTTTTGTTCCCTCATGTGCCTCTTCAAGTGTCTCAAAGGGCTTTGAGATGCTGCAAGAGGCTCATACGCGTTCGTCTGGATGTCCCCTAAGAGTCTATGAAGAAGAGCAGCAGTCAATTTAATATAACTAAATTAATAACTCACCCTTCCAGCCAAATAGATATTAAAATCAAAGGGATGCTGTCCAAAAATTTAGGCTAAAATTGTTTTTAAGATTATACATTTTAAGTAATTCCAATGAAATGTACATGTTTTTTGAAAGAAAGTTTTGTAATTCAAGTCTAGTGGTACCAAGAAGATGATGAGTCTAAAACTGTACGTTACTGGTAACAAGTTTAGATTTTTAGTACAGGTTCCTTCGCTTTATGCTATACATGTGTTCCTAGAAAACAGTGTGTCCTGTGGGAACGAAGACAGGGACATGACTCGCAACAGGGACAACCTAACCTCACAATGCAAGCCCTGAAGATCAAGCAAACTTACCCATTACAGAAGCACAAGGAAAAGATGAGCCACACCAGGACAGAACAGAACGCCTGCAGTTCACTAGCCAGCTTTATTTCTGGATGAAAGCAGCGCTGGTGGATGATGCCATCACCGAATGCCGCCCAGCCAAAATAAAAGCCAACAGCAAAGGAGAAATGGAGGAGGCATAGCCGGAGGCAAGCAGCAAAGGTGCCCCCCAGGCCAGGTACAGACTGTACTGGATAGCACCCAGGTGCACAAGGACAGGTCCCTTCTGAGGGGTTTGCAACTCATTGAAAAGACAAAGATGGTGTCGAGGGACTTCAAGGGACTTTGGGAGCCACAGACACCGGGCTCATAACGGGATGGGCCAAGGCCTGGTGCCCCCCTTTTTTTTTTTTGTTATTAATCCTTTTTTCTTTGTTGGTAGCCCAGAGGGACCCCAACAAAGGTCAGGGCCCTGGGCAGCACTCACAGATTAAGAATGATAAAGGCATGTGCTACAAGCTGCAGCAACATTAAGAAAGGCACTAAAGAACATCAGGGACAGCCTAGCACCCCGAAGAGGCCCATAGCTGGGTAAAGACACCAAAGGCTCTGCAGGCAAGGAAAAGTACAAGAATCAATACCAGGGCGTGCACCAGCAGGTCATCAAGCAATCATCCTGTAGGCTGGCGCATGGCTGGGGTGTAGGGGAGGTGGAGCCCCAAGAATACCTGCTAGGGAGTGTGACTGCCCCACAGGGAACCACAGGAGGGAGCCCCACCACTGAAAGAAGATCAAAGTTGTGGCAGGCAAGTTTTGGGGTTTCCCTCGGGGAGAACGTGATTCCCTGCTGAGATCGCAGAACCAAACATCACACACAATCCCAGGCACATGCTCCAAGATGGCTAGAAAGAGCCTTCTCAAGACCAGGCAAGCACACCTCACATAACTCGAAATTGCATAAGGAGAACCCACTTTACAATGTAACAAATATGGATATGTTTCAAGACCTTGACTGTACTGACCCCCAGACCCATTTCTACCACTTTTACAAGACAATTTTGGTACTCACCAACAGCAGACAGTACATACAAGCACAGGGTAGTGGTGAATGTTACCATAATGGGGATGACAACTGCAGAAACACATGGCACAGACAACGAGCAAGGAGCACAGTCCACACAGGAGACTATATTTTGATGCAAATCACTCCCATAATGCACTGCAAAAAGCAGCTGACTGAGGGCTTCCACCACACCGATCACATAAAAGTGAATTTACCTCACAGATGACAAATTTCTGGTATAAAAAGGGTCATTGTATAAGAGGGAATTTGCACTTATAAAACCCGCATAAAGTGAGGGAAATCTGTACTTTCATTTTTAATAGCATATAATATAATTAAGATAGCCAAAAATTCTCTTTCAGACTAGCTTAAGCAAACTCTTAAAAGAAAACATTGACAACAGAGTGCCTTTGGAATACTTGGGCATATAGCTTTGTTAGAAAGTAGTAAATATTACCATGGAGGTAAATAAACTGCTTGAAAATGATATTTTCAGTCAATTTAAGCTTGGTTACCTTCCTGGTAAGGAGGTGATCTGGGGAAAATGAAGCAAGATAATACTGCCAGAATAAGATATGCTATTTTTATTAGATAAAAGTATTCTGAAAGATAGTTGTAACACTATGCAATAGATGGTTGGCACAACCACAGTACAAATCTAAAAGACTTCCTAACATTATATATTAGAATTAATGTATCAAAATACTTGAAGTCTAGAACATAAAGTATTTTCAATAAATACTTGTCCTAATAAAGTATTAGTATGGTACAGAATACTTTTAAAATATAATTAATAAAGCACCTTTTTCATAGCACTTTTCCTTCTCATAGATATCTTCTTCAGAATTCTCTCTTTAGCTGTGTCCTTCTGAATAATTAAAAAGTGTCATTTTAAGTAAATGTATATCCTCATGATATTGTATAGAATACTTATCTTTTGAATAAAATCTCATAATAAAAAAACTAATCAATTCACCAAATGGCTTTTCACATTGCCAGGGCACAAAAAACTCAAAATCAACCACTGCTGTTTTGCTGCGGGGAGTGGGGGTGGGTTGTGGTAGAGGGCCAGATTAGCTTGTTTTTACTTAGCTGACACTGACAGTTAATACCTTTCTTGCTAATACTGATGTTCAAATTTAACGTGGCAGCCTTTGGGTGTTACCTTTGACATATGGCTGCTGCATGCAGACTGTCAATTACACATACGCACTTTCCTCCCTTGGTTTCTATTACCTGAGAAAAAGTGTTACTGAAGTTTTTATAACCTGCACTAGCATGCTGAGAGACTGGAAAACAGCAATTTATTTGCCTGTTTCTTTGGCCTCTTGTATACCAGCCCAAACATGCCACCCTTATTCTTTTACAGGACCTAAGGATTATTTGACATAAAATCTTTTTAATTTACTGAAATCCGTAGTAATTTTTCTTTCCAACTCGTTTTCGTTACTTCGAAAATGTTTGAATTGATCACATTCAACAAACTGGTACCTGGTGAGGAGCCATTATGGAATATGTCCTTCTTCTCTCCCCTGCCTTTCTGCCTTTCAGCAGGAAGTTATTTTAACCTTCTGCCATATAAAGAAGATGGATCACAGACTGCTATAATTTTCATAATTTATCATTAAAAGTTTTTTTCTGAAAGTCTGGTCCAAAGTGAAACCTAGACCAACACTTGATACCTAATTGTAGAAAACCCAAATTCAACTCCTCCTCACAAGCAAAACACTGGGAGAGATGCCAAAAACCCAGTATCACTCTTGAAAAACAGAAATGCTTTAGTTTACATGACTCCACAGCAATCCTTCTAACCAATTAAATGTTGCAATGCCCACATATATAGGGGCACATGTCTACTCATATAGCTAAATATGTTGTAAGAAAGGCATTTTACCAAATGCATCCAAACACCAGTTCAATATCTTCTGAACTGAAGTATGTGGGTGTAAGCAACTCAGAATCTCCCTTTTCTTTTCATCTTTATTGAACATGATATTCTACAGTGTAATGAACTACATTGTGCTAATGCTGCTTTCTATGCAAGTTCCATTGATAAACTACCTCTTGCTGAGACGCAATGGAATAAATTGTCCTGATTTTCTCAGAATGTTTTCCATAAATATGATTAGGTAAAGTATGCAGGTAAATATGCAAAATGTGGTGTACGAACACATTTTACGTGTTATTGGTTAACAGGAGGATACCACTGCCCTGTTACAAATCATATTTCTGTATTGCACAGAGATGTATACTGAAAATTAATTTCCCTGCATGAACATGGTATGCCTTTACTTAGCACTAACCTTCCTCATTTGGAAATGTTGCAATCATTCAACCTTGAATGACAATTACTTTTAATAGCCTCAAGATACTACTGAATGTACTAATAATGTCCTTGTTGGCAGCCAAAATCTTAATTCCAAGTACTAAACTCTGGCTGTTTAATAATTTCCCACTCCCAGTGCTGCTAGCTAGCACTACAATATTTTAAACATTCTGCATACACAATCTGCAGAAGAAAGAAAGGAAAAAGAAAGAAAAATGTAGATCTGTGGGTTTCCATATAGGTCTATGATCTATTCTATGATTAACATCACCTTGCAGCTTAAAATGTAAACATGAGTCATGTCCATCTTATCTGCAAAGAAATATAAAATTAATTTTAAAGTAACTTCCCTGAATTCCTTCTTCTGATGACAGTTCTCGTTTCTGGTCAGGATCCATTTATTCTGAAGTGTTACAAATGACTAGAAAGAGACCATGATATGTCATGTCACAGAATGTTTGACATCAATACTATCAACTACTAGTTACACCTCTCAAAATTAAACTATTCAACTTTTGTTCAGTTCATTTGAAGGAAAGAAACACTTAACCTGATTGCAAAAAACCCAACAAGCTTACACTTCAAAAATGTCAACCAATGGAAAAAGTTTTTTCATGACTGCTTTTCCTCTGAATATGTATTTCTATCTCTGCAATTTTAAGAGTTTAGAACGTCTCTTCTCAGCTGTTTAAAACAATGTTCACTGAGAAATGTGACTACATTTACTAATTTGACTCTTTTTGAAATGTAGCTGTACCTCAGGATTAGAAACGATTGCTGCTTTCCTAGTGCTAGATGCATTTGAAGACTCGTAAAATTCCAGCTCTGAGCTCTGTAATTTAGAAGCAGACATCTTAGGATATAAAGTGCTTCTACTTTAATAGTTTGTATTTGTGACATGGGAAAGGTCTCTGTATTTATTAATGAATGGATACAACGATCTAGTCAACTAAAGAAGAAAAAAAACACACCCCTCTATCCCAAAGAGAAGGGATACACACGGCAGTCCTCCGTCTGCGCTTGCCCTTACACCTTCAAGGGGTACAAACCAAGCTGCCCGGGCTCTGAAACCAGGGCTGGGGTTCTGCCCGCAAAGCACAAGGGCCCGCCCTGCGCTGATCTTCTCCACAGGATGAGGCAGTGGTCGCCTGCTAGTCACGGCTCCACAGCTGATTCTTCAAGAGCCAGACGAGCCAGTCTCGGGCGAGCCCGGATCAACGCGGAGCCAGGCTGGTAACGAGGGTCACGCCTGAAACACGCCCAGACACAGGACGTTATAAACCCCTCCCCCAACCGCTACCCACGCGCCCGCAGAGGGCAGGGAAGGGAGACAAGCAAACCCCTCCCCCCCAACCGAGCAGGCGCACTGCGACCTCCGCGCTCATTGGCCAGCTTGTCTCTACGCGTGGCTTTACGTCACGCGTCGCGAGCCCCTGAGCATACGCGCTGGGCGCTTCTTAGCTGCGCCTGCGCGGTGCGCGGAGCAGGCGCAGTGGAGGTGCCGTTCGGGAAGGTTCGGCGGCGGCGTCTTCCTCGCAACCGCTTTCCTTCGCCCGGAGAAGCCGCTCAGGGTACGGGCCTCCCCCTCCCGGCCCGGAGCCCCGCCCGTCGCCTCGGCCTGTCCCCGCGGGACCTGCCTCTCGGGCTACCGGGGCCGGGCACGGGGTGTCGCGCCTGCCCGTGCACGGGGACGCGGCCTTCCCTCCCCTGACGGGGGCTGCTCTCGCCTCCGCGGGAGGCCGGGCCCTGCCCCAGGCCGCGGGAGGATCTCGGCGGATCTTCCCCGCCCCCGCCTGGAGGCTGGGGTGCGCGGGCGAGGCTGCTTCTCTCCCCCTGTTCCAGTGCAGCAGAGGGACAATGGGGACGGCCTGTCCCAGGCTGTACTGCGCTGCTCGCGCGTGGGGCCAGCCCCGCGCCGGTGAGAGAGAAGCGTGAGCTGGGTAGGGTGTTAACCGCGCGGTTCTCTCTCCTTTGCTGCAGTGCCCACTTTCACCGCTGCCTCCTGCTCTTGCTGCTCCCGCTTTCAGCATGGTAAAGAAGAACACTATCCCCGACGGGTAAGTATCCCTCACGCTGAGACAGGCAGGAGCGGGCGCAGCCCTGCCAGCAGGGAGGGGGCGCAGGCTGCCCCTCACTCTTTCACCACAGCCTCTTCTGTGCCAGCCCCACCCTGGTAAGGTAGGTATTGGCACCAAGGCAGGAAGGACATAGCCCGTCATCCCCCAGGTGAGTATTATATCCCCAACTTGTCTATGAATACTTCTTCATCAAACCACACCTAGCTCCTTCCTAAACTGCAAACTTCTACCGGTCTTGAGGGATGGGACAGTTGTCCCCCTCTTCCCCCTTCTCACACACTTACCCTGCCCTGAGAGCTTGGGAGAAGTTGAAGGCAGCTGTTTGCATGTGGGGAATGCAACAGATCTCTTTTTCTTTACAGGTACAAGTGGTAAAGTGCAGAAGCACATATTTTATCCCATGTGTATCACTCAAGGGAGCTTAAACATTTATGGGCAGTAAGTGCTAAGAGGCAGAGTTCTGCCTTTGTCCTGTTGACCTGGCTGTACTACTGGTGGGACCCATGGGGTATACTTCAAACTAAAATAAGAGGGGGAAGTTGCTCGCTTGTTTGTTTTTTTAATAAAGTATAGCCCTTGTTTCTGACAATCTGCCAGCACCAACTACCTGGTTGGTTACATGCCCACTTAAGAACTAGTAGCTGTGAAGTTGCCACTAAAATCTATGCTGCTTACCTAAAGATCTCCAGTTGTTTTACAGAGGTGGTACTATACTTATACTAAAGTACCGGTTAAATAAGATCACGGAGCAAATGAGGAACAAGATCAAAAAAGGAGCTTGGGAATCTTGATCCCTGATTGCTGCTAAAAACATACTGTATTATGAAACTAGTCAAGGGGAAATAAATAAACTTGGAAATTTATTTTTAATGGCCTCAAAGAATTTTTATTGAGTTCTGTCATAGCTTGCTGTGGTTGGGGAATTAAAATATTACTTTACCATAGTAGCTATTTAAGGAGCTGTAACTTGCTTGTTTTCTCTATCAAACACTTTAAGTTGATTTAAAACTCCTGTCTTCTTTAAAGCAGTTTTGGTTTGTCTAACAGGAATGCAGAAAACTTGAAAAATAAGCATTTTTCTTGCTTAAATTAGTTTATTTAAAACAGAATGTGTTTCAACTCCTCAGGCTTTATTAATTTTTAATCTCTCTTCGTCATATGAATTCCATTTATTTGTCTGACAGGTACATGTAACAGGGTATGAGTTGACTTAAAATTACATGTGTTTTTTGGAAGGTGACCCAAAAGTTAAAGAAAAAGGTGGGCGGGAAGGATGGTGGCTTTTGATCTGCCAACACCACAATTCAGGTACCTTTATATTTTCAGTACTTTTAGCAGAATCATTAACTTGTAAGGCAGTGTGCAAGGAATGCAGCTCCTTGAACACTTAAGACTTTAGCAGTGGAGCTGGAGAAACCAAATGAGAAAGGGAGTCCTATATAATTATTTCAAAACAGTAGCAATCAAAGTTTTGTCCTTGTGTACCAGATTCGGCCCCTTGCAGCTTTGGCTGGCTTCTACACACTGGGATCGGGCCTCACCTGCTGCAGCTTGCAAAGCCATGCTGTCTGGCCTGTGAAGCTCCTTAGAGGTCCAGAAATTTGACAGCAGGGGAGTAGTGTCATGCTCCTCTGCCATCAAATAGTCAGACCTGTGGGGAGTCCTTTGGGCCAGATAAGTCCAGTCCCTGGTACTGTGTTAACCTACAGGGCAAGGGTTGAACCACCCGTGTTTTAAAATATATCTTTATATCCTCATATCTTCAATGTTGTGCACGTTGACACCGAGAATGTACCAGCTAGTACAAATTATTGGGATTACATTTTTGGTAAGAGATTGCTTGAATGAAAATTAAATGTGTTAATTAAATTGCAGCCAGTCTTCTAGGCAGGTATCTCAGCAACATTCAGTGTTCACTTTCTTCTGGTAGGTTGTGATCACTGTGTTTGAAATGAGGGAGATTTTGAGCAGATCCCAAATTATCTAATTCTACAACAGAGTGATCCATTTTTAAGCTTACTTTTAAAAGTTAAAAGGAGCTATAGATAATACAGCTGACCCTGAATGCATGTCAGATTTGGTTTGCTCCCATTCTGTGTCGTATGTTCTTTATAAATCTGCTTTTCTTCCCACTTATAAAAGGAATAGTGAAACTTTAGGGTTTGCCTGTATGCAGAAGTTCTACTGGTATAATTATACAGGCCTAATTAACACAGTTGGTCCCCCATATTCCTTGTACCATTACCTTGTACCATTATTGCTTAGTCCCAAAAAAAGAAATGTTATATGGTACATCATAAATATATTTGTACCATATAACATTTCTTTTTTTGGGACTAAGCAATAATGGTACAAGGTAATGTATGCAAGTATAACTACATCTATGACAGTCTGACTTTTGGATTGATGAACTTGGTAGTATTCTTTTAAGCAAATACAGCATTTGTGCACCTTGAATTATGTATCTTTTGGTGGTGAAATGGTTTTAAACAACCATGTTACATAATATTTTTCAATCAGTGTTTTGCAACAGAAAAATAAACCAGTAGAGGGGGTTCAAGGTATCTTGACAAGCTACAACTGGAGCTGCTGTAATGCTAACCATTATATAATTTTGCTTGTTTTGTGCAACAGTATCCACAGTTGAAATTGGTGAACATCATCTCGAGTGAAGTCTAACTCTCAGAAATTTCTGTAGAAATAACAATTTCTTATTTGGCTGATTTGATTCCCGTGTTTATTGGGGGTTATTGATATTGCCTAAAAAGACAGGAATGTATTTTTTTTTTCATGTGTATGTACTGATAAATTCACCAAAGAGGGAGTGAATTAAGTTGCTCATACTTGCATATTGAGCAGAATTGTTTATACAATTCTAAATGGCAATGCATATGAAAGTTTATTAAAGGAAATTGGACTGCATGTCGCCCATAACTTTACATTCATGAGGCTGCACAAATTTAACTGATTATATAATTGGACCTGTGAAACGCTTGCTTGCAAAGCTAAATGGAAAGGTTACAGTTTGGATTCAGATCTTTCTTTTTTTTACAAGGAAAAAAATACCAGTTTTTTGCAAGTAAGCTGAGAATATGTATTTGAGGTGAATGAGGCAAATTCCTGACCTTGTAAAACCTCTTAAGGCCTCATCTTAAAGCAGAGTCACATTTTAAAAAATACTAAGGAAAATAGAAGATAGTTCATTGTATGAACGTGTGGGGAATTGATGATGTCCTATTTCTGTACAGTGCTTAGGCTTAGATCATACACTACAGTACACAAGTATGAAGCCACATATTATTCTATCCTATGGAGAATAAACAGAGGGAATTCCTCTCCATTGTTGTTGAGTTTTGCAGCCTTTCAGCTGCAGTAACCTTTCCAGCTCCTGTGTGCCTATTCTACAGGGGTTGGAGAGAAGAGCAAGTGGCAAGATTCCATCTAGCTGCAGGTCCCTAAGTAACTATGCCCTTTTTTTTTCATCTCCTGTTTTACATGTATTGGAATATTTGCCCCCCTCCCCCTGTTTCTGAGCAATTAGTTAGTTATTTGATACAGCTTTTTAATGTACTGTCATTCCCCCCCCCATTAGTTATACAGTCTTATCTTTTATTATAAGGTAAGCATAGAACTGTAGTAACTACTCTTTAATTATGGATATTTATAAAGGAACTTATTATTTGTCTTTTGTAGAATTGGGAATTAAGTTTTAGCTGTAAACATGTGCTCCATTACGATTATTTCACTTTTCCCATTGTGTCTTTTGAGAAATAGACTAATGGTCTTCACTAGCTTTCCACTCTTGGTTTAAATACCTTTCCTAACAGATTAATGCTACCATTTACATTTCTTGGATGATTCTGGTGAGCTGTCACTGCACTTCTACGGGAAAAAAAAAATCTTGGTCCCTTAAAAATACACAAGAATAATGCTATTAGAAATTGAAGAGTTCCATTTATGTGTGGAACAGTAGAGGAAATACCAGTATCTTCATTTTGCTGCTACTATGTTCTGTTTAATTTTGGTTGTGTACCACTTATGTGGAAGACACATGCTGAGGCTCTATGATTGTTCAGACTTCGGCACCTCTGTCCAAACTATTGATGTCATCATCAGTTCCCTGGGATTTTGTGGGACAATGGTACACTTCACAAAAGCCAGCAAATATCAGTTGTGACTAGTTGCAAACAACTTTGGACATGTCTCGTGACCATTGTTTCTTCCATGCATTATTAATGCTACTGAGAGCTGTCAAGTACAAGGCAAGACAGTATATCCTTTCAAAGCTGCTTGTGATGCTGAGAAATCCAGTTATATAATTATTTTACCAAACATCTACTTATTCTGATAACCTTGGTAAAGGTGGGCAAGCTAGATCTTTTGCTTGAATTGTTTAAGTTGAATAACTATTTTGCAAAGCTGCCATAGGAGAAATGTATGTATGTTAATGTTGACTGCATGAAATATACAAAATTGTATATAATAGTTACAGCAGTTAACCTGACAGTGAAAACATAGCTATGCATACATTTTTTCTGTAATCTGTTGTTCTAAAATAATTTTAATGTTCCTGTTATAAAGGTACAACTGCACTTTTCACAGGAACTGATTAAACAGTAGGATTTCCTATATAAACCACTGAATTTCACTGGATAACAATTCTTCCTAATACTTGGTGAGCTGTCATATGAGTTAAGATTGATCACTTATATGGGTGAAAATACCTGCTGCCATTTATTGTGATACTAAGATTTACTGTTTGGTGTTATTGTTATATGCAGTTCTGCTTAACCTATATTTTATGGCGACTCCGTATGGATGGCACTTACTATATTTTCTCTCATACTGTATTTTCCTAGAATAAGAAACACACCTTGTTTTTTGAAAGCAGAATAAATCCATCCAAAATCAATGTATTTCCAAAATTTTGCAAACCTATCCAAAATTTATTATTGGGTTGGGGGGGAGAGGTAGGGAAATGATCTAGCCTTGTAATAACTGAATAGCAGCAGCTAGGGAGCTGAACCCACTCCATTTTTCTGCTCCATGCGGATTGCGTGCAGAGCAACATTTGCTTTTGTCCTTCAGAAACTTAAATGGTAGGAACTGCTGTTATTGTATTTCCTCACTTACAACATGCCCCATTTCCAAAACCTAGGAAATCAGGGTGCATGTTATATGTGGGAAACTAAGCTAGGTAGTAGTTATAAGGCTACTCAGTTTTTGTTAATACGATGGGGGTAAGTTAAACCTGCTAGTCAAATCTGACATCTGCTTATTAAGGCTTGTCTGTGGGACTCTTTTTTAACATACTTGTTCAGATGAATTCTTTATCAGATGTCTGTGCTTAACTGCTAATGTTTCAGGGTCAGTTATAAACTTTTCATGGACACCTTTCTGATTTAGGGTAAGCTCATCTTCAATCATCTTTTAAAATGTCTTCCTCAGAAACATACATCCCTGCCCTGCTGCACTATGTCTTTCTGTTGCCTTGAGTTCTCCTAGTACTTCAAGCTGTGCTGCTCTGCACTGCAGTGCCCCACTGCTTAGGGTGAGGAGAGGGGAGTCGGGGAGACGGAGCCCCGAGCCAGAGCAACGGGGCAAGCAGAGGCAGGTAGCCTAGAGGTTGTAATTTAGCCCCTTGTAAACTGTCAGTTGGATAGCCCTGAGCTAGAGTATCGTAATGAAAATACAGTTACAACTCTGTAACTTTTTTGGCAACTATTTTCAGGCCTAAATAACTTCATGAAAAACATACATAGCCTTCGTTTTTCCTTCTTGTTCTCATGCCGAAAGCAACTTGCTTTTTCCTTAGAAAAGTGGGTAAAATTATTGATGTTTTAAAGTGGTTGAATGAATTTAGGGAGAGAGTGCTTCCATACTATGGGAAGAAGAGGGGTTGGGTTGAAAGGGAATTGAAGATTTCAGACATTTTATTTACAGAAAGTAAAATCTTGATAGTCATGAAATATTCACACGTTTGAAAAATTAGAAAAATAAAGATCTAATTGAAAATGTATTGTGTTTGTGTGCTTGCTGTTTGTCACCATTTATTTAACTGTCTTCTTGGCTGCTTTCCTGTTAAAACAATAAACTTAACTTGTGGCTTTGGACACTCTGGAATCGAGGAAATTTGAATCTGTGTCAAGACCCTGAAGATATCAAAGTTACATGGCCATTCTGATGTAAAAGTAGGCCTTGGCTACCAGTCCTGTCAACCCTTTCAAAATGCCAAATGTGTTACTTAACGTTGAAAAGTCTAATTTACTTTGAGGCTGTGTAGCAATATATTTCAGACTTGGATGTTCAGCTATTTGCTGGTTAGATGCACCTCCATTAACACTCTTTCCTGAATATAATTTACTCACCTGGGTTTTCCTCCTACATCCTGAGCATTTCTTAGGAGGGGTTCAAATATTGCTATGATATATTGGTCGATCCTTGGTTCACTTTTTTTCATCTGCTTCCATGTGACTTCAGTCAGTTCTATGGATTCAGCTGTTACTTCTATACTGTTGATTCCTAGATCTAGTTCTGCACCCCCAACCTCTCACTATTACTGTATTCCAAGTATTGCTGCCTTTTTCTGATAACTTTATGGGTAACAAGTTATCAGAAGGATAACTTTTCTGTCCAAAGTGATTTTTTGGATTGTTGGCAGTTATTTAAGGATTCACTTGTAACAATTATTTTCTTCTTTTTAAAAAACAATCTAAACCTTTTAACCTTAATGCCATCTTCACTCTCTGACTTGCTTGTATCTTAGTTTAAATGTCCTCTTGCATAATTTCCTCTTTAT
Organism: Gavialis gangeticus; assembly: GCF_001723915.1. Lineage (NCBI taxonomy): Eukaryota > Metazoa > Chordata > Crocodylia > Gavialidae > Gavialis > Gavialis gangeticus. Next base: position 41,560,532 of record NW_017728994.1, on the reverse strand, counting down.
TCCGTATCGGTATCTTTTGGCCTTCCACAATTTGCATCTTGCCTTTCTCTACATCTATCCAAAATTACCATTAAAATAATTGTCCTGTTCCTTCACTGGTTCTTTCTTACATTCTAGAACAAATACAAGATTATTCTCTTCAAAACTCGGCATTGCCCTGTTTTTGTTTCAGCCTAACCCTCTCTTGTCTTCCCTGTTTTTTCTTTTGCTTCTGTATCATTTTGCCAGACACTATATTATTAAAAGTAGTCTGCAGTCCGTGCTCCTTATTTCTTTTGATGTATAGAGCCTCAAATGGTATTAAAGTTGGTTTTTCTCTTATTTTCTACTGTGGAAGCATTGGGAATATTAAAATTTCTAATAGTTTTGCTTACTGTTTTCTTGGAAAAGAAACTGGCTTGTTCTTTTCAAGTAAAGGTTCAGAAATTTCACGAAGTGAGTTTTTGCCAAATTTTCATCTTCTGTATTTGAATTATATCGGTGTTCAAAAGAAGACAAGATCTGAAAATTTGGTTAAAACACTTCTTACCTCTCTTAGTAAGCCTAGGCTCGGATATCAATCTTCGTATTTCTTTGTACTTTCAGGCAGAAGAGGGATTATGCAAGATAATTTCTAATGCAAATTTAAACCTCCAAACACTTTTATACATTAGAAACTATATTTTGTGGTGATTGGGTGGGGGAAGGAGATATCTGAATTTTGCATAGTCTTCTCAGCTTGCATTTAATGCCAAAGATGCCTCGGGCTAAGTATCAACCTCACTTGTTTGAAAGAAATTGGTATCTACTAGCGTTATATTTAAGAAAAGTTTAAGAGGAAGGAATTCTGTTGCTTTATCTCATGCATTTGATAGTGTAGGTTGTTGAAAACATAGGAAGAGCTGTTTGGTTTGGAGTGTCTAATTTGTGGTACAGGCTGCACAAGTAGCAC
>NW_017728994.1:41552757-41554601 GCF_001723915.1 Gavialis gangeticus | reverse complement strand
GTATCAACCTCACTTGTTTGAAAGAAATTGGTATCTACTAGCGTTATATTTAAGAAAAGTTTAAGAGGAAGGAATTCTGTTGCTTTATCTCATGCATTTGATAGTGTTTTCTAAATTTAGCTCAGGGAGAGAGTTGTTTGGCTTTGGTTTTGGTTTTTTCATCCCTGTGTAGTCATAGTTAATTTAATCCTGTTTGGATTTGTTTGAACAGTGAAAGCAGAAACTGCTTGCTTTCTTTTTAAATAAAATGTATGTTTTGTAAAGCTGTAAAAGTTACCAGGTGTTAACTGTAACTTGTAAATTAGCAAGACAGCGTGGTACCAGTCACCTACTTAACATTAGCGGCAACTTTTTGAATATAGTAAATTGTTGGTAGGAAATAAGTAAATGTGGAAGCCAGCCTTATTTTCCAGGGCAGATGTTCGTGTGAGTCTCAAAGAACTTAATCCTTACATTTCCCTGTTTCTTTTCTTTTCCTTCATTTGTTATTTCTTATTTTTTATTGTTTTAAATCAGGGGTGTCACTCATCTGGCCCTCATGTCCCATGAGTAGCACAGGACAGCCAGTCAAACCAGTCTGGAACCTGCAGCATCTGCCCCATTTTACTGCTCAGAAGTTCTCAGTTAACAGCGCCATAAGGGTTGTGGTGCTGGAAAAGTGACAGAACTTGTTTTATTTAAATTAAGGCATCTTCATCATTTTGATAATAAACAATGTATGATTATTTGAGCCAGCCCATCAACATCTAGAGTAGTGTTCTAAAGTGACAGTATAAAAATACCAGTTTAAAAATGTTTTATATTACAGTCCAAGTGTAGTCCATCTGGCTAACCTAAATAAATGTTGTGATCCAGTTCTACTTGTTTTGGTTCTTGGGGGTTTTATTTATTTATTTATTAATTATGTTTTATGTTAATCCCCATTTAAAACTGGCTTGATCCTGTTCTTGAGAGTTACGATGAAAAAAATTGGAACTAACAAGACCTACATATTGTTTAGATAATTGTTTGTTTTATTCCTTTCTCCTGCATCTGAAATAATAGCTTGTGGCTAGGGACAGAAATTGCACACAAACTGGTATAAGTGATCAGAAACCATTTCAAATCTGTAACACAGAGGTTCAGTGTACATAAACTGCTTTCAAAATGGCTGAAACTGGTTTAAAATAAACCTGGATGAATGTAGTATTAGACTTTACTGATTTCTTTTTTTTAGGTTAAATCGGTTTATTGAACTTCTGTCTCAGTTCTCCTCCAGGTCCAAGTTGACTTGGAGTCCCCCACCATCCCAGGATGCTTTGCACCTCCTCTGCAACCCCACCCTTGCAGGGTAGGCAGCCTAGTCTTGGCCCAAGCTGTCTCTTCCAACTGAGCGTGGAGGTGTGGTCTAGCACCTCCCAGCTTTTGGCTTTGGGTCATTGCAGGCATGTGGCTGCATTTCCAGAATCAAGAGAGAGCTTTATCAGTTCAATCTATGCATCTTAGGTTAACTTGTAAAGATAGAATCAATTCAGGCTTGGACTTTCTGACTGTACTTAGCCTGGGAGTTTACCTCTGACTTGTTATATAAGCTGATGCTAGATAATATGGTGTTTGTATTTATGTGCCAATTGTATTTATGGTAATAGGCAATTAAAACAAAATGGCCTTAATTGAGAGATGCCCCATTCTGCACTCACTTTTTGACCCATTGGCGTATAACTTGGGAAATGGTAGGAAAATACTTTTAAATAGGACAAAAAAAATCCATTTCCATGAACTTACTTACCCATTCTTCTGTCCAAAGTTTCATAGATTTTAGGGTTGGAAGGGACCTAGTAGATCTTCTAGCCCGACCCCCCCCC
>NW_017728994.1:41543201-41552127 GCF_001723915.1 Gavialis gangeticus | reverse complement strand
GGGACTCAAATGAGTCCAGCCAGGTAGGCATCCAGCCTCTTCTTAAAGACCCCCAGGGTAGGGGCCAGCACCACTTCCCTTGGAAGTTGGTTCCAGCTCCTAGCCGCCCTAACTGTGAAGTAGTTTTTGCAGATGTCCAATCTATACCTCCTCTCCATCAAAGTGATTTGAAGTATTCAAGAGGGAAGATTCATTTAAACTATAATTCAAAAGAACAATAAGTTGCCAAAATATGAGGTTTTAATAAAGAATTTCAAATATCCTAATAGTTAAGTTAATGACTGAAACCATACAAAAGGCCAAGTAGTTGTTGCATACCAAGCTATGCCTTGTAATATGTTGGAAATAAGTTGTGCTCGTAGCTAAGTAATTAAAAGCTCTTTTCTTTTTTTTAACCTTCTTGTCCTGATCTTGGATCAGGTTACTATGCCACTAATTTATTATGTTTATCCTAAATAATTTTTCATATTTCTTTCAGTGTAAAGAAATCTGAGATCTATGAGGGTTGTTGTTTTTTTTCTTCCAGCAAAAATATCAGTATTTAAATTAGAAAGCTATGTTTGTAGTTAGACAGTGAGCTTTTCCAAACTGTGATATATTAAATGTGCATGAACTTTTTGTCTGTTTTGTTTAACTTTTTTTAGTGTTGTGAATATTGTACCCCAAATCTGTATCTAGATAAGAAGTTTTTATTTTAATCTAGACTTGCTGAAGCATCCCTTACTTTTGAATTTAATCTAATATTAGGTGCTTTTGAGAATTGTATTTTGCTGAGTGAGAAATAAATTGCAAAGGGATGTGAAGGGTAACAAGGGTTTATACAAGTATGTCGATTAGCAAGAAGAGGATCAGGGAGTGTTGGGTCCCTTACTGAATGGGGGAGGCAACCTTGTGACGGAGGATGCTGAAAAGGCTAAAATGCTCAACGCCTTATATGCCTCAGTCTTCACAGGCAAGATCAGCTCCCAGACTAATGCACAAGGCTGCACATTTTGCGGGGGGAGGTGAGCAGCCCACAGTGGTGAAAGAACTGCTTGGGGACTACTTAGAAAAGCTGGACATGTACAAGTTCATGGGGCTGGATGGGATGCACCCAGAGGGTGCTGAAGGAGTTGGCTGATGCGATTTGCAGAGTCGATCACCATCATCTTTGAAGACTGATGGTGATCAGGAGAGGTCCTGGATGATTGGAGAAGGGCAAACATAGTGTCCATTTTAAGAAAGGGAAAAAGGAGTATCCAGGGAACTACAGACCAGTTAACCTCACCTCAGTCTCTGGAAAAATCATGAAGCAGGTCCTCAAAGAATCCATTTCTGAGCCCTTGGAGGAGAAAGTGATTAAGAAGTCAGCATGGATTCACCAAGGGCAAGTTATGTCTGACCAAGGTGATTGCTTTCTATGTTGAGATGACCAGCTCTGTGGATGTGGGAAGAGCAATTGATGTGATACCTTGACTTTAGCAAGACTTTTGATACGGTCTCCCACAACGTTCTTGCAAGCAAGCTAAAAAAGTATGGGTTAGATGAATGGACTGTAAGGTGGATAGAAGACTGGCTGGAGTGTTGGGTTTAGAGTAGTAATCAGTGGCTCAATGTCTACCAGACAGCCGGTGTCAAGTAGAGTGTCTTGGGGGTCAGTCCTGGGGCTGGTTTTGTTCAATATCTTCATCACTGACCTGGAAGATTGCATAGAGTGCACCCTCATCAAGTTTGCAGATGACACCAAGCTGGGGGGAGTAGTAGATATGCTGGAGGGTAGGGCTCTAGGATTCAGATCAACCTTGACAATCTGCAACTGGAGAGTTGGACCAAAAGGAATCTCATGAGGTTCAACAAGGACAAGTGCAGAGTGCTGCACTTAGGACAGAAGTATCCCATGCACCAATACAGGCTGGGGGTTAACTAGCTGGGCAGCAGCTCTGCAGAAAAGGACCTGGGGCTTACAGTGGACAGTGTAATATGAGCCAGCCTTGTGCCCTTCTTACCAAGAAAGCTAACAGCATACTGGGCTGCATTGGTAGGTGTGTTAGCAGTAGGGCTAGATGATCTCCTGAGGCCCCTTTCAACCCTAACTTTCTATGATTCTAACAATCTTGCTAAAGTGTCTAGAAATCTTTATCTAAAAACAGATTATTGGCTTTCTCTTGATTATCATTGTTTTCCACAGTTTAGAAAATGTTAAAGCATGAAACTCAGTTGCTTAAGTGATTGGGCAGGAAGATGGAAATAAAAGCTGTTTTGAAAATGGTATCTTCTTTCTTTCCTAGCCTTAAAACCATATATACTATTATACAAGGGACTGGAGAATTACATATTTTTTATATATGATTTAAGGTCCTGTAAGTGCGTATTATGCTAAAAGGACTGCTTTCCAAGAGCTTGGGCTACAAAACAACTTTAATTGAAATACATTTTTGACAGAAGTTACCACTATGCATCTCATCTGGCATTAAATTATGCTGCCTGCACTGTCAGCTACTAATGCTAACTGGTAGGATAAAAGTTATGTTAGTTTTTGTTCCCTGTTTCATGTAGATGACCTCAGAAGGGCTGATATTCACTTGCCCTAGGCATTACTTTGTTTAAAAAAAAAAATGTAGGCAGAAATAGCGGTGAATAAAACATTCATATAACATTTGAGCAACGGGTTTTTTGTTGTTGTTGTTTTTTTTTTTAATATATGACCAAAACCTTATTACCTGTTTTGTATTATTTAGCTTACTACTGAGAAATTTAAGTGTAAATAAATTATCCTTTTTAATCAGACTGTACTTCCCATCTGAAGCATTCAAAAGTTTGCCTTCTCTAATTAAATCTAAATCTGCTGTTTTCAATAAATCTACCATAGTTGACTGACTGGCTTAATATAATGGGAAACTGAGGGTTATATTTCATAATGATGCACAGTGGACATGCAGTAAAATTCTCTGTATGAAAATAATTGTACTTTATGTACTTAGTCTAGTTCAAAATTGTTATGTATCTAGCGACTCTTCCCTAGCTATACATATCTGCTCTCCAATTTCCCAGGTAATTAAGAATAAATGGAAGAGCTTACAGTTGCACACTGCTTAGTTCTCTCTTGCTTTTAACGTGAAGCTCCGTTCCCCCACACCCACTTTTTAATATAGGGCTTCTGCCTGCCTCTGCTCATTCAATAAGCAAAGTTCTTTATAAACTAAATAAATTTTAAGTTAGGAATGAAACCCCAATTATAACTTATAGTGAGATCAAAGCATTATTGTTTTTTTTTTTAATGTAGAAAGAAGCTTTCTAAATCATTTAGTTCTCCAGTATTTTGCTATTCCTGTTCCTTTGAAAATAATCATTCTTTTTCGACACTGAAAAACCCTTATTTAGCAGCCCTTCATTGTATCTTATATAATTTCACTTTGATTCATGTTCTTATTTCCCCCCCCACACACTACTTTTTTTTTTTTTAAACCTTTATTATAAAAATAATAAAAACAAAAGGTAAAGGTACAAATATATTCATAAACTGTTAGGGGCTGGAAGGGACCTTGCGGATCATTGGGTCCAGCCCCTATGCTCTAGGCAGGAAGACAACTGAGGTCAAGTGACCCCAGCGAGGTGACTGTCCAGTCTCCTCTTCAAAACTTCCAGGGTAGGTGACTGTACCCCCTCTGGAGGAAGTTTGTTTCACAGACTAGACATGCTGACTGAAGGAGTTTTTCCTGGTATTAAGCCTGAAGCAGCCTTCCAGGAATTTTTATCCATTGGTCCTGCTCCTCCCCAGGGGTTCCCTAGTGAACAGTTGTTCACTGAGCTCCTGATGCACTCCTTAAGCTTTTCCAGGGGTCGAGTATAAAAAACTTGTCGGTGACAAGAAATGCTAAATTACCAGAAAGTGAAACCCCCTCCCCTCCATGCCCATTGTGCAGTTACAGATGTAAGACTGGCTGTCCATCTTCCACCATGTGGAGTGCCCCTCAGTGGCTCAGCATGACAAACTTCCACATTTTGTTGTGAAGTGAAGTGTCCAAATTGAGATGTGACATGCCTGGACCAAGAAGTGGAAGATCTAGAGGGCATTATCAAAGCCACCTCCTGTGAACTGGTTTCTGAGGATTTTCAGTCTTGCCATCTTGGCCTGGCCCAGCAGGAAATTGGTCAGGCAGATCATGCTTCACTTAACTGTTTGGTGTGGAATAGAGAAGATGTACACAGTCTCGGAGAAGCCCAAGTTCAGCATGCCAAAGAGGCTGCTAAGAGCAGCTGTAGCTAGGGGCTGTCCAGGTAGGCGTGGAAGCTGCTTTCTGTCTACTAAGCTGCTGTCAGGGCTTGGGGTTGTTGTACATGGTGGACTTTCAGGTCAACAAGTGCATCCACAGTGAAGGTAGTCTTCGCTTCAGCCAGAAGCTGCACAGCAAACTGGGCCCAGCTGTTCACCCAGGGCTTTGGCTGAGATCCCAGTGGAGTGAGCCGAGTTGAAGAGGTGGATTACCTTGACAGTGTGGAACTGGGCCACAAGCAGAGTTGAGGGTCAGTACCCTTTGCTTCAAAGCTAAGTTATAGACCAACAGTTTTGTAAATTGTAAGTGCCTGCTCTGTGGTCTTAGTTGGACCCTAAGCCTGCCAGGCCCAGGTGACGCTGTGGTAGAAGTGTGGTACGGTGTCCCAGTTGAGGTGATCGGGGTCCAACAGAAAAAGGTCTGGATAAAGGTTGAGATTCCCCCACCTAATGCAGGAAAGCAAAAGCCAGCTGTTGACAGAGAAAGGGTCCACCAGCGAAGAGCAGGTATTGAAGGGCTTCATGTGGAAGGCAGCCTGCCTACTTTCCATGTTTTGGCCCTGACCTGCTTCATTGGTGGGCAGGTAGGGGAGAGCCTGCTGGAGCCAGAGGTGCCTGTTTCAGCCTTCTGGAGCCTTTTAAGGAGGTTCATTCATATGTCTGTGTTGGTGCACCTGTTCCACCTGTTGCCAGCCACGTAGTAGGAAAGACTGGGTAGGTGCCAGTACCACTGCTGTAGTTGTGCCACTGCTGTAGTCAACCACCTCACCAAGGCCTTCCCAGTTCTTGGCTAGATAGGCTGGCAGCCAAATGAAGATGCCCTGGACTTGGAGACCATTGTGGCACCAGGGCATGTCTGGAGGCTAAGCACTGACCCAAGGTCTAGGAGAAACATGTCACTTAGCCCAGTTGGTATAGGCTGAGGAGGTGCACTTGTAGGCCTGTTGATGGTCATCCAGGGACTGGACTTGCTAAACGTTGTCTTCAGTAATTGCTAAACACTGTCATCTTATTTGGGGGTCCAGTAACTGGGGCTGTGGGCAGTAGGGGGATAAGGCCTGTCAGATGCTGTCACGGCTCATAGAACAGCATCTCAATAGTTAGGGCACAGCATTCTGGAGAAAGGGCAGCCCTACCAGGTGCCCCTGTATTCTGGGAACAGAGCACATGCTGTCTGTTCTTCAGGAGGCTAAAGGTGTCCTGGTACAGAAGCTGGATCATTGAGATGAAAACGGTTATAAAACCAAAGGTGAACCCAATCAAAGGCTTTTGCTTGATCCAGAGAAACAAGGCTAATGTTTGAACTGAAGGGTTCTGCAGCTGCCAGAAGTCACACACTAGAAACAGGTTTTCTTGGATGGTTCTGCAGGTACACAGTAGCTCTGTTCAGGACCTGTTCATGGCCATGACCTTTTGAGCTGGTTGGCCAGGATTCTGTGATTGGTACACAGGAGCAATACTAGTCACTAGCTCTTAATGTTTCTGAGATCCCCCTTGGACAGCAGTGTGATGACTGCTCGCCAACAGCTCACAAGTAGGATCCAAACTTTGAGGCCCTCCTACAAGATGCCCAGGACGTCCAAGCCAAGAGGGGCCAAAAGGTCTTGCAGAGTTCAATGGGTAATCTTGCAATGCCTGACTCCTCCATGGTGAGGCCATCAATGGCAGTGGTCAGTTCTGCCAAGGATACCTCCTGTTTTGAGCTTGTTAGTTTCAGACATGGAGAGTTGGAAGAGGACCTTATGCAGGTCTTGGTTGGCCTCTAGGCAGGCAGGCTCAGTTGTAAACAGCTCCCTGTAGAAACTAACAGCATGCCCTCAGATCTTGACTGGGTCCATGTGCACTTGGCATAAAGGTTATAAAATGGCCAACGATTTTTATTCTGACCACTTTTTCTCTAGGTTGAAAAAGAACATAAGGCATCAGCTTCTGTGAGTTCTTAGAAGGGGGCTCGGGTTCTTGTACCCCAAGCCACAGCCTCTTGTTTTCTCATGTTTTTCCTGGAGCTTAAGGCTCTCATACAGCCCATGGTCATTACCAGCATTCCTCAAGGTACCTTCAAGTTCCACAATGTCTTCCTCAAGGCCTTGCACACTGCGGTGGCAGTCTTGGGTTGTCTGCTATGTATATTGCTGGCAGAAAATCTTAATTTTTGCTTGCCCCATTTCCCACCACTGCTTCCAGGGGAGAAAGTTACTTCTCGAAACTGCCCAGGTCTGCGAAGCAGTTGTGGAAGTGGGCATCCGGCAGGAAACTAGCACTGAGCACCAGTAGGGTGGTTGCCTGTGAGCCAAGTCAGGGAAGTCTATTTCATACCAGACGGGGCTATGATCTAAGAGCTCTGATGGAATGATCTGGCTTCAGCAAAGCAGATACAGGTGGTGTTTGATGGGGAGCAGATCCAGGTGAGCCAGGAAAGACCATTTGTACTTGCCCACACCTGGTTATATTGCCTCATGCTAGAATAGAAATTCCATCATGCATCAGGCTTGCTGCCTGTAGGGTGGGCCTGCCGCTCTAGAATGAAGGGTAGATGGGGCTCTGGTCCATTCCTGGAGGGTGCAGTTAAAATTATTCCCCAAATGGAGTTGGTCATTGTCATCAGGACAGGCCTGCAAGAGGTCAGCCAGCAACCTGGGAAAAAAGCACCCTCTCCCACCTTTCATTGGGTGCATAGGTGTTAATTAGGATGAGGAAGCACTGCTTCAAAGTGGATCAAAGTACTAGCAGGAGACCAGGGACAACGTCCTGAGCCACCACTGAAACCAGTCTCAGTTTTTGCAAGAAGAGGATGGCAATGCCCATGGTAGAACCTGTCCCATGATAGAAGAGAGCTCTTTCTTCCCCTCCAGGCAGTGCTCCAGTCTGCCTTTCAGTCTTGTCTGTGTGCCTCTCTTGCAGCACAGTGAAATGTAACCATTTTTGGTTCAGGAACTCAGAGCTGCTCACTTTCCAGAGTTCTTGTATTCATTCCCCTTCCCCTCCCAGCCACCTTCCTGTGTCTTCCAAAACAATTTAAGTTTATCAGATGCTACTCATAACTTCAGCACGTTACCTGAAATGCACACTTATTAGAACTAGAGGGTACAATCTTCTGGTGGTGATAGAAGTTTATACAGCTCTGATTCTGTTAGTCTGTAAGGTGCACCTCTACCCTTCCTTCAGGCTAACATGGCTAACCAACTGTCTTCTGTTTTTTGTGACAGTGGTAGCAATATTTAAACATGTAGTTGAAATGCAGTTTCCATCTTGATCACCTACCTTAGTTGCTTGCAACTTTCTGGAACTAATTTATTTTGGGTTGTATTTTAATTGATCTTTAGACATTCATGTATTGGAAAGTTGCAGCAAAACTTTTAATTCTGATTTCTTTTACTTCTGTGTGTGTGAATGACTTCTTTGTTCTCTGAGCAGAATTTTCAATGTGTATCATTAGACAGTGACTGAGTCGGTTTTTGCCAAGATTGCTATTTTATATTGTTGATGAGATATAAGGAACAAACTAAGTTGAAAGGTAATTGGTTTAGCAGCTTTGAAGCTGTGATCATGGAAAGCATTTTCACACATGAACAGTTGGGGGTGGTGTATTTTAGGTTTTTTGGTGCTAGATCTGTTGCTTAGAGGCAAATAAGTTGCATATAAGCAATACAATTAACTTGTTTTTTTAATTCCATTGAAGATCATTGAAAGCTGGAAGTGTTGTGAAAACCTTCAGTGTGGCTTAGTCTTTTAAAAACCTTAATAATATATGGGGGGAAAAAGTGCTGTTTAGCCACGGCCTTTTGCAGAATACAGCAGTTAAAATAGACAGTATAGAATTTTCTACTTTCTGTTCCCATCTATGCCACTGGCAAAAAATTAAAACATCCTGTTACAATTAACCATTTATTTTGTGCCTTTGAGGTTGCAACTGTGTGGAAAGGTTGTTGAGAAGTTAGAGAAGGTCCAGTGAAAGAACAAAAAAGATAAAGACTTGGCAGGCAAGCCAAAGGAGTTGAAAAAAAATTAAGTATGTTTAGGAGATTATCTGGGGACCTGATAGCAGTCTTCAAATATCTGCAAGTCTGCCATAGCTCACCTTTTCTCCCTCACTTCAGAGAGCAGGATGTAGCGCTTGTTTGGAATTGCAGTAAATTGGGTGTCAGGAAAATTTCTTTGCTGTTAGAACAGTGATGCAGTAGAGCAGACTGCCTGGGAAAGTTACGGAGTCTCCTACATTCGAGGCTTTGAAGAAGAGGTTGGATAAGCATTGGTCAGGTGTGATTTAGAAGTAACAGCACACTCTAGGCACTGAGAGGAGCAACAGTTGGATGCCCAAGCAATTTCCATATACACATTGTTCAGAGACCATGAGGAAGTTCTGCAGCCTAGAGCACGTGGAAGTCAATGAGGACCATGTGAAGCTCTGCTTCATTCTCCTGCTGCTTAGCAACTGGGGAAATGAAAGAAGATTTAAAAGATCTGGTATGTTGTGAAGGGGGTAGAATAACAGGGAAGTTCTGGCTCTAGTTAAGAAGTGTGATGCATGGAGTTGTTTGCAGCTCCCAAGTTGCAGTGCAAATTCAAGGATGTTGGTTATCCCGTGTTTCTGGACCTTGCTGGTTCTACATGGGGCTAGGAAGAATTTTATTCTTTCTTCTTGTTAAGGGTGTCAGGTTGGGGGGGGGGGGGGGG
>NW_017728994.1:41532363-41543147 GCF_001723915.1 Gavialis gangeticus | reverse complement strand
TTAGAAGCATTAGGTGTTAGCTGCAGCCAAAGCTGATTTTGACAGAGGTGTGCCAATGCACGTGACCTGATCAGCAGGAGCAAAGATTTAGGGCTTAGGTTTGTTCTCTAGGCTTCTAATCATGGTCATGATTTGTTTACTAAGGCAGTATTTTCCCGTTGTGGGTCATGACCCACAGGTTGAATTGCAAGAATATATATGACAGGGTCATGAACAAACTTTAAAAATGGATCAGCAAACTTTAAAAATGGATTCTCCTTTAAAGGAGAAAAACATGGGAAACTCTGGCTTTTCCCTTGCAAGCTGGCAGAGTTCCTACCTGCAAGGGGCTGCTTGGAGCCCCCCCATGACCCAGCCCCCATCCCACACACTGGGACCTGTGAGCTGGGGCCTGTGAGTAGAAGGCAGCAGGTCAGAATTGAGGGGCATTCGAGTCGGGACTGGCCATCGATGTTTATGAATGGGTCCTGCTACAAAAAAGGCTGAGAACCACTGTACTAGGGTGCCTGTAGACATAGGGACACTGCTCCAACACGCTGTAACTACAGTGAGTCAGAACAGACTCAATCAAGTCTTCTGGAGTATGCTAATTGGCATGCTGCAGCAGCTGGCATGTCTCATGTACTCAGTGTCCCTGCACCTCAAAATGGCAGCGAGAACACTTTAAAGCTTGTTGAATGAGCTTTAATTAAAGTGCCCCCACTGCCATTTTGAAGCATGGGATGCTGAATACACGAGACGCGGCAAGTGCTTCAATCAGACCAACTCTTGAAGCTGCTCTAACTCCCTCTTCCGGAGCACATATAAAGATGCTCCTAGATTCGATTTCTTTCCAGCACAATCCACCAACAGCTGTCATCTACTTTAGCTACTCCATCTGAACAGTTCATCTTTACAAAGACTGCGAATCATTTTAAACTGTTTTCCCTTCTGGGTCACGCAGTCCCTTTAAAGGCAGATTATAGAAGAAAAATAATGGACTTGCCTAGTTGATGCAACAGAGCATGGTTTCAAATCATGGCCTAGTCAACTATACCACAATGCCATCTAGAGAGATTGATGACTCGGTTTTTTTTAATATAGTAACTTTGAGAAAAAGAGGTAGAGATTATAATGCCTGTTTTATGTATGTGGAAGCCAGTGGGTTTTTGGTGGTTGAACAGCAGGCTGCTGTCAGCCAGTCTCCCAGTCTTTTTCTTACTTCGGTTCTAGAGCAACTTTGCATACAGCTAAATAAGTGCAAGTGACTTCGTTCTCCATATTGTTCTCTCGAGTGTCAGAATAAGTTTAACCCACTAAATCCCAGATTTCTGTATTATGTATACCGAGCAATTCCTGTCTCTGCTGCATAATTCTGGTGTAGAGTCTAGTAAGTCATGTAACCTGTCATGAATATCCCTATTACCAAATCCCTTAAAGTGTCTCTTCATTCAAGGGGTTCAGAATTTGAGTTTACTGTATAGCTTCATAAAGCCTACATGTGTGGCATGTGGCCTGTATCTTAACAACTCATTCTGAATATGCATGTACAAAGGACATGCAAAGATGATTTTCAAAGGCTTGCAACTTGGTCAAATTGAAATATTTTCACCAAAATACTGAAAAGCACCGCTCCAACTTTAGGATTTCTCCATCAGACTTTATCTTTTTCCTTTTGGCATATCAGTAATAGTGCTGTCTAAAAAGAAGTATTGGCTTTAAAGTTACGTACTTTTTTTTAATGTAACCTTCCTATTTTTAAGCTATTAAGGCAGGGAAAAAACTACTTGAAATGTCTTTTTTTTACCATTTCATGCAGTTTCAAATTTGAGAACATTTTTTCCCCTTCTAAACATAATCAAAAATGTGTTCATTTCTTGTGTTTGAGTTTTTTAGGAGGATGAAGATCAGTTTTTTAAGGAAGCTCTGGTTGCAGGATTAAATATGGAGAGCTAACTCCTCTATATGCAATTTCCATAGTTGTGCTGTTATGAAACATCTTTGGTCTGAGAAGTGTTAATTCTGTATTTTGACTCTCCTAAATAATACTCCTGATTTTCTTTCAGCATCTCTTGAGCGCCTCGTTTCCTGTTCCCCTCTCCCAGTAAAAGGTTAATAATTAACATTATTAAAATGTGTAATATTGAAACAAAACAAGAAATGTTTCCACAGTGATGGTAGAAAACTTTTTTCCCCACTTATTTAAAGAGAAATAATTTACGAGCGTTTAAGAGGACATATTTGTAAGGTTCTCAGCTCTGATTTTGCACTGTAATGAAGGGGCTAGATTTTCAAACAATAGGTGTTGAACACTTAAGAAAACTGGAATAATTTGCTTAGGTGCTCAATTGAAAGCCACTGAATACTGATTTTTATTTTTTTTTTATTTTTTTTAACTGAATATGAACATGTTGATGGAGCATGGAAAACTAGAAACCATTTGTATCCTTCTCATCTGGGAGTAATAGAAATTGATGTTTATAAGACATTTCATATATCTTGATATTTATATCCTAGCCAGAGAGGTTAGTACCATTTTGTACTTCAGCTGAGGAAAGATTATTTTGCAGAAGAAGAAGCTTTATGCCAAAATAGTGTTGGTTTTTTATGTGGGAATGCAAGTCTTGTATCAAGTAAATGTTGTTTCAAAGCATTAAACTATTCAGGAAACTGTTATTGTGTTTTTTTTGACAGATGGCGGAGTTTGACACCAGTTGGACAGCCCATACCAGGAACTAGATTTATTGCATTCAAAGTGCCTTTAAAAGGGGTATGTCTAAAAATGCTGTTTCAGTAAATCTGTACCAGTAGCAGTAGAAGGAATGATGGAAAATAACATTGTCATACAAACTGCAGACTAGACCTGAAATAAAGATCAGTTAAATTCTTTTGCATTAAAATTATTTATTATGTTATCCTTTACTAGCAGGCTTCCCATATAATATTCCATAAGCCCATAATTCCTTTTTTACAGAATTAATACTGATATTTCAATACACTTATCATCTTATAAATCGTATCCATCTCTCTAGCCAATTGGCACTGCTCACTTCAAATATTAATTCATTGATTACAGTGTTTCTGAAATATATCAGTTAAGTCTCAAGCCAGTTTCATCTTTGTTATTTCCTGAAACTGCTGTAAAAAGATTCCTAAGTCTGGTGGTTTTTATAATTAAGTAACTGTCTACTTGACAGAAAAGCCCAACATTAATTTAGCATGAATTATAGATTAAGGCCCCTTTTGAAAAGGTACATACAGATGTATGTCTCTGTCTCACCTGTTACTGATTTCATAGGTCTGGGAAAAAGTATTCTATTAAAAAAAAAGTTTGCCTAACTGGCCTCTAATCAGGTTTGATGCCTTCATTGGATTCTAACAAGTATACATTTCCATTTTAATCTTGTGCCTTTAAAAACTTGAGGGTAGAGGCAGTCATTGATCTAGATTTGATACATGGTGGATATATTAAAGAATTTGCATATTTGACAACACTTTTTTAACCTTCACTTAAAGCCTGATAAAACAGTGCTTCAATTATGCAGGGGAAGAAAGCTTATGGTGTTTGGGTTCAGGGTTTTTTTGGGGTTGTTTTTCTTTTTGGGGGGGGTTAACTGTCCTTTTCATATATGAGCTTAACAGCTCTATAAAACTAGATATCTTTCTTCCATTGTTTGTCCACACATATATTCCACTCCAGTTATGCATGTGCTCCATGTGTAGAAAATTGACTTCTTTTTGTATTGCAGTGTGCAGTGGGGACCATGCTTGCACCTCATATGAACTCACAACTGCTGTAGCAGAAAGTCCTAAGGAACCTCAGCTAGCATTTGGTTCCTTCTTTCTGTAGGCGGATATGAACTGGGTAGCAAATCTTTAGTATGATTCTCCTCATTGCTATTGGTCTTTTCCTGGTATCAGCTGCAGCCTTTCATAGCAGTGGCAGGCACTGCAGTACCAGATAAACTTATACAAAAGCTTTCCCTGCTGAAATTCATAATGTTGGATGGGTATGATCTCTAAGGGCATGATCTCTGTTCCTCTGCTTTTACTTGATATAGCATTAATTCTTTCACATAGTCCCAGTGCCCCAACTGGGATTGCATAATCTATGGTGGGAGAAGGTCTGTGCCTTTGCTGTGTCTTCCACAGAGCACAGTGGCATGTCTGCACCCATCTATCCTCATTTTCCAACATGGGAAACTCATCTTGGCCATTTCAAAACTCTGGGCTTATGATCTGTGTAAGAAGCTATGCCACAGGTATACTGGAACTCAGGTCTATATGATTGCTTACAAGGTTTTTCTACCCACTCTTTGAGGTTTCACCATTCAAATTTGGACAGACAATGCTACTGTGATATACTGTGTCAACAGGTATGTGGGCATAAACAAACTTTCTCATTTTGTCAAGGGACAGCACATCTTTGGAATTAGTGTGCTCCATCACACCCCTTTGGTAGGGATCCACCTATTCAGTCTACAAAAAAAAATCAAGCAAGACCTACCTTGGAATTTTCAGAGAATCAAAAATTGTCAACGACATAGTTGTCTTTGACACATCCCTTTACTTGGTTTGCCTGGCACTTTGGAGGCTTTTGCTACCCATATCAGAAATAGATATTTCATGTTTCATTCTAGAAGGGAATGTGAATCTGGTTTTTCTGCTCAACAATTTTCTCCTACCTCCATGGACATTAGAATTCTTCTATGATTTCCTCTTGATATCTGTTTTTCTCAAAAACAAATAAACAAAAATACAGAATATTGTTGGTTTAATAAAAGATATCACCTCTGTCCATGAGCCCTGATTGCAAAAATACAGAATACAGCATTGGCCCACAGATATGGCTGTCTTGCCTGATTCATCTGTTAATCTATCTGCTTTGACACTTTGCCTTTCACTATATTGTATGTAGATTTTTGAAGTTTTTGCCTGAGAGGAAGCTTCCCCTTTCCCAGGATATCACCCTAGCTCTGTGAATAAATAGAATCTGCCTTTGCACTCTTGCCAACCTGTCATCTTTCAGTGAAAACTCTAGGGATTATTAGGGGAGAAATCCAAGGTCTCATGACCAGACCTCCATACTCAGTATTTAAATAAGATCCATTGTTGTGATTTGCCACAAGATACTCTCAGATATCTTTATCTCAGCCAACCTATCCAGCTGCTAGCTCCCTGCAGCTAAAAGCCTTTTTTCTCCTCTCTGAAACTATTCACAGAAAGGGTTATCATTCACAGAAAGAATATTGTATCCAGCCCACCGGTGGTCCTGTGGACTATCCAAAGTACAGCAGTGCAGAATTTGGGTTCTCTGGACCCCGGTGGACATGACTATCAGCTGTTGCTCCCTGACTCCTCGCTGGTGCCCAAATGTAGCTCTGTGCAACCACACACCCCAATCTCCATGCTGCTGCCCAGCTAGAAATCTGCACTGTTGGGCAGCAGGTGGAACATGGGGCTTGTGATTTGCTCAAAGCCACATTCAGGCAGCAGCGTGGAATTCTGGCCAGTTGGCAGTGCGAGGGGCGTGGGTCAGCACAGCATCGAGAACCTGCACTAGCTGCTGCAAACCCCTGGGTCCTTGCCGATTCATGCCCCCCGCTCCATACTGTCCAAATGCTTGCTGCTCCACATGGCTGTGTGCAGCCACGTGACCCTAGACCCATGCTGCCTACTTCATGCTGTATTCATGTTTTCTTCTCTATTATTCCTTTGCTCAGATTTTATAATCACAAACCAGCTTTGGTAGTACTCTTGCAGTCACTCTTTTAAAGCACTCTTTTGGGAGTCTTTTTCCCATCTCCAGACTTGAACTAGGGGCTTATCCCCTGGGGTGGAATCTATGTGGACAATTGCACTTGAGGAAGAAAAAAGTTACCTACACCATGGTAACTGTGTTTCTCCTTTCAACTAATCCTGTGTCCTACAGATTTGCGATTCTTGGTGGCAAAGGAACTGGGTGACAGTTGAGTCACTGCTCCTTTTACCCTTGTTTGTAGGCATTGCAAAGACATTCAGGGCACAGGAGGAGCCACAATGGATGTTGATATTCAGAAAAAACCCAGTCTTGTATACATGCAGTATATGCACAAGTAGAGACGAACTCCTATGGAGAACTGCAGCTACTGTTGAGAGAGTAATATTTTTTTTCTATGGTTCCTGACAAGAAAATCAACTACTCTTTACTTGCCAGCCTGCAGCTTAGTAGCTGTATGATTATTTATATAATTGCTCCTAGTACTATGCGATAAATTTAAATGTAGTATCTCATAACTTGAGTGACAGAGGTGAAGAAAAGGAATATACAGGGATAAAAGTGTCTGCCCAAACTATGCAGGGAGAGATGTCAACAAGGAAACAGTCATTATGTGGGATCGACTGATAACTGGGGATTTTTGCAAGGCAAGTGGATAATATGTTAGTTGTAGCCGATTTACTACTATCAGTGTTAATTTAGACTGCTATTTTCAAAATTGTTCTTTTTTTTTAAATTGCTATATGTATCACTTCGCAGTATTTTTGATTGGAAATAGTGATTAACAGTGAGATATATAATTGTTGTGCATAAAGGTTAAACTGCTCCTGCATTGTTTTTCTGACTTACCAGTGTAGTCGTAATATTATGCAATAAAATCGGGGATCTATGTCTTTTCATCATATTTATCTTGGTGTGTTTATTGAATTCAGGTAATATATTGATATAGTTTTTATATACTTAAATGTTTTGAGTGCTTGTTCCTTTTGGTTCTTGATTCATAACATAAGGTTTAGACATTTTTATACTTATCAAAATTTGTGATGCAAAATCCTAATTATACTTCTTTATTGTAGGCAATTAACCAGAGACTTACACCAACCCAGAAATTTACACCAAAAGATCTTATTGCTGGAATGAAAGCCCTAAATGTGGAACTTGGATTAATTATCGACTTAACGTATACCACACGATACTATGAAGTTAAGGTAATATTGCAATAATAAGAGAATAATATGCTAGGTTAAATCTTATGCCTTTTATTTCATAATGTTTAGTAGCAATCTAGAACTGGAATAAACAATTGAACATTGAGTCTCCAACAAAAACTAAAAGTAGTGTATTATGTTGTATTTTTACCCCCAGCTAGTTTTCATTAGTGGCCTCGTGGAAGAGTGTTTGTTTGATCTTACCTAATGTAGTTATATTAATATTTATATAACTATAGCTCTCAGAATCACTAATCAAAACTACTGTGTAGCTACATTGTACAAATACCACAAAAAATACACCCCCTGCACTAAAGACAGATTCTTTTTTTGATGAATGCTAAATATTTTAAAGTGGAGTGTTTCTTTCACTCTTCTCTTGTTTGAGTATATTTCACAAGGTAGACATACCTTGATAAATATTTTCTAAAAAACTCACTTGTTGGCCTGTGGGGTCAGACCAACTCTCAGAATCTTAATATTGCGCTGTTAGACAGGAGGGTGTGACACAATTGCACGTATACAAACACACAAATCAGTTAGGTGCCTACACACACACACTACCAGCTCAGGCACATACACATCCAAACCAGCCTAGACACGTGCGTACCTATCACCAATTCAAGCACATACACTATACACCCCAAAAGTTAGACATGGATCACTAATTCGTATATCATGCACACAATGACATGTATGTGTGTATATGTATGTGTATACACACTCACCAGTTTACACGCATACAACCCACCTAAACATACACACAGGTAAGTTCCTAACTTGGATGGTACAGTGTGTATGTGTGTGCTTGGGGTACCTGGGATACTTGGGGGAAGGTTCAGGTGAACTAGAGAGAGTTAGAGTGTAGGGAGTGAAAGTTGCCAGAACCGGGATTAGAACTGATGGACTACAGAGAAGCTGGCTGAGGAACTGAGGCTTGGGTTTACTTAAGGTAGAGTGGGGCTGGAAACTGAGGCAGACAGCTGAGCTATTGGGAGGGGCAGATAAGTGGTGGCAAGGAGGAGATAGCCAGGAAAGAAACTGAGGCAGAAACCTGGTTGCTCAGTGGAAAAGGAAAAGGCACTAGGGATAAGACAGTGGCAAAGGGTTGGAAGAGAAGCAGAATCCAAGTCCTTGGTTGAAGAGGGGGTGGAAAGGGGTCTTTGTCCAGCAGGTGTTGCCCAGAGGGGGGTCACCGGCAGGGCCTCTGGGTGGATAGGTGGTATGACATGGTGCTAGTCCAGATGGAGCGGGCGTCCCCCTGGGTCTGTCTTCACTGCCCCTTTTTATAGGGGCAGACCCTGTGTGGCCCTAGTGACAGGAGGCATGCCCAGGCAAGGGTCAGCCCCTGGTGTACTGAGCCTGTGTGCTCCATGCAGGGATGTGCAGTTTTGGGTGTCTATAATGGTGGGATACAATGGTAGAGTTGCTGGTTCTGCCGGGTCTTTTGTCTTTCAAATGCTGGGTTCTTGTCTCTGTCCTGGGTGAGGTCTGTGGTTCTTGGATGAATCAATGCGAGGTGATGGCCCGGTCGTTACAGGCCATTCAGTAGAGGCCTGCTACCATTGTATTTCAGTCATTCCCAATCACCCTTATTCATCTGGGAACCAATTTACATGAGAGGGGTACATGAATCATACAGTTGCAACACAGGGGATGCCCAGGGAAGAGGACACAAAATGAAGGCTTGATATACAAAGTGGAAACTTGACATGACTTATGCTACTTACATATATAGGCCTAAAACAGTAATCACACAATATAAAAGCAGTACAAACATAATAATTATCACTTAGAAAACAGTAGGTATCGTTATCAAAATAGCAGGGAACTTATTTGCAAAGAGGGGAGAGAAAAATAAAACTTACTACCTAAAATAATATGTTAAAGCTTATCCTACATCTTAGCTTACTTATACTTATCTATAGGGAATAGAGAGGGCGAGAAAGTCAGAAATGGTTGGGGAAGGGGAGGGAATGCATTTTAAAATAAAGAAACAAAGAAAAACTGGGGGTTTTGCTACACGCTTTGAAATTTGTTACCTGTTAATATTGAATGTCCTCTTAATGTATTTTTGAGGTAGAGTAGCTAGGAACGTTGTTACTATAGGTTAATTCTGAAAGGTCTATATTCTAAAAAAAATATGGGTGACAGGCCTGAAGTGTGATAGTATTTGTGAAAACTATTAGACTGTTAGTCTAAACTTTACTGCTTAGTCCAACCCATGTGCCTTTACCCTTACCAGGAGGTACTAACAAAGTAGCTTGTTCCCTAATGCGAGCCTTGATCATTTTGCTTCTGCCAGTATAGGTAATCTTACAAGGGGTGGCCTTACTGTCGCTCACAAGTTGCATGTGGTCCCTCGGGCAGTTTAAATTGTCCTGAAGAAAGAAGTAATTGGAGAGAGAAATAATGTTCTTATTTAGCTGTTGATTTTTTTTTAAGTTCTTGATTATTGTTTATTCTAAGAAGTTACTTAACAGCAATTTTTTATTTGAGCTGGGATGCTGTGCACATATCATTGAGGTATGTATGTCTCAAGTTGTGTCCTGTAACTCTCAGTTGTGCCAATATTATGGGTTACGGCTAGAAGAGTTAGGAAAGTTGGCTACCCTTGCCTTTTTATAATTGTGAAATGATGGTTTTCAGTTGCTATAGGTATGTGTTTGAACCATCAGTATTTCTAAATATATAAGTCTCTCTTTTATGGTGGTGATTTAATGATTGTTGTAATTTTTTCTCTCTGTTGCTAGGATTTACCTAAAAGTGTGCAGTATAAGAAACTTTATACTGTTGGACTTGAAGTCCCCGATAATGCTACTATTCTACAATTCAAAAAATGGGTCAGAAAGTTTCTTTGGGAAAATGCAGGAAATGGTAATTAACATTTTTAATGTTATAAAGGCCAAAATATTGTTTCAGTATCAACTATATGATTTATTAATCACAACAGATGTTCAGTTCTGTAAATCAGGTTTCATATATTTTTCTCATAGTATGGTCCAGTTTTTTACCTCACATTTTGGGAACTACCTTCCATCCCTTTTGTAATTATGGTATCCCTTTATCAATTACTGCATTGTTTACATGGACTACCTTCCTAGAAGTGGTATATTTTTATTTATATTTAATGTGATGTAACAGGTGCAAACAAGATGATCTAGGACCAGGTGACCAGCTGAAGGTTCACAGACCCACTGATGGTCCATAAACTACAGTTTGGGAGCTACTAGAATTGTTCTGCATATGCTATGCAAGACTTTCTTGTAGTTTGAAGAATCAAGTACTACTTTTCTTTACTTTGCCCGTTCATTGTCATTAGTAAGGTTTATCATTAGGGCTGTGCGAGATTTTGCCGGCCATTTCATTTTGATGCTGTTTTGATCAGTTTTGAGGTTGAAACAGCAAAATTGGAATGAAAAAAAGGCTGTTGAAATAACCTTGAAACAAAACGAGGCTGGTCAAAATGTTTCGACCATAGGCTGGGGATGGGAAGTCAGTGCAGCTGGGCTGACTTCCCATCCCCAGGGCAAGATCTGGCAGGGGCCGGCAAGGCAGCGCAGCTGGGCTGACTTGCCATTCCTGGCAAAACTTGAAACAGCATTGAAACAGCCTTTCTGTTTCAGCGGAACAGAACAGCTGTTTCGACGCTAAATGAAATTCGATGCGAAACACTGTTGCATCAAAACTCGAGGCAAAACGGAACAGTGCTGTTTCGCACAGCTCTACTCATCACCTTATTGCAGACGGTGGGCTGGCTAAACATCATCTCTTGTTGAATCAATGCTGGTTGTTCCTTCTTACCATGTTATCCCCCAGGTGCTTAGAAATAGATTCCT
>NW_017728994.1:41520077-41527363 GCF_001723915.1 Gavialis gangeticus | reverse complement strand
TGCCAGGTGTGGCGAGGCAGCTCAGGTAGGCTGCTTCCCCCACCCGGCACGATCTAGGATGGGGGACTGGGAAGCAGCCCAGCTGGGCTGACTTGCCATTCCTGGCAAAACTTGAAACAGCATTGAAACAGCCTTTCTGTTTCAGCGGAACAGAACAGCTGTTTCGACGCTAAATGAAATTCGATGCGAAACACTGTTGCATCAAAACTCGAGGCAAAACGGAACAGTGCTGTTTCGCACAGCTCTACTCATCACCTTATTGCAGACGGTGGGCTGGCTAAACATCATCTCTTGTTGAATCAATGCTGGTTGTTCCTTCTTACCATGTTATCCCCCAGGTGCTTAGAAATAGATTCCTAGAGGTTATGCATGACTATTATTCCCAGTATCCAAGTCAGGCTGACTGGTCTAATTCTCTGAGTCCTCCTTGCCCATTTTTTTTTAAAGGTGGACACAGTATTTGTCTTTTTAGTCTTCCGGTATTTTACCAGAACTCATGAATTATCAAAGATAAGAACAATGGTTCTATAATTATTTCCATCAATTCCTAGAATACTCTAGGATAAAGCCATCTGACCCTGTTGATTTGAAGATATCCAGCTTATTAAAGTTCTTTTTCTATTCTAGACTGATTATTAGCTTCCTATCCTTCTTGCTGTCTGTCATCTGAGAGCTGACCATTTAAGACTAAAGTAAAAAGCCATTAAATACTTCATCCTTCTGTATATTGTCCATTATTAGACTCCTCTCCAGTCAGTGAGAAACATTCATTGTTTTTTTGATCTCCCTCTTGCTTCTGACATGCTTATAGAATGTTTTTAGTGCCTTTTATGACCTTTGCTAGCTGCATGCCTCTTACATTCATCCTTAATAACATGGCCAAGTTTCTACTTTTTATGAGATCCTTTTTAAGCTTAAAGTCCTTAAAGAGTTCAGTAGTAAGCCAAACCAGGCACTTACTGCCCTTCAAATCCTTCTTTCTTGTTGAGACGATAACATATTTTTGTGCCGTGAACATCAACTCTCTTTAAGGAGCAACCAGTCGTCCTATCCTCCCTTTTCCCATCTGTGCAGCCTTAAATTTTCAACACTATCCATAAACAGCAAATTGAGCTATCCCCTTCACTTTGGTTTCTCTGCCATGTCTATTAAAATTTCCCTTATACACCATACTCCTAAATACTGCTCAGCAATCTGCATACTGCTGTGTTAGTTGCCCAGCAGATATCACATAATTAAACCCTCCTGTAAGCACCAGGTTTTGTGATTCACTTTTTTAAAAAAAAAAAAAGCCTCATCCACTGCCTTCATCTGGTTTGATAATCTATAGTAAATGCCCACCATGACATCCCTTCTACATTAATTCCATGCAGAGTCCCAGAGTCACTTTTGATCTGTTCACATTCCCCTGGCAGTATCAATACCTATGTGGATCAGCTGCATGGGCTAGTAGTAAGAAGACTGGATGCATCTTCTGCCACCTTTTCTATAATAACTTTGAATTAAGCTCCTAGTAGGCAACAGAGCTCCTGAGACAATAGGAGGCATCCAGCTGCTGACTGGACCATCCCCTGGTGAAGTGTCAACTTTGTTTTCTTTTTGAAGGCAGTGGCCTTGATGCTTCCAGCCTTTGGGCTTTGCCTCTTCTGTCAGTGAAATAGATTCCTTCTGTCCCATGTCAGCATTGTTCTTCACCTTTACTGTTGGGGGTTTCAGAAGTAGAGCACTGTCTTCTAAGAGGTGACCAACTGCCAGCTTCCCACCTGGCTGTCTTTGGCAGGGACATGTTACCCACAAAACCAGACCAGGACCTGGGTATAGAACCATTAGAGGTCAGAGGCCATACCTGGATACAGCACATGAAGGAAGAGCTAGCAGTGGATGTGGTTTTAGTGACATGATAATTCCAGCCTTACAGTGCTTAAAATCTTCTAGTATTGCATTTAATTACCATTAGATAGGCTGACTTTAGTGTTTTTTGCTTTTGTAAAGACTTTGTAGACTGCAAGTGAACTCTTTGTGGTTGGCTGTAATTTTAGTGATTGTTTTAAATTTTGCCCTCAAAATCGGTCATATCGTGTTCTAATTACCTTACTCAATTTCTTGTGCTGTCTTGTGGATTATAACTATATTAGTTGTGCAGCCTTTCTTACTACCACTTTCTCTATCTTTTCCTGTGCTCTGCTGAGCTAATCTAGAACCTCTTGGGTTGGGAAGCATTGTATTAACTGCTGCTACACCTCAGCAGGAAGCACACATTCTAGACATATACACCGTTATGCTCCTCTCATACAGTCTTTCTATTAATCATTTTGTAAAACGTGTTAACTAAAGCTGTTTTACTGGAAAAACATGGATGCTTTCAATTTTGCATTAACTTTTAAGTAATTTAATTTTTCACATTTACCTTTTTAAACAGATAAACTCATTGGAGTTCATTGTACTAATGGAATTAATAGAACTGGTTACCTTATATGTAGGTAAGTATTCCACAAAAACTCAAGTAAATGTTTTCATTAGAGTAGTATGTTTTCATCAATCATAACCAAACTTTTATGGAGGAATAATCAACCATTTTTTCCTCAGATACCTTATTGATGTTGAAGGTTGGGATCCAGAGACAGCAATTCAAGGTATTTTATATATCTTCATTAAACTTAAGGCTTTGTGTGTACAGCTGTTCTGTGGCAGGCCCTTTATACTTCTCTCTTATATGGGTTTCCACAAAAAATGCATCTTGTTGCAGCTTCTGTTGTAGGTAGTATTTGAGTATCATCAGGCTTTCACCACCTTGAGAAGTTTCCCTCCTTCAACACCTAATTTATTTTAGTGGTTTTCTAATATTTGAGCAGCCACGTAACAACTGTAGTTACAGTTGTAATATAGTTTGCTCCAAAAATGTCAGTTTGCTGTAGAATTGAGTGTTCACCATCCTAAGGTATAGAAAGTGACTACATTTTTGGCAGCTGGATTCTAAGCAGATTTAACTACACACACTTATTTTTTTCAATATTTCCTATAGCTTTTGGTGAAGCTCGAGGCCATCGTATGGATGGTCTAGTATATCTTGCAGATCTCAGAACTCAACCTATGAGAAGGTAAGCGGAGGCTTTTAATTTTGTATTTGAAAATATGACTGGCATTTGCAAGGTTAAGTTTCAGCTTTAAATGCTGTATTTTATCCTGGTAAGCTAAAACTAATCTTTTTTTAGTAGACAGTGTGTATCTCTTAAGACTTTTGATATTAATTGCATGAAGTGCAGTTTACTTTAAGTTTATCTTCTCAGTGTGTAGATGAGAAGGATTGTTAATTATTTCTTTACTTTTTAGGCTTTCAGTTTCATTGAATGTTTCTTGTTCTTGTGCTGCCATGGTAAACATTTTTATACCACTAATTATTTTGTATATTCTAGAGTAAGGTGGTTGAGGGACAGCTTGAAATTCTTTTATCCCAATTGCCAAATGATCACATTGCTGTTGTTGAATTCTTGCCCCCCCTTCCTTCTTTTCTTTTTTTTACTTTCTGTCAGTCTCCTAAGGCAGGGGTTGGCAACATACAGTCTATGGACCAGATCTGGCCTGCAGAGCCAGAGGGTTTTGCCTCTGCCTGCACCTGTGCTGGGGCTAGGCAGTGAGGAGCTGCGCTAGGGCTGGACAACTAGATGCTATGCCCACATTGCTGCTGCTGCTGCTGTTTTCTCCCTGTCCTCCTTGCTTTCGCCTGTGGTGTATGCACAGCTTCCGGCCAATGGGGAACCAAGTGGGTCTGAGCAACTTCCAACTGTGCCTGTGCTGCAGTTAAGGGAGGTGAGGCGAAGGGGTGAGGTAGTCAGGAGGAGGAGGACAAGTGGCAGCAATGTGGACACAGCTTCCAGCTGCTTGGTCTCAACTTGGCTTCCAGCCAGCTCGAAGCTGCCCCTATGCCTCAGCCAGGGAACACAGGCAGGGGGGAGGAGTAGTAGCAGCACCTGGCCACAGTGTGGATGTAGACATCCCCTCCTGCTGCTCTGGACATGCTGCCAAAGCCACCTGGCCTATGCCAGATTGGAGCTAGGTTATTTCAACCCATTGGTTAGAACAGTTTCCAGCCCCTGTATTAAGGGGAAAAATAAACTAATATTCATCAGCTGGCATACAGTGTGACTATTAAGCCAACATTCCCTGAACTCTTTGTTTTTTGCAGCTGGATAAATTCTTATGCACAATAAAAGCTTTATCTGGCCCCCATGGAGAAATGGGGGGTGCTGGATAACAAAATATGCTGGGTAATTGAGAGGCCCAAACAGGTGTCTTTGCCTGTTCAGGCCGCCGTGTCCAAGGAATCACCACCCCTCCAGCAGCATCACTGACCCTCCCACAGGCCCTGCGCGGGGCCCTGCACAGCCTGCTATGCCTTGGGCCATGGTGGCTTGGCAGCGCAGGCTGCTTTGCCCTGGGCCGTGGGGGCTCAGCAAAACCAGAAGTGCCTCAGTGGGTACTTCCAGTTTCACTTTACCTTACAAGCAGGCATTCCAATTAATAAAACCAGCTTGTAAATTGCCGGTTAAAGGAGGATTTATTGTATATTACTTCTCTTCATCCTATTTTTATAAGGAAATTTGTAATCAAGTGTTTTTATTTTTCCTAGTAACCTTGGAATGGATGTATGGGATTCTGATGACATTATGCCCCCACCAATTGTGATGGAAGGACCTGTAGATAGGTTTCCAAATGAAGATTTCCATGGGTAACTGACAAATGTGTCATTTTTAAAACTAAGTGTACCATGAATGATAATTAACTCGGGACTAGTAAACTGGTAAATAGAGAGATACCAATTAGGCTTAACTAAATTGAGACTTGTTTTAAAACACTGAAAGTATCCTATATCTTGCCAGCGAGGCTGCAGTCATAAAAGAAGTCTTCATTCAAAATATATTTATAAAAATTTTAAATTGTGGCAAGAAGGTGAAGGCCCAAGTGCAGGGGGGCTGGACGTGATAATCTGTAAATTCCCTTCCAGCCCCTAACAACTATGAAACCATGAAAGGCATGCTGTGATAGAATGTCTACTTTTAAAAGGGAATAAGAACTTGGGTTCACTGGGAAAATTTTTATGGTACAAAACTTATCATGTTTTTTGTGTTGTTTGTTTTTTTAAGGGATTATTTAATTCTGCTTTTCCATAACATTTCAGTACAGTGGTGATTTTTATTTTAATTTTTTCCTTGGAGGCCAATTTATGTTTACCTCTCTCTCTAAGGCTAGGGAATTGTGGTGGTATATTTGTTGTAATTTTTCTTGTCATCTTGTTGTTTCTCCAATTAATCTAATTGGAAAGTTAAGGTAAAAAAATCTTTTTTTGGAGGAGTTCAAGTATTTATACTCATATATTATAAAGATGCTATGTAACACATCAGTTCTTTTTGCAGACCTGGGAAAAGATTACGAATTTATGATGACCACTCTCATGATGATTTGCAAGGGCAGTTGCAGTTGAAAAATTTTGATTTCATTAACAAAGGACCTGGACAAAGACGAAGACCATTTCCTGATCACCAGTCTCAGGATGATTTACGAGCCCCAATGCAAATGAGAAATTGGGACTACAACAGAGGACCTGGGCAAAGGATAAGACCTTTTCCTGACCACCAATTTTATGATGATTATCCAGAAGAAATGCAGCTGAAGGATTTAGATTTCTGTAACAAGGGACCTGGACAACGACTGAGACCTTTTCATGGCCACCAGTCTTATGATGACCTGCAGGCAGACAGGCGGTCAAGAGACTTTGAATTTAATAGGGGCCATGGACAAAGGCAAAGAACCTTTCCTGACCACGCCTCTCACAGTGACTTACAAGGAGACATGCAGCCAAAAGACTTTGATTTTGTCAACAGGGGTCGTGGCCAGAGGCAAAGGCCTTTCCATGACCATCAGTCACATGATGAGTTTCAACCACAGATGCAACTGAAAGATTTAGATTTCATCAACAAGGGGCCTGGTCAGAGATTGAGACCTTTTCGTGAGTACGAATCACATGATGATTTACAACCACAGATGCAGCTGGGAGATTTTGAATTTGTTAACAGGGTTCATGGGCAAAGACTGAGACCTTTTCATGATCACCAGCCTTGCAGTGACTTGCAGAAGGAAATGCAGTTAAAAGATTATGATAATAAAGGGCCTGGACAAAGATACCGACCTTTTCATGATCATCAGCCATATGATGATCTACAAGAGCAGCAGCAGTTGAACAATTTTGATTACACTAATAAGGGACATGGACAAAGGTTACGTCCTTTTCATGACCGTCCATCCCATAATGACTTGCCACATGAATGGTGTTCAGACAGGTGAGGTATTCTTTTGCTGTTACAGCAGGAAACTAAGCTGTGGTAGTACACCCCTCACTAAGAGCCAAATAGGAAGGGCTAATCCTTGTCAAATTATTCAGTGAAATTAAGGATAATAAGCTATTGGCTAGCATTTTACCCTTTACCCTGTTGAAAGGTTTGTAACGCCAAGATCTAGAAGTTGGGATATTGTGACCTCCACAACCCAAATTTTCAGGCATTTTGTGCTATCCTGAGTTGGAAGGCTAAATAACTTTGAATTAAAGTTTATGTATTTTTACTAACTGTTCATAGACCCAAATACTTCATTTTATTTTGTTTTATAGTGAAGAGGTTTGCATTTCAAAATCAGGCCTCAGGATTGTTAAATACAATATTTACTCAAATCTAAGATGACTGAAATTAGATTCTATACATGGACCATTTATAATTTTATTATAATTTTCCATGTATAGAAACTAATTATTGGAGTGCTAAGTCTTTTTAATTCATCCCCCCTCACTGCTACGAGGAGGTAAGTGGTGTGGGGAGGTCAAGCAGCTTGCCTCCAGCTTGTGCCTGCCCCCCCTGAGCCTCAGACCCCCTGCTTCTGTTTCTGCCTTTGCTCTTCCCCCTCCCCCTAACCTCTCGACTCCCCCTTTCACCCTTCCCCCTCAGCTTCTCTGCTCCCTGTTTTCCAGTCCCACCCCTTAGCTTTGCTCTACACCAGCAGGTTCTATCTGTGTTTTAGCCTGGTTTACTGAGCAAGGCCCTAGCCCAGCCCCCTTAGCAGCCATGCAGGCCATGTGCTGTTGCTACAGGGCTGGGCTGGGTCATGCTTAGTGCCCCAGGCTGCCATGGAGAAAGGGTAACGGGGAGGGGGAAACGGAGATGGGCGGGTGGGGAATCGGGCTGGGGGGGTAGGGGGAGATGGGGTGCAGAGGTGGTAGTTGGGAGGGATGAGGCACAGGC
>NW_017728994.1:41501848-41520049 GCF_001723915.1 Gavialis gangeticus | reverse complement strand
TAGTTGGGAGGGATGAGGCACAGGCAGCATCTGTGGCCATGGTCCCCAGTAGGGGCTGGAACCTGAGCTACAGCAGCTCCCTGTCTCCCTACCTTCCTTGTATGTGATTCTAAGATGAGGAGTTTTTCTGCATGATAAATGGGGGGGAAACCTTGTCTTAAAATTGAGTAAATACAGAAACACACAGTTGACAACATACCCCAAAAAGTGTTAGATTTCATTTGCTTATTGTATTAGTCAGAGGTGTCAAACTCACCAGAGCTGCTGGCATGGATCCCAGCCACTGACGTCCCCAACAAGGCTCTGTAGCTGGAAATTGGGCAGACGGGCTGAATTTCCAGCCAGATCTTTCATCCCCCTAGTCTAGATAATAGTTTGCTAGAGATCCTTCCTATAAAATATTTCAGTGTTCTCCATAACAGACATTCACCTTATGAATAAATGGATTCAATAGTAAAACTTGCAATATTTGCAAAATATACTTTACAAATTAATTCATTTTCATATATGTTAGGGTGAATCTTAACGTCCTATTTTAAGATCATAGGAATACAGGGCTAAGAAGGCCTTCATGAGGTCATCCAGTCTAGGCCCCTGCTCAAGGCAGGATCTTCCTTGACTGAACCCAGTCAAGTGTCTGTTTGAACTGCTTTTGAAAATTTCTAGGAATGGAGATTCCATGACTTCTCTCAGTAGCCTGTTCCAAGGCTTGACCACCCTCACAGTCAGAGAGTTCCTCCTAATATCCAGCCTAAATTTCCCCTGCTGCAGCTTGAGTCCATTACTTCTAGTCCTGTCTTGTCCCATACAACTTCTGAGAAAAGCCCATCTCTATCTTCTCTGCAATTGCCCTTCAGATATTTAAAAACTGTTATCAAATTCCCCCTCAATCTTAACTTCTCCAAACTAAATAACCCTAGTTATTTGAGATTTTTCCTTATAAATGTTGCCTCTGAGGCCTCTAATCCTTTTTGTTGCTCTCCTTCCAATCTGTCCATGTTTCTTGAAGTGTGGAGCCCAAAACTGGAGATAGTACCCCACATAAGGCTTATCAGTGCTGAACAGAGTAGAAGAATCATTTCCCTTGATTTGCAAGTGACACTTCTGTTAACATCCAGGATGCTGTTTGGTTTTTGAAACAAGAGTACACTGTTGTCTTGTATTCAGCTTGTGGTCTACTGTAACCTGCAGGTCTTTCTCTGCAGTACTGCAGCCTAGCCACTCAATCCCCAGTGTGCATTTGTGAATGCAATTATTCCATCCCTAGTGCAGGACTTTGTATTTGTCTGTGTTGAATCTCATCTGATCAATTGCAGACCATTTTTCTAATTCTTCCAGGTCATTCTGGATCATAGGCCTCCAGAGTGTCTACAACTCTACCCAACTTGGTGTTGTCTGCAAATTTGTTAAGCATGCACTCAATCCCATCATCTAAATCATTATTGAAAATATTAAACAATACTGGACACAAGATAGACCCCTGAAGAATCCCACTTGATACCTCCTCCTTGATACCTTACTAGACAGTAAGTCATTGGTGACCTGTTCATTGAGTACAATGATCCAACCAGTTATGTACCTTAGAGTACTTTGGTCTAGTCTGTATGTCCTTAGTTTGTGAATGAGAATGTCAGGAGGGACAGCGTTAAAAAGTTTTGCTAAATTATCACATCTACCGCTCTGCCCCCATCTACAGTCTGTCACCTTATATAAGTAAATCAGGTTGGTCAGCATGACTTGTTAGTAAAGCTGGCTGCATGTTGGCAGTTTCTGGTCACCTTGTTCTTTTCCAGGTGTTTTGCATTAGATTTCTTGAGGACCTGCTTCACAATCTTTCCAAGAGTAGAAGTCAGGCGGACTTGTCTTTATTTCCCTGGATCCTCCTTCCCTTTCTTAACATTGGGAACTACAGTTGCCCTTTTTCCAATAATTTGGGACCTCATCCAACCTCCACGAATTCTCAAAGAGGATAGCCAATGGCTCTAAAATTACCCCAGCCAGGTCCTTCAGGTCCTTGGGTGCATCCCATCCAGCCCTATTGCTTTAAAGCATCTAACTTCTCTAAGTTATCTATAGCCTGTTCTTCCGCCACTGTAGGCTGTTTGTCTATTTTCCTGTCTCTGCTTCTGACTGCACTCGTCATATAGTTGCTGCCCTTATTTGGGAAGCATGAAATAAAAAAGGCATTAATATTTCAGGTTTCTAGGCATCGTCCATTTTCTTCTGTTTAGAGACCTCCAGAGCAATTCAGATATTAGATTGTTATTCATAGGGTTTAAAATTTAAACATTGTTAGTGAATATAATTATACATACTTGAACAGCTAAGAGAATTCCTCCCATACTAACTAGTTTGGGTTACATATTTATTAAATGTATATTAACTTTTACCAGCTAATTAAATTTGAAATTGTTATATCTTGTAAACACATAGCCTTTTTCTCCTTTAGCCTGTAATTCTTTTGTGTGTTTTCCCAGAAATCAAGCTTTTTCATCCTATGAAAATGTACAAGAACCTCATTTTTCTTCTTCTCCTTCACGTCACAGAGATTATGGATCAGATAATGATGATTTCAGTAGATGTTACAGGTAAATTTTATAGTTCATGTATTTCACATCTATCTGCAGGCTTCTTAACCCATTATCCCCCTGCCATGAAGATCATGAAATATAAATTATCTATATCATGTAAACTTGCTGTTAATGTTTTTAGTTGATTGTAGCTTATAATAGAAAGGTATTTTGAAGCTCACGCATGCATATAATTATATCTGATAACGGAAAAGGTTTTTATAATGCAGTATATTCGCTGCCAGAATTTTAAATACCTGAGCTAATTAAATATCCTGACCCTCAGCTCACAAGCAGTAATGGCACTTACTGCTGATTCTGTTATTGGGTATCATAGGGCAATTGTTGTTCCTAATATTTCTGGTTAATAAATCATTCTCTCTAAAAACATAAATTTATGTAAATTGTCTTATGCTAGCATTCTAATTTTTTTATGATGGGCATCAAATTTAAAGGCCAAAAAAAATCTTGACTGTTCCATAAAGAAAGTTCTGTTTATTTCATTATGCTGATTCTCAGTGTGGACTAATATTTTTATTAGAAATTGTTTGACATTTCTTGCACCATAAATTCATTTTTAAGCAAAATAAAACCATTGGAAATGTATGATTTTAGTTCTACGGTAGTGTTGCCCAGAAATCAAAACACTAAGGGTGTAACCCTACTATTAGAAAAGTCAGCAGAAATTTAACATTTTTTTTATGGGAGTTGGATCAGGCCTTCTAAAAATTTTAGAAAATCTTTAGAGACCTTTATTTGTGATTATCTATCCAGACCAAAAATCACCAGTTAAAAAGAATGCGAGCTTCCCAACAACCACATTTATAGAACTATTGTCCTGAGCATCCCAGCTATTTAAGTCTGGTTTCATTGTCCCTCCATAACTTTTGTTCAGACCTAATCTAATTAATACCTGCCTCTGATAGTTACTCACGAGTGAAATTATTTCTATATACACTTAGAGCAGAGGTTGGCAGCATTTTTGGGCAGAGTGCCAGAAACACTTGCATCCTTGACTTGTAAGACGTTGGTGTGTCAGGGGCAGATGGTGAGGGAGCCACAAGGGGCCCAATCCTTGTAGTGGCAGTGCAGCCCCAGCCCCTTCCCTGCCATCTGCCCCGAGGTGTGTGTGCCAAGCAAATTGCCTTTGAGTACCACGTTCTGGCACCTGTGCCGGGGGTTGCCTACCTCTGATTTAGTGGATTATAATGCAAGTTCTCAAAGTACACAGGAGAGACTACTGAAAAAAATTATA
Organism: Gavialis gangeticus; assembly: GCF_001723915.1. NCBI lineage: Eukaryota > Metazoa > Chordata > Crocodylia > Gavialidae > Gavialis > Gavialis gangeticus. Next base: position 41,516,224 of record NW_017728994.1, on the reverse strand, counting down.
AAGAATGATGAAATGGTATTCCAGAAAGTTAGGTTTATACATTAGTGTTTCCCAGGGGTGGACAAAATATGGCATCCACTGATTGTACCCTGTCCAGCCGCACTTCGCTCCCATCCTGGTATGCGGAAGGGCTGTGGCCAAGCCATTGCACAGCATCTGGGCAGGGCTGCTGCTGCCACTGCTACAGCTGTTGGGGGACCTGCTCAGTTTCCCCAGTGTCCAGCAGCTGCTTCTCCTGTCCCTGCTGCAGTGCTCACCCTGGGCACCAGGTGGGGAAGTGGTGGGTGCTGGGGAAGCTCTGGCAGGGGCAGGAAGCATTGGACTGAAAGCATGGAGCTCAGGTGGGCAGGGTGTGGGTGTAAGGGAGGATGAAAGGCTGTGGGAACCCCACCCACACACTCCCCTACCACAGTGCACAACCCCTGCTGGTGGCGGCAGCAGCAGGCAGGAGCACTCATGGCCTGCGCAGGCGCTGCTGCTTGGCAGGGGGTGGCTCCAGCCAGAGCTGCACATGGCAGCAAGTAGCACGGCCTGCCTGGCCTTCTTCACTTGCACGAGGCTCCACATGGCGCACATGCAGCTCCTGGCAGTCATGCATGTCACTAGGGGAAACCCTGCACGATGGAGCCGGCTGCCTTCCCTGCTGCCACGAAAGCAGAGGGCAGGGTTCCCCACCACTTTGGCGCAGTCCTGGCAGCTGCACGTGGTGGGGAAGGAAGCCACCTCCATTGCACAGGGCTTCCCCTGGTGGTGCACGAGTGCCAAGAGCTGCATTTGCACCACAGAGAGCCCCACGTGATAGAGGTAGATCAGGTATGCTGTGTTCCTTGCTGCCATATGCAGCTTTGGCTGGAGCCATGAGCTGCCAGTCAGTAGCACCTGCATAGCACCCTGAGGGCCCACCACCTGCTGCTGCTGGTAGTGGGGGCTGTGCGCCCTGGGGGGGAGTATGTGCAAGGGGTCCCCATGGCCCCTCCACCCTCCCTCACACCCAACCAAATATACACACCCACCCCCAACTACGCCCCACACAAAATACAAGAGTAAGGCTTTATTTTTTATGTATTATGCAGTCACCTCTGTACATACCACACAGACACAAATTGTGACAAAAATACTTTTTGTAATTAAGTTAAAATACTTTATAATAGGTGGTTGGCTTTTAGTATATGATTTGTTGGGGTTTATTTCTGCGCCAGATGGCAACTCCCCTCCCCGAAAATGAGTACTTCCGGGGGCAACGGGGGGCTTCTGGTAGCAAAGGTCAGGGGTTAGGGGGTGAGACTTCCAGTCCCAAGATGGCGACCAGGAGGCCGGGCACCTGCCAAGCAGCAGGGCAACCCTTACTGCCTTTGACAGCTCATGAAAACTCATTAAGCAGCCCCCCAGGTGAAATAGTTGCCCACCCCTGGTGCTCCCTGTCCTGTGGTCTAATGCAGATGGTGCTGGTGTTTTTCAGTGTTTTGAACTGCTACATTGTGTTTGCCCTGTTACAAGCATCAAGAAAGTCTATCCCTTCAAGAAGGAACAGGCAGCCCTGTTGAGAGAGGCCAGCTGCAGGGCACTTGGATAGAGAGGGAGCGAGTGTCCTGCTAAGATCTTTCAAAAGCTCCCAGAAGAGTAAACAGGGGGAGAAAGAAACAAGCTATGGATTCAGCTGCTTGCTACAAGTGGCCAGGTTACTGTGCTGGGAGCCAGAGCCAAAGGTCTTCAAGTGCCTGAGAGCAGGAAGGTTTTGTCTTGTTTATTTGTTGGCTTGTTTGTGGCTTAGGGAGTGAGTTACTGAGAGGACTGGCTGAGGGGCTTCTCAGAGAGCAAAAGCCCATGTGCACAGGCCAGCAAGCTAGATAACCCACTTACACTGTTAGTTTTTAGTATCAGGGAGATGTATAACCGTGAATAGTAGAGGTAGAGACTGAATGTATCCACACTATAAAACAGCCTTTAAGAAATTTAGGTAATTTGATCAGCAGAAAGCAAATGTAGTTCAAGGAAAATTAAACAGGATATGGAAATTGAGTCTGGGAGAAGGGCTAAGTGTATTTTGGTAAATTTAGTTGCGTGTGGATAAGGTAAAAGATTTGACAGATAATATAGAAAAAATTAATGCGTGAGCCCAATCTTGTTTACTGATTAAAAATTGTAAACAAGATAATTACGTAAACAGCGTGCTAAACAGGAAATGTACACATATCTATATATCTATATCTCTATATAGAGCGCACGTACAGTAAATCCTGGATCGTTCGCATCTGGGTGGTTCACAACAGGTTGCCGAATTAAAGACAAGGCTTTCAAATAAAAGCTGTGACAAACAGCTGGAGCACTTCAGCAGCTTTGTACATCTGTTCACTGCTCTATATATCACCAGGTGGTTTGTAAACCCTCACCTTTTGTAGAGGATTAAAAAATTTAATCTAGCATCTGGGTTGCTAGATGCTAATACTTGTCTTGCAGAAATGCTCATATCCACTTAGGGTATGGATGCACAAATAATTCACCACAGCATAAATAAGCACAGGGTTATACAGCATGGCATGTACTCTGTGATAACTGCCTGTGTGCTTAACTTTAAACTGTGGTAAATGAACAGTAAAATGTGGCAGCATACCCCTCACTATGGAGTACCACACAGTCCTACTGTTTTTGTTGTTGACACTTGTGTTTCATTGCAGTAATAGGCCTACCTGTCCTGAAGACAGTAGGAGAATACATCCTTCAGAAGAATTTAACAGAGCTGGGAAAAATCGATTTGCACCATATTCTTCACGCACAATGAATCCTTCCTCATCCATACACCAGAAAGATACTTCAACAGACTATGAAAGAAAACCTTTTCATGGTGAAACTAGCAGAGAAATGGAACAAGGCAAAAGATTACCTGTTGTAACAGTTGATTACAATTATGGTTTGCCATTAGATTATGGACCTGAAGAGGAGGAAGGAATGCATTATGATTTACCTTCAAGAGATCGCTACAGCTGGAACTGAATAAGAAGAAAGTATTTGTTCTGCATAAACTTGTATATGTACCCACTTCCCTTTTTGTGGACCAATATTTTTTCTTTTACAAATTAGAAAAATACAAATTTCCATGTTAAAGAAAACTTGTCTCTATTATAAGACTAGTTTCTACTGATGTGTTTTGAGTCTTTATATTTACAAAATAGTGTGTATTTGTTAAAGTATATTTGGAGACCAGTTCCTCTATACACAAAAAACAGTCCTTGCTTTTAGTGAAATTGGAACCTCATCACCTAAAACAGACACCTCTCTGATTGAATAGTAGTGGTTGTATCTTTTGTTTTAACTTTCTTAAGATGTACATAATTTCAAGATGCGAAACTTGTAATAAAAGCTAAAAAAAAACCCTGCACCATCAGCTAGAATAGAATTTGGGGTTATAGGAAAAAAACCATGAAAATAAATAAAACAGAAAGCAATTTCAACTTGATTCAATTTTTGGTGCTAGAAGCTTGAAGTTAATTCTAACCGGTAACAGAAAATGAGTATCAGCGTCATGAAACCTTTCACCAACCAAGTAAATTAATTTTAACGCTAGAGGATATTTTTTGGGGGGTAATTTTTATCAGTTTAAGCAGAAGTTTGTAATGTATGAACATTCAATAGACTGCACCCTATTCATAGTTTTGAGTTCCATTTCAGCAAAATTTAAAGCACCATGGGATTTCCCACTTCCCCTCTTCGTTTCTTCTGCCAAACTTCTTCAGCACTGCACTTTTTCAATTTGAATTTCTGTACCTCCATCTGAGTTAGCTGCCTTAGGATCACTATTTTTAACAGAAAGCTTTTAAGTGCAAGAACTTTCTCTCGGACATGTAAGAAATTTGAATTGGATTTGCAGTAATCCATATCTTTTGACTTTGCTCTTAGGGCAGTTTTAGAATTAATTGGCTTGGGAATCTGATTTATTTTTTGTATGCCCTGCAAATTAGGCATGTGTCAGTATATAGCCCAACACAGGTACATTTTACTATTGTCTTTTGAATAATAATCCATGGTACACATCCTCACTGTGGGTGTACATCTGCCTTTGAGCACTTATCGTCTTGTCTTAACAGTAGCCCTATGCCAGGGAAATAAAAGGTGTAATGCATATTGCCTATTCCTTAATTTTCAACCACCCTGGCTAGGGACAGAACACTGTTTTTTGCTCATGCTGACAGCCTACATGCTTGCTGTAAATGCCTTCATTCAAAATGATGCTTCTCTTCATTGATATTGTTCTCAATATTTTCTTTCTTTGAAAAAGAAGATCCTTTCTTAGCAGTTTTCCCATTTGTTACTGTCTGGTACCCTTAGCATCCCTCTGCCCAAAATTTAACTTTTTTCTTTGCCACATATACCTCCATTTTGGGGGCTTCATTCTTGCAGGCTATTCCTGAATTCTTTCCCCCTTCTTTGGATAGAGAGGTTAGGAGTTTTATTAGTTTTGGAGTGTGCTTGTTAGGGTTTCTCCCTGCTTTCTGAGTCTGAAATTTTGCCTGCTTTGCCAAAGCACTATGCCCACATCCAGTAAGTACACCAGATGTCTGAACTGCTTTAGTAGTTCATACTCCTAGGAAATGTTTGATTTGATATGTAGGTTTCTTGTTATTCTAGAACATAAAAAGCCTGCAAAACACATCTCTGGATTTATTTCATGGATAAATCCATGAAATCTACCTCCAACCCAAGGATGAGACACTTAGATCGGCTCCCTGGGCATGTCTAGACAAGCCCAGATGTTTGCTTCCCCAGGGACAAGTAGCAGAGGCACATACCTTGTGACGCTGCTGCTTGTCCCAAGGGGACGCCCATGCCATCCACACTAGTGTGTGACATGTTACTGAGTGGGGTAGCAGAGGCAGGGGCCAGCAATTATGCTGGCCCCAGCAGCTTTACCTAGGGGCCTCCTGGGGCTGTAGTCGTGGTAGGAAGCCTGGCTGATAGCCAGAGCATGGTCCTGGCTGGCCAGGCTCAGGTTTTGGGCGGTACACATTGCCGCCACATGTACCAACCCATTTTTTTCCGTCATAGGTTTTTTTGAGGTAGCAGCAAGGTAGCGCAGGGAATACCTGCATGTACTGTGTGTGGTGCCACAGATGGGTCTGCAGCACCACATACCATATTCCCACGTTCATCTGGACACGGCCCCTATGTCCCTCAGCAGTGCTTATTAGGGGGGGGTGTGAAATGGGCCCTATTCAATTTGCATACAGCCTGAATCAGGGACAGTGATTAGATTTGTTGATGTAAATCACTGTCCCCGATTCAGTTGGGCCGAATCTGAAGTTTTGGTGCTGATTCAGCCATAGATGCAGCTTTAAATGTTTTTTTCTACATATCTCGAGGTACTATGTGCAGCTTATGAATGCTGCAATGCTGGGGCAGATGGAGTGTCCCACAGTAGTGCACGGGGGTGGGGGCCGCATGCTCAGTGAGAAACCCAGAAGTGGACTGGAACTACTTCTGGTCCACTTCCAGATCTGCCAGGGAGCATGCTGGGGGGGCCCCCTGGTGCCCCCTTGGTTCAGCAATCAAATCAATTTGGAGAGATTAAAGGGTCTCCTGATTTGATTGGATTCGGTGACCAAACCCCTGAATCCAAGCCAAATCTCTGCCAAATCAAATTAGCTACTGAAGCTTTGCACAGCCCTATGGCTTATCATGGATCCCTTAATCTCCTCAGCTTTGAAATGTCTTGCAATGGGCTGTGACTCAGACTGGCAACTAAGGGAGGTCTGCAGACCAGGTTCTCTTGGGGAATTATGCTTCACCATTTAAGTGTTAGACTTTACAACTCTTAAGGAAACTGTTGAAGTTCAAAAAGGCTTTGATGCTGTCTTCCAGCACCATTGATGGCCCAGTATTTTAAAAAATTCAAGGGCAGATGGCCTAGGTACCCCTCCAAATCCCTTCAGTCATGTAGCCTGGTGGTTCTGACTTTCACTCTCATGTCCAAATTGGATATGAAGGGAATTTCCACTCTTACTCCCCACCATCATCATATTCTCTGTCATCTGCAATATCCAGCAGTACAAAGAGAGTGACTGTGTATTGCTTGCAGCAATAATACTCTTAATCTTGGCCAATCCTAATGCACCTTTCTTCTGGGGCCCAGTATTAGAAGCAGTTCTCTGCTAGTTATTATGGCATCACCAATAGAGGTTGGCTCATTATTTTTCCTCTGTGGTTTATAGTCTAAACATAATTTGTCACTGTTTATAGCTCTTCTTAAAGACTTGCAAGTTTCTCAAAGGGGCTATTGTGGCCTTCCTAAGTAAGGCGTGAAGGGGTAGTCATGGTTTTCCTAGTTACCAACCTGTGGCCATGGGGTTCCTATTCACTACAGCAGTGCGAAATTTCACCGGCTGTTTCGATTCAACACTGTTTCAACTCATTTTGAGCTCAAAACAGTGAAATTTGAATTGAAACAAAGGGCTTCGAAACAAAATGAGGCTAGTCAAAAGGTTTCAAGTTTCAAAGCAGTCAGGTGGTGGGAGAAGGGAGAACCAGGGCTGCACTCCCAGTAGCTCCGCAGCCCCATGTGGCTCAGCTGGGAGCGCAGCCCTGGCTCTCCCCACCTCCCACAGCCGGGCTGTAGGAAGCTGATCACAGAGCAGGGGAAGGGACCTGAGCCCAAGCGCAGTTCCCCTCCCCAGTGCTGCAATTGGGCTGGGGAAGGCAACTCAGCCCACCTGAACTGAGTTCCCCTCCTGAGCACTAGATCTTGCCTCTGTGGGGGGGGGGGACTCAGCTCACCTGGGCTGAGTTCCTTTCCTCAACCTGATTGTAGTGCTGGAGAGGGAAACTGAGTGATTGGGCTCAGTTCCCTTCCCCTGTTCCCCGGTCCCAGGCAGCAGCACCCAGCTTCCCTCCCTTGTCTGGCAGGCAGATTGGGGGCTCTCAGACCCGGGAGGAATGGCACAGCCCTCCAGGGGTTGCAAGCCCCCAATCTGCCTGCCAGATGAGAGAGGCTGTTTTGAGCTTCCCCATTAGAGCGTATGGGCAAAACATCGAAATAGCATCACTGTTTCGACTAAACGAAACAGAACAGAAATGAAATTCAAAACAAAACGCTGTTCGGTCGAAACTCAAGTCGAAATGGAACGGTGCTGTTTTGCAGAGCCCTACTATTCACCCCTTCCATTGTGGCCATGTTCAGCCTACACCTGAGTTTGAGGCTAGGTCTGTGTATGTGGTGTTTGGTCATTGTCTTCCAGTTACTTCTGGGTCAGCATTCTGTCCATTTCCCAGATATTAAGAGGACTGTGTGGATCCAGGTTGAAGGATCCACCCTAACATCTGCAGAAGCCCAGCCAATTTTCATCTCTTTCTTTTCCCCTCTCCTCCCTCCCCGTCCCCTTTCCGACACATAAAACCACTTTTCTCTCTCTCTCTCACTACAGCAAGGGTGTCGAGCTCACCCTAGGCCAAAACCAGAGCACAAAGCCTCCTCCTGGGCTGGAGCAATGGGGCTAGCAGGGGGCTGCCACCAATGGCAATGTCCATCAAGGTCCAGGGACCTCAAATTCTGTGGTAGACTATGATGCCCAGCTTCTGGTAGCCTGCCCACCTACTGCACTAGATGACTTCAGGGGAGTCGAGGACCTAATGTGACATGTGGCTCAGGTCCTCCAAACGTCAGAGGGGTTAGATAACATCATCTAGCATTCTGGCCCAAAAAATGTGCTTTAGCCCATGGCCATAACTGTTGTTGATATTCCTTGTTGTATGGCTCAGGCTTTCCTAATGAGGTCCAAAATGCTGTGGTGGACTTTCTATTTAAAAGTTCCAAATCTTCAACATGCAAACCATTAAAGCACTGCAGCTTTTAAGGACCTTGAGTCTACCCTGCTAGCTCCAGGAAATTGAGGTACCATCCATGTTCTGATCCCCTCCTCTATTAATATACTGTTTCTTGGATCTGCCCAAAAACACATTAATACTATAAAGTGGAAACATTTCTCCACTTTATGGTACTGTATTGTCTACCCCAAAGTATGCATCAGGCAACGAAGTATTACTTTCATGTGACTAAGTCTTCCTCCAGTGCTGCCCTGCTCTCTCCTTTTGACAAATACCCAACCCATTTCTATTTTCCAATCAGACCCAAATTACCTCAGAGTTCTTGCTGCAACCCTGGCTTTCTACCATTCAGTTCTGTTCAGAATCTGTTCCAGATTTCTTAACCGTTTCCCTTTCTGGGTTCTTTCCTATGAGATTTTGCTCCAGCAGGAAAGACTCTTCCTGTTACTTCTGAGTAGGGCAGCAGAAAAAGCTCTGTTGCATCTCAGGAAGGGAACTCCATACCCTTTGCTTCCTGAATTCAAAGAGTAAGGAAGACTGGATTGGTTCCCTTGGAGCTTAAGAAGGCTCAGTTTGTTTTTATTTCCAAGTTCAAAATGGTCAGGTTAGCATCCATTTATACCGGCCCTGCAGGAAGAAGACTAATTTGCCGCTCTCAGCTGACAAAACGTCTGTTTCCATATCCCCGTCAGCTGCTTGCCTCCTGACGGTGGGCCACTATCATTACCACTGCTAGTTTTGCATATTTGGCATTCTGGTGTTCCTGAGTGTCTTCATCAATGTTCTGTGGTAATTGTCCACACATCTTGGAGGGCAAGAGGTCACTGTTGAAGCATGTAAGACTGGAAAGGGCCTCCTGGGCCAACTGAGTCTAGTTTCCCTGGATTTTCAGATAAGTGTTAACCCCAATTAGAGTGGCTGGTACACTTCTAACAAAGTGTCAAAAATCCTGCAGTTCCAGGATTGTTAGTGAGCACACACACAACTAGAACCTTTTTGCCTTGCACAAACTCAATCTGCAGGTGCTACTTTAGACTCCATGACCGAGAGGGGCATACCTCCTTGCAGGGTTGTCTTCCATCTCTACAAGAACTAATCTTGCTGGGAAAGGACTACCTAACAAGCAATAAAACTTACCTCTTGATTCTTGATCACGTGGCTCAGTCACATGGTTTTGTGACCTTTCATGCCAGACTTATTTCAGCTACATGCTGCCTTGGCTGCAAACTGAATTTCCAAAGAAAGTATACGCTAAAAATTATTATGACGATCCCAAGCATCTATTCTCCAGACCCTTTACAGACTAGAGTTATGCACAAATAAGCCACATCCAGACAAACGTGGTTGTGCAGCATGTGATGCCACAGACCCGACTGCAGAGCCGCACGTTTCGGTGTTTCCCGTGCTTGTGGGGGAGGAAGAAGCAGAGAGGCATGGTGACCCCAGGAGATCCCGGGTTCAGAACAACCCATGCAGAAAAAAAGCAGGGCAGCGCATGTGGAAGCAGTGCATGCTGCCCAAAACCATAGCCTGGCCAGCCAGAGCCACACTCCAGCTGCCAGCCAGGCTCCACGTTGCAGGAGCACCACAGCTGCAGCTTCCCTGGCCCCCAGGACTTTAGGTAAAATTGCTAGAGCCAGCCTCCCCTACCCCATCTGAGGTAACCTGCTGCACACCAGAGGGTGCATGGCAGGGGCATTCTCTGGGGACAGCTAGCAGCGGCACAAGGAGTCTGTGCTCGTCTGCATATGGCCATAGACATTTGATACTTGTGTCACCATAAGTGCCAGCCTTTCTCAGAGCAGAAGGACCTCTGCCCATGCTCTTCCTGCCCAATTCCTTCCTCATTCTGTAGTTGGAAATCCTCCAGTATGCCTTTCAGGCCACATGTCTTCCCACCAGTAGTCTGTAAGGTGAAAGCGTTGACCCCCGCTCGGTGAAGATAACATTGGACCACTCTTGTGGATCTCCTGACATCAGTGATGGACCCCAGGACTCTGTCAGATCAGTAAGGTGGAACTCCTGCCTGCGGTCCATCCCAACAATATTCACAACCTCCCTATGCAATATTTCCACAACTTGTGCATTTGCAAACAGCTGCTTAAAGCTTGATACGTACCTTTACCAAGCAGTGCAGAATTGCAGAAGCTTCCTGGGCAGGTGCTGGGTTGGTGAGAGTATTTTCAGCTACTGTTCACTTGGGATACTGCAATACATCTCTTTAGCTATGTGGGTTGTGCTTTGGAATACCTCACAGTGATGACAAGGTTCTTTGGGTCAATGTGATATCTTTTATTAGACCAACTAAGTAGTTGGGAAAACTGTTCTTTGCAAGCTTTCCAGCACAAATACCCTTCTTTAGGCATAGGGAAAGTCTTTGCAGTGATGATGCACATTTGGCTTACATGAGAGAAAAATTACTTCCAAGTAACTAGAGTCCTTTGAGATGTATTGCCCATATGCACATCCACATCCCAACCTCCTTTCTCTCTTCCTTGGAGCTGCACACAATACATGACACCATAGCTCAATGGTGGAAAGTGAGGAAGTGCACATCACTTTTTATACTTATGGCATAAGACAGGAGGAAGAGCATAACTACAGGTAATTCAAAGATAAGTTTCCAATGAAATGCTTTGAGGTATATCAATACCCACAGTGAGGATGTGCATAGGACAGTACATCTCAACTCCAGTTACTGGTGTTGGTATTTACATTCCACTAGTCTCTTTTCAGCTATATGGCAAAGTGATCTAGCTCTTATCACCACTAACCCACCTCTGCCAATGACCTGATCCTCTAAGGCAGTATAAGACTCAAGGTACTCCGCAAAAAATGCCAAATCTTATCTTTCACTCAATTTTTGACTAAGGAACAATAACAGCAATTCTTCCATTGTAAAGAACTCACAAAGACCACAAGTCAGAATGTTTTTGACACTCTGGATTCTTATTTGAAATTTCTGCTTTTATCTTATGAATTGTATAGGTCACAGGTTCTCAAGGTGAACCAATACAACTAGGCTCCTTGTTCAACTCAAGATGCCCCTCAGAAAATGCCAGCTCTTAGTTTTCATATGTTATTGACTACAAAAAATAATAGAGCAGATCTTCTGTTGCAAAGAATTCAGAAAGACCACAACAGACCAGAATGTTTTAACAACGTGAATTCTTATTTGAAATCTATGGGTTTATCTTATGAATCATGTTTGCACACCTAACAACAGTGCTAACATTGGGTGACACCCCCTAACACTCTTGAAAGGATCTCGAAGCATCCCACCCCAGAGTGCTGGGCACCATGGTTGAGAATCACTGGTGTAGGTATTTCACACCTCCAAACAGTGCTAATATTGCACCTAACCCCGCATCACTCTTGAAAGGACTTTATGGCACCCCTAGTTGCCACACCCTGGATGAGAGTCACTGTTCTAGAGTACGTTGTGTGCATTACATACATTGAAGTCAGTACAATCTACCCCTAGTTCTAATATACTTTCTATATTTAAGTATTTAAATGAGTTTCTACATAGTCTAGATATTCAAAAGAGACACTACCCTCCATAGCTGGCATTCTGTTACAGACCTTATGAGAATCAGCCTCTGTTTTCAAGACTAATCAGATCCGTTTCAAATCGTCAGTCTTGGAGCACAGTATCCCAGCAAAAGCACAATACAGGCTCTGTTTCCAGTAGCAGTCTTTTCAAGAGACTTGATGGCTTCTCTAAATCATTGCAAACCTGCTTTACCTGCTTTTCTTCTACAGTCTCATCTGTTTCAGTGAGGCTTGTTGATAATTTCTCTTGCTGAGACTTATCTTTGCATTTGTCTTTTGGTTTGGCTTATTGTGCAAAACTGAGTTATCATGCTTTTATGTCAGTCATTCAATTTTATTTTCTATTTAATCTGTGCTTATGAGAATAATGCAGCTTTATCTATGAGTACTATACTTATCAGGATGGGACTTGGATGGTGACGTATTAAGAAAGCAATTCTTTCCTATACTTTTTTGCTCTTCTAAGAATCAATATTAAAATGCTTTTAGGTGGGAATGAGGGCAAGCTGCATGTTTATAATTTTGGTGTCTTCACAGGAATTTGCCAGTTGTGTCTAACAGAAAGAAGAGCTAATACTGGAAATGGAAATACTTTTATTTTGTCTTTTGCAATTTTTAGTTACCTGCTATAAGAAAGAGAAATAGAGAAAGTTTTAGGAAAAGGGAGGAGGAAATTCTTGGAAGGACTTATTTAGGTTTGAAATGAGATTATAGCTTGACTAAGGTAATATAGTCCATCCTAAAATAATAATTAGAATGTTCCAGGGACTAATACTTTCCTCTCAATAACTTGCTAAGAGCCAAATGGTTATGACCTTGTTTCAATATGACAAAACATACTTTGGTTTTGTACTTATATTTTATCACATTTTTCAGGCAAAATTAACAAAATGTTTTCCACACACTGGCTTTGAAGTGACTAATACACCTAAAGGGATTAAGGTTTTTTTAAGAATATATTTTAAGGTTTCTCCCTTGTTCACAATGAATTTATGCTGAGAGAAACCCACACGATGCGCTAAAAAGTGACTGATTTTTGTCCCAAAATGTTTCTGAAGCTGAGTCATCACTTCAGTATTCCAATAATTCAGTTAGGTGGTGGGAAATAAAATAAATGAATAAAATACTTCTAGTCTTCAGACCACATACTGCATTTTGATTTAACTGTCAAAATATGTCAGGTTTTCTCCTATCTCCTCCATAACTTTTGAAAAGTTCTGTTGCATTGTTCTGACCTTTTCCATGCATAGGTTTGCAACACTTTCTAGAACGTGTAATTTTGTGGTATGGCAAATACAATTGGATTTCCATTGAGTTGAATCAGCAATCTCTCGGTAAGAAGTGGTAATGCAAAAACCTGGAGGCTGCCATGTGCAAAATGTTATTTCAAATCTACTAATGAAAAAAACTATGTATCCCAGGCTTATGACTTCAAACTTCTCTTGTTTAACTTTGTCCTTCACAGTGAGCTTGAGTATTTTGGCCAATAGCTGAAGCTGAGAAAAGATCAGTGTTATGAACTGTTCCAAAGCAGCAAATATTTGCAAAAGGGACATAATGGGGTGAAATGTTACTCCATTTAAGTCAATGAGAATTTTGCTGTTGACTTCAAAGAAGCCATGATATCTCCCTGGATCCATAACTATGACCTAGATTTTCCAAACTGACTGTGCTGTGCTAGGCATAAGAGGGGACTGGAGATCTGGCATTTGGGTGTCTTTGCAAGCCTTGACCTTCAAATGGACTGCTCTAGTGCACATCTGAACAGCCAGATATTTCTCTACAGTTGCATTGGCTGTCCTGGCCATATTCCCCATGTCAGGAGCTGGAGCCATAGGTGCCGAGTACATGAGGGCCTGATGGCCCCAGCCCACCTTGGGAAAAGTGCTATCAGGACCCAAACCTTAGGAAAATTATGTAATGCCCCTTTTAGCTGTCTCCAGTAAATGGAGGCATCTGAAACCACTCATGACTTTTGAAAATAAAAGCTTCGTTTTTGCTTTTTTTAATTTGAGCTTGGAAAGAGAGGCTCTTGGCTGAAGCACCTACTCTGATAGCTAATGCATGGACAGCCTGGTACCAGGCAACATGACAAAAACCCACAGGACTCTTCTTCTTCCCCTGAGCCTGAAGAGAGAATCAACATGGCACAAAGAGACAATCATGGGAGGATGCAATTTTGTACTGGTTCAAATAGTAGTACTTCTGCTTTCTTTTAAGTTGCAAGAGTAAAAAAGAAGGAAACTAATGTCAACAGCAGATAAAAAAAAGAGGGGGAGAAGAAGGATGCAAGAGGGGAGAAGTATGTGTGAATGTGCATGAAAGGAAGGGAATTAAGGGGTATAAGGAGAGAAGTGTGCAAAAACTGTGTCTGTGTGCATGTGCATGTGCATGCATGTATGTGTATAAAATGAGTAAATGGGTGAGACCAATGGGCATAAAGGGATACATGAGGGTACAGGTTAGAGAGAGAAACCAAGTTAGGCATCTTGTCCTGGGCCCCATAATCCCTGTCTGTGGGTTTGTATTAAGCACCATGCTGATGTGATCACAAAGGTGATCAGAAAAATACAGCAACAATTCTGACCTCTAACCCATTACTGAAGTCATGTAGGGGCTTAAAACTAATTATAGATTCTGTCTAAGCTTTAAATCTTGTCCACATGTAATATCCCTCCAGATCTCTGACCAGTATTTCAAGCAATAAAATAAGAAACTATTTCAGACACTTTCTCTCAATTCACTTTGAATCCAGTGCACGATAAGGCTGACGTCAAGATGTAAGGACCCAATTTATAAGGCCAGTAACATCAGTGCAAAGTCTGAGCTTTGGATAAAGCCCAAAGTTGGTGCTCTGGCAATATAACAGCTGGCCAAAATGGCAAAGGGCCACAGGCTTTCTTGTTCTGCAACTTTCAAAAAAAAAATTCATTTAGTTCAAAAATTGTAAAAATGTTTATAGCAATTTTGGGCTTTCTAAAATTTGGTTTTGTTTTATTTTGTTTCAAG
>NW_017728994.1:41469961-41494348 GCF_001723915.1 Gavialis gangeticus | reverse complement strand
GGCAGACATTTGAATGCATCGTCACCACCACGGGGGCATGCGATTGGCCCGAGGTTATCTAGAGTCACCAAAGCGGCCGGGAGAGCCCAGGTTGGTTTTGGTTTGATAAATGCACGCATGCCTGGAGGTCAGCGCTCGTCAGCATGTATTAGCTCTAGAATTACCACAGCTATCCAAGTAATGGTTGGAGTGACCAAAGGAACCATAACTGATTTAATGAGCCATTCGTAGTTTCACTGTACCGGCTGTGTATACTTAGACATGCATGGCTTAATCTTTGAGACAAGCATATGTTACTGGCAGGATCAACCAGGTAGCCACGCTCCATGGGTGAGGGAAAGCAGGGCAGGGAGCCTCATGGACGGGCGCCCACTGGTCCCCAGGCAAGGGCCAGCAACTTTCCCACCCCTCGGCGGCCCCACATGGCCCCTTCCCTGGGATGGGGAAGGCATGGGGACCGCAGCACAGCGGCACGGGGAAGGACGGTGGGGAGGGAAGGGCAGGTGCCAGGCCGGAGCCCAAGCCCAAGTGCCCTCTTCCCACCCACTTTCCCCAGGATGCCCCACCCTCGGGTGGGGGGGGCCGCAGCAGATGCCTCTGCCGGCATCTGCTCGCACGACGACTGATAGAGAAGATGGCTTCCACGAGACGGGGAGGGCGGAGAGGCAAGGCACAGACCCTGCGCGAGGCTCCCCCAGCCGGGCCTGCCAACTCTCACCAGCATCTCTCAGCATGGTCAGACCACTGGGAGGGGCTCCCAGGGTGGCTCGGACTCACATGGCATGGGTTCGGCCAAAGCTCCTCCTCCACAGGGCAGGGGGAAGAGCCTTGTCTCCAACGGAGAGGGTCACATGGGTTAGGGAGGTAGCCGCTTTGCCTGAACACCGGCGGGGGGACCGCTGGCCCGCTAAGGGCCCTCCCCAATGTGACCACAGTTGCTACATCGATTGGTTGGTAGAGAGAAAAAGAGAAGGGGGGGAGGTAACCACCTCACCTGAACACAGGCGGCAGACCGCCGGTCTGCAAGAAGCCCTCCCCAAAGGTTTGCTGCATTGAGCTGCGAGTGAAGCACAGCGGCGGCATCTGGGACACAGCCCGGGACCACGGGAGACATGGCCCAGGGGGTTCGGGCCAGGTGTGACAACCGGACTCGGACCAGGAGCTCACACGCCAAAGTGTCCGCCATCCCCCCTCTTGGCAGTGGGGCACACAACTCAGGTTTGACCCTTGGGTGCAGCATTGTTCTGCCCCGGAGGTTTCTCTCACCGCCCTCCTGCAACAAAGGTGGCATTTAGGGTCCTGAAAAACGTGCCCCTGAAAATCTCCGTGAACTATTCCTGGAAGTTTTGTGGATGTGGCACTCGGTGAACCACCAAAAGTGTCCTTCCTCCTGGATCAAAGGGTTGGGCAGTGTGGTCAAAAACGACCTCATACGGACTTCCAGGAGGCACTGGGGGGCCCACATCAACCCGGGCATCCAGAGTGGCACCTATCCTGGGGCCAGGCCAGGTGAGAGTTCCAGGCACAATTCCGGCTTCATCCTGGTGACCTGCTCGGAGGTCAGGCGGGTGGTGGTGGCTCAGAGAGTCCTTGGGGCCCTGTATGCCTGCCGGGTCAGAGCCCAGCGACCCTGGCGAGGGGCGACTGGCCCGGGCCAAGATGGCAGGAGCCCAGGCAGCTCTCCATGAGCGAATGTCAACCCAGAGGTCCAGAGGGGGACCAAGCCAGCAGGCCAGGCTGGGCGAGAGTTCCAGGAACCTGGGCACAATTCTGCCTTCACCCTGGTGACCTCACCTGGAGCTGGGCGGGCCGCAGTGCTTCCTCGGGACTGGTGGGGTTCTCGTGCTGGGGAACCAGGTTGACCTGGTGTCTGGCGTGGGACTTAGGAAAATTTTGCTCTGCCGCGTGGCAAGCAGTTGACATGGGCCTGGTCCCACACCTCCACCCAAGCAATGTCCTCTGCTCACCAGGCCTGCTCCCATTCCTCCTGCGCCATGCCTCCTGCACCTGCTCCCACACCTCCTGTGCCTGCTCCTGTACCTCCCACTCCTCCAACACTGCCACCAGCTGCTGGAGCAGCAGCATCCAGTTGCTAGTGCACCACTGCATAGTGAAAACCCTGAGGCAGCAATCCCACTGCGGCAGGTGGGCTCTCCCTCACATCCAGATGTTGGCCCAGCAGACAGCTGGCACTTTTGTGAGAGTTCGCAACATTTCAGAGATAAGATGCTCTGCACCAGGGGCTGTGTGCTTCCTGGCTTCAGTTGGGGGTCAGCCATGCACAGATGTCCAGGGACCCTGGTAAGTCAGCCAGGCAGGCTTGGGCCCTGGCAGCCACTAGCTGAGCCCCCCATTCCCCATCGTTTCCCTGTGGCTGATGACCTGCTGGGTGCTGGCTGAAGGCAGCCTGCCTCCTCCACTCCCTTCCCAGGGTGGGCCAAACCAAGCTGTTGGCAGCACTTGCTGCCACAGCTCCAGACCCCGCCCCCCACCTCTCTTTCTGCAGGCCAACAAGTACCTTACTTGTCTGTTTCAAAGGAATCCTCCTCCTCTATAAGTTTACAAGCATATTTGTACTTAAGACAGAGAAAGAGAAAAAAAATACAACCTTGGAGAAACCAAAACAATAATAAATTACACACAGACATGCAGGGAGTTTACTTAAATGAAACATCTGTGCACAGGGTAATAAGACATGCAGGATTCCTTATCTCAGAACATGTAACTGAAATAAGCAGTATCAGCACTTCTGGTCTCTGTCTGTTTTCCTAGTCAAGCAGGCCAGAAGCCCGACTAAATCTACTACTACACCCTACTACTACACCCTACTACAGTACTACTACTTTTAATTTGGGAATTAGAAGAATTAGTGATTCTTCTAATTCCCAAATACTCTTCTATACAATTGGGAAGACACCAGGCACAGGCACCAAAGTTACAGATGCTCATTATGGCTAGACATTCTATACCCAACATAAGATCAATTTCAGGCTATCTGTAGTGCTACAAAAATAGCAGATCCACCACAAAAACATTCCTCTTTCAAAGATGAATTCGTCTGTAGCACAGAATTAAGCAAAAAATGCCCACTTTCAGGATCCAGTGTAACTGAAGTGCATTTTTACTCATTGTGTATTTGCTATCAAAAAAAGGAATTCTGCATATGATTTCCCGGTAGTTTGCTTATTACATTAAAACCACAAATATGCACAATGCCAGTAGCGCACTTTGAACACTATATCATGCTACATTGTAATGTAGTTAATCCTTCCTAAAGTCTGTCTATCTGAAGACTGCAGATTGCAGGATAATATATTGGGGGAGAGAATAATTTACTGTCTGTGTAACAGGGGGCCTACCAGGGCCGATCTCCGCATGGCCTGCCCACCTGTGTCTCCCCTACACCGCAGTCCAAGCCCCGCAGATGACATCATGATATTCTCATATGCGCCAGTCCCACACAATGGGCCCCAGAATCCTGCTGTAGGACACCACCTGGGTTCCTCCCTTTAGGCGGACTCTGTCATACTGGGCCATATATCTCCCTGCCACCGGTTCCCCTTCAGGTGTGGTCCCCTCACTGGGACCTTTGGCTCACACTAGCCCCGGCCCACCTCCAAGCTAGTTGGGACCCCAGGCCCCTGGCTCTTGGGCGTCCCTCTTGGTGGGCCTCCTTGCCCTTCTGACCCTCCTGATCCTGGCCCCCGCCTGGGCCAGTGAGGGGAAGCTCTGGCAAGCCTCACTGTATGGCCCATACTCTTTTCCCAGAGTCCCCTTCTCTGGGTCCTCCTTCACAGACATGGGGAGTTGGGGTACCTCACACCATGACTGGTACCTCAGGGGACTCTCACTCCCCTCCCTGGGCAGCAGGTCGTGGTGCTACTACCGGTGTTATCTTTGACCCACACTCAGCCTCCCGATGATGGAAGACTTATTGGGGTCAGGACTCAGCTCTTGCTCTCTCTCACTCCCCCGTTCTCCCTTCACTGGGCTCCACATCACACTGCCCCCCACACTGGGGCTTCTACTGGGGCATCTCATTGCTGCCCCCTCACACTGGCGCTCAGATGTTATATTTGACCCAAACTCTTCCTCCCAGCATTGGAGGACTTACTGGGGTCAGGACTCAGCTCTCTCGCTCTCTGGCTGAGCCCCTGGACTTCCCTCACTGGGCTCCACAACTCTGCCCCTCACACTGGGGCTTCTAATTGCTTCCCCCTCAGTTCTCACGCTGCCCCCCTCACACTGGGGTATCTCACTGTTCATCACACCCACTCTACTCTGGGTCTCGGGGCTTCCCTCCTCTGGGGGGGCTGTGCCTGGCCCCAACTCGCCCCCTCGAGGTCTTGAACCCCTGCAGGGCTTAGGTGGCCTCGGCCATACCTGGCCCTGGCTCCCTACTGTCCTCCTCAAGGCTTGCACCCCCACAACTACCTCTGATGGAACGCGACCCCCACGACTACCTCCAATGGAACGCAACCCACCCAAAGGTGAGGGCTAGGGGTTACGGTGCCCCGACCCACCTTTCACCAGAGTGATTACTGGCCTGGCATTTCCTGGGGGCTCCCATGCCATTGGGAGCCCCACCAGGCCACCCACTCCCAGCAGGATGCAGTTTTAGGTTGTACCCAGGACCAGGTGCCTCCTACCATCCCTTACAGCTCCTCCCTTACCTCCAGATGAAACTCAGCAGCCATCTGGCCAGGCAGTGTTGTTGCCTGACCTCCAGCAGCTCAACTGCCTTGTTTATATAGGCAGCCCTGCACCTAAAATGGCTGCCCTCATTAGGCACTTTGAGGCTGACAGCTCCAGGGCCTTGAAGTGGCAGGCACACACAGTGCCCTGCCACAGTCTGTATAAATTTCCTTATAGTATTATATTTAAGTAATCACGGCAATTAAAATGTACCATTTCTGCATGATTACTGTGGCAGGCACGAAGCCACAAAGGAGAGCTTACCCAGAGCTGATGAGCAGCCGGGCCAGCAGGACGCCACGCTGAGCCAGGAGGAAGTGAAATCGCGGCAGAAAAAAACACCACGCCAAAGGACAAGAAAAAGCAACAACAGATCCAGGAGGAGCTGGGACCAGCTCCTGCACTGGCATGAGCATGCTTTATGGTGGCGTGCCGGTGCTGATTCGCCAGCCAGACCTATAAAGCCTGGCAGAGACTTGCAGGGACCGCAAGTGGGTTCCCCGGTGGGTCCAGAGTGGCCTGCAGCAGAGCAGAGCCCCACTGAGGGAAAGTGGTAGCTGTCCCAGAAGGAGGCATCGGAAGGTAAGCTGAGTCCGAGTGGGCTGGTCTACTTACCTGAAACAACACTGTGGACTCCAGACACCTCCAGTAATAGTAAGAGCTTTGCTAAGAGCAAGAGTTTTGCACGCTGATTTCATAGTAGGCCAGTGAAGCAGCACGTAGCCTCCTGCTTTGTGAGTGTGACCGAACCATGAACCTAGATAGTAGAATGTTGTAAGACAGTGGAATGTGGTAAAACACCAGGTGTGTTGGATCACGACTCATCCCCAAATTCCTAGCTTGAAATAACCAAATTCTTAGCTCGAGATAACTTTGTTTACTCCAGACTATATAAGCTGTACATTCTTAAGTTATGATGGGTTCCTCAGCCCTGGCAAGAGTTCCAACCTGTGCAGAGCCCCGGCGCAGACTATCGCATCCCTGGGATCGGGACACTCTGGGGCCAGGGGAACCATGCCGGGTGGCGGCTGCCACCTGAGGCCAATGTGTGGTGACCATCCTCTCTGCTCTGTTCTATCGCCTGCCTCTCTGAGTATCCTTAAATAAACCTTTGCAAGGGTGAAAACAACCATTAGTATGTCCTTTGTTCAAGCGCGGGTAATCTCCTGAACCCAGTCATTCATCCTAAGACACCTCCAGACTGGATTGGACCAACAAGGAACCTGAGGGGGGAAGGAGAGAGACATCTGAACCACAGCAAGTACAGACCATAGAGAGAGAGAGGGGAACACTGGGGAGCAAGGTAATCTGGGGGTGGGAAGGAGTTTAGGCCGGATCCAATACGGTCTGAAAAATCCGGACAAGACAATGTTCAAATCCGACCAGTATAATTCAGAAACCCAGGATAGAAGAAACTATACCAGACCAGACCTAGAAAATGGGAAAATAACATCTTTGGTTGGCATTAGGTGGGGTGTAGGGGAGGCGGAGCCCCAACGGGAAGATGGACAGAAAGATTGAAGGAAGGTACCAGGAGAGACGGGACATACCATCTTCCTCCCAATTAAACAAATTTATTCCAGCAAGACGTGGCAGGTGAGACCCCCTGAGGACTTTCTGGAATCTAACCCAGTAACAAGCTGTCCTCTCCCCAAGCGACAGTAAAGCTGGAAAAACCATATGACCAAGGTGCACTGGTGAGTGGCATGGGAGACTACAAATTGGTGCATTGGCCAGGAACTGAGAAGAAAGGGTGACCATGGAGGCCGATGTACACATGGAGGTAAATCTAACACCCCAAATAGAGTTGTTAGGCCAGACATTGCACGCAGTGACCAAGGTATTAGAGGTTCAGCAACAGCACGCGTTGCAACAGCAGGAATGGATGTGAAGAAATTGGAACTCTTTTCAAATGGATAGAATGACTCATGAAGACGATGTTGTTGCATACATTGAGTCATTTGAGTGAACAGCCATACAAATGGGGCTGGACAGGCTGCAGTGGGTGAGTCAGTTAGGGTCCCTGGTAATAGGCAAAGCCCAAACAGCGTACTGGGCTCTCTCTAGGGAGGATGCATATGATTATGAAAAAGTTAAGATGGCAATATTACACCTGAGCATTATCAGAGGATGTTCTGAGCTCAGAAAGGAAAGGAAGACCAAAAACCAAGGAATTTAATGCAACTTTTAAAGGACCTAATGAATAAGTGGGTATCCCCAGAAAAGATAGACCAGGCTGCTTTAGCCAACCACATTTTATTAGAACAATTCATGAGGGGACCTAGAAGACGAAACCCAATTTTGGGTATGTCGACATGCGCCTAGGACAGCTGAAGAAGTGTTAAGGTTCGCTGAGGCATTTGCGGCATCTGAAGTAGAGCACCTTAGAAAAAAGAGGTATAGAAGTACCAGAGCCATTACCAAAAAGGAGAAGAAGCCACAACAGGGACCAGCAAGGTACCCAAGGCATGGAGTAATATGTTACAGATGTGGGAAATCAGGTCTCCCAAGAATGCACACTAGACCCACAGGAAAGGCGGAGACCAGCAGGAGATGCTCAGGGCTGAAGTGAATGAAGCCATCAATGAGATGGATTGTAGCTTCGGGCACAGTGAGGAAATAGTGGTTTGGGATAGGCCCCAGGGTGACAGCATGGGTAGTGGGTAAAGAAATCTAAGCCACCCTAGATACCAGCTGTTCACAGACCCTAATTAGATCTGGATTAATACTGAAACGTCACAACCTGGTGCAGACCTGTATGGATGCGCTGTATCCATGGGGAAGCTGATCAGTATGTTGATGTGAGGATAGCCAACCACAGGGGTAGGATGCAAGTGGGATTCGCACCCAAATTAGACAGCCAACTGATTGCAGGGTGGGACTGGATACCCCATATGGAGTTTTAGAGGAAGTCTGTAGGGACAAGTTAAGACAGAAAGGCTGGCTTAGAGTTGACAGTTGGGTAACCGAAGAAGACGTGTCTTCCTCAGGGGAAGAGGACTTAGTGAACCTGGGAACCAGAGCCTTGGGACCCCAGTCCGGGACTGCACAAGAAGACGATGAAGAATTCCTGAGGATTTGGGAAGAAGTTGTGGTGCGCATCGAGGATGAAGTGACCCGACTAGACCTTGATGTAAGTGACCTACATTTTGAAATACATAATGGTTTATTATACAGAGTAAAGAAGTGCCCAGTTTGGGGTGAATGGACACAACAATTTATGGTGCCACGTCCCTTCTGTAGACGAGTATGGAGACTGGCACACACCGCGCCAATGAGAGGCCACTTTGGGGGAGAGAACACTCTCTCCAAGATCAAGCAATGGTTTTTCTGGCCAGGAAGGAAGGAAAAGACTGCACAGCAGTATGAGGCCTGCCCTGATCGTCAAAGGGTGCAAGGAAGGTGGCCGCTGAGAGCACCATTGCAAGTGATGCTTCTTATTAACACCCCCTTTGATAGAATAGTGCTAGATATCATGGGGCCTTTAATGAAGAGCAGTGCTGGGTACCAGTACATACTATTTATCGTAGACTACATAACTCGTTACCCAGAGGCAGTACCCTTAAGATCAGCAACAGCCCCCTGAATTGCCAAAGAGCTCCTAAAAAGAATCTCTCAGGTGGGAGTTCCTTGAGAAATAATTACTGACCAAGGCATGAACTTTGTCTGGGGTTATTAAGGCCATATGTCAAGTATTAGGAATATGGCAGTTACGTCCGTCCATTTATCATCCAAAGACCAATGGTCTGGTGGAACATTTAAATGGGGCAATCAAATGGTTATTACGACGCTGTGCTCAAGAGGAACCATGGAAGTGGGATCTAATTTTGATACGCCTGTTCTTTGCATTATGGGACACACCTCAGACATGTAAAAAGTTGTCCCTGTTCGATTAAATATTTAGGCATAAGCCTAGGGGCTTGTTACAAGAAATGAGGGAAGAATAGGAAAGCACAGGCCGGCAGGAAGTCAGAGTGCAACAACATTGGCAGGATATGGTAGACAGGCTTAGAAAAGCCAGACAGTTGGCTCAGGAAAAACTGACAGAAGCCCAACAAAGGCAAAATCAGGAATATGACAAATGAGCATGTGTCCAGGAGTTCCATGTGGGGGACACGGTCCTCATGTTACTCCCCTCGATGGTGGATAAATTACCGGCACGCTGGCAGAAGCCATTTGAGATTATAAAACAGGTCGGCCCTGTAGATTACAAAGTCTACCATCCAGGGCACTGGAGGGAGCAATAATTTATCATGTTAACCTGCTGAAGGCTTGGCGGGAACTAGAGGGATGGATGCTTAGTCCAGAGGACCCTCCTGAGGAGCTGGGACCTGAGGCAGACTACCAGCCAAAAGGGATCGCACAGCATGGAAAAGTGGAACGGGGGCCGGAGTTTAGTGGGGAGCAACATGAGCAGTTACAATTACTCATAGAAAGATTTAGCGATATATTTAATGAAAGGGCCAGGAAGGCCCAGGGGGTGAGGCACAAGATTAACACCCCAACGGGGACTATTATACGAGAAAGATGGAGACCCCTTCCTCACCACTTACAAGCTAGCGTACAGGAAACACAGAAGGTGTTAGACCAAGGGATCATCATATCCTCCTGCAGTCCATGGCGGAGCTCTATGGCAGTGGTACTTAAGGCGGATAGGTCTTTGAGAATATGCGTAGACTTCAGGAGGGTGAACAAAATTGCCAGATTCGATGCATTCCCTATGCCACACATAGAGGAACTCCTAGAGAGAATAGGCCAAGCGCACTATATATCCACGATCGATCTGTCAAAGGGGTACTGGCAGATACCCATGGCTGCCAAGGACCAAGAGAAAACCACTCTTTGGCACACCTGGGGTTTATTCAAATTTATGAGGATGCTGTTTGTCCTCCATGGGGCCATTGCTACTTTCCAGCGCCTCATGGACTACATTCTTGTCCGGCATACAATGTATGTCGCTGCTTATATTGATGACATTGTTATCTACTCACAATCTCGATTCCACCATTTGCGACATCTGAAACCAGTATTACAAGAGCTTTCCCAAGTAGGGATGACAGCCAACCCTAAGAAGTGCTTGTTGGGGATGTGAGAAACCAATTACTTGAGGTTTAAGGTTGGACAAGGGGTCATATGACCTCTGGCCAGCAAGGTAGCCACAATAGAAAACTACCTATCTCCCCAGACTAAGAGGTCATTTCTGGGTCTAGCTAACTACCATAGAAGATTTATCTCCCCATTTTGTAGAAAAAGCAGTGGCCCTGAAGGACGTGATAAGAGGAAAGTTTCGCTCAATACAGTGGACACACCAAATGGAAAGGGCTTTCAAGGACATCAAGAAGGCTCTGTGCAAGAATGTGTTAGTCATAACACCTGATTTCTCTAAAAATGTTATCCTGAAGACAGATGCATCAGAAACTGCCATAGCACCGGTGTTATGTCAGGACAGCCAACCCAAAGAAGTGCTTGTTGGGGATGTGAGAAACCAATAATCTGGGGTTTAAGGTTGGACAAGGAGAGCATGGAGTGACCAACTGCCTTCACCAGCAAGAAATTAAATACCGCTGAGACACGGTGTCCCGGGACCTGTGGAAGCCAAGAAAACTTACCAGGAGAGCAGGACTCTGCGAGGGAGGGAGAGCCCGCGCGGCTCATTAGTCGCATCTATGTACAGCTGCAGCCGGCAGCTGATGGTGACGTCAGCCGCCGGCCGGGAGATTTAAAAATGGCGTCTGCCACTCCGGAGGCGGCGGAGGGAGAGAGGAACAAACGGCGGGCAAAGCAGTCCCTGCCGTTAGCCCAGTGGGACAGGAGCTGCCGAGCCAAAGAGCTGGAGAGTCCGGTGGCCGGGAGAAGAGGCGGGACGGCTGGATCCCCAGTGGAGAGAGCCTGCGGCGCCAGAGCAGGGGAACAACAGGGGATCAAGATCACCCAGGAAGATCCCGAGCTGCATGAAGTAAGTGCCGTGGCAGGGGGCGCGGGAAGTGCCGAAGAGGAGGGCGAGGCCGAAGACACACCTGGCGGGAGAGAAAGTTCGGGGTGGGATCGCCGCCTAGAATAGAAGGCGTCGATTGAGGAATAAAGGGGACAGCGCTGTATACCCATCCAGGAGACGTCACTCCTGGGCAATATCATAGGGGAGCTGGTGGTAGGTCAGGGAGGTACGCCTTGTAGAGGGATCACTGTGAGGAAGCACGCAGCTGAGGGTTCAGGCTGACGAATTGGTGGTGGGAAGTATCCCTTGCAATAGGGCTGGGATATCTACGCAGGCGAGGAAAGAGTCTGTTGGCACATTACTGAGTCGGTGCAGGGAAGTGGAGACCACAGGTGGCATGAGGCCGGGGTGTAGGGGTGGCTGAAGCCCCGTGTGTAACCAACGAGGCCAACCCGGGACACCGAGGGACCGGTGAACTAGCCCCGCCCCACTGGGATAACAGCAAAGTCGTGGCAGGCGAGAAGCAGGGTTGGCGAAGCGGGGAATACAACCAAAATGCAGTAACACCAATGCTCGGTGAAGAGGGTGGTCACCAGAACGGGGAGCTAAACTACTAGTAGGGATCTACGAAGGCCCGTCAGGGGGACATGGTATTCCACTATCAAAAGGGAATGTTTCGCAATAAAATGGGCAATACATTATTTTTGGTATTATTTAATGGGAAGACAATTTAAATTAGTGACTGACCATGCTCCATTACAATGGCTGAATAAGTCCAAACATGATAACATATGAATAATGCAATGGGCTTTGTTTCTACAGCCCTTTAAAAACTGTGTTAGGTATAGGCCTAGAGTAACCAATAAGGTTGCGGATTTTTTGTCAAGGTGTGACGAGAATGAGGCAACGGTGACAGATCCACTTGAGACCACAATCAAAATTACTGATGACCCAAATCGAAAAGCTTATCCAGCACAAAGCAACTTAAGCAGGGGGATGTGTGTCAGGCACAAAGCCACAAGGGAGAACTTACCTAGAGCTGGTGAGGTGCGGGGCCAGCTGGATGCCATGCTAAGCCAGGAGCATGGCAGAAGTGAAGCCACTGCAGAAAAAATCCTATACCAAAGGAAAAGAAAAAAACCAACAACATATCTGGGAGGAGCTGGGACCGCTCCCGCACCGGCATGGGCACACTTTATGGTGGCGTGCCGGCACCGATTCACTGGCTGGCCCCCAAAAGTAGGGATAAAAGGCCTGGCAGAGGAGAGACAAGTGGGTACTCCGGTGGGCCCAGGGTGGTCTGCAGCAGAGCAAAGCCGCACCGAGGAAAAGTGGTGGCTGCCCCTGGAGGAGGCATTCGAAGACAAGCTGAGCCCAAGTGGGCTGGACAACTTACCTGAAACAACACCATGGACTCTAGACATCTCCAAACTGGACTGAACCAAGCAGGAAACTGAGGAGGAAAGGAGAGATGGACATCTGAACCACGGCAAGTACAGACGAGAGAGAAAGAGAGGGACGCCGGGGAGCAAGGTAACCCAGGGTCGGGGAGGAGTTTAGGCTGGACCCAATATGGCCTGAAAAACCTGGATGAGACAACATCCAAATCCAACCAGTATAATTCAGAAACACAAGATAGCAGAAACTCTCCCGGACCAGACCTAGAAAACGGGAAAATAACATCTTTGGTTGGCATTGGGTGGGGTGTAGGGGAGGCAGAGTCCCAACGGGAAGACGGACAGCAAGATTGAAGAAAGGTACCAGGAGAGGCGAGACGTACCATCTTCCTCCCAATTAAACAAATTTATTCCAGCAAGATGTGGCAGACAAGACCCCCTGAGGACCTTCCAGAATCTAACCCAGTAACAAGCTGTCCTCTCCCCAAGCGATGGCAAAGCTGGAAAAATCCATACAACCAAGGCACACTGGTGAGCAGCACGGGAGATTACAATTACATAAGATCATTATATTGAAGAATAAATGATGCCTGTTTTATTGTGAACTAGATTTGTAAGAGTATTTCGTCAACTCACATTAAATTTTCTTTTTCACATCAGGAAAACAAAGCATAACAAATCAGTTGGAAATAATGAGGTTTATGATAAAGTTGCAATAAGCAAGTTAACACTACTAAGGGCATCTACATGTGAAATGAATGTGATCCAATAAATTCCAGAGCAGCTTGAGCTGGAGTGAACTGCTCCTGGGCACAGCATCTACACGGGCAGCCGGGACAGCAGCAATTTGAGCCAGAGTGGAGCAAGCCCCCAGGTGGCTGGGCTGACCAGGTGCAAGGTACACCCATTGTCAGCATCTACACATGCATTTCAGTGTAGTTAGTTACTCTGCCACAAGATAGAACTGTCCTTGATAGTACTATCTTATTGTACCAGGCGGGGGAAATGTCCTAGAGTTGCCGTGCTCTCCCCTAGCGCCCCCTACTGTGCCAAGTGTGGGTTAAAACACCCTCGTTCTCACCCGCCATGTCTTGATCTTGTAAATATTAAAGGGAGGTTACCTCTTGTCCTGCTGGTCATGGTTCCTGCTACCCCGAGCCTTGTTTATATAATGGCATCCAAGCACCCCAGCCTTATGGGCTATGCGTGGCTCCAAACACCCCTGTACCACACCCCAAGCCTCGCAGATCTACTGGACGTTGTTTGGTTTTAGCCGCAGCTCTCGATATTCTCAGCGCCCTCTGGCGCTTGGGCTCCCTGAGGCCCTCGTCACTCTCGGTGCCCCCTTTACTCTGGGACTTCTCATGCTCCCCACGCTTGGGGCTTCTCGCTGCCTACGCTTGGGGCTGGAGCTCCCACACTATCGTGGTTCCCCTATGAGGCCTCCTCTGTCCCCTTCTAGCCTCACCCGGTCCTCCGGTCAAACAGTAAACAAAACAGAAGCCCCATGGCTATAACATAACTTGCGCCACATCAGAGATGTTCCATCCATCCCCAATCTCAGGCCATACCTGCCGTTTGGCCTCTACACATTACTCTCTCCAGCAGAGCTCCTTCCTCCTAGGCTGCCAGCAGGGAACTGCCTGCCTGGCCTCAGCCTGGAAGTTATATAAGAGCCAGGCCCTGCCCCTTCCGGTCAGCTGACTTCCCCTGGTTACCCTGGCAACCAGCAGCTGGGCTCCCTACTTATTGATTCACCAGTAGCAGGCACCTCAGTGCCCTGCTACACTTATGATGAAGTTAGTTACCTTACTGTAATACTGGCGCATGTTTAGACTGTGACACTTCACTATGAAGCTAATTAGTTAACTCCACAGTAAAGCACATGTGTAAATGCACCCACTGAAACCTATTATAAACAGGCAAGAATATTTGCTTTTAAGCAGACTGATAGAGCAATCCACCAATGAAAATTAAAGTCCCAAAAACCAATACACTAACAAGTTAAACCAGAAAGGTATTCCAATGAAAATTCAGCTTCACACTTCAAGGGAACTCTTAAGGAAGCAAGACCATCAGCAACTTGCTCCCTCTGTTACAAATGCAAAATAGGTAACCTACTTTGTGTAGATTAAAACACACCTATCAGCATTTCCTGGAAAAAAACCCACAAACACTAACCTACCACTTAATGCTCATTTGATCAGCAAATGAGAGAATACAAACCACACGTAGCATCTATTAGTAACATCACTTAAGCATCTTATGGCAGGTGATGAGGGTAGAAGAGAAACTATGATCGGAATGCACTTTTTATAACATTAGGTCCCCGAAGAGAGCAAACAATGGAAATAGGGAAAGAAGGAGGACAATAGAAACCAGCATTTGCACAATGAATTCTACATTTGATTTGTGCTTTTTAAAATCATGGATGTGAAACAGGAATAATGCTCTATTCTAGTAATCTGTGGCTATGTCTACACAAGAAGCTGACTGTGTAGTTGTTACTATACAGTCATTTAGTACTTGCTTAACTAAGTACCCAATGACTGCGCAGTAACCAGTGTTACTGCAAAGTCCTATCGCCGCACTGTTATTTTTAGACACTACTGCACAGTAGCAGTGAGCTACTGTGAGTAGCATCACCATCATGGTTCATGCCTGGCAACACTACAGCACTGTAGCAACGCGCTATGGTGAGGTAGCTCGTTGCTAATGTGCCATAGTGTCTTGTGTAGACATGCCCTGTAGCACATAAAGAAATGCTTGTTTAGTCCTTGTTGCTAAGATGAATAGCCTTGAAGAGGACAAATATAGTAACAAATATTTATAATTAAAAATAATCGTTTTAACAAGCTACTATACTGGAGCAATTTTTTTGATCCCACAGTATGCTTTAAAATGTAATTTCAAGCTTAGTGGTCAGAACAGAAGCTTGTGATTAATGTTACAGATTAGCCTTCTTTTCTATCTTTATAAAACAATAGCTTTTAGAAAGAGCTGGGCTAGATGTGAAACCTCTAGCTCTGTCTATTCAGCATTACAGGGTGTTTCCTCATCCTTATCTCCCTGATGACAGAGGGGCTTTTCTATTTATGCTATGTGTATTCAATTTGTGCACACTGGAACTACATACATCAAAATCTTGTTACAACACAAATTAAAGTCCCTCTTGCACTGGCTTATAAAAAGAGAAAAAGACTGTTAGGAGAAAAAATAAATAAATATGAACTTACAGAGGCATAGGCTTAAATAGTCAAAAGACTTAACCCAATAAAATTGTTTCACTACACGTATAATTTATTTCTGTTCCAGTTATCTTCACATTGTCATTTTTTCACAGTGTCATCTAATGACACCTCAATACTTAAAGCAAGTTAGACCTCATTATCTTCTGCCTGTGGCAGGAGCTCATTTTTGTCTCTGGCACAGTTCTCTTAAAAAGTTAGAAACGTGAAAGGACCTCTTCAATCTTCTCTCTGCATATACAATATTAAACAAATTAATTTGCTTGCACAGTTTTCTCATCTCACACATGCTATGCACCCCAACTTTTAAATCTGTAGAGCCTCCATGATCTGGTGGTTATCCATGTGAGCTGCTGCTGTCAGGCTTCTAACAGATTACATTTCTTAAACAGTGCTTGTCTAATACATACATAATTAAGTATCATTGTTAACATGCCAGTAGAATAGCTACCAATGTTATCATTCAGAAAGAGAAGTGTAAAGAGCATCCTCTGATTTCTAAGGCAATGGGAAACTCTTTGGAGAAAGGGACTTCTGTATTACAGGCAATGGACTCCACCATTTCCAAAGAAGCATGGAACTTGCCTGAACAATGGGCAAGGTATTTATTTAAGTTAGGAGCATGGGGAAAAGCTTGGTAGGAGCTGAGGAGTACCCAAGTCATATGGTACAGTTTTGAGTAACAGAAATGATTTTTTTTTAATCTAGCAAAGACAGAGTAAGACAGAAATTAGAGCTGAGATGAAAAGTAAGGTTATGATCACAGAGATAAAATCAGGAACAATAACAGACTGCAGTTAAATAAAATAATCTGACGGCCAAAAGCAGAAAAAAAATTTAAAAAATGCAAGAAGCTTTAAAGCAAGAGTGTAAAATCATGGATGTGATTCTACTAGCAGAGTATCTAGCAATGAATTAAGGCTTTGAAATAGGAGGCATTAATTGAAACAGTGGAAATTGTTAATTCAATACCAAGCAGGACTGATTCTGTAACAGAGGTGGGAAAATAATATAATTTCAAACAGAATCAATACTTTAATGACACAACATTTCTCAGTAAAAATATCATGTAGTAAAATACTTCTACCAGTATATTTATACCCTAATCCCCCTGCTTAGGAAAAGGATGTTGAAAGCAAAATGCTGAAGAAAATCAAAGGGAACTAAATCTTATGAAATTACTTTCACCAGTAACTTCACTGACATTTGGTAGCTTATGCACGGTGATAATAAGCTCACTGATTCTCATCACAGTGTTATAGGGTGTCAAAAAATTCATATTAATGAAGCAGCCAGTCCAGAACTTTCAGTCCATCTATTGATTTGTGTTGCACCTCCCCATTGATTTTTGTTGTTGTTGTTGTTTGCTTTGCAAGTCTTCTGTAGCACAAAGATACTCATCTTCTGTTCACATATTAGTATTCTCAGGTGTTTTCTTTTTAGCAGATCGGAGACTTTCTGTATTGATACTGGACAAAGCAACTCTAGGCCTGGCCAAGGCAACTCTAGAACTCAGGCTAGTGTCAGGAATTAAGGACAATAAAAAGTCCTTCTTTAGGTACGTTGGGAGCAAAAAGAGGGTGCGGGGTAGCATACGACCCATACAGGATGGGCAGGGGGGCTTAATGACGGATAGCAGGGACAAGGCAGAGCTCTTCAATGAGTTTTTTGCCTCTGTCTTCTTAAATGGGACTCTAGATGAACTCTCAGCATACACCACGGACACCAACAAAGGGAACATCAGCCGACCAACAGTCAGTACCGACACGGTAAAAAGACACTTGGAGGGACTGGACATAGGGCAGGACGGACTCCACCCAGGAGTAATGAAGGAATTAGCGGGGGTCATAGCTGATCCACTGGCAAAGATATATGAGTGCTCATGGTGCTTGGGTCAGGTTCCGGAGAATTAGAAGAGGGCTAATGTCATCCCAATCTTTAAGAAGGGGAGGAAGGAGAACCCGGGGAACTATAGACCAGTCAGCCTTACCTCTATCCCTAGGTAAATCCTAGAAAAAATTATCAAGGAGCACATTTGTGGAAGCCTGCTGTGATGCGGAGGGGTAACCAACATGGGTTTTTAGCTGGCAGGTCCTGCGTGACTTAAGTTTCCTTTTACAACAAGGCCACCAATTGTTTAGATGCAGGAGCTGAGGTGGATGTTATCCATCTGGACTTCAAGAAGGTCTTTGACAAGGTATCCTATACCATCCTTATAAATAAACTGAGGGGATTTGCTTTGAATGATTACACGGTAGACTGGGTAGCAAATTGGCTCAAGGGTAACACTCAGAGGGTGGCAGTGGATGCGTCAGTGTCAACCTGGAAAGATGTGGGCAGTGGAGTCCCTCAGGGCTCAGTTCTTGGGCCGGTGCTGTTCAACATCTTCATCAGTGGTCTGGATGAGGGGGTGGGAAGCACCCTGTCCAAATTCACAGATGGCACAAAATTATGGGGTGCAGCTAACACCCTGGAGAGGAGGAGCCAGATCCAGGCTGACCTACATAGGCTGGGGAAGTGGGCAGAGAGCAACAGGATGCAATTCAATAAGGACAAGTGCAAGGTGCTACATCTAAGGAGGAAGAACTGCCATCATACCTACAGGCTGGGGGGTGACCTTCTCAGTTCCACTGAGGCAGAAAAAGATCTTGCAGTCACTGCTGACTCCAGGATGAACATGAGTTGCCAATGTGATTGTCCCGGGGAGCGGGGTGATGCCGACTACTCACCTGCAGCCCGGAACGACGCTCCCGGGGAATCCGCGCGGCTCATGAACCAGCTATACATGCAGCTGCAGCCGGCCGGTGACGTCAGCACCAGACACCAGCTGGTGAAGCTAAAAATGGCGGCGGCTGCAGCGGAGGGGGAGGATGGCTCTGGAGAGGAGCTGCTACAGGCGCCGTGGGAGAAGCAGGTCCCAGGGAAGCATCCTGAGGGGGCTGGAGAGCTGTAGCAAAGAGCATCAGGGAGAGAAATACCCCGGCGGTATCCGGCATCGGATGTCGAGGGAGTGAGCGCTGGCCTGGACACTAGACAGCAGAGACTGCCACGAGGACCTCACAAGACCCAGGTGGAGGATTGGACTGGTGGGGAGTGGAGGATGGCACGTGGGGAGGCAAGAGCTCGGGAGGACCTGGACGAAGGGTCATGATCGGGGTGGGGTCGCTGCCCAAGTCCCGGAGGCTAGGCGAGGACGGGCTTGGGCTTAGAGGACTAGGTGGAGTACATCACACAGGGGGCAGGGAGTAGCACTGGTGTCAGGGCTATAGGTGATCGTCCCCATGCCGGGGAATTCTGGGAAAAGCACCCGGGGTACTAGGCATAGGGAGACCAGAGAACCGGTCCCAGAGGTACCCTTCCAGGGAACAGGGTTAGCAGCGAGCCTTGCCAGGAGTGGGCACGACCTGACCGCACAAGGTGACAGTGCGCAAGTGGGGAAGCTGGATTGGCTTGGCAGGCCGCAAGACATCACTGAGACAGCCCCACAGAGGTGGCATGAGGCCGGGGTGCAGAGGTGGTGGAGCCCCATGTACAACTGCCAGGTCGGGCCCAGGCATTGAGGGACCCGCCAGGCGACCCGCCCATTGCAGAACATCAAGATGTGGCAGGCGAGAGCGGGATCGTCGACGCAGGAGAAAGAATGACCTCAATGCTTCTAAGGGCCCATACACAGAGGACACCTGGCTGGAACATTGGAGCCACATCCACGTGGAGAGAGAAAGCCCGGCAGGCACAGACTGGACAGGCACCTGGCTGGGATCACATGACCCCAGGGTTGGTGACTCTTTTCTTGCCTGCCAGGGGCGGGGGGGCAGACTAGATGGCCCACTGAGGTCCCTTCCAACTCTATGAATCTATGATCTGTCAGACACATAGGTATATATCCATTTTTCTCATTTGATAATGACCATTTTTCTTGACGTCAGTGTTTGAGTTACTTTTCAGACCACAATGTTATTTGTCAGTGTTCAGGTGCTACGCTGATGACATCGGTCCTACCAATACACAGACCGGGAGGGCCCCATGAAAACTGCCATCTTCCAAACTGTCTTAACTTTGGAAAACTATGTTAACCTAGCCAACTATGACACGTTCATCAGCCATCTTAAACTGGCAACAAAACCAGCACTCTCCATTGCTACAAGAAAGCATATGCTCCCTGCTGGTCATCAGACAGGAAAGCTTCCTAAAGGAGTACAAGACAAGAGATAAGCCTGCTGTTGCAATTGCACTCCTGCAATCAGCAGATAAGAGTGAAAGGCAAAGCTATCCAGAGCCTGGATTTCACTGATTCAAACAGGAAGTCTGGAGGCTTCTCTGTAATCTAAGCAAGGTTAACCCTTCCCAAAACAAATAGCTATATGGTATAGCTGACTCCACTGCCACTCAGAGACTCCTGAATTCCAATGCCCAAACAAGATTTTCATTACAAAAAAAAAAGGGGGGGAAAAAAGAAAAAAATCATCATTGCCTATTATTCCTAGACTTCTCAGCAATATCAAATCTGTCAAAACCATTCACTAAAGAAGAAGGGAAGAAGGCCTCAGCACCCAACAAAATAGTCAAGGCTGCAGGCCCAAGCAGCATGTTCTGAAAAAGTTGAAAAATTTAGGTCAGAATGGCTCTGGCAGGCTGCCACGCTTCCTTACTAATGTGCATGCCTCAGGCCAAACATCAAAAATATGGTGACACTGTAATCAGATATGCATATTAATACCCCACCATCCAAACTGATTACCAACAGAAGCTCAAAACTGCTGTAGCTTTTGTGAACCTATTCAAGGCACTAGGTATGATTTGGTGTGAAGGTTTGTTCTGAAAGTGTCTCCTTAAGTCTAGGAACTGTTCTGGTTAGCAGTCAAAGTTTTCAAAACTTCAGGACTGTTACCACAAGATGAATGATGCAGGTTGTGGGAAAACAGAAGGGTCAAGAATCAAGACCCAATCATGGGCCCTACAGATGAAGCACCTGATTTCTCACAGTAAACAAATGGAAAATGAAGAATAGATTGGTATCTGACAGAAAACATTCAAATCATGGAACATCTAGTGAACTCTTACCCTGTAAGAAGCTTCTCCAGAGGAAAAGTCATTATTCATGCAGTCAGTGGAAGACTTGGATATCAACCTTTAGCAACCCTAATTTTACTTCTCAAATTGCCATATGAAAGAATAAAGACACCTATTACATATTAACTGATAAAATGTCAGTGAACATGGTTTAGTGAACACTTTAGTCAACATTTTAATTGCTTCTTAGCACTTTTAATTGCTTCCTCAAACATGTAAGAACTTATAGTTAGGATTATTCTTGACTTAATGATAAGTAACATACAAAGTCACTTCCAGAAGTAACTATAGATGAGTCACTAAATGTTACAATATACTAGATTCTATATCCTGAAGGGAACGTCTTTAATACAAAATAGCACTTCGACACTGAACTTTATAAAAAGTGAAATTAGTGTAAAAGTCCCTCCAGTCAAAAGTAAAGCAATTAAAGTCTCTCTCAGCATGGAGATTGCTGTATCTTATCTGAAAGACTGAAGATAAGCCCTAAAAATGTAAGCAGAAAATCAAGGGGGGATAGTATGGTTAAACAGTATGGAAGAAAACATAAATGTCGCATGCCTCCCAAGGCGGGGGGCGCACAGCAACTGCCTGCAGGCAGCAGTGGTAGGGGTGTGGCAGCAGTGAGCAGGGAGCTTCCACAGGCAGCTGCGGCGGTGTCGGCAGCGGGTCGAGCAGGGAGCTCCTGCAGTCAGCCATGGGGGTGGGAGTGGCGAGCGCCAACTGGTGATTGGTGACTGCCTACAGACGCTGCCAGTGATGTCGGTGGTGAGGGAGGTGGGGGGGTTAGCGATCGGTGACCACCTGCAGGCGCTGCTGGCAGCAGCGGTGGTGGCCAATCTCAGGGGGTACACATGCACCCAACATGCACCCTCTATGCGTAGCCACTGAAAGAAAAGTTACTCAAGCTAAACACATATCCTTCTGGTGAAAAAAGAAAGAAATCCAGCCTTAATGAAACTAATGAAAAGGAGCCTAAGCCAGGAAAAAGAAGTAGGTAAAACATAAAAATTAGGAGTAGTAATTAGGAACTGAAGACCCAACACTTGAAGACATAAAAACAAACAAGATTTTTTAAATACTTCTGAAACAGAAAGCTGAGATTCACTTGGTCTGTTGGACTATTACAAAACAGGAAATAATTAAGGAGGAACAGGCCATTGCAAAAAAGCTGAAGTATTTATTTGTATCAGTGTACACAACAGATACTAATTATAGACCAAGTCTGACAGTTAATAATATTAAAGTATTATCACAGATGAGATATTAATAGAGGAAGTGCTGGAAAAATTGAGATAATAAAGAGCAACAAATCACCAGGACTTTAGTATTCAGTGGAATTAAGAGAGAATGCAACTCAGCCACTAAAATATTAGATGCTCTATCACTAAAAACAAGTTCTATAACAGGAGACTGGAGGCAGCAAATATTCTGTCTCAGAGTTTCTCAGAGGTAAACCTTTCCTTCTTTGACAAGAAATACTGGTTAAATCAATACTTAAAAATACAGGTTCTCAAGATTATGATACAGCCAGACCTAACTAGCACAAATTCTATTAAGGACAACTCGTTCCTCTGATATTTCTACTGTAGCAGGACTAAAAGCCCCTACCCCTTCTTGCTGGGTATGGTAGAATATTAATAAGAAGACATTTTCTGCTGGTAGGAGTTTACAACACAAGTATAAAGTAAAAAGCAGGGACAACGGACAAGTTAGCCAATATTGAGCTGATTCAGAACTGAGCATTAAGTAGGTGTTACAGCTTGTCAGCTACTTACTACTTGAAGTGTAGATGGGCATCCAGTTAAAAACAGATTTAAGGGCAAGTTTGGCCACGGATGTGTGGGCTTTGCCGTTTTTTTCCCTGTAAGAAAAAAAAGGAGGCAAGAGAGAATTTGCAAAGAAGGCCAAGCGAATGGAAGCGAAGGTTCATCCAAGGGAGATGGGCTGTTTTGGCAAAGTCCCTCAGAAGAGGTCACTGCCAAAATGAAGTAATGCCCTGCGTGAGAAACTGGGAAAGCAGGAAGAAAAGCATGACACGAACATGTGGGGGGATGCGGGCACGCTAGAAGGGAGGAACAGGCTGCAATTGGACCTAGACAGGTTACAGGGGTGGGTGGATGAGAATAGGATGGGATTCAGTAACGACAAGTACAAGATGATGCACCTGGGGAGGAAGAACCAGCAGCATACCTACAGACTGGGGAACTCCTTTCTCATCAGTGCAGAGGCAGAAGAGGATCCTGGAGTCATTACTGATGCCAAGATGAACATGGGCCGGCAGTGTAGGGATGCAGTCAGGAAGGCCAACTGCATCTTGTCATGCATCCAAGGATGCATCTCAAGCAGGTCCAGGGAGGTGATCCTCCCCCTCTATGCGACACTGGTCAGGCCGCAACTGGAGTACTGCGTCCAGTTCTGGGCGCCGCATATCAGGAAGGATGTGGACAACATGGAGAGGGTCCAGAGGAGGCCACTTGCATGGTCAGGGGGCAGCAGGGCAGGCCCTACGAGGAGAGGCTACAGGACCTGAACCTGTTCAGCCTCCACAAGAGAAGGCTGAGGGGGGATCTAGTGGCCTGTTACAAACCAGTCAGAGAGGACCAGCAGGCACTGGGGGAGTCCCTGTTCCCCCAAGCACTACCAGGAGTGACTAGGAATAATGGTCACAAGCTGGCAGAGGGTAGATTCAGGCTAGAGATCAGGAGGCGCTACTTCACGGTCAGGGCAAGTAGGATCTGGAACCAACTTCCAAGACAAGTTGTGCTGGCTCCTACCCTGGGGGTCTTTAAGAAGAGGCTAAACACACGCCTTGCTGGGGTCGTTTGACACCAGTACTCTTCCTGTAGGGGTCGGACTCCATGAATGCTCAGGTCCCTTCCGACCCTAGAAACTATGAAACCTTTGGGTTTTTTTGCAATGCTCAAAGTACAACAGATGGCTCAGGGTTAGCGGGGACTGGTGAAGAAGACTGCAGGGCCTCACGGCCTTTAGAGCTGTTTGAAAGCTTCCAGGGCGGCTCTGTTGTGTCGGGTTGGCAGGAGTCCAGCTTCCCCTCTAGTTAATAAACGTGTGAGTCGGTCTCGGAGCCCGCTACGCCGTGCAGCTGCCTGCGCAACCTTCGACGCCCGCCGGGGCGGGGCTTGCGCAGGTCCGAGCTGCCACAGGGGGCGCCCTCGCGCTACTAGCGCTTCTTGCCGGCTCGGGGTGGGGTCGCGGTGGGGGCCGCCGGCATAGTCCACAGCGCAACCTGCCGCGTGCGCAGGAAGGGGCTTTGCTGTCTCGCGGCCGCCGTCGCGATACGCGAGCGGACCCCGCGCGGCATGCTGGGAGCTGTAGTCTCGGCCCGGGACTGCCGGCCGCGCTCCTTCCGCTCCGGAGCGGTTTGCACAGAGCGTGGACAGGGCTGTTCCACCACGCGAGGCGGCGGATGGGGTGGGAGGTGGGAACCAGTGGCTCCCTCCGGCGGCAGGAAAGCCCCCTGAGCGGGTGCAGAGAGGTCTGTAAAGTTCCTGCCTCCGCCTCCTATCAGCCTTACTATGCAGGAAGGGTGCAATCCCAAGCACCCCCCTCCGCCCCACGTGTGGCAATGGAATGGCCCAATGGCGGCCGCCGCTCCCCTCCCCCCCCCCGAGTAGGCTCGGCGGCCTCCATGGCAGAGCCTGCTCCGCTCTAGCGGCGCGCTCACTCCCTCCCCGCTTTTAGAAGCAGCCTCCCTATTGGCTGTGGCCCAGCCCCTTTGCCAATCAGGAAGCGGCTATCATGGAGGAAGGGAATAAATACAAGATGGCTGCTCATATAAAACCAGGCATCGGGCTTCTCCCGAGTGATGGGGGAATAGAGGCTTTAACCCGCGCTCTGAGGGCTGTCGGCTGTACCCCGCTGCGTCGCTGCAGTCCCGCGAAAGGAGCGGAACCGCGACTGCCGCCGGTCCCAGCCGCGCTCCGCCGGTGCCTGTGTTTGCCCCTCTGGGGCCGCGGGCGGGGTGCGCAGCCCGAGAGGCCCAAGCTAGGCCCCGGCGTCCGCTCCGGGAGAGCGGCGG
>NW_017728994.1:41468140-41469521 GCF_001723915.1 Gavialis gangeticus | reverse complement strand
ACAAGTCTAAATCCCCCCCCCCCCTTTTCCTTCTGCTTTTGATGTACATTTGGTCAACCTCAGAGCAGTGTAGTAACCTAGATGTTTACAGGATCATGTGGAAAGAGGTTTGGAAGTAAACTTTGGGAGTCTTCTTGTCCAGGTCCCTGCTCAAGTCAGGGTTCTCCCTGACTGAACCATCCTAGCCAAGTGTCTGTGCAACCTGCTTTTGAAAATCTCCAGGGATGCAGATTCCATGACCTCTAGGACCCCCTCCTAGTCAGAAAGTTCCTCTTAATTTCTAATCTAAACTTCATTGCCGAAGCTTGAGGCCACTGCTCCTGGTCCCCTCTCCTGTGACTGCAGAGAATACTCTTATCTCCATCCTCTCTATAATTGCGGTTCAGGTATTTGAAGACTGTCATTTAATCCCCCCCACCCATAGCCATCTCTAGCCTAATACTTTTAGTTCTTGCAGCTTTTCCTCATAAGTCATGCTTCCGAGGCAGCTAATAATGTTTGTCCCTCCCTGCTGGGCTCTTAACAATCTGCCCACATCCTTCTTGAAGTGTGGGGTTCAAAATTAGACAGTACTCTAGATGAGGCTTTGCTAGTGCTGAAATGAGTAGAAGAATACTATTGTACTAGTAATGAGACTTGGCGATTATCCATGTTGGTGTTGTGTCTGTATTAGCTTCCTTAAGAAAAACATATCCTCATCCCAAAACTTATCTCTTGGTATAACAGTAGAAGATTTATGAACAATGGTAACTTAATTTGCTACTGGAAATTTTCCAGAAATGCTAATAAAGATAGCAGTGACTCTTTTAAGAAAATTTCAGCTGTTATTTTGTATTAAAAGCTTCTAAACTAAATTTTCCTACAAGAATTTCTTGCAACTGTTTTTCAGTCATTCCCTTTAAAACTAAATTTTATATTTATATTTCCTCCTAAATTGGCCTTAAGAACTTAAAAGCAGTGCAAGACTATCTTCCTTTTTTTCTGGGTGGGTGGGGAACCCTGCTGTATCACATGCCAAGCTGCTTCAGAGCACTATTTAAATCACTTTTATTTTGTGGGCAGCCATTGTAAATAATTCTTTTTCCATTATGCAAGAATTCTCTAATTGTAATGCAGGAGTTTCTTGAATATCAAGAAACGGCTGACTAGTTGGTACATTTGTTAAGGTCTGGTCTACAAAAGGGATTTCTTTCAGTTCTGACTACTAATGTGGTTGTGCTTGTATAAATCTCTGAAAACAAAACTGCTCTGTAGAATGGGGTATTTGCACCTGTAGCAGGCTTCTGGAGGTTGGCATTGGAACAAATTCCCACTGTGAGCAGGGTGAACTTCTTATAATTTTATTGGTTCCCCCCCCCCCCCCCCCCTTTGGAAACTTCTT
>NW_017728994.1:41466097-41468000 GCF_001723915.1 Gavialis gangeticus | reverse complement strand
CCCCCCCCCCCCACACCTCTTGAAAGCTTCTGTTTATCATCGTGTCTCATAAATGACACATTACAATGTATAAGTCCATAACTGTGACATAAGTTTAAAGATAGTATGCAGGATTTTATCCCTTGTATGCTGTAAAATTATATGAAAAGTATCACAATATTGGGGTGACACTACTCTGATTTTTGCAGCAATTTCTTCCTAGAGAATGCACGGGAACTGTGGTTTTTTTGCAGTGCTTGTAACAACTTGGGTATCTAGCATCATGCATCTCCAAGATATCAGTCTACATGCAAAACTGATGCTGTATAAGTTTTTACTTCTGCATATTTTGCACTGGATGGTCAAAGACCATCCACACCACTTAAAACACAGAGTAATTTCTGACAAGTGACACTTTTTTTCATAAACTGGAAAAAGGAAGCTCTAATATTGTTCTGTACTGTCAATAGGCATTGAATTGAAAACTTTGTTTTCAAGAACTGTTATCTTTGAATGCAAACACTTTGGTATGTGTTCATTTCAAACCTATGTGAACATAATCAATAACTAGGTGACAAGTATGTTTTTATGCTGCATCTAGGTGTGTTGTTAAGGCTTCTTTACAAGTTTCATGTATTTTTAGAGGTGGACTTTTCTCCTGCATAGTTGTGGTTAAGAGTATTCTGTGTAATATGTTAAATGTCCAGTGATCTCATATTTTAAGAAATAAATGTGACTTAAATCTTTTCTTGTTTTCGTAGAAAACATGAATTTGAACAAGTTCCATGCAATCCTGTAAATGGATATATAAACAGATGTAATTTGATGCATGCTTATAGAATAATGTATGTCATGCTAACTTCAGATCAGTTCATGTTTCACTTTGTCACATTCCTCATTAGCTGTTTGAGGCATGTGGTATGCTACATGTTAGCATATATGCATTCAGTAAGACTTGTTTTTAAAAAATAAAGCAGGTAAGTGCTATTGAATAAAAGAGACTACACCTAAGGTGAACATGAGGAACAATATAAATGCGAAGCAGGGAGGTGAAAAGTTCCGGAGGGGTATGTCTTCATGAAAGTGGTGGTATGCATAATATTTTGTATTGTATGTAATAATGGTGTCCACTTCGAGCAAAAAGCAAGCTATGTCAAAAATCTTGAGTGCTTTGCATAGATGGAATATGCAGGCATTGCATTTGGAGTAAGAGGGACAAGTATATTTTGAAAAATAGTAAAATTCTGTCTGTAAAGACAGAAGAACAAATGCATTATAGAACGGAAGTTTATCGAGTTAATTCTTGTTGCACTACTAATGTTCCATTTCACATCCTAGTCAACTCTTTTATCAAATGCTGTTGGAAAAGCTCTGTGACAAATATTGGTGGGTTTTATTATGATTATTATGTATCTTGTTTGGCTCAATTGAGAAAAATGTACTTGATAGCATCCTTTGAAAGTGCTGTAAAATGATCTGAACAAACTATTGAAAGATTGTCCAGGGTAGTGGTAACCAACATTTTTGTCAAGCATGTCAAAAATTAGTCCTATGCCCCCCATGAGTGCTGCTCGGATTAGGTAGACTAGATGAAGGGAATCAGCTGCTCTGCTTTCTCCTTCCTGCTTTATCTGCCACTGTGTTGCCTGTCACTTCTTTGATCTGCCTGCATGTCATGTACAAGGCTGCCTGTGCCACAGGTTGGGTATCCCAGTCTAGAGCTTAGCCTTGCTCACGAGCTCAGTTATGCTGTGTTCCAAGTATTGTAGCAGTGCTGCATTCCACAAATAAAGAGGAGAGTTAGAATTTTTTTAAAGTTCTTTTCTAGTATACTGTGTTTTAGAAACCAGGAAATTCAAAGTATCAGGCCAAGCAGTGGTGGGGCGCCACCCCTCACTCCCCCTTGGATAAGCAGCCTACAGTT
>NW_017728994.1:41457865-41461097 GCF_001723915.1 Gavialis gangeticus | reverse complement strand
TTTAAAGTTCTTTTCTAGTATACTGTGTTTTAGAAACCAGGAAATTCAAAGTATCAGGCCAAGCAGTGGTGGGAAACAGCAGTCCTTTTGACACAAAATACTGCTTTCATTAGAGACGATACTGCATGTGACACAAATGAGGAAATGAAGACAGGTGTGTTTTTTAGATGCTGCACACACTATGTGCAAAGTGCATTTGCTTAGCACAGTAGGGTTTATATACAGAAAATCATTTGGAAACATTAAGAACCTGTTGCTGAAAAATGGGCTTTTACTATGTGCTTTGTCCATGAGACAAAGCACATGTCAGTACCTCCAGGGAAAAGAGAAAATGCCTGCAATACCATCATCATTGGTAATGGCTGGTTTGAAGCCGTCCATTGCTTTACCAACTATGTTGAGGATTATGCAGAACCTGTTTTGGAGAAAAGTGTGAACAAAGCTGTAGCTTCACTGCTGAGGACATGGTATCCTTGTGTGGCCCATCAGAAATGTGTGCAAGAAATATCAGCTGTTTCCAGCAGAAATTGGAGCACATAAAATGGCAGACTATTTGGCTAACCTTGCCAGCTGGACAAAATCAAATAACTAAAGATGCATGATTCCAGAAAATGTTCAGTGAAGGCAGAATTTTACATATGTGAATTACACACTTTGGTCAACTTACTGCCAGTTTTTTGGGTTTCTTTTTCCAGGTCATGTTAGGTGTCTTATTCCAACCAAGCACAACATATTGAGTTTTGTATCAAGCTTGCCTGTCAGTGCAGTTCCCAAGTTTAAAGACTGTGAATTGGCAAGAGTAAAATTTAGTAGCTGAAAGTAGTTTCCAATCTGAAGTGCTTAACCAGTGAATTTTAGCATGACTTAAAGAGCATTGTGTAGTACTGGTTCTTATTGATTTGTGCAGTCTATTAGTCTGTTTAAAGCTGCACTTTGAGACTTCTTTCAAAATTGTCTTATGACATGAAGGACAAAGATGTTTCAGAATGAAGAAACACTCTAATGACAATTACAAATTGTACTTGCCCTTTTTTTCTGATAATTTAACTATGTTTTGTTCAATGGGCAAATATATTAATTAAATGTTAGTACTGGTCATATTAATAGCAAGATGTGTTTTAAAACAGCTGTGTAGACTGGTGTAGTAGAAAACTACATGCATTTGGTATACTTCTGTACCTCTGCTATGAAACTTACCAAAAACATTATTCTAAAATAATAGCCTTAATACCTGGCTGGAAGAATAAATACATATGTCTTACCATCTTTGTAATCTGTAATGTTTGTTGACTGTAAGCTGAAAATTGACTGATATTGGATAGAAACTTTTTTCCAGGACTAACTTTAGCCTTAGAACTTTACATCAAAAATAGATTGTAACCCTGTTTGTAGGGTTGTTTGTTTGCATCTTTTTGCTCTTACAAAGCAATACATTGTGAAGTTTCATCCTAATGTTAGATTCAGATGGTGGACAAATGGAAAGCTCTCCCAGAATTCCTAGTTGGTCAGAATAAAGCTTTGACCAAGTGAAAGTTGTGCTGGGAAATTTGAGGAGCTGTACAAAACTAGCTTAGCAGCTTGCAGTGCTCCTGTAGATGAGGCCTGTTCCTTAATTAAAACATTGCTAGCACTTAAGAGTACAGGAATGGATTTTTGAGATTGTTAATTTGTATTCCAGTACACCTACTGAATGCATAGATGACTTGTTTTTGTTAGCTTAGTTTCTCTTTTTTTTGGTAAGTTTTTTTTTTTTTAAATCACAGAAGACTGAAATCTCTCCCCTGAGCTTTCCCCCTAGCTGAGTAGCAAAGCCCCATGGTAAAAGGTCTTATAGGACAGTTTGGGGTTTACTGTGTGTCTTGCAGTAAGTACAGAGGTTGCCCTATGAATATCCTTCTCAAGATTAGATACAAGTGGGTGATTTTTAGGAAGGGTCATCATCCCCATGAGACAAACCAGGTGTGGAAGAAATCAAACTTTGCATTTGTGGTTGAATCAGAACTGACAGAGCTAGCTTTTGGTTAATTAGGGCTATGCTGTGATCACAGGGAGAATTCCATACAGCAAGGGGAATCACCCACTTCTCTGTTTCAAAGGAATCCTCCTCCTCTAAGTCTACAAGCCTATTTATACTTAAGACAGAGAAAGAGGAAAAAAATGACATTGGAAAAACAAAATGATAATAAATTACACACAGACATGCAGGGAGTTTACTTAAATGAAACATCTGTGCACAGGGTAATAAGGCATGCAGGATTCCTTATCTCAGAACATGCAACTGAAATAAGCAGTATCAGCACTTCTGGTCTCTGTCTGTTTTCCTAGTCAAGCAGGCCAGAAGCCTGACCAAATCTACTACACAGGCAAGGGAGACAGGGAATTTTAAGGATAAATGTTGAACAGAAATAACTTCTTAGGACTTCTCTCTCTTTCACCATCCTCTTCCATACCTCACCTTCCCAGGGTTATACAGGGGAATGTACGTGGGTAAAGAAATATTTCTACAGCAACTAAAGCAAGAAAAATCAAACCAGCAAATGAGTTCCTTCTCTCTGTTAATTTTCTGTTAACGGATAAATGGGACCTTGGTACAAGCCCCTGATTTGAGAAAGTAATTATGAAATTACAGCTCTGTGGCAATAGA
The DNA here is from genome assembly GCF_001723915.1 of Gavialis gangeticus. Lineage (NCBI taxonomy): Eukaryota > Metazoa > Chordata > Crocodylia > Gavialidae > Gavialis > Gavialis gangeticus. The sequence goes on along the minus strand of NW_017728994.1, from coordinate 41,458,453 downwards.
AGGGGCAAGTTGGAGTTAATGGAATATAAACCAGAGGTGGACAATTACTTGGTCCTGAGAGCCACATAGGGAGTTTTGATGAGCTGTTGCAGACTTGGTGAGCCCCTTCCCCCCTGCATGCAGTAACTTGTCAGAACTCTCTATGGGGTTTGGGTGGATGGGGAACATTGTTCAGGAGTGGGACAAGCGTGTTCCACTCCCGGCATGCCCTGTTCTGGGAGAGGGGGGGTCTAGGAATCAGCTGGGGATACAGGGAGGTAAGGGGTGGCAGGATGGTGTGAAGGGGGGCATGGGGTGGGGGGCTGCTTGGGAGCCAGCTGGGGGTGAGGGGAGGGAGGGGGAGGTAGGTAGGGGCCATGTGAAGCAGAACTTGCCTCATTGGCAGCTGCCCCTGCAGCGCTCCACATGGAGCCGAGCCCCACCTGGGGCAGCCACAGCCATGTTCCCACCCACAACCACAGGCTCTGGACCCAGCCCAAATCCCAGCAAGCATGCAGCTTCTGGCAGGGCTATTCCCATAGTGGTACAATAGGAGCAGGAGCGGCAGCCACAGCTGAAGCGAGGGGAGCTGAACAGCCCTGTCAACCC
>NW_017728994.1:41448458-41452865 GCF_001723915.1 Gavialis gangeticus | reverse complement strand
AGAAGAGCTCACTTAGTTGGCAGCTGCCCCCACAGTGCTCCACATGAGGCCAAACCTCACCTGAGGCAGCCCATGCCATGCTCATGCCCATACTTGCTGGCCCCAGCTTGCAGCTTGTGGCAGAGCTGTTCCCAATGCAGCTGCATCCAGCTAGGCTCACATTCCCACTGGAAAGTCGGGAGCATGGCAGCATGCGGCTGGCTGCAGCCACAACAAGAGGAGCCCCATTAGAAGCTGCGTGCAGGTCCAGGGCCTAGAGCAGTATGCTGTTCTGCTTGCTTTGCCTGTAGCTGCTGCTCCTATCCCTGCCTCCTGCTATGCTGCTTTGGGTGGGTGGACTGGGGGATGTGTGGACCTCCAGCTTTAGCTCCTGGCTGCCTTCCAGCTGCCCGGTTCAATGAACAGCCACCTGGATCTGGGTGGAGAGGGTGGAAGGAGGCTGGGAGCTGGCGCTGGAGGTCCATGAACTAGGCAGGAATTGCATGGCCGAGGCTTCCCTCCTTGCCCTCTGGGACTGGCATGGCAGCAGCTGCTGCAGGCAAGGGGAGCAGAATCCGGCCTGCAGGATATATTCTGCCCACCCCAATATAAACCCATTCATTTCAAGTGATCTGCTTAAATACAGTTTCTGTTTGGTCATTACATTATGGTTTTCAGTCGTCATATTTTAGTGATCTGTAGTAAACAAGTCAATGGTGCAAAATTTTGCATTGCAAATACTATGGCACATGTGACACTAGAAGTATGTGCAAATTGCAGACAGTCTTTAGATTTGACCTAACTTGGCAGAGTTGCTGTTGGATTTCTGCAAGCTTGCATGATGGTTTTCAGATTATATGATCAAATCCAGAAGGAGAAAACAACTAAACTGAATGAAGGGCCACACAGCTGATTAGAAATGTGAATGACTGCTTTGATGTCTACTTTTTGCAGTATAAAACTCTAAACTCATACCATTTTAGAGGCTGGTTAAGTTGAATTATTATATTTATTCATTCATTTATTTAAAAGGACACGGGCAGTTCCAAAATTTAAAAAAAAGACCAACATTTGTAGGCTACTTCCTTTGAATACCTTATTATAGATAGGTTTATGCCAGGTTTATTCTGAAGACTGATGAAAAACAAAGTACAAACTTATCAATTTTAACAGATCGTTGCTTCTAAAATTTTATGTAATCAAGTATTGCTTCTTGTTTTAGTCTCCATATTGGAAAAAATACCTTGTTACCTGTCTGAAAACTTTTATGCATCAGTGAAACTGGAAGAAAACTAAACGTTCTTTGGTTTAAAATGCAACAGCTGGTGGGAGTTGGACTAGTTCCATTCCCAGTGATTGGCAGTGGGAATTGTAAATTTGAAATCTTTAAATTATTGAGTCCATTAATGGAAGGTGGCTTTTGCCACTGATTTCAGGTGAATTCTAAAGCAGAGCTGTGTACGAGGGTGGAGTGGTAGAAGCATTGCAGCTTTAAAAGAAAGTCCTCTTATAGTTAATAAATAAAACAAAAAACAAAAAAAACCCTAAGTTTTTTCTTTAGAATGGAAAGACCAAGGACCTAGTCTTGTTGTATAGGCATACTATACTTCACAGCTAATACTGAAATTAAGATTACAGTTTTTTTTAAGGATGGGTCAGGATGATCTTTTTGTTTTCACACGTAGAGAGCTTTTCAGGGGGAAGTGGTCTGATAAGTTTGCACACACTCAGAGTTTGTAGATGAAGGAAGATGGATTACTCGGGAAAACACATGAGAGTGTGTAAGACAGGACAAGTGAAAATTTAGGACTGATGTTAAGAATGGGAACACTAAAGTATAATTAAGACTGAATAGCTTTGAAAGCTACAAATCAATTGGTTTTAAACAATAATACAAATTTCTCTTTATAGAAACATGTCTCCATTAATGTCATCATTTCTTCAATTTATTTCAATTCCTTGTTTTGTAAAGTTAAAGTAGCTATTTAATCTTTTTCTTTTCTTTGTTTCCTAACCAGAGTGAACAGCTAGTCCAAAAATGTTAGGTTTGTGGTGATGGTGGTGACTTTTTTTTATGTAATACTGCATGCTATCTTTTTTTGCTACAGTCTTAACTACAGCAATTTTTGCTGTCTAGGGGGGTGGATAGACATAACATTTGAAATGATTCAAAGGGTAAACAGTGTCCTTTGATACGTGTCCTTTTGAAATTCTCAAAAACTGGTGCAAGTGCTCCAAAAGTAACTCTATTGGAAACTACTGTTAGGAAGCACTTCCTGTTACGTGCATGCTATCTGTGGAGTGGGACAGGAGAGAACTCAGTCCTTCAGCATCCCCCTGCCCCCCCATTCCCATGGAATGCTCCATTTGCCCCACCATCTTCGTTCCCAAGCTGCCTGGTACCTTGAGGTATGTAGAAAAAACATACAGCTGTGTCTGTCCAAATCATTGAATCTCTCCAAATTGAATTGGAGGCTTCCGATTGAATTGGAGGCTGCCAAATCTCCACCAAATTGACTCGGCAACCAAAGCTTTACACAGCCCTAATGGTTAGCTTTGCTCCTATTTGGGGGGGGAGAGAGCCACAGAAGGTGGTAGCCCTCTCATGGCCCTTGGCTAGGAAGCACACTGCAGGCACAGCAGCTTTAAAGCTGTCCAGCTGGGAACACAGCAAGGGGCTGTATGTCTGTTTTCTCTTTTTGAAGTGCTTCACTTGCGTAGCGTTTGAAAAGCTTCTGCATCCCTACAATAGGAAAACTAAAACTGACTTAAGGGTCTTTTGTGAAGGGGGAACACCTACCTGGTATTCCTGGATTTTTTTTGCCCAATAAATCAGGGATGAGCCATGTTACATTTTTTAGAAACATATTTAACTTTGTTTTAAAGATTCCAGGTGGTGGAGGAGATTTTACAGCATTCTGAGTAAAACCAGTTGAATTGATTAATGGGAATCGGAAGCATAGAAAAGTAGGTCTGGAAGGGACCTCAGGAGATTCTTAGATTGTAATGGCAAATGCGTTCATCTTTTTTAATTTATGTAGGCAAGAGACTCTCAAACTCTGAATTCTTTGTTTAAAAAAATCTCATGATTAGCTCAGCTAATAATGAGCTAAAATAGTATGTGGAACATGTTTTACAGTAGCCAGAATGTTGTCCTATACCAGATAAAAAGATCAAGAGCATCATATTGACAAGTAACTTGTTCTGGGGTTTTTAAGCCCAAGTTACCCTCTGAATTTAGTGATTGCACATCTGTGTACTCGCATGGAGAAGGAACGGGGCAATATCAGTGTCCAAAGAAAAAGCCGAACATGACAAATAGGTTATAGCTTGCAATTTTTTTCGAACAGATATTAATGAAGGGTATTCACATTCTTTTTTTTTTTCTCCTGGGTTTTCTTGAGAGAGACTCGCATGACAACCTCCTTCCAGTCTAACAGCAACATTTGTTGTTTGAGTTTAAAGTTATTTCTGTTCTCAGAATAAGGTTAAAATCTCTATTTGATATCAGCAGTTGCTTGATCATGTTTATAACTTAGTGAATCACTTTTTCATCTACAGCAGACACTTTTTTTAATAGCAAGTAACCAGAACTTTTCTAATGTAAGGTTTTTCCTTCACTACTTGATCTCTATCAATCTGCACATTTTCAAATTGAGTACATTGGTTACTAGGAAAAAAACTTAATTACTGACTTCTTGGGTTACATCTTGTCTTTCCTCATGCATCCAGCTCCCTGCAAATCATCAAGTATGGTAGAGGGTCTGATGGGCTGATATTAATGAAATGAGCCAAATAAACTAACAATGTAATCCTCTTGCATTTTTTTTGCCTGTGCTTAGGCTTGATCGTCTCTTTATTTTACTGGACACTGGTACAACACCTGTAACAAGAAAAGCAGCTGCTCAACAACTTGGAGAGGTTGTGAAACTCCATCCCCATGAATTAAACAATCTGTTATCTAAAGTAAGCTTTTTATTATTATTCTTAATACAGTAGGGGGTTCTGCCTACTAATGAAGCTAAAACTAGATTTATCAGTTAGGTTTGCATGTATAGTTTTCATGTACATTGCTAAATCAGAGCCTTCCATTAATCTGTTTTAAGAGGCCACATTAAAGATTCCCAAGTGCTTTGCTTTTTTTTAATTTTATTAGAAGATCCCTCCTTTTAAGCAGGTGACTTATCAGCCTCTGGGATGATCACTTAAGATCAGTTTCACTGTGTATTTTTACTTTTTTAGACAATCAAGTACAAGTGAGAAATTTAAGTTACGAAGAGAAATCTAATTACGAGTTCAGTTTCCTGTTGCTACCTTGTTAGTTTGGGGTGGGGGGGAATTGCTTCTGTGATGAAGCTTTACAATCTTAGAATTATTGGGGTGATCTCACAATGTGATTCCCATTTTCAAAAAAGGGAGGAAGGAGGA
>NW_017728994.1:41439714-41447727 GCF_001723915.1 Gavialis gangeticus | reverse complement strand
GTTGAACATGCCCCAACAGTGTGGGGAAGCGGTCAGGAAGGCCAACCATACCTTGTCATGCATCCACAGATGCATCTCAAGCAGATCCAAGGAGGTGATCCTCCCCCTCTATCCGACACTGGTCAGGCTGCAGTTGGAGTACTGTGTCCAGTTCTGGATGCCGCACTTCAGGAGGGATGTGGACAACATGGAGTGGGTCCAGAGGAGGGCCACTCACATGATTGGGGGGCAGCAGGGCAGGCCCTACGAGGAGAGGGTAAGGGACCTGAACCTGTTCAGCCTCCACAAGAGAAGGCTGAGGGGGGGTCTAGTGGCCTGTTACAAACTAGTCAAACGGGACCAGCAGGCACTGGGGGAGTCCCTGTTTCCCCCGAACACTCCCAGGAGTGACTAGGAGTAATGGTCACAAGCTGGCAGAGGGTAGATTCAGACTGGACATCAGGAGGCAGCACTTCACAGTCAGGGCGGCTAGGATCTGGAACCAACTTCCAAGAGAAGTGGTGCTGGCTCCTACCCTGGGGTCTTGAAGAGGAGGCTAGATGTACACCTTGCTGGGGTTGTTTGACCCCAGTATTCTTTCCTGCGATGGCAGGGGGTTGGACTTGATGATCTGCTCAGGTCCCTTCCGACCCTGCAAACTATGAAACGGTTTCAAAGGACTGGAAAAGAGAGACAGATTTTTTTGTTATTTCCAGGCTTTTAAATCTAGTTGAGTCCAGTGAAAATACTGAAAACATACTTGTTTGACAACTGATGACAATTGCTGTTTTAGTTTGTTCTCTCATGAGGTAGGAAGGAGGGGCACAAGTCTACAAAACTGATACTTTTATCACAGTGAGTGTTAACCACTTTCACCTAAAAATATGGTCCTTCAGAGTTGACATATACTGGTAGATTACTGTAAAGTTTCCAGACCTGTCAGTTTGATACCTCTTGTAAATGTTAGTCTCAGTTTCTTTTTAAAAAGCAAAAAATAGTATTGAGCCTCAGTATTCTGAGGAAATAGTCTAGATTTTAAAAAGCAAATTGAATTTGACTGGTACTTGATTTGTCATGTACTTTTTACTATGCATTTGTTTGTTTGGTACCTAGTTTTGCTTGAGCATGATGGGGGTGTGTGTGTGTGTGTGTGTTGGGTTTTTTGTTTTGTTTTGGGGGCGGGGGTTGCTTAAACAGCAGCAGTCTGTATTTTGGGTTTTCTGTTTTTTGGGTTTTTTTGTTTCCTGTGTTTAAATGCAGTCTTCTGACCAACAGATTTAACTTACCTTTATCTTAGGCCCCCAATAGATGTTGTATTTAAAATGTGCACTTTTAAATAATAATCAGCCACATGTGCAACTCAACTGAAGATGTAATAATGCAGTAAATGAGCCATGATATTATTTTACATATAATGTAGAACATCTTTTGACTTGTTTGTATCATGCCTTTAAAATAAACATGTAGTCAGGACCTGTCAAAGCACCCAGGGCTTTTAATAGATCCTGGTGCACAGGGAATCTGGCATGGGGCTGTTCCAGTTGGTGCCAAGAACCAAATTTTGTCCCAAGCACAGCCAACAGTCAGCTGGTCCAGGCTCCCCCTGCACCAGCAAGTAAGCCATGATTTGGGATCTAATCCTCATTCCCAAAACTCTATCCTGCCACAAACGATTGTTGGGGTCGAGAATTGGATCCTATCGCATCTTAAATTGAACATCTTTCAGGGGCCTTCTACAACAATTAACAGTTGATGGTTGCCCAGTACAAGAAAATATTTAAAACTAACTTGTTTCCTGTTTTTTTTTTTGTATGTGTTTAAAGGTGTTGGTATACTTAAGAAGTACAAATTGGGATACTCGCATTGCAGCAGGCCAGGCTGTTGAAGCCATAGTGAAAAATGTACCTGAGTGGAATCCAACTCCAAGACCCAAGCCAGGTGACTTTTTTTTTTTTTTTAAACACATCATGTAAAATTGGTAATAACTAATGTATGATTACTGTGGTGTAAAACTTGCCAGATAGTCTTTTCCAGCCTGCTCTACAATCACAATTTACAGGTTGTGGATAGATAAATTTTCTTCTCAACTTTATTAATCTGAAGCTTGTTTGCCTTTGTTCCTTCAGAGCAGCTCTCATCGTGTATCCCTTCTATGATTGGGGGGGATGGTAACCTGTTTCCATCAAGGAATATTTAGTGTTTTGGTTTTTTTTCAGCTGCTTTAAACTTTTCTGTGCTGCTGACTTACTAAAAGGCAAAGTGGCATAATAGAAAAGTACTGCTTTGTTTGTGGAATATTTCTTATACTTTCACAGATGCTCTGTGTCCAAAACTGCTACATCTGTAGGTTGTTTTCTGTCTAATTTCAGTAAGTGAAATAAGTTGGTCCTATCAGTATCTAGTGGCCTACTGCATACCTCTCTTAATAAGCTACTCACCCCAAATCTGTATTTTGAATTTCTTTTTTTTTTCTGTGGGTCAGTTTACTTAAGTCAACTCTTTTCACTTTACAAGAGCAAAAGTTTGGGTTTTTTTTGAACTGTAATCTGTATACAAAGTGTTTGTTCACAGTTTCTAAGAGAGCATATTCTGATGCAAGTTACAGGTATAACTTTCAGAACTTGAATAGGTCATACTTGTGTAGTGCTCGTAGGATACGCATAACTCTTAATTAGCTCACAGGCTTTATAAGTCTGCAAATCATTTTGTGTGTGTACAAAGATGGCACATTAACAAACTGCTTTCCGAGGTCTAAAAGTTAGTCGTCTTCTGTTCATTGGCTTTGATTTGCTGTGATTGTTTTTGTTTGTTTTTTTGTTCTTTCCACATGAAATGAAACTACTCATTGAAGTACTGCATCTTAACTTGTTTAAGAGAGATTTTTCTTTTCCTCCCTACCTCTGCTCCAATTTTGGCATGACAAGGAAATGGTTATTGACCTTTTTTCTTTGATTTTATTTTTAACCTTTTATTTAGAACCTGGGTCAGAAAGTCCTATGGAAGATTCATCTGCAACTGATCGGTTACGTTTTGATGGATTTGATATCTGCCGGCTGTTAAAACATGGAGCATCTCTTCTTGGATCTGCTGGTGCAGAGTTTGAGGTCCAGGATGATAAAGCAGGTATATTTTTTCTATTTGATCTGTTTGTCTGTAGATGATAAAATGTACCAACATGTGCAACTTGAGCAGTGTTGAGGCCAAATGTGAGGTTCCACAGATATCTGTGCTGGGCTCAGTCTTGTTAAACATTTTTTATCAGTAACCTGGAAGTGGGGGTGCACAGTGAAATATCCAGGTTTGCAGATGGTACTAAATTATTCTGTGTAGACAAATCCCAGACTGATGGAGAGGAGCAGCAGACTCTTCCTGCTGCTCAAGCTGAGTGGGCAAAAAAAGGCAGATAAACTTCAGTCTCAGTAAGGAAAGGTATTGCACTGGGGGAAAAATTAACTTCAAATATGTGTACACAATGCTGGGCTCTGAACTAGCTGTTTATGATAAGGGAAAGAGACATTGGAATGATTATAGATGGATAGTTTTCTAAAAACATAAGATCAGTGTGCAGCAGCAGCAAACAAACAAAAAGCAAATGAAATGTTGGGCATCATTAGGAATGGAATTGAAAACAAAATGCAGATCATTATCATGCCACTACAAAAATCCCCTTAGTTCTAGTATTCTAGGACATGATGAATAACAGCTTCCTGTTTGCTTTGTCCACATTCTTCATGATTTTATAGACCTCCATCACATCCCCTGCCTTACCCTTCTCCTTTCCAAACTGAAGAATCTTAACCTTTTTAGTCTCTTGTGGTACAGCAGCTGCCACATACCCCTGATCATTTTTTGGTTGCCTTTCTCTGTTACCTTCTCTAATTCTATTGAAGCCTTTTTGAAATGTTGATACCAGGACTTAAGATGTGGGTGCACCATGGATCTTCTAAGTAGCCGAGGATCACATGCCATGGTGGCCACTTCCCCTTCAGGCTGCATGCCATGTGTGTGGGTGCTCCCTTCACCTGCTCCATTCCACCCCATGCGTGGGCAGGCATCCCTTGTACTGCCTACCACATATTGTACTGTGTGGCAACTGCCTCATCTTTTTCTTTGCCCAGCTGTAGGGCTCCCCCACTGCACCTTATGGCATGGATGCCTTGGGCCTCCAGCTCCCCCAGTACTGTGGGCTGTGCTGTGCCACCCCATGCTGCACCATCCCACCCCCTGGGGCAGGTGGTGGATTTTAGTAGAAGCTGGAGGATGGAGGGGGAGCTGGGGCAAGAAGGGCAGTGGCAGCTGGTTGGGAGTCCAGAGGGAACCACAAGTTTAAGCCCTTGTGGGCCAAAAGTGGCCTGTGTATCAGATAGATAGGGCTGTGTGAAGCTTTAGTCGCTGATTTGATTTGGCGGAGATTCAGCCTGAGTTGTTGGCCAAATCTCCAAATCCAAATCTAATTGGGAGACCCTTTAATCTGTCTGAATCTAATAGGAACCCTCCAGATCAAAAGATTCAGTGATTTGGCCATAGGCACAGCTTTAAATGGGTTGTTTTTGTTTTTTTGCATACTGCAAGGTGCCAGGCAGCTTGTGAATGCTGAGATGGTGGGGTGGATGGAGCATCCCACAGAAGCACAGCAGGGTCCCAGCGTGCTCGGCAGCAGACCCGGAAGTGGACCAGAAGAACTTCTGGTCCATGGGGGGGGCTCTGGGGGGCACCCAGAGTTCCCCTGCAGCCAATGGCTGGGGGTGTAGGGGGGGCCCCCACATGCTCAGTGGTGAATCCAGTCCACTTCTGGATTCACCCCCAAACACATGGTACTTCAAGCCGTGCCTGGTACTTCAAGGGACATTGAAAAAACGTTTTAAAGCTGGGTCTATGGCTGACTATCTGAATAGGCACCGAGTCTTCAAATTTGGATTTGGGCTGAATTTGAATTGAATACAGCCTGTTTTTGCACACCCCTAATAGACAGCCTTGTGATATTACTACACCAGCAAGGTAGGGAAGGATTGAATTGTATAGGCTCTCAGTAAAGTGTCTTAGTGTGGGTGGGTGTGTGACCAAATGGCGGGAGTGGGAAGGGAGATATTGTCAAAGCAGTAGCGTTGTGCCTGAACTTGAAGGGAGTAAAGTTGCAGCAATCGGTGCCAGAAGAAACGGTGCTGAATAGTAGAGAGGCAAAGTGGTGTGTAAGGGCTTATAAAAATATGAACTGGTTGGATAGAGAAAATACCAGATCTTACCTGAATATTTGGCTCTGTGGAGATGCCCGAATCAAATATTTTTACCCCAGGGTTTTGGCTTGGCTGAGAGATCATGAAGCAGTGTTCAGCATTTGTGGGAGGGAGGAAGCACTGGAGGAGATGTGGGTGGATCTGACTATATATCTGTATAAAGGTATCGAATGAACAGACATCAGTTTGGAGAGAGGAGACTGATCAGTAGGAGGTAGATTTATGAACCTCTGCACTTTCATGGAGGGGAGTTATGGGGAAAAATGAAATTGCTTAGTTCAGTTTTCTGAGCTGCTCTACCTTTTGGCCCTGCAGGCCAAATGAAAGGCATTGGGTAGTCTGTGGACCAGATTGAACTCTGGAAGCCCTGCGCTGCCTTCACCCACCAAGATTGGGAAACAGGATTGGATCCCTGCATTATTTGTGGCCCTGTGTACCAGGATTGAGCACAAGGGGTGATGCTGGGCCCAATCCTAGCATGCAGGGCCACAGACCCATGGGAGTCCTGCAGTCCAGGTAACACAATACTAGGGGCTAGATCTGGCCCATGAGCTATGGTGTTGCACCCCTGGTTTAGCTTGTGGTATCAAGTGATACTAATTGAACTTCAGTTATCACATCTTATTAATGTGATTAGCTTTAGTTACCACGTCACCTTCTATGCTTTTTACTATTTTGTGTAGGTACTAGAAAATAAGATGCAGGGAGTAGGTACTAGATCCATAAGATGTAATGGACTTCTATACGTATTTGCTAACATGAAGAAGCGTAAAAACTGTCAGACTAAGGTGTTTAACTTTAGACCTCCTAACAACAAAGTTTTGGTTCTCTGGCCCCTGGCAGACCTTACACTTAAGATGTGATTAATCATTTAGTTACTACTTAAGATGTGATTAACTCTGCCACATGTTCATGCAATTGTGCAGTAAAATGGGGAATAAGCCACAAAGTTATTACACAAAGTGTGTGACTACATAGTTATAACACAAGTCAAAGTTGTTGTACAAATCAATTTTTGTGGCCAGTGCTGATCAGCTGATCGGCCCTCCCCACCACAGGAACACAAGAGCCTTGAAGAGCTCTCTTGCGCTTCTGTGCCTGGCAATTGATTGGTGCTTCCAGCTGCAGGAACACTCCATAGCCCTTCAGGACTCTGCTGCTCCCAGCCACAAGGGTGTATCTATGAGCTGACTGGTGCTCTGAGCCATAGGTGCTCTAGGCAGTCAACCTGCTACTGGCTGGTTAAGTGGGAGCATGGGATCATGATCCCAGGCTCTGCCCTTCACTGGCAGTGGGGTGCAATTTTTGAGATCTTATTCCCAGTCCAACAAAAATGTCTCTTGCACCACACGTGTGGCATGGCAGGAAGTGTAACTATTGGAATCATAAAGCAGATCCCATTGTGCCTTTTTAATTGGTAAATACTGAATGTGCCATTTGAGCAGAGGTAAGGAGCACTTAGATGGAACTTTGTAAACTTTAGCAACAGGCTACTGACCAATTCAATCGGACAATCTATATAGATTAGGGAGGTTATTTCTTTGAACAAAGTCATATACAAGGGAGAAAAAGCATGTGCTATGCTTATTTCTCAATACCTAAAAGAGTTTTTAATATAGATATCATCTGAATTTAAGTTGTTCTAGACTGCTGTGGCTGTCGCACATGCTGTTGGTCCTAGTAACATTAACAACAAAAGTCAAACGTGTAACAAAATAAATACCCATTACCTTTTCTAAGCTTTTAATTTTCTCATGAAAGTCACTTGTATTGCGTTTCAGATTACTTCCAGGAAGTAGTTGGCAGTTCTTACAATTTGGTATCCTGAATAAAGAGAACACTGAGTTTACAATTTCATTTAATTATTTTAGTAAACAAAATACCTTATGAATCGGTTTGCTAATAATTTGAGTAAAGATGTACAAGTCTGAGCTTTGAAACTGCAGGTATACATCTCTTCAGTTAATATGCAGAGTTGAGCACAAAATAATGATCAGATGTTCATATGTATAATTATGTTGTATGCATAAACAGCTGTTTGTGTATACATACTTGCTAAAGTGTGCAGCCATAGTAAATCTGAGCACTAAAATTATCTAGAGTCTTGAAATTCAGGCCCCACCTTTGATTATAGTTTGTGTAGAAGTCATACTTCCTCTAAACCAGGGGTGTCAAACATACAGCCTACAAAATCCTACCTCTTGGCTGCCACCTGCATGGGGGTAGATCCATGATGGGGCCCAGTGACAATAAAATGGAAGTAGTGTTCTATGTAGTGGAGTTCCTGAATTCTCCCTGTGTTGATGTTGTTTTATGGCATGTAACTCTTTTATGCATTTACAGAATTATAGGTAGAGGTACCTGATTTTAAATCCTTCCATCTTGGTTTTCCCAAACTTCCTGGTAATATCAACTACCCCCACAATTCTAAATTGGTTAGTTTAAAGGATGTGTTTATCTCACAGTTGGATAATGAAGTTGCAGATGCTTCTGTTTCACTTGCTCATCTGTCCCCCTGGAAGCACAGCAGTCAAAATAATAGGGATAAAAATTAAGGGTTGACCTTGCTTCAGAGTGGCTTTCATAGTACAAATCTAGAAGATAAAATGTAGCATGGGCAGTTTACCTGTTAGATTTCCACACTTGTTTTGGAGGCCTACTTGGTTCAAGCTTCAAAATTCTTTTTCATTTTTATATGGATTTGGAGTGCCTAATCATAACGCAACTTAGGTGCTAAGCATTTCAAATATTAAGCTTTGTAAGTTTTTTTTTTTTTTTTTTTTTTTTTTTTTTTTTTTTT
>NW_017728994.1:41422262-41434714 GCF_001723915.1 Gavialis gangeticus | reverse complement strand
GACTGATAGCATGATCTTCACTTTACAGATGAGACCATACCCAGTATGGCACCAAGTTCATGGGTAGACCTAGAATGAGATTCAGAACAGACCCTCATTTTAAAATCTGAAATTTAAAATCTAAAAATAAAATTATACTCCCTTCAGCTTCTTTCCCCTTGAATACTTGTAAAGTTTAAGTTTGGTGCTAGAGAAACTAGCATAGGAAACAGTTGGGTCCTGTTTTGGAAAACAGTGCTTTCAGGGAAAATTTGAAGTTCAGGTGTGTTCACACAGTATATGCTCTTCTTTAAATTTATATTGATTTTAAACCCTCCCCCACCAAAATATTAGAAATTCTTCATTTGCCAGCAGTTCCCTAGGTATTTTGGTTTCTTGTTCAGAGGGACCTTGAGGAAAATGTATTTTTTGAAAAATCTGATGCACCCAGCAAGGGTGTGTGTACAAAATAACAGTACTCTTTAGTTTCTGTAGAGCCAGGCTCTACTGTTTGACAGAAAGGGGTTCTTGCAGTGGGTATAACTTTTTTTTTTTCCTCAAGTGCTTATGTAGGAGACTTTAAAAATCTTATACATATTACAAAACTCAAATGAGCCTCACAGAAGCTGTTTAAACAAAAAAAAAAAAACCAAAACAAAACCCAAAACAAACTTCATTGAACTTTCCTTTTTAAAAGTAGTGTTGCTTTAATTTAGACAAGTTTTTTTTGTTTTTGTTTAGATCCCTGGGGGATGGGGGAAATATATAAAATATTACAAAGCTTTATACTTTCAGTGGTTGTCCCAACTGTCACAAATAGTACATCAAAATACATTTGTGAATTCAACAAGATTTCCCCCTCCCCATGACTTAAAAGTTGCAACGCCAATTAAAATATATTATCTCTTTCATAATAAATGTGTTCTGGATACTTTCATTTCAAACACAAATTTCATGTAAAAGTTGACCTTTTTTTTTAAAAGGTGAAATTGATCACAAAGAGAGAATAGCACGACAGAGAAAACTGTTACAGAAGAAACTTGGCCTTGACATGGGCACTGCAATTGGCATGAACACTGAAGACCTGTTCAATGATGAGGATTTGGACTATACACCTACTTCAGCTTCACTTATAAACAAACAACCTGTAGGTAAAACCTTGGGCTTTTTGCAAGGAATAGTATAGTGGGTTTACTTCATTTGTGCTTCTGCCATTGTAATTGACTCTACTTGAAATATTGTACTTGAGGTTGTAATTTTATTTTGTCCCCTGAACACTTAAATGCCACAGTTGCTTGTTGCTTGCACTTAATGCAGTGTCAGATTTGAAATTCAGAATAGCAAGTAATGGAGGGTGGTATGGGGAAGTGATAACAATGTAAGCTTCAGGATTGATAGGATGTTAATTACAGGCAGGGTTGACAGTGAATGATTCTTAATTCTTTCAGACTCTTCAGGCTGCTGAACTGATTGATTCGGAATTTCGGGCTGGTATGAGCAGTAGACAAAAGAATAAAGCTAAAAGAATGGCTAAGCTATTTGCAAAGCAAAGATCCAGAGATGCAGTGGAAACTAATGAGAAGAGGTACTGTAGTTAAGGCTTTCAAATTTCAGTTAATGTATAGTTGCTCTTTATTCCCTAGTAGTTGTGTTGTTGGACAACTCGGAAAAGCCTGTTCTGGCTCGGTAAGAAGAGCCATTTGGTATTTGACAGAGTACTTGGTAACACCTTTGAGAGATTCCAATGAAACTGCTTATACCCAGGTTTTGATGTTTTGAGATGTGTGGGTTTGTGGTTTTTTGTTTGATTGGGGAGAGGATTGTTTCTGTAGAGTATAAATATTCCCCCCCCCCTTTCAAATTTCTGCTGCCTGACTTTCTAATCTTTTTAAAACAAAAAATGTTTTTGCAGTATCATCACCAAAATTTTTTATTTCTATCAAGTTCTGAGAAGGTTAAAGAGAATGCAGAAGTAAGCAATAGGACAAAGAAAATAGCTAGCTTAACCACAGATTGTCATATCATGCAGAAATAGACTAGACTTCAGTTCTCTTTTTAAGTACTATTGCAGTGGTTCTCAACCTTTTTGAGCTTGAGGTGCCTCTCCATAACTTTTGTGAATTGAGTGGCCCCCACTTTCAAAAACTAACATATTACAGTGCTTGCTTACTTGTTGGGGGGTTAGAATTATTCAGGCAGGAACAGGCCTGAGCCTGAGTTTATCTACTTATCTGCTTTTATCTCTTCATACCTCAAGGCACCCTTCAAAGGATTTGGCAGCACCCCATGTGCCCTGGCACCCTGGCTGAAAATCACTGACTTGTTACAATGAAGAATTGTGACTTAATTTTTATCTTTTCAGTGAAAAACATACTCCGTAACCTTTTTTTTGCCCCCCCCCCCAAATCATTCAAGTGACTTCCAGTAGCTTTTAACAGTAAAACATTAGCTGTTGTAATCTTGCAGTTGAGGTTTGTTTGGTTTGTTGTAGGGTTTTTTTTAAAAACACTCTGAAGCCACATCTGAAAATGGTTTTTGTAAAAAAGGGTTAAATTTAGAAGTAGTTACATTTACATTTTTTGCCATCCTCATTACTTGAGGCCTAATGATCGAGTCGGCTATGGTTTTTGAAGGTTACCAGTAGCAAATTTTTCACTTAATGCTATATAACTTTTTCTAGTATGCATGTTTTCATTTATACTATTAAATCAACACTTTCTTTCCTGTTACAGGGGGAGGGGAGGGAATTGTCCTGATCATATGAAAATATCCGCTCTTCACGGAATGCTACTGCACAGTCAGTGTAGTATGCTTGGCTTGTTCACGTCCTAGTTCTCAACAACTAGTGATACTCGAGTTGTGGATGTCATTATTTCTGTTTTGTTTTGATCTTAACTGTTCTCCATAAAAGATGAATACAAATTGCTAAGTAAGTTGGGTATAATTTGGTAACTATTTGACTTTTTTCCTGTTTAAACTCTTTATTCTTTAGAGTTTGGGATGAAGAAGAATAAAATACTGTGTGTTTCTACTTCTGTACATGAAGGTTCATGGATATGACGTGATGTGTTTTTAATATTCTTTTTTTAGCAATGATAGTACTGATGGGGAACCAGAAGAAAAAAGAAGAAAAGTAGGAAATGTTGTCCTCAGCCAGCCTGCCACTGACTCGAAAGTTTTGGTAGATAATACATCAGAAGAGGTACAGTATGTCCTTCTGTTCTAATGAGTGGCATAATTTGCCCTTGATTGATAAGTTGATTTTAAGTTCATTTTAACATTAATTTACCAAAAACAGAAAAGGGAATTATATTGTCAGATCAATTTACAGTTACAACTGAAGTATGTTTCTGAAACTGTATTTCACATTGTGAAAAGTCACTTTTAATGCATATTAAAATCCAATAAGCATTTGTTGAGAGCAGTCTGGCTTGCTTGTTCAGTAGGCAAATTTACTAATAGTGTCTGCGTTAGGCAAGTGAAAGCTTTAAAAAAACAACCCCCCCCCCCCAAAACTTTTGATCTGGACGTATTTGGCAAGAGGCAAAACATAATGAAACCATTATAACTTAACTTAGTATATGGGTATAAAAATAGTTGTTTTTTAAATCAGAATTACAGACCTTACCTAAACTTTATTTTAAAAGGTCTGTATCTTGATTTGAAGCTTTGAACTAGGCCATAAATCAAAGTGTAAAACTAATTTGCATTGTTTGTGAAATAATAACAGTATCTCACAAGTTGTTCAGTTGGCTTTTTTTTTTTTTTAATTTTGCTGATGGCTAGAAGTTGAGCTGCTGCCAGTTGGTAGTCTTTGCTCTTAAATTCAGTTATTTTTATGGAGTTGTTGAGCTGTCTAAAAATAAATGATATAATGTCATTTCGAGACCCTTTTACCCAGATACAGAATATCAACTTTGTACAAAAATGGTTTCTGTTCTGTATTTGTGTGTAATGTGTATTACAGAACTTGAGGCTTGTGTACTTGCTGACTCTAGTTGGCAAACATTCACTTTATTTGGATCCAGCTTACCAATATAATGTCAGAACCTGGGTCTCTTAGGCTAGTGGCTTTATCACTGCGATATCCTTTCTTTATGTGCAAGCATTGCAAATTTGCTTTAAAAAAAAAAAAGTGCTTAAACAGTAGATAAAGGTGACTTAGCAGAAGATGGAGTTGCATGACTGCAAGGTGCGACTCGAACCTGATTTTTTGTGTGGAGACAAAGCTTGCAAACCATAAGAACAAAAGGAAAGGCTAAGAAACCTCCCCTTTTTGTGTGAGAGCCACCTGAGGAAAGCTGATCATTTCTAAAGGAAGTCACATTATTACCAAACGAACTACATCAGCTTTTTGCAAGTCTAAACATTTTGGCAACGCTACTAAATTTTTATCTATTGCTTTTTATCTTTCTGCTTTTATTAATCAAGAGACGTCACAGCTTTGTATCCTTTTAACTTTTAGGGAGTGGAAGTGTGAGGGCTCATACACACTCCAATTACACAGCTATGGACAGGCATTACATCTGCACTGGGGGGGGGGGAACACCTTTTTCCTCTGCACAAACAATAAACAACCAAAGTGTAGACATTCAGGCAGTTTGATTCTGCTGCAAACTGTTCACTCTTAAACAGCACCTCTTCTGTTTTCTGGTACCACTTATAATGCCTGTTCAGTGCAATGCATTGGGAGTCCCAGGGACTTGCAATATCCCACAGTTCCCTGCTTTTCCCTCCCCTCTCTCTCCAGTAGGGAGGGAGGGTAGCTGGCTCCCTAACAGCCTGTTCAATGGCAAGCTGTCAAGGTATTCTACAGTATCCTGCTATACTTTGCACAGAATTCTCCCTTGGACTGTGCAAAGGGCAATACTGATTTCAAGCCACACTGAGTAGACCTAGACAGTCTGGGAGTCTTCAAGTAACAGCAGGAGTTGCATAACAGGTGTGTACCCCCCCCCAAATCCCTGTGCATGCACGCAAACATACCACCACTTACCCTTCTGCCACCCAGCAGAGTGGGCAGGTATGGGGTGGAGGTGGAGACTTATAGTTGGTGTAAGAATTCCCACCACCATCACTGCAAGAACCCTGGCAGTGTGTACCACCTGGTCATGCAGAGAGGAGCAGGGGGAAGCCTAGCTGCAACCCAGACTCAGAGGGGAAGGGAGCATAGCTTGATCTGTGGGGTGGAGGGTGCAGGGGGTATGGTCTGGGCCCAAGCTGGCCCTGCTGGGGAGGGTGCATGGCATAGCTCCATGGGGAGAAGGGGTGTGGCTTGGTGGGGGGAGGGGGCCAGAAGAAGGGCATGGTCTGCTTCCAAACTGGCCCTGATCTAGATGCAGGGGGGGGGCATGGCCTAGCTGTGACCAGCCATGTGAGGCTTGGAATTTGGGAATTTGAGGGGGAGGGTGGCTGTATCAATGGCTACTGCTCCCCTGGTGCCAAATTTCCCACCCTGTGGGGAGCCCCATGGACCAGATGCAGTGGCTCCACAGACCACACTTAACTTGTAGGTCAGAGGTTGAGCACCCCTAGTGTAAACTCTTAAATAAATAATAAACTTTTTAATGTGCTCTCGTTAAATATTGTATTGGTGGGAAAGTTTAGTTCCTTTCTAACTGAAGTAGGAGAACATTACTGTGGCATGATTATTTCTTTTCTTTTATCTTACAAGGAAAATAAATAATTCTACTGGAGGTCTCACTGGCAGGAAGCTTCCTAAATGGTTAACCCCATTAACTTTTTAAATACTTTTTTAATAGGTAAATGAATGGCCTTTGGAAAGCTTTTGTGAAGAAGTATGCAATGATCTTTTTAACCCATCATGGGAGGTAAGAAAGCTATTTAATATGTATAATGTTTATTTCTGATTTTGCAAAGATGGAAATGTAGACCCACTTGCTCACAGAACAATGCATCTGTTAAGTGCCTATGCCCTGATCCTTCTTCATGGATGACTTGAATTGAATGCAGTCTACTTCAGTGGTCCCACACAGGTGCAGAAGTGCATTCCTAGAATCCTGGTGAACTGAATAGGAGTTGGCACGAGTATAGAGCTTTGTTTCAGCAGTCCTTTGTGTGGGACAGTAGCTTAAATATTTCTTGTCTCTCTCTTTTAAATTAGACCCTTTCTCACTCAGAATAACTAAACGTACGTGTCAGTACAGTACTAAAAAACCTGTTGGAGTGAAGGATGAAACGGAGCAGGAGTGGCTTCTGTGTGGCATGTGGCAAATGGCAGGGAGGGATGGTGGCAGAAAGCAGAGCAGCAATTCAGGCAGGGAGCACAAGAAAGAAAGCAGAGCAGTAAGTCAGGAAGTAGATTGGAGTAGCATTTTGGGAGGATGTGGGTCTACTTTTGCATGCCTGCCAAAAAGGTTGGCCACACTCAAATAGGGTACTAATCCATGTAAGCTTTTTTTTCCAGCAAAGGAAATGAAAGAAATTTATCGTCTTCTCTCTAGTAACATTAAGGCCATTCAGACTTGTAGAGCATATGTTGACTAGAGTAGTCAAAAGGGTGTTAAACAGCCAAAGCAGCTAGTTGTGGTCTAATCTGTTCTCAGCAGTGTTGCATAGCCCAGGTACAGTGCTAGATTAACATGTGTGCTATGCTTCTAGTTCAGGAGGTAATGCGTGTAAAACTGCTGTAGGAAGGCACCATTGTGTGGCAGCAAGCCTACATGAGAAACAGAAATGTATTAGCTTGGTTGTTTTCCTCTCTTTTAACTCTAATCTAGTGACAAGGATAATACAAGAACCAGGGGGTGGGAGTTGAAGCCAGACAAATTCAAATTAGAAAAGGTGACATTTTCCTCAGTGAGGGTAATTGATAGTTGAAAGAACATGCAAAGCATGTTGGTGGATCCTGCACTATTTCACACGTCAAATCAGAAATGAATATTTTTAGAAAGTGTCACAGTTTAAGCAGCATTATTGTACCTGAAGCAGAAATTTAACTCAGAATGTACTGTGACCTGTATTTTGCATGTTGGATTAGACCATCACTAGGCTTTGTGGCTTTAAAAGCTGTGAACTATGTTTATGATCCCTGTCTTTTGTGAAAGCTTGCTTTTCACACTGCTAACACGCACAAGTATTAATAGCTGCCTTTGAGTGCTGCCAGAATAATTGTTCTTGGAAACCATCTGGATTGTGAATCTTCAAATTTGTAACAATTTGTGGGTGGGCTGTCATACTAACAAGATAACATGGTAGTTTTTGGTTTTGGTTTTCTGCTTAGTGTTTCAATCACATGGGAGTGTATACTGTCTGCTATGTCCATACTAAGTACAAACTGTCAGCAAACTCTTATTTCACGGTTTGCAAGAAAAAATTTTTAGCTAAATCAGTCCCATGTGATTTCTCAGTCTGGCCCTCGATAGATGTAACATTTGAAAATATTCCAAATGCCTTTGACACACTTGAAACACTGAGCATACAGACTTTCATGGATGAAGAAACACTCCAGAAAATGAAGAACCTCCTTGAAGCACTTGAAACATCTGTATGCTCTACACAACAAGATGGGGAGTTGCTTAATTTCTCCCCCCTCTCCTATCAGAGTGCTCTGTTCTCTACCATCCTCCACCCACCCCCTCCTCCAAAAACACATTTGAGCTCTAGTTTCTTGAGAAGGCCAGGGACTGAGTTAGAGGGATTCCTGCTCTCTAGCCCCAGAGCAGAATGTAGTTTCACACTTTCTGGGTAAACACTTAAAACTATTTTCCACAATTCAGGCACCTTTCTTCTGGCGTGTATTTTTGCAATTTCTAAATTCCTAACCGCCTTTTCCAGTACTCCATGGATTGGCTGTCCCAACCTGAAAATAGCCTTCACTAAAGGCAGCCCTGTTTTCTTTCTTTGAGCATGGTGTGCTGATTTGTCTTCTGCCTGAACTGCTCAAAGCAGGGCTTCAAATGGCAACAGAGCACGCAATCCAGAGAGAAAAGGAGCAGAAACATCAGCTCGACTATGGGGAAAGGTCTAGGGAGCCAGAAGTCAGCAAAAACTTATGCAAAAGGGAAACAAGTAGGTTTAAAATGCAAACTGTCCAATGTATTTATACAAGTGTAACAAGTATGAGGAACACAAGGTGAGCTGGAAGTTGCAACCTGTGAAATGAATGATCCAATTGATATCACAGCATTGGTGGGGTAAGCTCTTGTGACTGAAACATCATCATTGAGGTCTACAACATTTCAGAGGAATGGCATTGGGAGAAAGTGCTAACATTGCAATATGTCAACAATGCATACACTCTTTATTCCCTGATTTGAGGAAGAAGGTAGCAAATCAGAGTGGATTTGGGTGAAGATAAACTGAAAGATACAGCATGAATATAATGGTTGGGATTTATTATAGACCACCAAGTCAGGAATAAGAGGTGGATGAGGCAGTCTTCAAAGAGGTGACAAAATTGTCCAAAAGTTAGGAGGAAATTCTGAGGGAAGAGTTTCAACGTATCTGCTGAAAGAATCACAGTCAAAGTATTGAGAGAGTTTCTAATTTGTGTGGAGGATGACTAGGGGATCACTTATTTTTGGATCTTGTATTGACTAATGGGGCAGAACTGGTGGAGGATGAGTGATCATGATATGATAGAATTGATCGTGACACTGGAAAAGTATGCAGTCAGCAAAACTGAAATCTGCAGGGATAATCGGGGAGGAAAAGGTTAAAAAAAATTCACCTGGTGAAGTAAGCTTAAGGACAAAAAGAAGAGGTTCTATATATCTACAGATGTGGGTCCACTGTTAAATAGAGTGAACTCGTAACAGAAAATGCAAGGAAGACATTGATACTCAACAACTCCTTTGCCTCAGTCTTTACAAGCTGAGGGATGAGATGAGATAACAAAGGAAACAGAACTTTTGATGGTCTGAATGAATCAAAGTCAGCAAGGCCTAATGAACTTCATCCATGGGTACTGAAGGAACTTTGGAAAAGGAGACCTTGAGTCCTGGGCAATAATGTTTAAAAAGTTGTGGGAGACAGGTGAGGTACCAGAGGACTGGAAAAAGGCAAAAAGGAGAACCAGGAGAAGCGATAGACAGGTTAGCCTTACCTCAGCCAGGAAGCTACTGGAATATACCATAAGGAGGTCCATTTGGAAGCACATAGAAGGAAAGTTTGATCACAAGCAGCCATCACGGATTTACTTTGAACAAATCATGCCAAACTAACTTGATTTCCTTTTTTGTTAAGCTAACTAGTTGGATGGATGAAAAAAATGCTGTGAAATACACTGTATTTGTCAAAAGGTGCGTTGAAATTCGGAGTCCCACGTGACCTCATAAACTGGCAAAATGTGGGCTAGAAAAAACTAGTGTAGGGTGGATAGACAACTACCCCGGAAGCCACAAGCAGAGGGTAACTATAAATGGATCCATATTGGAATGGTAGGAGGTTGTGAGTGGAGTCCCACAAGGGTCTGTCCTGGGCCCTGGGTACTGTGTTCATAATGATTTGGATGCTGGAATAGAGAGTTTCTTGATCAAACTTTGCAGGTGACTTTGAAATTGGGAAGGATTGCGAACACTGGAGGATGAGCAGAATTCAGAAGGATCATAACAGATTGGAAAGCTTGGTTGGAGCTAATGGGATGAATTTCAATGCTGACAAATGCAAGATGCGACCCCTTGGGAATAATAATCAGGGTCCTGTACACATTACAGGTATTGTGTAATTAACTGGTTAATTGCACAGTTAGCTTTTTAAGACCAACTACATGTGCAAAGGACTTACCACACAATAAACAGCTCTGACCAGCTGTAAAGTTAGACTGAAAATGTGTACTAACTTTTTATAGCTGGTTGCCATCGAGCTTTAATTTGTATGTGTATCAGGGTCTCCACTGTGGCTGAGAGCCCCATCAGCTACAGGAGCGCACCTTGCTCAGCATGAAACCCCCATCCCCTGGGAATTGTGGCTGCTGTGAAACCCCCAAGACTTGGGGCAGGTGTGGGGGGCGGGGAAGTAAAACCCCTAGACCATACAGCTCTGTCTCATTTGCACATCATCTGGGGCTGAGAGCCCCAAAACTGACTGGGTGCCTGTTCAGTTGCAGGGCTCTCGATCCTGGTTGTGTGTAGGGGCAGCGCAGGGCTGGGATCTTGGTCCCAGTTGTGCATGGGCCCCCTTGGCAAAGGGGGATCCCAGCTGTGGGAGCCTGATTCTCGCTAGTGCAGGGGGAACTCACTCAAATGCCTCTGCACTGGCTGTAAGGCATGATTGGATGTATGATCCCACAGTTGCACCTCCTGCCATGATGTGTAGCATGTCAGGAGGTGTGATTGTGTGGATCACACGTTGGATCCAATTGCACCTTTTTAACTTTTATGTGTAGAGGGGATCCTCAAACACAAATACACCCTGCTGGATGGCAGCACTACAGAAAAGGATCTAGGGGCATTTTTGCATGTGTTGCTGATGCAGTGCCAGGTGCCTTTAATTAGCTAGCCATGCATCCTGTGAATTGGCAGTGCAGTGTGCCTCCACATTGAGAAAATTGTGGCAGTACACTTTGAACTAAAACATGGTTGTTGTACTTTAGCAGAAAGCGCACCACCACCACTTCTCTAAGTGTGGAGGCATGCTGTGCTGCTGATGCACGTGACATGCGAGGCTGTTGAAGCACGTTTAATTTATGTACTGCAGCAGACCCAATTAATAGAGTGCTCCAACACGTTGCATTTCCAGCACATCAGAGCAAGCTCCCCACATGTTTCCAAGTGCCCTAGGAGTGTTAGTGGGTCATACTCATACGAGTCTTCAGTGTGATACAGCCGCACAAGTTTTGTTTCACTTTTTGTTGGGTTTTCTTTTCTGCTCCTATTTTTGGTGTTTCTAGCTTTTTGAGAGAGTGTGTTACCTGTTCTTTCCTTTCTGAGTAGAAAAGGGTGGGAAAGCAACAGCTTTTCTCACACTTCTGTGCATGTGGTTTTGTTTTAGTGTTTTCTCCTTTTTTGGAACCACTGTTTGTCATTCTGAAGACATTTTAGCCTAGATCGTTCCCTTTTGTAAAAATGGTTGTACACTAATTTTTATCAGTTGACAATCTCATCCATGAATATTGGTAAATACTCTGCTTGAGAGTGGGATAATTTTATGCTTCTTCAAATTTAGCTTTTTCATAGAAATTCTTCTATCAATTGTCCATATTTACTCAAATACAAGACAAGGTTGGGGGGGGGTTTCCAGTCAGTAAGGGTGAAGAGAAGCTTCTTTTTTTTTTTTCCTGTGTGTGTGTGTGTGTGTGTGTGTGTGTGTGTGTGTGTGTGTGTGTGTATTCACATACAAGGAAACCTCACTAAATTGTCTATCACTTGCACATGCTGCTTTTGGCAGCACCTTATAATAATGGAAACCAACTATGAAGTTGGTCGAATTTAGCCAATGCTGAGCATGACTGTAAAACACATGGCCAAAATTGGACAAACATACTGATGGGAACCTATAGCCTATCTGAATAAGATATATGGTAGTGCCCATTGTTCTCATTCCTGCCCCCACCCCAGTCATGGTGAACCACTATGAATACATTTCAACTTCATCTTCACTCCTACAGCTGAACTGTGCCTTTCTTCACCACTTCCAATGATTCCTGTTTTTTTTTACCAGCCTTAAATGTCTGGCAAACTTCACCAGACAAGGCCGCAAGCAGTTCACCCAGGATCTCTCTGGCCTCTCTCTCAGCCTGTCTCATGGTTAGTGTGCCCCTGCTCTCCATGAGGTGAAGCCGGACCAGGTTGCATCTTCATATAAACGCTTGGAGGATACCGGGACTTGTGACAAGAACACTGTTTCAGTCCTGAGTAGGGGACCAATTAACACATGAATCCTTTGTGAGGCGTGTCTGAAGTACGCACTGAGCAGTGCTGAGCTGTGGGATTATTATAGCATGAAATGCTGTTGACTGTGCTGGGGCCTAGCCCCATGAACTGTATGGTAAATCATGAGCTTTTGGGTTAATACTTGTATTCTTTATAAGTTTGTACTCTATATAAGTAGGTACTGCTTATGGAGTATGTGTGATAAAACATGCAGCAGTTTCAAAAGTAAAATGCATCAATACTGGATGAACTAAGCCTATGGGTATCTGATGTAATTTGCCTATATGGTAAATTGTTTGTTGGTGTTTTCAGTTTTGGCCCTTGCTTCCATGTGTGGATGGGAGAGCAGGGTCTGACGACAAGGGAGGTGGGGGAAGGAACAGGCTGCAGGGGGGAAGTGATTGGGGGGCAGAGCAAGAGGGCTACTTGACCCCCCCCCCGCCCCCGACTTTGTTTTTCTTTTCACTGCTCCAACAGTGGGAGGGGGTGAAGTTCAAAGCAAACCACCAGTAATTAGATTCTATACCTAGAAATTTATAACAGATTTAGGAACTTTCCATATATAGAATCTAACTACTGGGGGTCATTTTATATTCAGGATCACCCTGTATTTTGAGTAAGTATGGTAGTATTTTCAGT
>NW_017728994.1:41406966-41417262 GCF_001723915.1 Gavialis gangeticus | reverse complement strand
CCCCCCCCCCGCCCCCGACTTTGTTTTTCTTTTCACTGCTCCAACAGTGGGAGGGGGTGAAGTTCAAAGCAAACCACCAGTAATTAGATTCTATACCTAGAAATTTATAACAGATAGGAACTTTCCATATATAGAATCTAACTACTGGGGGTCATTTTATATTCAGGATCACCCTGTATTTTGAGTAAGTATGGTAGTATTTTCAGTTTCCATTTGTCCACTGAATTACTCCCATCAAATATCTCTCCTTAGATTTTATCTTTCCACCTACATGTCAGTGTGGATGCTTCTGTATCATCTTTACAGAGGAAAGCTTACTTAGAAGTTCTGGCTAGATTGCCAAATGTGCTTACAAAAATGTGAAATCTTATGGCATGAAACATACTGATTTTAAGTGTTAAACTATTACCTTAAACATTTGCAATAATGAGACCTGTAAAAATTGATTGCGTGCTATTAATGTTTGCTGATTAATGAATGTAGTCTCTGCATCACTGCTTTTGCCTGTTGGTTCTATATAGAAACAACCACATTGGTCGGTCAGTTTTCAGACACTGGAATTGACATGAAAGGTTCTGGGTACCTGTCTTTTGTGTACACAAGAACTTCCATACTGAGACACCAAATGGCCCCTCTAGTCCAATAGTAGATTCACATAATAAATGCTTTGGAGGAGATCAGCAGTGTATGGCCTACAAGCCACAGGTCAGATCCAGCCCAGGGAGGCATGGGGGATTGGTGATACACAGCAGCCATTAGAGAAGGCATCCCCAGGGTCCTTCTGTCTGCTATTGCCAGTGTATTCCTGTTCCATGTTTCATCTATCCCCTCTATGGCATCTGCTGACTTTCTTCCTCTCTTTACCGCACCATCAGATTTGCTGCTCTTTATAATCATGGGCCACAGGAATTGGTGACACTTGTACTAGACGTTAAGTTGGGACTGCAGAGTGTTGAAAAGGAATGGGTGGGATCAGTGGCCCACAGTGGTGACTGGATTGCAAGCAGTAGTTTGCTATTCATAAAGGTTGCCAACCCCTGCTTTAGACAATGAGTTACATGAGCATGTCACATCTATAGTAAATCATACCTGCCCTGGCATCATTGGTTTATTGATGCTGTGGGTACATCCTTGACTAGGACTATTCAGGGTTGCCAACTGTCCTCAGACAATCTCTTTAAAGAGCTAAAAACCCTTTTCCCCAAAGTTTGGCAGGGAAGGGGGAGATTAAGCTGTCATTAATAAGCAGGGATCCTGGTTTTCTCCACTTAAAAAAAAATCCAAAATTCTCTTATCAAAATCCCTGTCTTTCCACAATTAAAATCTAGGTGTCAGTTGAACACAATGTCTTATTGATGTATTTTTAAAAGCAATTTGGAGCCTACCAGTCAATCACTATAATAAAATACCTATATATTTTGGCATTTGATTTTGGTTTTTTTTTTATTATGGAAAAGCAGAGCTGCTGCTCCCTTCACCAGAACAGGGGTACAGCACTGTGTGTGTCCCTGCTGCTTAGTGGCATTGAGCAGCCCTGACGCATCATAGGCCCCCACCCCCAAGTCCTGCCAGTGTCCCTCATTCCTGACCTGTAGCTCCCTACCCCTAGGGCCAAGCCAAAAAAAAAAAGAGCATCATTTAAAAATCAAGGCTGATGCCTCCCAGAGCAGATGCTCATTTCTTCTGACAAGTGCCTCTTTAGATCTGCAAGAAACTTCACACGATGGTAGCAAAACACCTGCAGTCTGTCCTGGCTGAAAAAAACAAACCATTTGATAGCCTGTGACTTGATCCAGGTGCAATTTCTGCTACCAAATCTGTGCTGGGGGGGGGCAGGGGAGAGCCTCTGGTAGTTCTGGGTAGCAGAGCCTGACTGAAAGAGTTTATGTTGAGGCTGGGCTGAAGTCAGACAACCAAGTTGCTCTCTCACTACTCTCAGCAAAAAATTGGCAGTATTCCTGTGCTCAAAAGTGCTTCTGCCTATGCCAAGTGGTCCCATGATGTCTTAAAATCAGAATCATAGACAATGAGTGCTGGAAGGACCTCAGGAGGTCACCTATTCCAACCCCCTGCTCAAAGTAGGATGATCCCCCAACTAGATCATCCATCCCAGTGAATGGTGCTGGGTTGTCCTAGCAAGTTTGGACAAGGAGCTGAGTAGGTGTCAATGGCTTTCCTGGAAGTGACACTTCTGTTCCTAGGCTGGCTTGCACTTCCTGTACAGTTAATTAGACGAATACAGTAGGCGCACTGGAGGTGTTGAGCAGGACAACCCCTCACCCTGGAGTGCAGAGAACAGACGGTGGGACTATAAGTGGAAGAGCAGGGGAGGAATCCTGTCCCCTTCCCCATTGCTGTGCATGAAATCTGGGAGCTCAGAAGCAGTGTCTTAGGCTTAATTTGGATGCCTAGAAGCCTCATGCATCCTTCTCCTGGTTTGCCCTTCCTGGCAAGCATGGGGGAGGATCCTGACAGGCAGCCTCAGGAATCCAAGCAGCCCTACGCTCCACAGGGTTGGGGAGGAGGGAAGCCTTCCCCAGCAGCAGCCCTTCTGGAGTGGGGCAGGGTACCAGTTGCCTTCTTACCTTGCTGCCAGGTGAGGTGGCCCCTATGGCCCACCCAGAAGCAAGGCAAGTTTGCAAGGCAGGCAGGATGGAGCTGCTGCTGTCCATGATGAGAGCTGTGGGCAACTCAGTGCTTCGCTGTGGCATTGAGGGAGCTTATGCTCAGCACCCTGGGAGAGCTGGAGTTGTCAGCAGCATGCAAGCAGTTCCACTATCCCTCCCCTCCCCTCTCTCACCTGTCCTCCCCCCTCGCAGCATTGTTCCCTGCCAGTCCTGCTCCTTTCCTTCCTCTCTAGTCTATGGGGTCCCCCTGCTTCTTTGCTCTCCTCCTCTGGGTCTTGCTTCCACCCCTCCCCACTCACCCCCGTCATGATCAGTCCCTCCCACAGTTTCCCATTTCAAAGGGAAAAATCCAGGTTTTTCTCCAGGAAATGGAAAATCCAGATCCCTGTTAATAATTTAAGAAACCATGAAGTTGGATACAAATAAAACAAAGCAGATAAGTGCCACCTTGTGTTTGAGCAGGAGTGCAGCTCAGTGCCTCTGGAGGGTTCAGTGCCCTCCTCCATCAGAGCTTTGTAGCCCATGGAAACCTCCTTTTCCACTCCCTGCACAATTTCCTCATGTGCTGCAGCTGCATCCTGTTGGCCTTCCCATGCTTATAAAGGCTGCTTGCCTCACAGGTAGTCAGGGCAGTGCAGCCCATGGGCAGTCTGAGGAGCTGAATGGGATGTAGAGGGGCTGGTGTGGCTAAGGTAGTTGCAGGGTTCAGAGGGAGAGGTGGCAGGTAAAGGTCTGTGCAGTGGAAGGTTTGTTTGTGGGCCTGGGTCTTGCTGTTTGGGGGTCACTTGGGTGGTGTAGGTGATAGATCCCCCAGAGAGCAGCCCTGGATGAGTCTCCCTCCCCAGTAGGTTGGGCTAGGTGGTAGTTCCCTGGGTTAGTTTGGTAATGACTGACTGTAAGTAAAACCCAAACAGTTAATGGGTAGTGGTTAAGGTTTTCTATAAGGCTGTATGTTTATCCCTTTTTCCCCTCCAATAAACCCAGTTTTAGTTGAATGCCATTTATGAATGGGAAAGTTTGTTCATTTTAGAATACAGAGTTAAAACTTATTTTTCCAGGTTTCTGGGTGGGTCTCATTAGATTTAGAAAGCTGGTCTTAAACCCCTAAATTTGAAATCAGCCCTTGCCATTGCTGTTTGGGCCTGGCAGAAGGGTTATATTTATATCACGTAAAACATGTCAGTAAAAAATGTTGTTTTTCAGTTAACCAAAAAAAAAAAAAAGATCTTTGACTTTTGGCAACTCTGGTTGTATTTAATAGCTCCAACCTGATCTATCCTTCATTAATTTGTTTAATCCCTTTGTGAACCTGGCTGTACTGTTGGTCTCTACCACCTCCTATTCAGTGAGTTACACAAATTAATTATGCACTGTTTGGAGGGAAAAAAATAGAAGTATGAGCTTCTTCCTTGTTTTAAATCTGTCTCCGGCTAATTTCGGTGGGTGTCACCTTATTCTTGTATTCTGGTACTTTTGTGATATAACAATTCCCTATTCACTTTATCCACAACTTCCAGAATTTTATAAATGCCTGTCATATTAGGTTACACCCAAGGGTACTCGGGGAGCTGGCGAGCATCATAGCTCAGCCCCTGGCACAGATCTTTGAGAGCTCTTGGCGCTCTGGTGAAGTGCCCGATGATTGGAAGAAGGCCAATGTCATGCCTATCTTCAAGAAAGGGAGGAAAGTAGATCTGGCAAACTACAGGCCCATCAGCCTGACCTCTATCCTTAGGAAGGTCTTGGAAAAGATTATCAAGGAGGCCATCCTTAACAGACTAGCTGAAGGCAATATCCTGAGGGATATGCAGCATGGGTTTGTTGCGGGTAGGTCTTGCTTGACCAATCTCATTTCCTTTTATGACCAGGTAGGTGACTTATCACCTGGACAAGGGGGAAGAGATCAACGTCGTATAACTCAACTTCAAAAAAGCCTTTGATCTGGTATCCCATGATCACCTCTTGGCTAAACTGGCTAACTGCAGCCTTGATGTCACCACAATCCACTGGCTGGGGAACTGCCTCCGCGGTAGGACCCAGAGGGTGGTGGTCGATGGGAGTCAATCATCTTGGTGCGCTGTGACCAGTGGGGTCCCACAAGGCTCTGTCCTAGGGCCTATACTATTTAACATTTTCACCAATGATGTGTCAGAAGCAGACTGGTCAAGTTTGCCAATGACACCAAACTTCGGGGTAAAGCATCCACACCTGAGGACAGGAGGGTGAGCCAGGTGGATCTTTACAGGCTCATGAAATGGGCGGATGAGAACCTGATGGTGTTCAACACCAAAAAATGCAAGGTTCTCTACCTTGGGAGGAAAAACCTGCAGTATGCGTATAGGCTCAGCAGTGTTACATTGGTTAGCACTACAGATGAAAGGGGCTTGGGGGTCATGATTGACCACAAGATGAACATGAGCCTTCAATGCGATGCTGCGGCTAGTAAAGCTAGCAAAACACTGGCTTACATCCATAGATGCTTCTCAAGCAAATCCCGGGATGTCATTCTCCTGTTGTACTTGGCCTTGGTGAGGCTGCAGCTGGAGTACTGCGTCCAGTTTTGGATTCCGCAGTTCAAAAAGGATATGGAGAAGCTTGAGAGGGGGCAGAGGAGAGCCACACGCATGATCAGAAGTCAGGAAAACGGACCTTATGATGAAAGGCTGAGTTCCAGGCTGAAGAGTCCCATGGCTAAGCACAGGCTCAGGAGTGATTTGGTGGCCACCTACAAATTTATTGGGGTGCTTATCAGGATCTGGGGGAATGTCTGTTCACCAGAGCACCCCAAGGGATGACGAGATCAAACAGTCACAAACTCTGCCGCGACCGATTCAAGCTGGACATAAGAAAGAACTTCACTGTCCGAGCCCCCAAGGTTTGGATTAGGCTGCCACCGGAGGCAATTCAAACACCCACTTTGAACGCTTTCAAGATGCATTTGGATGTTTATCTTGCTGGGATCCTATGATCCCTGCTGACTTCCTGCCCCTGGGGCAGGGGGCTGGACTCGATGATCCTCCGGGGTCTCTTCCAGCCCAAATGTCTATGAAATATGAAATTTCCGCTCCCCCCACCCCCTTCTCGTCATTCTTCTATTTTCCAAGCTGAAGAGTTGTAGTACAGCAGCTGTGCTATAGCCATGATCATTTTGCTCTTCTAGGTACCTTTTCTAGTTCTACTATGTGGTGGTGTTTTGGTTGGTTTGTTTTAAATGTGAGCAGCAGAACTGTATATAGTATTCAAGATATGCATGCACCATGTAACCTCTTATGTCAGAAAATGTTTAGGTTGCATTGTGTCCAGATTGACCTCTCTATTATCTTTGCTCTCAAGTACAGCTCCTTAATTTTGTAATCTTGTTGGAAAACTGATATAGTTACAGCTGGAGTAAGTTGCTTTTTTGAGGCATTTGTGTTTCCATTGGTTTCATCGTCTTTTTGGTTGCGGGAAAAATAAAGGCCATCATGGTAATATTTAGAGTACTATCTTGCTGAGCAGGACTCTTATTTTCTGTTATGTTTGCCTCTCAACTTCTATCTTTTATCACTCCTGCAACCCATTAAATTCCTGCATCACAGTTCAGCCTGGTCAGATACAACTATGAGCAATAAGACTCCCCCATTAAATTGGCTGGAATCTGAACAATGTGGACAAATAAGATTTTTCATATAGTTATAGGATACAGTTTCTGGCTAATGGAAGGGTGGGGACAGGACCCTAGCATCAATGATACTTTAGTCGTCATGGAATTAAGTATGGTGCTAGTTGTTTAGATGAATGCATGTGTTCTTATCTGTTCTTTGTAAATGGTTCTAAAAATGAATTCAGTTTTTGACCACATGCAAGCCAGCTGCAAACCTTCTGTCTTTTATCCCTCCAACTTCTGTGAAACCTTCTACTTCCTGATTTTAACCTGTCCCATCAGGTGTCAGAAAGAACAGAAATAAATGCATTCTCATCCAATATCACTATCATAATGGAAAGTTGGAATAGAAACCACAAACTCTTTGGAGTTTCCATACTGCATATTCCATACTGCATAACCCTGGGGACACTGGGCATGTTTATACTTTTGTAGAGTTCCTGGGAGCATTGGTAAGAAGCATATTAAGTTTAAATACAAGACTTCTTTACATATACCAACCCCAGGAAGGAGGTAGTACAGCTGCCATGAGCATGTTCTCTACCACCATTCAAAAGATGCCTCTCAGGTCTACTTGAGAGGTGACATCAGGATGCTCATGGTGGCTTTGCTTCCTCATTTCCAGGTTTGGCACTTGTGTAGCAGGAACAGGTTTGTATTGTGTGTGCTGCTTGGCAGAGCTCTTGGGAGCATTGCAGGAGTGATATAAACATGTTCTCAACTCATGCCAGGTTTCTTGCTGATTCCAATCTCTGAAGAGCATTAGGCATTTTACTACTTACTCAACACTCTAGCACGTTACATAACAAAACTGGACAGGAAATTTTGTGCCATTTCTTATATGGTTGCTTGTGAATTGGCCCACGGTCACATCACGGATCATAATATAGAGATGAGGCAATTGGTTTGTCACCACTTTCTGAGCAACCCTGGATTTCTTCCTCTGTTTGAAGTGCCAGTACTTAGTTTAGTTTTAGGAAGGTATTTCTCTAGTTGTGGGTATTGAGTCATCTGTTTTAGACAGATTTCAGAGGGAGCACCCAATATTAAGTTGACTTTATAATTTTATGCCAGGGATGCTTGGCCCACAGAGCCATGCCATCTGCTCTGTAGGGATTCCCCATACATCTGAAAGTGTGATGGCCGGGCAGTGGTAGCAGCAGTTGCTGCTCCCGTGCCATCAACCCCGTGAGCCAGATTGTGCTCTGTTAGCTTAGTGTGCAGAGGTGGCCCAGGGCCTGGTCCAGGCATACAGGGGCTGGCTGAAGACAGCATGGGTCCCAGGGTGGATGGATGCAATGCAGGGTCCTGATCCAGCTGGGAGTGTGGGGCCAAGGAAGGTGGTGCAGGGCCTGATCCTGGTCCTCGTGGCCCTATCTGGTCTGCAGACTGGCCACGTGCCACTCATCTGGTGTGCTGCAGCAAAAGGTTGAGCACCCACCACAGAGATACGGGATAACTTGTGAGAGCCACTAGACCCACCTTAAATTTCTTTGCTCATCAGAATTGGGCATCCCATGAGGGATGGGAAAAATCACTTTTTACTTTCTTGTTCCTTTTGTGGTAGGGACTTAACAAACTTTTACAAGCCACAGTTTGGAACAACCTGGCTCTGGTCCAGTGCAGCCTGGGTGGCTTTCCTTACACCAAGGCCAGGTAAATAGGAGATGCACCCACATCAGTGCTGCTTCTGTCAGTCCCCTGTATCCCAAGGCCAGGTATCTGCAAGCTGTGTCCGTGTTGCTGCCACTTCTCAATGCTTCTTTCCCTTCTGGCTATGGTACATGTGCAGGTGGAAGCTGCCTGGCCCCTGCACAGCTCCCCACTGACTGAAAGTTGTGCCCTGGCCACAGCCTAGGAGGGTGTCAGCAGGGGGGGAAGTGGGGAGAGTGGCAGTTATGTGAATGCAGATATAGCTTCCAGCCAGTGAAGACCTATACTGGGATCAGGTATCTGCAAACTGCAATGTGGCTGGGGAGTATTGGGCTGGGAGGAGTGGTGGCAAAGTCACCTGTTGCTGACATGTCACAACACCCAGCGCATGTTAGTCTGGAGCCAGGAAAAGTAATAAAAGTGCAGATACACCTGGTGGCTGCCCAGCCCTAGCACGGGCATGGGTAAAGCCCTCCAGTTTTGCAGGCCAAATGTTACCGATCTGTGTTTTATAATGTTGCCATATTTTCTGTAATTTCACCTTTCTATCATCACTGCAGAGTTTGCAGCTGTGATTTGGTGTTGTGTATTATTTTCAAGACTTGGATTATTTTAGTTTTGGTGGTTATGTTGAAAACTCACTGGTTTGCCTTTATTTTTAGTTGTCATTAATGAAGTCACTGCCTGTATTTCTTAGTACTTGGAAATTGAATGAGAAGGCTTAGTCTGCTGAGAGATTCTAAATCTAAATTGCCACTGGGTTTTTTTTGGTTGTGGAGAGAAAATCTGTCTTGCATTTGTAAGAAGATAGGAGTCACTCTTAGTTATATTGTTTGAAAATAAACAGAATTACAGGTAAGTAACTAATTTTGAGGTTCCTTAGTGCTTACTATTGCCCACCCTTAATATGGGTAGAAAGATTTTGTCTACCATATGGTTAAAGATTTTGTTCTAAGTATCCATTCAGTATAAGGAAAAATGTTTTGGTATAAGAACTTGTTGAATTACCTTTCTCTAAGAGTTTTCTCTCATCCTGTGTTGTAAAAGTGTTTATGTTTGTCTTAATGTCTTCCTCTGTTATCAAACTTTGCAGAAATGCTGCAGGCTTGTTTCCAGTTACTCCTGCCCATATGTAGTTCGTGCATATGTACAAACCTTACCTTAAAATAACACCACATTTGCAGCATTCAAAATCTTTGTACTGGAAAGGAAAAAAAAAAATCAGATTTTTAACTACCTTCTGATGGATTGATTTGCTGTAATTTAATTTAATTGACATCATAACATTTGTGTAAATTTCTGTTCCTAATGATTTAGAAACTAACTTATTTTTTTCCTCCCCCATCCCTCCCCCCTTGCACTTTTTTTAGGTTCGGCATGGTGCAGGCACTGGGCTGAGGGAAATACTTAAAGCACATGGGAAAAGTGGTGGTAAAATAGGAGACAGTACATTAGAAGAGGTAAAATTATAAGTGTATGGCAGATGTTAACCAGCTTCTTGATATGAAAACTAAGCAATGGAATGAAACTAACCGATATTTAAATGTGAGAGGGAGAAAAGGTATCTTTTGTAAACTGCAGAACTTCTCTTCCTTTCTCTTGGCAATACTGAAAATGCATTTATTACTGGCATTTTTAGGACTGTGGGAGGGTGTTCAAGGTGTAAGGTGCTAATTGCTTAACTGAATGATAAAAAAATATAATTGAAATGATTAAAATGATCCAGCATGGGGCAGTCCCAGAGTCCAGGACACAGCTGTCACCTACCCAGGTGGGCTGGGGCAAAACCAGTCCCTGGAATCTGGACCATCACCTGACACCCAGAGGCAGATCTGAGGCTGGGGAGCCCAATCCTGGGAACCCTGTGGAGTGGGGGTGGAGACGAGCACAGCTCCCAGCTGTGTCTCATAACCTTTTCAGTGTTCTGAGTTACAGTGTTACCCCAGACCAAATAGAAATTCACTGTTGCTTCCAGTGGGGAGGGAAATCTAGCTGGGGCTGGGAGCCTGGGGCCAGGTTCCCATAGCAATGGCTGGGGTGCTCTGCCAGTGCTGGCTGTTTTCAGAATGGGAGGGGGGGAAAGGCAGTGGAGGGAGCTTGTTTTTGGGGCTCCCCAGTTGGTGCTGAAGAGTGGGGTGGTTGAATTGGAGCTCCTGCACCTCAGGTGGGGGGAGCTCCAGTACTCTTGTCCCATCCTCCAGGGGTGACTGAAAATCCCCCAAGCTGAACTCCCTCTGCTCCCTTTCTCTCCTCCCATTCTGAAAACAGCAACAGGCTGGAGGTAGCACAGATGCAAGTTACAGAAGATGCTACATTTGAAAGATCTGTCTGATACCTCACGCTGTGGGGGGGGGGGGGGGGGGGGGGGGGGGG
>NW_017728994.1:41399817-41406885 GCF_001723915.1 Gavialis gangeticus | reverse complement strand
GGGGGGGGGGGGGGGGGGGGGGGGGGGGGGGGGTCAGAGTTTCACCTGGTCAGTTTTTTTAAGCTGTCTGCAGCTGTGCCCTTGTGTATGGTTGCAGCTATAGACTGTTTTCTGTGGCCAGATTGGGCAAAAACAATCACTTCTGTCTGCACCCTGGGATGATTAAAAACTGTGCGTGCCACCCAGCCGGGGTTTTGACAGTAAGCTGATTGTTGGCTCAGGCCAGAGACCTGACTGGGGTCAGTTCCAGACCCTGGTTTGGTCCCCAGCCCCAACTGACAATCAGCTGATTGTGTATACACAACTTTCGATTTATTCCTGATCCCAGGCTCCCCCTGCTCTGGCAATGTTTAGGTTTGGGGATTAGAGTCCAAAACATGCATCCTGCCATTAGTAAATTTGGAGGTGGGGTTTGCCTATATAGCTAGCCCTTCCCATACATTATCTGTATGATCTTGTATGCTGCTGCCAGACTTTCACATAAAGTTATGACGGAATCTGACCAGTCATCCCAACAATCATGCCTTCTGCCATACCATTAAAAATAAATTACTTTTGGGCATCAAGTTATGACACAAAGTAGAAGCAACAAAAAGCAGCTGAGAGCTGGTATTCTAAGTTTTGTTTTTAACTACATCTTTGTAGGTTTTTAAAATAAAATTAAATACATTTGCAGGTAGAATCTCTAGGCCACAGGTGTCAAGCACATATGTGGTCTGGCAGGAAGTGCAATTGTTGGGATCTCTGGTAAGATCCAAACACAGCTTCAAGTGAATGACTGTCAGCAGCATGAGCGATCAAATTGTATGAGATGATTTGTGGAGGGGCTAGACAGGCAAGCTCCAACCTAGAACCAGGGTCCAAGATTGCTCCTTATGCCCATTGCTATTATTAGAAGCACAGTAACTTATCTTCTGTGACATGCATCATACTTTTGTTTGTGTGTGCAGAAGAACCTCTGCATAGATTACAGATAGAGCTAACTGCCTGTACAGAATTATTGAATGCTGAGTACTTTGGATCTCCCTACAATGTGTGAATTTCATTGTCAGCTGTTTAGATTTTTTTAAATCCAGTCATAATAAATATTTAAATGTTACGTTATCCTCTGTGAATTTACATTAAAAATTGAGTAGTATTTTTATGAATGAATGTAATGTGTTTAACTTTTTCTCTTTCATTTTTTAAATTGTTTACTGAACAGATGGCTCAACAACATCAGGAGTGGTTGGAAGACTTAGTTATTAGACTTCTTTGCGTCTTTGCATTAGACAGGTTTGGAGACTTTGTTTCAGATGAAGTAAGTGTCAAAACTTAGACTGCTAAATCTATTTCCATGGTACACTTCATACAGAAATATCTGTGTTGATGATTTGCTATATCCTAGGTTGTAGCACCAGTACGCGAGACCTGTGCTCAGACTTTGGGAGTGGTATTGAAGCATATGAATGAGACTGGAGTTCATAAAACTGTGGATGTTCTCCTGAAGTTGCTCACGCAGGAGCAGTGGGAAGTTAGACATGGTGGCCTTCTAGGAATAAAATATGCTTTGGCAGTCCGTCAGGTAATCATTTATTTTGGGGCTTTTTTCCTGTTCAAAGTCAGTATAGTTAAGACTGCACAGAAAATGAAGGTGTGGTTGTAGCACAGAGAAGCATGCTCTAGCTGGCATGGAAAGCAGTTGTACTGAAGATGTAGTGACACACTGCCTAAACCCGCTGAACACACTGGGCATGTTCTTAGATTGTTAGTCCACTCTGAAGCCTATGGTGCCATGCCTTGTGTACTATTGCTACTTGTGGCAGCTAAATTAAAGCAATTATAGGCATGCTTACCTGAGCTATAATTGCACTTGTTTTTGCTGTGTAGACGTTTCAGCACTACAAGATCTTTACAAGAAGGTGGTATGTGAACTTGCCTTGTAGAAACCTATGTCTAAGATATGTGACCTATTAAATACATTTTGGTGGTGGAAATCTCTAGGACCATGAAGCCCCATAACCTATTGCCCAGTTATTGCCCATTGACCCAATCCCATGTGTGGACCCCAGGATGTGTGCTGCCTGTTGGGTCTGGATCCCAGGTGGGCCTGGGCAGGTTCGATATATGGATGGAGGGAGGGGGTGTCAGGTCATGGGCCTGATCCAGCCTGTGGACTGGCTCCATGCCACTTATCCAGCCTGCGAGGCCAGATGAGTTTGACACTCCTGTTCCAGACTTATTCTCTTTTTACCTTTTATAAACTGAGAATTTTTAGCACTCCAGAATAGTGGAGTAGTAAGGAGTAATTGTAGAAAAACATGAGGAATGGCAGACTGCTATGAGCAAAATCAAATTCAGGTAAGATTAACTCCTTTTATAAGGAGTTAATGTCATCTTTTTCCAGGTAGCTCCTTTTTAAATTTAGACTATTCTTGGGGCTGAGAAGGTGGTCAATTTTGAATGCTTCCTTATTTTGTCTAAAATATTTTATTTTCTTTTTGCAGGATTTGATAAATAGCTTATTGCCTAAAGTTTTGCCTGCAATAATTGACGGTCTCCAAGACTTAGATGATGATGTCCGAGCTGTTGCTGCAGGATCCTTGGTACCAGTAGTAGAAAGCCTTGTTCACCTTCAGTCACAAAAGGTGAATGGGATGTGGGTTTTGTCAGCATTTTTTACTTTGGATCTGAATAGAAGAGCAACATTGATAGTCTGGTGCACACTTTCTAATTGTGTGACTTTATTTTTACTTGTAAATTCTGTCCCTTTGCTTATTCTCCTTAGGTGCCTTTTATTCTTAATACATTATGGGATGCTCTTCTGGAGTTGGATGATCTAACAGCTTCCACAAACAGTATCATGACACTTCTCTCCTCCCTTCTAACTTATCCTGAAGTCCGGAAATGCAGGTAATTTCATAGATTTCATAGACATTTGGGCTAGAAAGGACCCCGGAGGATCATCGAGTCTAGCCGCCTGCCCCAGGGGCAGGAAGTCGGCAGGGATAATAGGATCCCAGCAAGATAAGCATCCAAAAGTGTCTTGAAGGCGTTCAAAGTGGGTGTAACCTCAAAATGTATTGTCTATGTAAGATGGGTTTTAAAGCTTGAAAAGATACTACTTGTGAAACTGCAGTTCTGCAGTAGAATTCTTAATCATGCCGTCTTAATGTTAATTAAACCTGCTAGCTCTAACGGGAGAATTAAAGACATGTATGGACTGCTACAGGGTGGTCTAACTGGCAGCCTCTGGGGCACGTGGCCCATGAGGGGTTAAGTTGTGCTCCCTGTATTGCTGCTGGGGGTTCTGGGCTCTCCTTTCCTTCTCCAGCTTTTGCTGCCTGCCCCTGCCCTAGGTTGCAGGGCAGCATGACATGAGGAGTAGAACTGAGTCCAGATGTGCACAAGACATCTCTGGGCAGTGTACGTGGGAGAAATTGTGTAATGGCGGATTTAATTTTCATTATATTTTAGGGGTTAAAATATAAAACGTAAAGTGGTAGGGATATGTGGGCAGCTAGTAAATCTGGAAGGGGGTGTGCACTAAGAAAAAGTTTGGGAACCTCTGGCCTAGGGCATGGGCTGGTAGCCTTTTGTAAGCTGCTGGCTAGGACCACATAGAGTAGGCCAGGTGACTTCAGCAGCCAGGTGACTTCAGCAGTGCATCTGGAGCAAAAGGTTTTCCTGCACCTGTGCTGGGGCTAGGCAGTGCCATTGCTTCTTCCAGATTCCCCACCCATCCTTGTGCTCACCAGGTGGAATGTGAGCACAGCTTCCAGCCAGTAGAGAGCTGAGCTGCAGCTGGACTGCTGAAAGCTGCATTTGCATTACTGCCACTGCTTCTCTCCTCCCCCTGGCTGCAGCGCAACTACAGCTGGAAGCAGCCCAGCCCTGGTACAGTTCCTTGCTGGCTGGAAGTTCTGCCTGAGCTGCTGCTCAGGGGGAGCAGGAGCAATGCAGGCACAGCTTCCAGCTTTCTGGCTACAGTTCAGCTCTTTGCTGCTCAACCTTAGCACAGGCATGGGCAGCGGCAAAGTTCTCTGGCTTTGCAGGACAGATCCAGAAGCTCCATGGGCTGGATTTGGCATGCTGGTTGTAAGCTGCTGACCCTCGGCCCAAAGGATATTGGTAACTGTACCCCTTTCTCCCCAGTCCTTTTGTCTTTTTTTTTGCCTTCTTGATTCAATGTTGTTACAACTGTATCTGTTGCAAAAAGAAAGGGTCAAACATAAGAAAAAATTGTCTTATCATTCCCGCTCATGATGCTTCATGTCATTTGGCAGAACACTAACAATCAACTTTTTTCATCTACTGGAGGACAGTTTAGTGGTAAAGACTGACTGCTTTTAAGAGAAACTTGTCTGTGGAAAAAAATGTAATTAGTGAAAGGATCAACTGTAGGTATTTTGGGAAATTAAATTGAATATAATTTCTACAAAAACAAAATCCTCTTCTGCATCTACCGTCTACATCTCTAGCCCTTCTTTTCTTGGTTTGCTGTCTCCCTCCTTTTTCACTTTTCTTTCTCCATTTCTGTTTCTTTCCATCCCACAACCACACGTGCCTGCTTTTCATTCACAGGACCAAAAAATGACATGTAAAATTGTGGTTACTGCCTATTAAAGCATTAGTGAAATGTTTCAAATTAATCAGAGCTTCAGTAATAAAGTTGTTTTTTTTTTTGTTTTTTTTTAATTTGAAGTGGAAGCTTTTCTTTATGTGACTTCATCACGGTAATTTACTGTTTCCTTTTAAAAGGTTAAATTCATAATTGCCAAGGAATCCAGTAATTTTTGACAGTGGGGAAAATTAAGAAAAATTCTTCCTGGGGGCTTTCGCTGGAGACTATCTCGTATTCTTCTAAAGGAAACAAAACTTTAAATTATGGAATGACTTCTTTAAATCTCATTAAAAGTCAATGTATCTTTTTGTCAAAAATTCATATAGAGATGGTTGTCATAATTTATATGTTGAGATAAGTAGCCCCTTTACAAATGTTATCCTTGTTCCTGACCTGTACTATTATTCATAACACTTATTTTCCAATAATTAAGGCCAGTGCTGAATCACAAACTCCAAGTTAAGGCTGCAGCTGTCATTAACACAGCCCATATGCCATATATCTGGTGATTAGATCAGTTGATATTTAAGAACTCTTATTTTGTTTGGGAATTCATATAGCTAAGTAATAGTTTCAGTTTCTACTCCTAACTTCACAAAAATTAAAACACGGAGGCTAACTTTTACAGTGATGTTTGCTCACTTCTGGGTAGATGATTAGAGATGGAGCATATTTGTGTTCAAGGAGCCAGAGCAACCACCCATATAAATACAATAGGACCTCACTATTTTATTACCTGGCAAATTTTAGTTTATGCAAATTGAACACATGGTATTTTAAAACCAAGCAAAGGTGCAACTCAAAATAAACTGTTGACCACCATCATGAAGTTACAGCTTAATGCTGTACTCTGTATCTGAAGGTACAATTGACTGACTTGTGTGTGTATCTTTTTCCCTGCTGCCTCTGTGTCCATGCTATTTACCAGTATCCAGCAGTCGCTTACAGTTTTGGTCCCACGTGTATGGCCATTCTTGCATCACACCATATCATCTGTTCGAAAGGCAGCATTGGAAACTTTATTCACGCTATTATCCACCCAAGACCAGGTAAGAACTTGTAGTACCACTTAACTGTTAACATGTAGATGTAAGTGATGATTTGCGAGTCCCTTTTGTACTCAAAACTTACAGAAAATGTTTGTAGCTTATTTCTGCTATAATATTCCATAATAGAAGAACCTAAAATAATGTATGTTTAAACTACATCGTATGTTGAAGTTTTCTCATACTCATTGCATGCCTATCTTCAGAGTTCTTCAACCTGGCTGACTCCCATTCTGCAAGATATGCTGAGACACATTTTTCAATTCTGTATTTTGGAAAGCAACCAAGAGATTCTTGACCTTATTCATAAGGTATTTATTTTTTAATGTATTACCATGCTATGTTTGTTAAAACTTACCATCTATACCATGCTCTGTTGTAGCTGTATGACCTGGTTAAGCTTGCTCTTTTGTAATTTCATAGTTTCTAGGGTCGGAAGGGACCTGAGTAGATCATCTAGTCCGCCCTGCCATGGCAGGAAAGAGTACTGGGGTCAAACAACCCCAGCAAGGTGTTCATCTAACCTTCTCTTAAAAACCCCCAGGGTAGGAGCCTGCACCACTTCTCTTGGAAGTTGGTTCCAGACCCTAGCCGCCCTGACCGTGAAGTAGCGCCTCCTGATATCTAACCTAAACCTACCCTCTGCCAGCTTGTGACCGTTATTCCTGGTCACTCCTGGTGGTGCTCGGGGGAACAGTGACTCCCCCAATGCCTGCTGATCCCCCCTCAGCCTTCTCTTTTGGAGGCTGAACAGGTTTAGGTCCCGTAGCCTCTCCTCATAGGGCCTGCCCTGCTGTCCCCTGATCATGCGAGTGGCCCTCCTCTGGACCATCTCCATGCATAAATTTACTTTATGTTGCTGCAAGAGCACCATACCTGTCAGATTTCTTAGATATTAAAGATCATTTTTGTCAAAAAATTAGATAGATAACACAATATATCTCTTCTTTATACTAATATGTGCATTTTCCCCCCCTCCAGGTGTGGCTGGAACTGTTAAACAAAGCACCAATACAATATTTGGTAGCAGCTGCTTGCCCCTGGATGGGAGCTTGGCTCTGCTTAATGATGCAACCTTCTCACTTACCTATTGATTTAAATATGTTGTTAGAAGTAAAAGCAAGATCAAAGGTAAAAGGAAATAAGTTTGCAAAACATTTTTTGTGGAATCAAATAAATTGATCATTATTATGGTGCTGTGACACACAATAGTAACTGGCCTCTCGCAAAAAGGAAGACAAATGCTGTTATCGCCACACCTGTGGTACAGACTTTGAAGCTGTTGGAACTAATGGATACCCATAGTGGTTCACAGAGAAGGCAAAAGCTATTATTTATATATAGTGAGTTGTTCATGGGAGTGAAATTTCTTCTTACAATGGTGTATTTCTTCATTAGTTTTTTTTTTTTTTTTTTTTG
>NW_017728994.1:41394034-41399558 GCF_001723915.1 Gavialis gangeticus | reverse complement strand
TTTTTTTTTTTTTTTTTTTTTTTTTGACCAGTGCCTGAATGGCAAAATCTGATCCCATACAAAACACTTAAAATGGCAACTGTTTTGGGGGATATTTTGAATCTAAAAATATGGATATTAGTCTACTTTTTTCATTGCTAGATAAGAGAGAACTGATATCTGTCAAATTATGT
This sequence comes from Gavialis gangeticus, assembly GCF_001723915.1. Taxonomy (NCBI): domain Eukaryota; kingdom Metazoa; phylum Chordata; order Crocodylia; family Gavialidae; genus Gavialis; species Gavialis gangeticus. The sequence continues at coordinate 41,399,385 of NW_017728994.1, read as the reverse complement.
AATAGGTTTTTATTTAAAACTTAGTTTAAATGGTGTTCAAACCCTTCTTCATTTACTCCATGAATAGATTGCATATAATGCAGGGGTAGGCAAAATGTGGCCTGCAGGCTGAATTCAAAGGATTTTGTCTAGCCCACAGCAGCTCCTTTTGTCCCACCTGGCCCAGGTGCAAGGGACAGCCCAGGTTGTGGAGCCAGACATTTCCCAGCAGCCACAGCACAGCTCCTTCCAGCTACCAGTGCTGGACCCAGCCCTGCTGCCCAGGCACCCTGGCCCGTCCACCCTGTATCCATTGCTGGGGGCAGGACCCATGCAGGCAGGGCGTTCTACCATGCATTTGGAATAGGGCTGCAAACTAGGAGGGAGCTGTGTCTTGAAGCAAGACAGGCAGGTAGGGCCAAGGAGACCTTGTGATCTTAGGGCAGTGACAGTGTGAAGCCGAGGCTGGGGCAGAACTGCAGTCAGCCTCCCTGCACACCTTTGCCCGTGGAACCTGTACCCATCACAAGGGCATGTGGGCAGCAGATTGTGGCTCTGCCCTCTGACCCTTGGTTGCCCATACCATTCCCAAACACTGCTCTCTTCCATCCTGTAGCCCATTCCTACATAGGGAGTTTTGGTGAGTTGTGGGGGGGGATGTGCTGACCTAGCCTGTGACAGCTCAGCAAAACTCTCTATGTAGCCCACAGGCCCAAATAATTGCCCACCTCTGATATAGTGGCAGCATTTTGCTCTAAACCATTTAATACATTCACTGCTTGGTTACAAAACTTATCAAAACTCATCATCGCATAAAACAGTGTTTCTCAACCTTTTAAGTAGCAAGTACCCCCTAACTTCTGAAAATTTTAGTAAGTACCCCAACACTCAATTTTCCAGGGGATTTTATATTTACAGATTAATGTGTGCCATCTGTGAAGCTGTATGTTGATAGAAGGGCTGTGTATATAAGGCCGTGATATGACAGATGTCTGATCTGGTGTGGATAGGGTTGCTACCTTTTATACCGGGGTGCACAACTGAAGTATGTACCGGGGCTAGAGGTGATGTGTAGGCCAAGGCTAGGAGGACTGAACCCAGTGCCGTGCAAAGCGCAGCACACCAAATTATTACTGGGCAGTTTAAAGCACCTCACAATATGCGGTGCAACAAATATTTTGCCATGATTTTGAGAGGAAAACAGGGTGAGAGAGTGTGTTGTGGTACCCGTGTATCCCCTACATGTCTCGCATACCCCCAGAGGTACACATACCACAGGTTGAGAAACTATGGCAAATAGTTCAATTTTCTCGCCAGTAAACGTACTTTATTGGTGGATATTACTTGTGAACCTTCTGTAGTTTTTAATAAGCTCCTGGTTGCTTTGTTTTGCTATGCTTTCATGTCTTACCAGCATTAGCTATAGTATTATTTCCTCAAATTCTTTTTTTGCAGAATTGAGTCAGTTTTAACAAGATTACTTTTCTTGCTGAGAAAATCATAAGGTGTTTCTTTTTGTTTTGTTCTGATGACATATTCAGACAGAAGGTCTTAATCCAAACAACCAGACCAATACACAGCAGGGGCACAGTGCCAGACTCTAGGTTACAGTATGACCAATAAATCTTTTCAGAAGTCCGTGTTCAAAGTGATACAAGATTAGAGATTTATTTGCAATCCAGTCTATGTAGGAATGCAAGAAATACCAAACCAGAACAATCTAATTAGGAAATATGCATTCATATTTTCTGTACTGGTCTTAAATGCATTTAAACTTGGTAATTGCAGTGGACATGGTCATTTTTATTACTAAATAAACATCTGTGTATATTTCCTAGGAAAAAACAGGTGGCAAGCTACGTCAAAATCAAACCCAGACCAAGGAAGTGATACAGGAGTATATTGCTGGTGCAGACAGTATTACAGAAGATTCTGTAACCAGGGATTATGTTGTTATGCGAGCACGGATGATGGCAGCAAAGTCAGTTGACTGAAAATACAAAAACAGTTTAAAGTGGCTTATTATTTTTTAAATCTATGCAAACTCTAAATACAGCAATATTTTGCTGAAATTTAACTTGTATGAATTGCAATAATGATTTTTTTTTTTTTTGGTTAAGATTGTTAGGAGCACTTTGCTGTTGTATTTGTGAGCCAAGCGTAAATACCGTTACTCAAGAAGTAAAGCCGGCTGAATCGCTATCCCAGTTACTGCTTTTCCATTTGAATTCCAAGTCTGCCTTGCAACGGATTAGTGTCGCTTTAGTCATCTGTGAGTGGGCTGCCTTACAAAAGGTAGGGCATTCTTTTTAGAAACATATGAATGGTTTACCAGGTTAATCTAAAAAGTTTCTGTCATCTGCTACTCAAATAATTTGTAAGAAAAAAACAATAGAAAAGCCAAAACAGTATTTATACTTACTAAATGAGGAAATGTGACAATGGAACAGAATAACTAAAGTATTTTAATTGCTAAAGACAACTGTCAGAGCTGTGGTTCAACAACTTTATTACAGGTTTTATTTTTAGTACGTCTGTTCTAGAGGAACGCTTTCTTTTTAAGTTAAACATTTTCTATATAACTACATAATCTCTTAATTTGTTTTGATTTGTTTCATAAGTCATCTTCCATGTAAAATCCAGTGAGGGGTAGAGTTTACTGAGTATTAATTTTCATAAAGAATTAATTATGGCTTCTTTTGCCTTCCTCAGTTTTCAGCATGTTCACCTACATCAGATCCGTTTAAAATTTTCCGTAATCTCTAGTTCTTTTGTTTCTTAACTTTAACTGAGCCAAAGCAACAAGTATATACACTTAAATACAAATTTCATGTTTTGTTTTAGGAATGTAAAACTATTGTCTTTTCTGTGCACCCTCGCTTACTTGAAGTCCTCTCTGAGCACCTGTATTATGATGAAATTGCTGTTCCTTTTACCCGAATGCAAAATGAATGTAAACAATTCATTTCATCACTAGCTGATGCACATATTGACATTGGGAACAGAGTAAACTGCAGTGTATTTACGATAGATCAAGCTAATGAGCTGGTGAGTATTTGAATTGATAGGTAGCCCCTAGTCTTAATTTGAAATATGCATGACAATAATATTGAAAATATACAGTGTCTTTCAAAAGTTGTACATGTATTGTGGTCTTTACTACATTACCTCTTTCTCTGGCATATATATGAAACTGAAATTTACTCTGTCCTGTGAACGAGAAAGGACAAACCAAAGGATCTAGCTGCATAATACTTTTTTCTGTTTAAAGTATTTCATTTGTTAAAATTATATAATTATCACTATAAAAGTAACTCAAAATCCATTTAGATAAATTTCTTGAAAGCATTGTATGAGATTTGATTTACTTGAAAGCTAGTGTTGCTAAAACTGATATTACATACAAATAAGACTTTATGGGGAAGGTGTTTAACTTGTTTGGTTCCATTTTTATTAGTACTTTTATAAAATGATTAAGAAGTCTGCATTTAAGAAATTTGCACAGCAGTGGTGTGCAGAAGTAGAAAATATCCCCTGCTGCCAAAGATTCACTATTAATACTTATCAGACAGCTTGATTTATTGCTTTAACTTTGGCTGTACTGAGACAGCATATTATTGATGCATTTTTAATTGGTGTAGTGCAATATAAATCCAATGCCTTACAAAAACTATAAGTATATTACAGCCTAATCAGACTGTTTTACCTGGGTCATCTGGCTTGCCCTTTTGGAGTACTGGCTGAGACTATTAACACTCTTAAGCTTTGTTATTTGTGCCAGAGAGTGACACCCTCAAACGCAGCCTGCTGTACACAGGCTACCTCTTGAACCAAAAACGGAACAGTTTATACTAACTAACATTGCTGTGTGGCCATTTCTGATTCAGGGGAGAGCCTGCATGAAGCAGTGCCAGGTGTCAAACGCTCTGCACTGTAGACCAGGTGTTCCAACTGGTGGGCCTCATAAAGAGTTAGCATGTGGCCTGTGGTCTCCTATCTAGTCCTCACTTCCCCTTCCCTCATTGCTCCTGCCTTGGCAGCTGGGTGGATTGTTTAGGCTCCTCCTCCAGCTTCTACTTGCCCCCATTCTGGGATGGAGCAATTCAGTGGGCAGGGCCGGGGTGCCCAAGCTGCATGTGTAGTAGGTGACTTTGTTGTGTGCATGGCAGGGGAGGGAGCTAGGTTGCTCACGTTGTGGGAGTGGTGCTACCCACACTGGAGGCAGGCACATGGCCAGAACAGGAGGGTGCTAAACATGTGGTTAGAGGAGCTGCTTTTGCTGCAGGGAAAGGGGTGGACTTCACACATGGTGAGGGAGAGTTTGGGGGCAGAGCCACTGGCAACTCATGTGGACCCTGCTGTCCAGAAGTTGGATAGCTCTTGAGTAGACCTGTCCTTCCAGTCCTCTGAAATTTCAACTGGTATGCCAAGGTTTATCAAAAATTAAGAGAAGCGGAACAGAAATCTGCTTAGCCAATTTTTTATCATTTTTGGTACAAATTATCTGGGCCTGTTAACATTTATTTCTAATATATCATCTGAGTATATAATCCTGTCTTTTTTTTTTTTCTTTTCCAAAACTCAGAACAGACTTATGTTATAAATGCAGCAAAAACTCAGTTTAGTATGGGGCTTATGATATTTGTAGGATTTTCTTTTTATAATAATCTTAGCACTGCCAACCATAGATTTCCTCTTCCTCCCTTATGTACTTAAGCTTCCTTCATCAGCATTCCACTTCTTATGGCAGTCTGTAACATCTTTCTTCATTCTTTACCATTTTATGTTAGTATTTTTTGTTTGTCCTGTTGTGTTTATTTCGCTGCAGAACGTGCATGGCCAAAATTGGCCCCCAACTGAACAGGGAATCAAGGTTCCTTAGCAGGTTGTTCCTGGATGGACCCAGGATAGCATAGATCAAGGAAATTCAAAGTTCTCGGCTAGATTTAGTGACTTCTTACAGGATTTTGCTGCAAAGCTGACAGGAATTGAGTAGGCACTGAAGAGTACAGTGGAGTTGCATCATACGCGCATTTAACTTACGCAAATTCAACTATACGCACTCGGCAAAAAAAAAAAAGAAGAAAAATAACAATTTAAATAGTGTGGGTGATTCTGCCCACCATTCCACTCAATGAGCGTATGCCCCAGAGTGAGCGTGAGATGGGAAACGTGAATCTGCTGTTCCCTCAGTCGGTCTCAGTTCCTGCATGCCTCTCATAGTGTGAGCATCTCGCCGCGCTTAGTGTGATTCTAGCTTTTAATTAATTTTGACTATTCATGATTTTTGCCTTACACGCTGACTTTAGAACCTAATCCCCCCCCCCCCCCCCCCCCAGCTGCACACCCCCCGCACTTTTTTAGCTTTTGGG
>NW_017728994.1:41364152-41394022 GCF_001723915.1 Gavialis gangeticus | reverse complement strand
CCCCCCCCCCCCCCCACGTAAGTTGCAACTCCACTGTACTTTGTTAGGCTTTGGAGTTGGGAAGAATCCTTTTGGTACTGTCCCCGAGGTGGATGAAGAGCGAGGTGAGAGGTTCTGTCAGTTAGACTTGAAAAGCAAGGGGAAAGGTTCATGTGGGATTGAATACACAGAAGTGGAATGATAGACGATTTAATGCGAAGTACTTGGAAAGTGGGAAGTTAAACTGGTGATGAGATGAGCACAAAACAAAGCTCTCAAAACATGAAATCTATCAAATGGAAGAAAACAGCTGAGTGCACAGTGGGAAATCACAGTGCATGGGTACCATTTACCAAGAACAGCAGAGTGCCCTCCCCCACTGAATCCTCACCCCCCTGTAGTATTACAAATCTAGGCCTGAAAATGTCATGGCGGGAGAAGGGGTCAGATTAAACTACTTGATGCATTCAGCCCAAATTCACAAGTGGTTTGGGGATATTTGAAGCCATTTTTTGTTGGTGTAAATTTGCTCTTTGTTTAAGAGATTTCCAGAATTCTTCTAACTGCAGCTTTTAAGTGATCTGCTTTGCTATAAGTAATTTGCTTTAACTTTTTTTAAACTAGGTTACTGCTGTTTTCAATGAAGTTACATCTCCCTTTACTTTGAATAGTAAAGTTTTACAACAGTTAGACAGCAAAAGACAACAAGTCCAAATGACTGTTACAGAAACAAATCAGGAATGGCAAGTGTTACATTTGCGAGTCCATACTTTCACTGCCTGTGCTGTTGTGAGCTTGCAACAATTGCCAGAAAAACTAAATCCTGTTATAAAACCTTTGATGGAAGCTGTCAAAAAAGAAGAAAATACACTGGTACAAAACTATGCAGCTCTATGTATAGCCAAGTTACTTCAGCAATGTACACCAAGATCTCCCTGCCCCAATTCAAAGATTATAAAAAACCTCTGCAGCTCACTTTGTGTGGACCCACATCTTACACCTTTAGCAGCATGTCCTGCACAACCTCAAAGCAGCCAGGAAAATTCTAAAGGTAAACCATGTCTATGTGTTGGCTCTGAAAATAATTGTCTAGCTGTACTATAGAAATACGTAAGTACAAATGTTGGCATGAATCTTCTACTTCAGTGGTGCATGTTTTTTATATTTAAATGTTTGAGAAATTAGCAGTTAGTAAAGATTGTGTACAGTTCTACATCTATTCATGTCTATGAACAGAGTAATTTTAAGGATTTTTTTAAAATTAATGTTTTGAAAGTTTTTGTCTGATTACTCTTAAAATGCAGTAAATAGTACTCCTGTGGTGTGGTTTTACATTGACATGCTCTGTAGTACTAATGATATGCAGAAATAAGTTCTGTTTTTAGTGTTCAACTAAAAAATATTATTGCTATATTTTGGTACAGTTTTACCTGACACTGGTGTGGCATAGGGTAATTCTGCAGCCCTAATCATAAGACGACAACGTAAAAAAATGTTACAGAACAAACGCAGACCCTACAAACCTGACCTTGAAATGGATGTTCAGTTACCATTGCTTAGAAATAGATCCATGTGAATATTAAAATTTATTTTCAAATATAATCTGCTATGATATTTAACTTGCACATTTGTTCCTTTTGCACTATTAGAATACAAGGTATTCTAGGCAATTCCAGGAAACATGTTATACATATACTTTTTTATTTGATCAAACCTAAAATTAGGGCTAAGTGGTATTTTAATATTGCTTTTACTATTTAACAGATATAATTTTGCACCTTAAATTTTAAAGTAAATAATGCAAAGGGTGTAGCATAAAACTTAAATAAAATATGAGACTTTAAAAAAAATGAAGAAAAAAAGAAAAAAGTCTTAAAAATTATGACAAGACACTTGCTTGTTTCTAGTGTTTCTCACTGTGAACCAGTAGGTTGAGCACTCATTTGGGAACCAGGAGGACATGGGTAACATACTTGGCTCTGTCACCAACTTTGAGTGATCTTGGCAAGTTGAGTCCAATGAGTTTGTTTCCCATTTATAAAATCAGCATAATGAAGGTACTCTTTCTAATATCAATCGACAGATGTAGACGTATAATAGGCTGTTGTTACTAAGACCCACCTACCTTTTGATACTCAGTTTTAAAGTAAATTGTCAACCTTGTTCTTTTATAGTAGGACCCAACTCTGATAGAGATGGGATGCATCATACTGTTACCAAGCACAGAGGAATAATAACACTGTACAGACATCAAAAAGCTGCTTTTGCCATCACAAGTAGGCGAGGTCCTACACCAAAGGCTCCAAAAGCCCAAATTCCAGACCTTCCTACTGGCAGCAGTGGAAACATCCCTACAGAACTTGATGAGGTAAATCAGAGGTTTTTATTCCTGATAACTGTTCCTTAACAATCTTAATATTTTCTCAGCCTGACTGTGTTGTAGATGAGGTTACATCAAGGATAGCTCAGTAGTTTCTCTTGGGGGAAAAAATGAGTTCAGGTTAATTTTTGTGTTACAAGCAGGATAAACTTAAGAACAATGAAATATTCATATGATATCTAATTATTTCACATTTTATGTGGGAAAACATTTAATACAGTGCTGATATTAGCTAATAATGTAAGTAGGGAAGGAATCAATCAGTACACCTTGTGCCACTGCTGCTTGTCCCTGGGGAATGCCTGTACTATGCACCTTCTGGCGCACAGCAGGTTACCCTGGGTTGGGAAAAGGAGGCTGGGGCCTTACCTGGAGTTCTGGAGGCCTTGGGGACTGCAGCTGTGGTGCTCCTACAGCTGGGAGCCTGGCCAGCAACCACAGCATGGGTCCAGAGGCCAGGCTCTAGTTTTGAGCGGTGCATACTGCTGCCATGTACACTGCCCTGCTTTTTTTTTTAAGGTGCAGGTTTTTTGAACCCAGGATCTTCCTGGGTCATTAAAACCCCTCAGCTCTGCACAGGGAACTCCTGCATTTGTGGTGTGTGGTGCCACAGACAGGCCTGCAGTGCCACATACCACACATCCCTGCTCATCTGGATGCAGCCTATGAGACTTCTTTTGGTCCAGTCCTCCAATTTGTTGAGGTCCCGTTGAATTCTAGCCCTGCTCCCCCCCAGCTTGGTGTCATATGCAAAATTCTTATTTTTGGTCAACTTTATAGATTTAACAACAAGACTTGTTTGAATGTAACAAATTTAAAAATGAAGTAAATCTTTTCCTAAACTTATTCTCTGAATCGTGTTTATTTTAGGCTCAGAAACCATATGTTGTGCAGAGGAGAGGAGCTGAGTTTGCCTTGTCTACTATAGCTAAACATTTTGGTGCTGAAATGGCAACAGGATTGCCACATCTCTGGGATGCTATGGTTGGTCCATTAAGGATCAATATTAACACAGATAACTTTGGTATGTACATTTTGTGTTATGATTTCAAGTTAAAATGTATGTTAATGTCAAAGTAAACATAATTTAATTTTTGTAACAGATCGAAAGTCTTTATTGGAAAAAGGAGATGCTTCTGCCCAAGAGGTGGTGAATTCCCTACAAGTTTTTGAAACAACAGCAGCTTCCATGGATGTTCAGCTCCACCCTTTGGTAGAGTATAATATGCCAAAGCAGTTTTGTGATCAAACACACCACTTCCATTCCATCACTTTATCTACGCCTTCAAATAGTTTATACCAGTCTCCTTACCAAATGAGACAGCCTTTTTTCATTAGTAAAAGGAGCTTGATTTTTCAGGTAGTACCAGCTACATTTAATACAATCTAGAAATAATAAATTATATTTACAAATAAGGGTAAATTTGACTCTGTCTGTTCTGTATCCTGAAGATAAACAGACATAAATGTATTTATATTGTAAATACCAAGTGTGATACCAAGAACAATAGAATTAACAGCTTTCATTTGTAGAAGGTAGCTGGTCATTTGGGTCCATCTCTTGTTTGCTATTAAAGCCGAGATAAAAAGCATATTGTAAATATTTGTCAAATATTAAATTTCTGTATAAGCAATTGCTGTAGTTTGCTCAGGAATGTAAAGCAATCTTTACTACCTTGCGTGGATTGGAGGTAACCAGTGTTTCCTTGTGTAGTAAGTTGGTATACAAGATTGTCTAATTTTGAAGACGGTTCTAAATAGAGGTCAGAAAATTCAAAAACAAAATCCTGAGTTGGACTCAGTTTTTCAATATTTAAACATCATGATTCTTAAAAAAATACAAGTGGCTTGCAGCTCTGATTAAAATGGTATGTTTCAAGATGAAAAAAGTATTTCCTAAAATCCTAATGATAAAGATCTGCTTTAATTTTAAAATCTGATTAAAACCTTCATAGATATATCTTTCTTATTTGAAATTTTTCTGTGTTGAAGAATATCACTTGTTTTATGTCCCAGAAAATTAAAGGCTTATATTAGACTTGTGTGGGCAGTCTTTTTCTCTCTCCTGAAACACTCTTCAGTGAGAAAAAGTAGATTACAGTTTTAAGCATTTTATTACATTGACTAAGGTACCAAAAATGGTGAAATAGAAAATATTCATTTTAAAATAAAATCATTAAATAATTGGCACTTAATAAATATTGAGCTCTATTTTTTTTTCTTTCCAGCTGATACAACATTTGCCTCATCTTTACATGTGTCTTCAGCATCCCAGTACTGCAGTGAGACACATGGCTGCTCGTTGTGTAGGTGTCATGAGCAAAATAGCTACCATGGAAACCATGAATATTTTTTTAGAAAAGGTTCTTCCATGGCTGGGAGCAATAGATGACAACACCAAACAAGAGGGTGCAATTGAAGCACTTGCCTGTATCCTTGCTTGTGTGGGTTTTTTTGTGTGTTGGTTTTGTTTGTTTGTTTGTTTGTTTTTTGTTTTTTGTTTATTTTAATAACATTTAGAAGTCTGTTCTTCATTGTGTGATTTAGGGAATAATTAGGGGAAGATATTGACTAGGCTTCCTGTAAGATTAAATCAGTTGTCTTTATTGAAGAAGTTGATTGGGTGAAGCTTTGGTAGTGAGAACATGAAAGAGAATTGCAGAATTGCCCTTAAATAAATGAGTAAATGGATGTCCAAAAAATATAAAGGCAATATATTTTAAAGACGGATAAAAGTAGGCATGTGCAAAGTGAGCCCCATATGATTCAGATTCACCCCGAATCGGGAGCAGTGATTCAATTCGTTGATTCGGGTCACTGTCCCTGATTTGATTTGGCCAAATCTAAAGAGTCAATGCTGAGTCAGAGAATCAGTGATTGGGACACAGACACAGCTTTACATGTTTTTTTCTACGTACCACAGGGTACCAGTGCAGCTTGTGAATGCTGCAATGCTGGGGCAGATGGAGCATCCCACAGGAGGGCAGGGGGCCCTTCCATGTGCTTGGTGGCAAACCCGGAAGTGGACCATAAGTACTTCCGGTCCACTTCCAGGTCCACGGGGGAGCCCCTCATGCTTGCATGGGATAGTCCATGCACCTCAGCATTGCAGTGTTCACAAGCCACGTCCCTAGATAAAAGGGAATTGCATAGCATGTAGTGAATTTGTGGCATTTACTACTCCTAACTATTGAGGCCCATAGTTACAAAAGTTGGATAAAGGTGAGATAAACATTGTGTAAGTTATAACATTGACACGAGCCAGTTACTTACTACTTAAAATAAGGAAGAAATATAACTGCAAGTAAGTTATTTCATTACTGTTCTGCAGCATCTGGTACTGGCCTTTTAGACTATATCCTGCTGATAGGATCCAGAATGTTGAAGTACTGTGTTAAGTAGAAGATATACCAGGAATTCAAATATCCCATGCTGCATGACTGTCTTGAGGTACCTGCCTAGCTGGCATCTCTGATATTATCATTTTTTTAAATGAACAAATATGTACATTATTCCTTAAAAAGTAGAAACTGTAGTTACAGCAGAATGTGGACCAAAAGGACACAGTACTTAACTCATGAAATCAAAGAAAAATGTGCAATACTTTTTTGCTGTTTAAGAGAGTAACTTTAATATAACCAAATTAAATTTGCTTAGCTGACTAGTGAAAGAATGTGCATCTTTTTGTTAACCATTTGTCTTTACCTTTAAAGAGTTTAACAATTGTATTAAAACATCATGAACAGTTACCACAACTCTTCAGAGCTAAGAAATATTTCACTTATAGATGATTGAAAGTACTTTTTATTGATTTAACTACATCTAATGTAGCACAGCAAATGCGCTAATGCTAATTCATGAATCTGAAACAGAAGGGAAACCATTAGCCATTATAATGACATGTTACTTTTACTAGTTGGGATTAGAATGTAAAATTTTAAACTAGTGAGCTTTAGTGGAATGTAATTGCATCTACCCACCGTATTTTCTGCCTGACATTTTCTTCCGTTTTTGGTCTTAGTTCATTTCAATATCTGAGTTATGCAGCACTTAGTAATAACATGCATTGTAGCAGATGCTGCAGGCAGTGTGATAAGACCTCAAGATTTCTGGCAATACTCTTATGCTAGTTCATCCCTAATTATGTATTAAATCTCAGATTTGTGCAGTTTCTTAAAGAGGGAATGGAAACAGCTAATATGGTGAAACAAATGTCCCCTTGTGCATCTAGTCAGAATTTTTTTGTGTTACTTAAGGTAAATTTTAAAAAATATTGGTTAGCAGGACTACTTTATAGCCTAGGTTTTATGAAGGTGTCCATTTCAGGGACTAAATAAAATCCCTCGTGTTCATTCTTAGTCTCCAAGTTTGCCACAGTAACTTCTAATGAGAACTGAAATTTTACTTAAAATGTTACCGTAATGTTTACTTTTTGCTGAGGAAAAGCTTTTTGAAATAGTCTGTTTTAGAAGTGCATTGCTTTTCTCTGATTTCTTTGGGTTCCTTTGGCTAAATAACCAGATTCCCCTGGCAGGGAAACCTTTGATGCACGAGTGACTCAGGACATTGACAAATGAAGCTCGTTCATTTGGTACTACAGCTAGTTGCCTGGCTTTTTGTTTTTAAAGTGGGCAGACAACTGGGGTAGATTTGCCCAATGTGATGGAGAAGTGACCTTGAAAAAATGAGCTGTGCAATTCTACAGGTACAAGTTGCACCAATTTACAGGTTGTCTGCATATATCCATTTTGGAACACTATATTTAAGATGACTCCCTAATTAATTAGAATCTATACTTGAAAAACTACAGAACAGAATCTAATTATTTGGGGAGGGTATCTTTAAATTGGTTCCACCCCACAGTGCAGGGGCAGACCCCTGCCACTTGCCCATCCTGCATACTCTTTCCTCTTCCTCCTTCCACCCACCACTGTAGTTTCTCCTACACTCCCCTGGTCATGTGTCCCCTCCCCCTCCATATGAGCCACCCAGTCCCAGGACAGCTGGTGGCTATGCTTCAGCTTCAGTTCTGAGCCCAGGCTGAAGCTGGAGCTTAGCTGCTGACTGCCCCAGGCCAGTACTTGAATCTAAGATGCAGCTTTCTTTTCCCCCTCATAGAGCATGTCCACACATGCAAGCATGTGCACTTGCGGCAGTTCAAATAGAAGCGGTGAAAATTTGATCTGGGGCTTTTTGCCTCGGTGCAAGTGCTCGGACATGCACTTTGTGTAGCAAATTGTGCCACTTGAGGCAAAATAACCCTGCCTGGCTCTTCCCACATCTGCAGCTGGGGGGAGCTAGAGCCCAGAGCCAGCACCTGTCCTGGCCCAATCAGTATAAAAAGCTGCCCTGGCAAGTAGCTCAGGACTGCTCACTCTCAGGAGCTTCTGGGGCCCAGCCAGTTGGTACCTGGCGACACTACCCCTTGTGCCTGCTGGACTGCTGAAGCAGCCCTGAGAGTTCCCTGCTCCCTTTACCCACTGCAGCAGTCTGGCAGTGGGGACTGCTGCCTGGCTATGACCTGCTGCACACCTGCCAGACCCGGATGGGGACTGCACAGCCAATAGAGGCATCTGCCCCTCTGGTCCCCCTCTGGACCAGCTGCCAGCGGGCTGTGGCTGCAGGATTGGCCTTCGTGCGGCACTACTGCCATGTGTGCCCCCTGCCCAGCCATTTGGGCGGATATCGCCGGAATATGTCCCAGGTGTGATGGCCTGCTTTGAACTGTCAAAGCATGTTCTCCTGGCCCCAGTTGGCCAGCCACAGCCAGCTTGGTCCAAGATGCCAGCTCTGAGCAGGCAGGGTCCTGTCACTGGCCTCCCTAGCAGGAATTCTGGTGTTCCCTATTGGAAAACTGAAAAATCACTGATTTTAAAAAAAAAAAAAATCCCGAAGTCACTCTGTAAAATACTCTGAAATCCATATTCCTCCACAATTAGAACAAAAGACCATCCCCATTCCCTTATGGAGGAAAAGTAGCAGAAGGGTAAAAAAACAAAAACAAAAAACCCCTCTTGGCTAAGCAGGGAAGTTGTAGTCCTCCTATAGAAAAAGAAAGAGGCGTACAAACAATGGAAGCTTGCGACAGCCTCTAAGGAAGACTACTTGACAATGACCCTCACTTGTAAAAACCAGATTAGGCAAGCTAAGGTAGAAACTGAACTAAAACTAGCTACAAGAATCAAGGACAAGGAGTCCTTCTTTAGCTACATGGGGAGTAAAAGAAAAAAAACTAGTGGGAGTGTGGGGCCGCTGCATAGTGCCTCAGGATACCTGGCTACTTCCACTTAGGAAAAAACAGAACTCCTAAATGACTACTTTGCCTCAGTCGTTCACAAGACCAAGGGGACCAACATGCCAGGTAGGGTACAGAGCGTGCAGGGTGGGATTGACACTGTTCCCACCATAGCCACAGAATGGGTGTGTGATCAGTTAAAGAAATCAGACGTGTGTAAATCAGCAGGACCAGATGAACTCCACCCAAGAGTGCTTCAAGAGTTGGCCAAACTAATCGCAGAGCCCCTGGCAAAGATCTTTCAAAAATCATGAGCCTCTGGAGAAATCCCAGAGGACTGGAAGAGGGCCAGTGTTATGCCCAGCATCAAGAAGGGGAAGCGTGAAGACCTGGGAAACTACAGGCCAATTAGCTTAACATCTAGGGAAAATCCTAGAAACATTCATCAAAGAGACTATATGTGACAAACTTGCAGAAGGCACAATACTGAATGACAGCCAGCGTGGCTTTGTTGCTGGCAGGTCTTGTTTGACCAACCTAATTTCTTTCTATGACCAGGTGACTTGTCACCTGGGCGAGACAAAAGCAGTGGACATCATATACCTTGACTTCCAGAAAGCCTTTGACTTAGTATCCCACGAGGTACTGATCAGAAAACTGGGAGATATTGGGCTCAACTGCAGGACCATCAAGTGGGTGTGAAACTGGTTGCGGGGTAGGATGCAGAGAGTCCAGATGAATGGATCGGTGTCGCCCTGGCGAGATGTGGGCAATGGCATACCCCAGGGGTCGGTACTTGGCCCATTGCTATTCAGTATCTTCATCAATGACTTGGATGAAGGGTGAAAAGCCGATTGGCCCAGTTCACGGACAACACCAAGATACAGGGTTGTGAGGACACGACCGTAGGTAGGCTGCAGATACAAGCAGACCTAGACAGGCTGGCATATTGGGCAGAACAGAACCAAATGAGGTTCAACGTAGAGAAGTGCAACATGCTGCATCTAGGAAGGAAGAACCCCCAGCATACCTACAGGCTGGGCATTGCTAACCTGACCAGCACTACAAATGAAAGAGATCTGGAGGTAACAACAGACCCCAGCATGAATATGAGCCGGCAGTGTGATGCAGTAGCTGCTAGGGCCTATAAAACTCTGGCATGCATCAATCAATGCATCTCCAGTAAATCCAAAGAAGTGATTCTCCTGCTTTACTCAACATGGGTGCAGCCACAGCTGGAGTATTGTGTCCAGTTCTGGGTGCCGCACTTCAACAAGGATGTGCTCGAGAGGGTCCAAAGAAGGGCAACCTGTATTATCAGGGACTTGGGTGGCAAGCCATACAAGGTGAGACTGAGGGATCTCGGGCTCTTCAGCCTAAAGAATCCTGAGAGGGGACCTGATTGCGGCTTACTGCTATATCAGAGGCGTACATCAGGGGCTCAGTGAACAACTGTTCACCAAGGCGCCGTGGGGGAAAACTAGAAACGATGGCCACAAACTCCTGCAAGATAGTTTCAGGCTGAACATTAGGAAAAACTTCTTTAGAACTAGGGTATCCAGACTATGAAACAAGCTCTGCCCAAGAGGTGGTGCAGTCATGAAGACCTCTAGGGTACAAGAGAAGCCTGGACAGTCATCTGGCTGGAGTTGTCTGACCCCAGATGTCTTACCTGCTCATGCAGGGGGCTGGACCCAATGATCCTTCTGGGTCCCTTCCAGCCCTATGATTCTATGACTACATGACCACTATATATAGAGTGAGACAGAGAGACAGCGATCAGTTGGGCATGTTTTATTGATATATCTACAGTGTTAAAGCAATTTGGACGCCTAGCAGTGTCTCTCATCATCATAAAATCAATTCTAAATGCCTATATGTTTTGCTGCCCCCCACCAGGGGTAACAGCCCCCCTACAGGGGCCAAATGGCCCCTGCAGGGGCTACCACCCCAGCCTCATGATTGCTGCCCTGCCTGGTCCTAGCCTTCGCTGGCTTCCCCCAGCTGCAGGGTACAAAAATAGCTAGGTCTGCTCCTTTGCATGCTTTTCTATTCTGATCCTGGTGTAATTTATAAGTATTCACATATCTCAGTGTAACTTACATTGGTATTGTGTATTTGTCCATACTGCTATATGTGCTTAGGTCATCTAGGGCTGCAAGCATTAGTGTGGATCCCTTTAGGCATCCTCCAGCTATATGCCTGGATAAGATTTCTGCTTTTGCTTTTGATGCTAGTGCACTTTTTCGTATTCTGCTTGGTATGACTAGTTAAAATATTACTCGCAGCCATAACTACAACGTTGTATTTTAACGTAAAGTAGGTTCTGAACGAGTAAAAATAAGTTTCCTTAATAATTAATCCAGGTGTAATGGAACAGCTAGATGTTGGTATTGTTCCATATATTGTTCTCCTAGTGGTCCCAGTTCTGGGTAGAATGAGTGATCAGACGGACAGTGTACGTTTCATGGCTACTCAGTGCTTTGCAACACTAATTAGACTAATGCCACTTGAGGTAAGTTGGATTTACAATTATTTGAACAAATGTCTCCTCCTTAGCCATTTACTTTTCACTAACCCAAAACAGACAACTTAAATAGAATCTAAGAGACCAACTCAGCCTTCAGTCTCCATCAAAGTTAACATGAGGTATACTTGTGTATGCTAGGATAAAATGAAGTTGACTGTGAACTTTTTTCCTGCTAAAATAGTCTGTTTTTATTCCAGTGTATTGTTTGCAACATTAATTCAGCTATTTCCATGGAGTAATACAGAACTACTTTCTTAAGGAAAGATGTTTTATGTAGATCACTACTCTTTCCAATTTCTTGCTCACATCTTGTCAAACAGAGCTTCAACCCTGCTAAATTAACATCTGAAAAAGTAATTCTACTGTGATTTTTTTTTTCAGTGCATATATCCTATTGCTTTATATGTAGCCATTAGAAATGGGTATTTCTAATTTTAATTCATTTATTTTACATGCATTGCACCAGTTTTTGCTTGTTTTGTATCCCTAGCTGACGCCTGCAAAAATGCTGAATATGTTCAGGCAGAGTATTGAGTATATAACACCATCCTCAAGGAATAACTAGCTTAACTGATTGTAGTGATGGCAATCAAGTCAGTTAAATATACCTTCGTTTTACCTTTGCTTTTACTTTTTAGCTCTGTATGTTTGCGTATTTGAGGAATTTCCCCAGTATCACCTTACAGGGAACAATGTTGTGCTTATGAGTTATTTTCACCAGTAGATGGTAATAGAACACAGAATTCACTTGCAGATTTGCACTGAATTTTTGTTAGTGACTCAGTAAATTGCAGCCTTTTTTTAATTGTTAATTAGGTTTTTATACTTATTTCAGTATTTCCAGCTTTAACTTAATAGGATATGAACTTGGAAACATACTGGCCAACAGTTTCTCTTTGAAGTATGCTAAAACAATTGTGAAACGCAATGTTTCTAAATGGATTATCTAATTAAAATCCCCCTCCTCTCCCCCCCCTTTATTATTTTTTTTCCAAAATGCAATTAAAAGGATGTGTAAATTCTATTAATTCAATACTCAGTTATAACTAGAATGACTCTTGCATTGTTATGGAGATCTTGGCAGCACAGTCCAAAGATCTTTGCACTTTAAAACAGGGCTTCCAAATAAAGTATGGATGGCAACTAGAACAGATGGTATTTTCCTGTATTAGTTTATGGGAGGGGGTTTTGCACTATTATTCAGCCAGTTTCCTTTATCCTTGATATTAACTGTAAAGCAATTAATATAAAATGTTGTTAATCATTCCAACCATAGGGAGTACATTTTGAAATCGCTATGTCTTTAAAGAAAAATTTTGATATATTTTGGGAGAAATGCAAATCTCTAAGATAATGTCAACTATGCAAATCTGTGGAAAACACAGGAGACGAGTCAGTTGCAAGTTGTGTATAATTTTGAGAGTCTTAATGTTCTGTTCAATTTTGTAGGGAAAGGTACAATAGAAATGCATTGTATGCAGAAACCTAAGGATCCAAGAACAGCGGATTTCACAGAAATTGCTTGACTTCCACAAAATCACGATTTGAGTAGGTCCCTAGCTATAACCATAGGTGCAGAGCCATTGCTAGGTAACCTGAGTACCCTGCCAAGAAAGAGGTCCAATGAGAGTTGCCAGCACTTTTTCCTTTGCAGTGAATCTGACACTTGTATCATGCCAACAAATTTGGCAGAGCTGTTAGGAGACATATCGGATCAAATCCAGAGCTTACCTATCTCCCTGTTACCCAATTTGATTTTTCTATAATATTAGGGAGGTGTGGGTACTCGCAATTCTCACATATGACTACCCCATCCAGTTACACTCTTTGTGCTGTTGGTCTTCCTTCTCTATCTTTTGTCAAGGAGTTTGCTAATGATAACCTGTTAGAAACCAAAGTGGTCTTTCTGCTTTTATATAGGGGCTATAAAGAAGGTGCCAACAGAATTTGGGGAAATGAGCTTCTACTCATAGTATTTCTTTATGCTGAAAAAGAAAGCATCTCTTCATCCTAACCTAGACCTGAGAAGGATTAACAAATATATGCCATCTGGACCTAGAGCTCTAATGTGCTGCTCTCTCCATTTTTTTTCTCTCCAAGTTTAAGACTGTTTGGTGACTTTCTTGGTTTGTGGGAGGTGTTTCCATTTAACTATTCCTCCATTCCACAAGAAGTACCTGAAATACACAGTACATTATAAACACAGGCACTGACTTTTAAACTCGTTATAGCATCAACAGTGTTCACAAAATGGATGTCAGTGTTGTCAGCTTACTGAAGGAGGAAAGAAATTGTCTGCTTGTTCTTGACAGCTGGATGGTAAGGAACAAGTTCCAGCAGAAAACTGTAGAAGCCCTGTCCTCTTCCTGTTCTTGTTAGAGCTCCATATGTCTTGCATCAACACACACGGAAGAGCACACAGGAACATGGAGACCTGTTGGTAAAAGCTTGCTTACTGAAAGAATGGTTCAATACTATCAGTCCCTAGCAAAGAACTGAAGAGCAAACTACATGTGTGGGTCTGCTGAGCCGCATGTTACCATGCCCAGACAACAGACCTGCTAGATGTCACCAATAGCCAGTGCAGTTTCTGAGGTTGGTCATGTTATTTTTCTGTACCAGGACTTACAAGAATTAGTTTAGTGGCTAGACCTGAGAGAGAAATTACCCACTTCCTGATGATGTTCCTCTTAGAAGCCTCAGGTACAGGCTAGAGACCTTATCTCTCCAAAGGACTAAGTACCAGGACGATTTTGGAGTTGCATCTGTTTGCCCTGGAGTTTCAGAACTGTCTGATGGCCTGGGTAGCAATTTTTTCCTATTTTTAAGTGGCTTTTCCATGCAGCAATTTGGCTGATTGCTTAAAATGACCAATGGTAACTTGGATTTGATTACTGCAGGCATTCATGATGGAGGTCTTGTGGCAATGGGGTAATGGGTACTTCTGTGACAGATGTGACTCATGACAGGACAGCACCATGTGACCTGAACTATTACCCAGTTACCCAAGAGGGATATGAGTCTAAGCTTCTTAGCAGATGCCTTTATCCTGTAATGGGAGTCTCCAGACATCCTTTTTGCATGTTTTCTATCTTCTATGCCCTATCCATGATTGTGATAATCTGTGATAGGTTGAGACATATTCATTGTAACAGCTGTCTACTGGCTGAGGCAGTTTTGGCTGCTGGATCTTTTGGAATTATCCATTTTGCCTCCCATCCATCTTTTGATTGGCCACACATCTCAGAACCACAGCCAGATATTGCATCTGATAGCTTGGAATTTGGCTGGGTGAGCATTACTGACAGACTAGTCTTAACAGGTTCAAGACACTGTTGTAGATCAGGAGCTGTTTACTTGGAAAGTGTTGTCCATTTGGAAACTCAGTATAGCCTGGAACCAGTCAGAGTTGTAGTATCAAAGATCCTTGATTTACATGCTGCACAGGCATATAGTCCTCTCTCACTCAGTCTTGCAAATATATTGGCATGTTCCTGGGTAGACATAACGAGTCATTCCTTGCCTGATTGTACTAAAATTCCTCTGGGGCTTCTTGCATATGTTACCTACTTGTTAGAAATCAGATTGCTACGTAAAATTCAACATTGTCCTCCTGAAACTTACTGAACAGCTCCTCCCCCTTTATTTTTTTTTTAAATTTTGTAGTGCTGTTGACATAAAAGTTGCACCTAACTTTGACCTTTCCTTGGCAATTTAAGTCAAATCATGCCATAGTTCACAAATTTGGAGATTTTCTGAACACTGGGACAAGCAAGGCATAAAGAGGGAGCTAGATAATTGTAGAAGGATTAGAGTGATTTTACAGAGCATGCAAGTAAAGTGAGGAAAGGAAGTCAATCATTCTGCTGACAGATGAGCTGCTATAGGTAATATGGGTTTTAAGAACAAAGAAGATCTTCAAAAGATTTGTATTAAGAAATTGAAAATCTCTTATTTAAAAGTATGTGTAGTGCTTCTGGATCTGTCATCTTGATGTCATCCAGTCTCCTACTCTTGTGTGTTCCATCCCATTTTCAAATGTGTGCTTTGGCTTCATCTCACCTGAAAAAAAAATCCTTTCCCTTGATTCTAGCTCCTTCTTTTGCCTGGCTTCTTTACCTAAACCTTCTTGAGAATGTGGTCTTTTTCTACACCTTTTTAAAATTCTCTTTTAAACCCTTTGCAATAAATCTTTTAGACTAGGGCAGGCAATTATTTTGGGCAGAGGGCCACTTACTGAGTTTTGGCAAGCCATCGAGGGCCATGTGACAGGCAGCCCAGGGCAGATTAATATTAATTCTCTAGATGTTTAAGGGCCCTGCAGGCCAGATAGAATGGCCTGGCAGGCCGCATCTGGCCCCTGGGCTGCATTTTGCCAACCCCTGTTTTAGACCAAGGGTGCTCAACTCTAAGACCACAGCCCAAATCCAGCCCCTGGTGCTATGTGATCTGCCCATGGGGCTCCCCACAGGGTCAGTGGAGAGCCCTATGGGCCACGGCTTTGTACGCTAGATTGAGCATGCGGGGCTGGATGGCGACCAAAATTTAAATTCCATCCATCTGGAGCTTTGAGTGGAGTTACAGAAGTTAGTTGATAAAATATGAATGTGGGTGGGGGGAAAATGTGGCCAAAATCATTCCAATATAATTACAAAAGAGAACGGGTCAGCAACCCCAGTACGCAGGCCAGAGCATGGCACGTGAAGACATTTTGCTCTGTACACTCTGGGCAGATGGCTGGGGAGCCGCAAGGGACCTGATCTGTGTTGTGGCAGGACAGCCCCAGCCCTTTCCTCACTGTCTGCCCTGAGGTGTGTCTACTTGCCACTGGCAACAAGCTGAGCCAGGACTCTACCAACCCTGGTGCAGCTGCTTGTAGCCTCCCTGCCACCTGCTGCCAGTTGCCCAGGGTCTGTGGCGGGGCTTGCCCAGAGCCTGAGTCAAGTTTGGTGGGCAGCTGGGAGGCTGCAAACAGCTACGCTGGGGACCGTGGAGCCCCAGCCCAGGTTGTTGTCTGTGGCAGGTGCATGCATGCTTCAGGGCGGACAGTGGGGAAAGGGCTGGGGATGCACTGCCACAACAAGGATTGGGCCCTTTGCCGCTCCTCCATCATCTGCCCCTAGCAGACCAACATCCTGCAAGTCAAGGTTGCGGGGATTTTTTGGCACTCTGCCGAAAAAAGATTGCCAACCCCTAAAATAGAACCTTCCTATTATGCAAATTAACATATTTGTACATTATCTTTTTTTTAAGCACAGAGGGAAAATATGTGGATGAAATTTAATGAGCATGCAGTATGAGAATGTAAGGATAGACAGTAGTATCAATTGCATGTATTGCATTAAATTTTCATTATAAATGTTATAAATAAGTAAGCAAGATTCTTCATTAATAAATTAAATGTCTCAATAATTCATGAATAATTATTTAGCCCTTATCACAGCAGATTATCAATCCTAGCTAGAACTTCAAAAGAAACAAAGTACTGTGTTCTACACACTTTTAAAAAAGAGCTCCAATATTGAGAAAATAAAGAAATTTGAGTACTTCTAGGTAGCTATTTTGATAATTTTAATATCTTGGGTCTTGATTTACATCTTGTTTAAAGAGGCCTGTGATTCAGTTCTGCTAGTATAGCTGTGGTCAGCAGTGGAAATAAATTAAGAGTTGACGCTTGTATAATACTCAGGGTTTTTTGTATTAAAACTTCATTAAACCTTTTGTTTGTTTGTTTGTATTTTAAGAAAAGATGTTTCTTCTTAAGGCAGAATTAAATGCTTTTCTCCCGAAGATTTGGATAGTTACAGACCCTCAGTCACCCTTTGTTTCGAGGTCAGAGGAAAACTGCTGCACGTGTCAGATGAAATACGTTCAGAGCTAACTCCCTGCTCTTGCAACCAAATACCTGTGCTTGAAAGCAGTGGATCAGTTCTGCTTTCAAAATACATGGCACTGCACACAAACTTATTACAGAAGGAATCAAAGCCCAGCAGAGAATAAAAGCTTGTCAGTCATCACCACAGAAATGTATAAGAGGTGCTAGCTCATAATCCATTACAACCTTATTGTTAGGACCATAAGAAGTTTACCTCTAATCTTCAGAACAATGGTGTCCTTTGCTAGGAAGGTGCTCTAGGCAGTGATCTAAAAATAGACTTAATTGTTACTAATTATAGAGGGGGGATTTTTTTTCTTATTCTACTTGTTTATTTCTTTCTATTGCATATATCCTACACGTCTCTGTCAGAATTGCTTAACTGACTTTTCTTTTCTGAAACTTCCACCTTCTCTTCCACCCAAGTTACACTTTCTATTTCTGTGATTTGCCTGTTGTTGAATTCAGGTATAGTTATTGCGGTTAATTAAAACTTTTAGTTCAGTAAGCATTCTCATTTAACTATTTATAACACTTTAGTGTTTCAAGACGGTTTTGTAAATTTTCCTTTCTCGGGGGCGGGGAAGAGCTGAAAGGAGCATGGCAAAGCCCAGGGCAAATGTGAACCGGTTTCTGTTGTCTCAGCATCAGAGAACTGCTTGAGTGTAAGGAGACAAAGTCAGTTCTTAATAGCCCCTGGCAGACATTACTTTTATGTACTAATTGTGCCATAAATTGCAACAAGGCACATGTTTTATGAATTTATGGACTGAAAAAAACATTGGTTAATAGATTCTCTTTTTCTTTTGTATTGTAAACAAAAGTTAAATGTTAACTGGGTGCAGGACACTAGGTCTGTCCTTATTTCCTAGTTGAAAGAAGAAAAAAATGACTGGCTGGTCAAACATTGACTTTCCCCATATACAGTAGCTTCTAGGCTCTTCTGTTTGTCAGAGGAGCCTGCTCTAGTGCTATTTTCTGGCTAATAGTAAAAAAAAATGTACAGGTTATCTGTTAGGAGAAATAAAACAAAATGTTGATAGTCAAGTAGTATTGTAGTATGGGTTTTGTTAGAACAGCTGCTGTTGACATGTTAATAGTTCAAAAGAGCAATGACCTATTACTTTCAAGATCCAACACAGGGAACAAATTGTTTGGAAATGATTTACTGTTGCCACTATGTGGATTATCTTTGTCACTGGCAAATAACATAAAATGACAAGAATGTATTCATTGCATAGTTTCTTGTGCATTTTCTTCAATCTCTTAGAGAATTTGCAAAACATGAGGATATTAATACATTTAATTACTGGATAAAGGTTTGTTGTTATAAACAAACAGAGATTTTTATACTAGATCCTAATCTAGTAGAATAGCAAGAATCCATTTATAGTTTAAGATTGCGTGTGATCTGTATTTGGTAGCTGATAAGAAATTCAGTTTGCTCAGTCTTTATGTTTCTTTGCTTGCTTATCTTCAGTAGTCATGCCATTCAGCCACAAAAACGTAATACTAAAAAACTATGCTTAAAGGGGAGGTACAGAGTAAACCATTCATTTTATTCTTGTAGCCTAATATACTTTACGAATTCTGATATTCTGCTGTATAAGTTGCTCAAATGGTAAAAAAAAAAAACAAAAAAAAAACAAATTAGCTGACGTTGTTCTTGTGTGAATGTATATGTGTATCAAATAGGAAAGGTGGTTGAATAGGTACTATATGGTTTTTTTGGTTCTTTGGGGGCTTTTAAATTATTTTTCAGTGCTTTTCTATTAGAGTACTTTAGCAGTCTGAAAACTAGGTTTCTGTTTCTTTAGGTAGAACAACCATGTGGTTGGTAGCAGACTTGGAGTCTCCTTCTCCTAAGCTAATAGCTTACCCTAATCAGTCGATTTCTGTATCATGATAGAAAATCATACACTTCAGTCAACTCAGCTAAGTAAGGATGGGGGGCAGTTCAGAAAAGAAGACCAGTTTTGAGCCCAGTTTTCCTCCTGCGCAGGCAGGGGATCGGACTTGAAGATCTACTTCTATGATTCTGTGACCAGAAGCACTTACAGTAAGCCCCAGGACTACTGTATTTACTCAAATATAAGATGACCTTGAATATAAGACAACCCCACATTTATTCTATATATGGAAAATTTATAAATTGGTTATAATTTTCCAGATATAGAATCTACATGTTCGAGGGTTGTCTTGAATCCCCCTCCCCCACTCCTGCAGCAGGGAAAGCAGTGGCTGGGGAGGGTCAGGTGGTCCCATTGCTCTCTGCCCCACCCACTTTCCCCTGTCACCTGCACCCCCCCCAGCCTCTGCCCCTCCTCCCTGCTCTCTCCAGTCTCAGCCTCTTCCCCCACTCTCCCCACTATACTGTCAAAGGCTGCTCAGGCTGCTCCATTCTGGAGCATGAGACATGGAAGTCCAGTCCTTGCCTGGCCATGCAGCAGTGTTAGTGCTGCTGACTGGCCAGGCAGAGGAAGGATTTTCCATGTACTCTGGGCCTGGGAGAAACCTCAGCCCAAGCCAGAGCTGAGCTGTACATGTAAAGGAGGGATTGGGGATGGGGGAGGGAGGAGGGAGCTGGGCAGAAGCTACATAAGAGAAGCAGGGGGGGATAGGAGGCTGTTGTCAGTCTGACTCTGGCCCCAATCCAGGCTTAGGGCCAAAGACAGCTGTAGCAGCTGCCTGCCTCTTTCCTGCCCCCCACCTCCTATGCAAATACAAGACAAGAAGCTTTTTTTCATGCCGATTGGGTGAAAAAGAAACCTTGTCTTATCCAGGTTTCCCTCATTTTTATGCTGTACATGCATTCCTGGAAAATGGCACATAACTCAAATTCACATAAAGGGAACCTACTTTACAATGTAACAAATAGGGATACATTCCAAGACCTCGACTGTACTGGCATGGTGTTGCGCTGCTTTGGGGGCAGCTGTAGCTCCAGAAACACAGGCACCAGCTGCCTTGAGTGGTGGCCACAGGTACTGCAGCTGGGCAGCTTCATGGCTTATGGCTCCCAGAGGTGCTGTGCTGACAGAGCCGGGCTGCAAGGGCTAGCACTGCAGCCCAGCCCAGGCACCACCACCTGGCTCAGCCCCCACCCCCCAATAACTTTTTTTTTTTTCTTTCTCCACCTATGGCGTCACTCCCACAATGCACCGCCCAAAGCAGCTGACTGCAGGCTTCCACTACACCAATCGCATAAGAGTGAATTTACTTGCATATCACAGATTTTCGGTAGAAAAAAGGTCATCTCATAAGAGCGAATTCGCACATACAGAGCCCCATAAAGAGAGGAAAATCTGTATTCAAGTAAATACAGTATTATGCTCAGTACCACGTACTTCTCTTGCTTCTTCAAATTCCCCATTACTTCTAGGGAAAAAAAATGTCCATTGAGCTTTTTCTATCTGCAAATAGGAGGTAAGGACTGCTAAGTTGGCACTGGACTTATCTGGGAAACAGAGACCCATCATTATCGGGAGTGTGGTAAGAGTCCCCTGTTCAAATGAATATTATGTGGTTGTTTAAATTCTGATTTCTGAGAAACCAAAGCAGATGCAAATCTTTCTCATCTCTCTCCTATTTACTTCAGATGATTGTGTCAATGACTAGATCAGCATACTACTAAGTGAGAGTTGCATTCTTAACCGTTGCATTTGCAATTCTGTCCACCTTTAACTACCAGGTAGAGAATAATATTCATTTCCAAGTTCTTAAAGTATTAAGTAGTTAATTGGAGAGCCGCAGGATAAACCTGAAATGTAAAACATGTCTTGACAAAGGCTACACATGCTTTTCATGCACTGCAAACCTGGAACCTGCTGTTTGCAGTTTCTTGTTTCATCATACCTATCTGTCCCTAAGCCAAGAGGCTTTATTGCCTTTACTGAATTTCTACCTCTGTTTAACTCTGCTTCCCTTCATCAGATTCTTGATTCATCTTAGGTCCTTAGTGTTTTCAGATCCTTATTTTTTGCCCTTGGTCTGCTTATCTGTACATTAGTGTTTTTTCAGACATCCTGATGTTCATGATTTGCTGAGTTGACAGCAATTTTACATCCTTTCTTACATGGGCAGTTGGAGGATTTCATGCGCCAGTGTTTGCAAACACTTTAAGCAGCACTATCTCTGTATTCTACTTGTTACCAACCAGAACGGCAGCAAGTTTATATCTGAAAAACTGATTCATCCAAGAATCCTCTTCAGTGCTGCTGTTGGAAGTAACCTTCTCTTCTCCGGATACAGAAGAAAAGGTTGTCTACTGTATTCAGTCAACTAGTCCAAGGAGAGACCAGTTGCAAGAGCTAGACAAAAGGGTTGTGACTTCGTTGCCAAAAGCAGTATCAGAGACAAAAAAGCACTCCTGTGCTTGTCACTTCTGACCCTGTTAGATGAGTTTTGCTATTTTGAGAAGAATGGACACACACAGTTCTGATATGTGAAGTGTGCTGTTTTGAGAACATAGCTGTAGAAAGTTGCCACAGACATGGTTGTCAGGAGACATGGTTTGCTGAACAAATTAATAGGAGACATGATCAAGGCTAACCCAGAACTGACTATTGGTAGCCTTGAAAATGATGAGCCAGTCTGTGTGGGCTTCTGATACCACAAAAGACAGCGAAAGAGATGGGTTATTCTGCAGTCAATTAGCATTGTTTACATTAAGTTGTATAGCATGTGCATAGCCTTGTTTCAGTACTGAGGCTATGCACTTAAGTGGAACTCGCTATAGTTACAACTTACCCGTGACAAGATAAGTTGAAGTAAATGCGGAAGTGTCTTTCAGTTAGTTGGTGAAGCTACCTGCCTTAAGTAAAGGCAAAAGAGCCCAGTTTCTACACAGCTTTACAGGCAGGACTAAATTGTTTTGCTTTTTTGGTGTGGAAGGTATTGTGTATTACAGATTTATATTGCAGTTTTCCTTTGGTAAATATTCAGTGTGCAGCTCGTTTTGTTTTTTGTTTTAACATCGTACAGCTTTGGATGAGCTAATTGATAAGAAATCAAGCAAGATGGTATTTTGCTAAGAGTGATACGGAAGACTTTTGGAATATAAATTGAAAAAACTTTGCAAATCTATGCCATGTGTTAAAACTGTTCTGGGGAAATGTGAGACTGTACTACAAGTAGTCATTCTTTTACACAGAAAATGAGTAAAATGTGACAAAGTTCCAGTATTTTTTATTATTATTATTTCAGGCTGGCATTCCAGATCCCCCAGATATGTCTGAAGAATTAATCCGAGTGAAAGCCAAAGAGCGACACTTTCTGGAACAATTATTGGATGGTAAAAAACTGGAAAATTATAAAATTCCAGTCCCCATCAAAGCAGAGCTCAGAAAATATCAGCAGGTAACAACTTCTGCTTTAATTTTAAAGAACAAATTCTGAGGTCTGAACCTAAGCAAGAAAACATACCGACTGCCCACCCATATAAGCTGACTGTTTTACATAGGGCCTACTCTGCCTATACCAGTGATTCTCAACTTTTTTTAGAACTGTGGCACACCTTTAGTTTACACATAGTTTTTGACTACAGGAAAATAACTTATGTTATTGACTACAGAAAGAACTCAGAAAGTTAGGATTGTTATTAACACTGTGGATGATTTTTGAAATCTCTGGGTTGATCTTGTCAGTTATGTTTTCACACCTAACAGTGCCAAAGCACCCTGATTCAAAATCAGTGGTCTGTACCTACTGACTGCTTCCACATCTCCTACAACCCAAGAAATGGCACCAAAAATAAAAAAAAGTTGTGGACCATTTGAGGCTGTCTAAAAGGTGGAAGCAAGGGGACAAAAGCAGGTCTCCCTCACTCCATACAAAGGCAGGTTTTTCAAATAGCTGCCATACCACGTATAGGCTAATACGTGGGTTGTTAAAAGACGAGAGTTCCTCTGCATATCTTCAGATGATGAACATCCCTAAGCAAAGGACATTGCCATCCATTTTTCACATCTTCTGACCCTCTGCCCTCCAAGAAGTCTCACAATTTTTTTTTCTTGGGAGAAGGGAAAATATTGTTTCTTCAGTAAAGAGATGATTTATAAAGGAAACCTCTCAGTTAAAACCGTCTTCACCACAAAGGGTGCAGAAAAAAAGTGACAATTTTCACCTGATCTGGTCACAGTAAGTGGTCTATAGCTGTGATGAAACACAAGTGCACAACTGCAAGCATCTGGTGAAATAACTGATCTGATGAAAATCTGACCCCTCATTGCATGACAAGTCAGATTAAGATGTTTCAAACCAGAGCATCTTCTGTAACTTCTGCCTGCCTGCCAGCCTGTCAGTTTTCAGGATGGGAGGGGGGGAAAAGGAGCCAGAGGAAGCTTGGGTTTTTTTTCAGCCCCTACTGGAGTAGGGGGCAAGTGAATTGGAGCTGTGTGAAATATATCTACAGCTTTACCCCTCAACTGCTAGATGGAGCTTGTGGTGAAAGTAACAGGACTGAAGTAGGAAACTGGAATCTGCATTAGTGGTGCCATACAGTGGTATGCAGTTAAGGCTGAATTTTACCTTTCATTCATTGAGGATTCAGAAATAGGATTTAAGGAGAAATAAAAAAAAACTTCCTGGTGTTTGTGGATCTCGATCATAGTTTTTCAGTTCTTGGAGTAGACGATACTGAATTCCCATGCGGATGCAGAAGCGAGCCCTTGGATTAAAGGAGTCTCAGAAAGGAAAATTATCAGGGTATACATTCTCTAGTTGCCTCTTCTGTTGTTAGTGGCCAGGCAGAAGTACTCTCACACAATGAAGGGCTACAAAAAAAGATTTTTCTCTGCAACTGCTTGGGCACATATACACATAGAATGCTCTGGGGTGGGTTTACTCTACAGTAGACATCTACATGTGCCAGAAAGTGTGAGCAAATTGCTGCTTATGGCAGCAGTCTGCTCCCAGCCTTGCACTGGCTCCCTGCAGCAGCCAGGGAGAGCTCAAGGTGGGTCCCCCTAGGTGCCAGCTCAGGCTGGCAGGGAGCACAAGCCAAAAGACAACTGTCTCCTGGGTGGGGCTGAGACATTGCTTCCCTGCCCCTGGGAGCTGCCTGCTTCTGGGGTGGGCTCTGCCACCAGAGCTCAGGCAGGGACAATGTCTCCCTGCCTAGGCAGCAGGGAGCTCCCAGACCCTATTCTGCAATCACAGGGCTGGGAATGGGAGATTCTTATCTGTGGAGCTAGGGCTGAGAGATGAGAATCGCCCAGCACGCGCTCCCCAATTGCAGTTGTGGAGCAGGGGCAGGGGGACATGCCCCTACCTGGGCTCTGGAACCTGCTTCAGCAGCAGGCAGTTTCCAGGGGTAGGGAGCAATCACTCATATCCTGCTGCCTAGTTGATTGGGAACACTCTTGTTCCCAGTCGGCCGTCTACACATGCATAACGATACAGTAAGTAATCGGGAGTAAGTTTGCTACTTGTATTTACAGGTAGCAAATTTACTCGCAGTTAGAGCAACTAACTGTACAGTAAGTGTCTGTATGTGTAGATGGTGATGCTTACTGTGCAGTAATTTGCTCTTATCTCAAGTAAAGCATTTCATACAGACGCATCCCTTGTGTTTGAAAAAGTTTCCTTAATGACTGCATCCCTACTGACATCTCCCCTTCCCTCAGTCTACTCCCACAGCTGTGGGAAGGATGGACTGAAGTGTGTGTGTGTGGGGGGGGGGGAGTCTTAAGTCTTTGGTTTTGGTTTTGTAATTTTTAGAGTACAGGATGGGGCCTAGCTCACTTAAACTGTATGTTTTAAAAAATATGATTGCTTTGACTTTTTGCCATGTTTTGAGACCACTTTTTTTCTTATTTCAAAGGATGGTGTGAATTGGTTGGCATTTCTCAATAAGTACAAACTTCATGGAATTCTTTGTGATGATATGGGTTTAGGGAAAACTTTGCAGTCCATTTGCATTCTTGCTGGAGATCATTGCCTCAGGTAAGATTTTTAAGAAATACTGTTCTGTGGACTAATACAGATTTTTAATGTACTTTTACAGAAAAGTAATATGCTTGTGCTTTAATACCCTGAAGGGCTCAAGAATATGCAAGAACTAAACTAGTAGACAGTGTTCCTCTTCCATCCTTGGTGGTATGTCCTCCAACACTTACAGGTCACTGGGTGGATGAAGTCGGCAAATTTTGCTCCAGAGAATATCTCAATCCTTTGCACTACACTGGACCTCCCACAGAAAGAGCAAGGTAATCACAAAAGAGAAGTATTTTATGGGAAGTCTCTCTCTTGATTATACAAAGAATTTTGAAATTTGTCTTGCTGCTAAAACAAATAATTTAGCTATTGTGAGGACAGGACATTCTAGGATGTCTTATTTTGTGGATAACAGTGAAGATGCATTTACTTACACTTTTCCTGCACACTATTTCTCTTCATGTCTTAAGGTTGCAACACCAGGTGAAAAGACATAATCTCATAGTGGCATCATATGATGTTGTACGAAATGATATTGATTTCTTCAGGTAAAAACTTATATTTTTCTTTCTTTATTTGTTTTAAAAGTAATTAAATATCTCTACTTAAGACTTCCTTTTTATTTCCTAGAAATATTAAGTTTAACTACTGTATTCTTGATGAAGGCCATGTAATAAAAAATGGAAAAACAAAATTGTCAAAAGCAGTAAAGCAGTTAACAGCCAATTACAGGATAATTCTTTCTGGGACACCAATTCAGGTAATTATTTTCCCCTATTTTTGAGGGGCTTGGGGGTAGAAGAAAAAGACACAAAAGAAGATTATTTTGCAGTCATTTTGGGTGTTTTTACTTTTCGCTCCGAGAGCTGTTCCAGTTGAAGTGCCTGCAGTGTCACGTGTATTCAGCACCCTGCTCTTCAAAACGGTAGCAGGGGTGCTTTAACTAAAGCTAATTCGATGAGCTTTAGTTAAAGCACCCCTGCCATCACATCACCATTTTGAAGTGCGTAGATTCTGAATACACGTGATGCAGAGGCTGCTTGAACATGCTAATTAATTGAGTCTGCACACGTTGGAACAGACATCCAGCACGTGTATAGGTGCCCTTTGCTATGCTTATTATGCCCTGCTCAGTATGTAGCTACTTGTTTCATTGCCCCTCTACACAATCTAAGCCCAGACCTCTGATGGGAGAGCAGAGAAGACACATGGGATGGGGGAAGGACTTAAGCTATTTTTCTTAAATTGTTCTAGGGAAGGTGGATCCCCCAGTCATTCACCTTTACAGAATAAATGGAGAATTCCACTTCCAGGAACTCAGTGCACTTAACTCCAACACACATTTCCTTAGAGACCGGTTATCTTCCTAATATATAAGATATTTTTCATCTGGGACATTTGCCTCATACGAGTCTGAGGCCACGAGCAGCCCCTGATTTCTCTCTCTTTCTGCCACTCTCCTGTGGATATAAGCATTTGGTTTAATACAAAATATACCAGTCACAATAAAGCAGTAAATCTGTCACTGGAACCTGTCCCTTTTTCTCCCTTTGCTCCTTTCCTACAGTTCCAGAAGTACCAAAAACTTGAAGGGTTATAAATGGTATTGAAAAAGTTTGAGTCACACTGCAGAAAACAAGGAAGTGTAATCCATAGTAATCTGGAACCGTGTATTATTTTGAAAATATTTTAACAAATGTTTCTCTTATGTTCAGAACAACGTCTTAGAGTTGTGGTCATTGTTTGACTTCCTTATGCCAGGATTTTTGGGTACTGAACGCCAGTTTGCAGCTCGTTATGGAAAACCAATATTGGCAAGTAGAGATGCTCGGAGCTCCAGTCGTGAACAAGAGGCAGGTAAGAGATAAATTGTAATCTTTCTTATTGCCTATTTAAATTTCTATCGCTTTGGAAAATATCACAGTATATGGGTATCAGTAATGTCAGTTTTACTGTTTGTGACTTTTGAACTAATCTGGTAATTTGGGTTCTTTCCAAATTTGCTTCCTGTTTCTGTTAAAACTAGGAGTTCTTGCAATGGAAGCACTGCACCGTCAAGTTCTGCCATTTCTGTTGAGGAGAATGAAAGAAGATGTGCTACAGGATCTTCCACCCAAAATAATTCAGGATTATTACTGTACTCTGAGTCCTTTACAGGTAAGCTTAAAAAGAGGGGACTTAGACATTCATTAGTACTAGGGATGTGAAAGGTTAAACAATTAATCATTTAAGCGATAAGCCCAGCTTACCAATTATTGTTTAGCTTGGGACAGGTGCAGTCTGGCAGAGAAGGGGGGAAAGAGAAGCTGCTTGGTGCCCCAGTGGGAACTAGAAGGTGGCATAGGGGTGGGGAGGGAGACTACTACCCATAGCCTAAGACAGGGGTAGGCAACCCCCAGCACTTGTGCCAGAGCATGATACATAAAGGCAATTTTCTTGGCACGTATGCATCGGGGAAGGGGCTGGGGCTTCGCTGCCACAACAAGGATTGGGCCCCTTGCGGCTTACCTGCCATCTGCCCCTGGCGCACAAACATCTTATAGGTTGACATTGCGGCTGGTTTTGGCACTATGCCTTGGTTACCCTTTGATTGGACTTGTTGTTAGGAGTGAGATTAATTGATCAATGAGACCATTTCAGTTGCAATTTAAAAGCTTTAATAGGATATGCTATAGCAAAGACTTACTGGTACTAATAAAGGCAATGCTTATGCAGCCTTGGATTCAGGAAGAATAGGTCTGCCTGCTAGGCCTCTCTGATTTCCTGGGGACACTTACCGAGTCTTTTTTTTTGTTTCGTTTTTTCTGCTGAGCTTCAGGAAAGGTCCAATGTGTTTCTTACCCCCAGGTCCAATATTTATTATTTATAGGTGGTTGATTTTGACATGCTAATATTTGACCTCTGATTGGTTTTATTTAAATTTCTCCATTTCACTGGAACTTTTGGAACTGGATGGAACCAGATTTTAATGGCCTGAGAAAGAGGTCAAGGGATCAACTTGGATAAGGTTCTTTATTTTTAGGTGTCTGTCCCCAGTCTGTTAATCTTTTTTTTTTAATCAAAATCATGCTGATCAATTGAAATGTATATTTTTAAGATGGCAGAAGGACATTTCTTATCTTCTTTATGACTTTCCTTTTGGCCTTTGGTCACTTGTTTACTAACTGTGACCTGACAAAGCTATTTTGCTCTTTCCAGCCTAAGGGCTGCCTTTGTGTGTGTAATTATTTGAACATGTTAGCAAAAATACATTTATTATAGCAAAATAACTATTAATGCATTAGGTCACTTTAGTTATTAATGGTTTTAGGATGCAATTGTAATACAGAGTATCTAAGATACAGGCCAGGAGCAGGCAAAGTCTGGCCCATGGGTGGGATCGGGCCCACGGCTGACTCCATATCCCAACAGTTGCTGCCTGCATCACTGCAACCAGCTTCTGTGGAGACCCCAGGAGCAGTGGGGCCATGACAGTGCAGGACCAGAGTTTCCATGCAGATGGTCTCTGAAGCATGGTTGAGCAGGAAGCTTCTCAGGAGCCGGGCCTGGGATCTTGTGGCTATTACAGCGCGAGCTGGAGTTGGGACAGAGCTGCAATCTGCTGCCTGCACACCCTGGATGGGGGGGGCCCAGCTCTGGATCACTCTGTCACCCCTATGGAATCCTGGCCCTGGCTTCAGAACAGCTCTCCACCCAGCCACGTGCCCTGCCAGCACTGCTTGGGCCCTTCTCCATGAAAATGCCGGCCCCTGTGCTGTCACAGCTCTGCTGCTCCTGGGGTCCATGGAAGCTGGTCACAGCAACACAGACAGGGGCTGCTGGCCAGATTTACCATTTTGCCCACCCCAGTATAGGCTGCTGTGTTATTAGTTAACTGTTCAATGGATATAATTAGGGGAGGTTAAACAAATAATTTATTTGGTTCCTGTTCTGTACATTCATGACTGGAAAGAAACTTGTTTACAACTCCATCTTCCTAAGACTAATGTGGAATCAGTCTTGCTGTACTTGAGTGCTCAGATTTAGAAAAACTTTCTAAGCCTTAAAATTAAATTCATTTGGATTGTTTCTGGTTTTAGTGTGTGAGTAGTTGTACAAGCTAATTTCCTTGGCTCAAAATCACTTTTTTCTGGCATGGGATATATAGACAATATACATGAATTTGCAAATTAATTGAAAGTTACTTTTCAAACTGAATGTAAAATAACTTGCTATTGATGCCACTCTGTATCCCATAAGGTAATTATAACTTGTTTTCTCTTCCATTTGTTGCATCGTTAGACAGTTTAGAATTAGATTCCAAGAAAATGTCCATTCATTATTTGAGTATGCATATGTATTTTAGTTGCATTTATAGTCACTGCTTTCATCTGGGGGCTTGCAGGTTCAGCTTTATGAAGATTTTGCCAAGTCTCGTGCCAAATGTGATATTGATGAAACAGTTTCATCAATTTCACTGACTGAAGAAACTGAAAAGCCAAAGCTTAAAGCTACAGGACATGTGTTTCAGGTATTGATTTCTTTTGTAGTTTGTCCTGTCTTATTAATATACTTCTAGTAAATTAAATTCCAGAATTCTTTTTACTGTGGGTTCAGTTGAAAGTGGTAACTTTGTGAACTAAATGTTAAAATGTAGTTAGATTTAGTTTACCCAAGTCTTGCAGCTGCAGTTGTTTTAAACGAAGTAATTCTATAGCAGTAGATACCATTGTCTAGAAGATGTTGAAGATCTAGAATGATTTAAATGAAATGTTGATGTTTTAACATTTTAGTGTGCAATTTCCAGTTTTTAATATTTTAACTGGGATGTCTTTTATATAGTCCATTGAATTAGCCTGTATTTATCTATTACTACATAAGATCCCAGATTTGAGCTTTATTCTAAACTGCAAATAGAGTATAAAAAAATTCTCCTTTAAATTTATTCACTGCTTAA
>NW_017728994.1:41344985-41359152 GCF_001723915.1 Gavialis gangeticus | reverse complement strand
AGAAGGTGCAGAGAGAAGTTAAAACTGAAAAACTAATCGGTAGCCACCCAGGGAGGGCCTGCCAGCAAAAGCAAGATGGAAAAGTATAACCAAAGTGGCACAAAAGCAAACATTTTAAAGAGGTTACACACACCATTTTTCTAAAAAACTGATCTGGTTAGAGCAGTTTAATCCCCTCCTCCCCCAAAAAAAAACAAAAACAAACCCAAAACTGGAGGCAACACGATTTTAGTCTCGTCAGAATTATTGTACTTGTAAGGGTCATAGGAAAAAAGTGAACAAAAGTGGATGCGTCTATGCTAGCGCACATAAGCCCCTGGCAGATGTTACACTGAAGATGTTATCAGTAAGTTAGTCACATCTTAAATAATAACCCAGTCACACATTCAGGCAATTAATGGGACCATAAAACATGAAGCCAACCATAAAACTATTCCACAAAATGCGTAAATGTGTAATGTAAAATGTGTAAATGTGGTTTTTATCACACCTTAAACTGAGAACATGTGGCAGTGTCCTTCACCATGAAGCCTAATGTTGGCAACATGGCAAGGCTTGGTTGACAACTCCCCTAGCCCTGAGACTGCATTTGGAGTTTCCAGCCAGCTCTGGTCTGGTCCTGGGACTGGGACCCACAATCAGCTGATTTGTTGTGGGTCCTGGGGCTGTGACCAACAGTCTCCCGCCGACTGATTGCCAAGTCCCAGGACCATACTGGAGTCTCCCCCTGGCTTCAGGGCTGGAACCCTCAATCAGCTGAGATTGATAATTAACTGATTGTGTGTCCTAGCCTTGGGACCACCCTGGCTCACCAGGCAGCCAGCTTTTAACTTGTTGAGACAGGGAGAACCAGAAATCATGATACCAGGTTCCACCTGCACTGGCAAGTAATGGCTCAATTAGGATCTGCTATGCAATTCCAAAATGTTGTGTCCTGCCATGCACCTGTGGCATGGCAGGAGAGGTGCTATTGTTGCATCAAGGAACAGGTCCCATCATGGCATTAATTGAACATGTGCCAGAGGCCTTAGCTAGTTTCAGTATAGAAGTTTACAACTCTCTTCTTTTCACAACTGGAGTTTCAAAGGACGTTTGTTTAATATTCCTATATATTCCTGTGAAAATGGATAACAGAATCATACAGGACCACATATAAAGTTGCACTTGAATAAAAAGGCAGCATTTCGCTGGTGGCAGTAGGGACAATTTTCCTCATGAAACAGCATCTGTGCAAGACTATACACCATAATTCTCTGAAGGGTCTCTCATTGCTCTTTGGACACTGGCTTGTCTCATGATTACATGAAGGCCAGGTGAAGTGCACTTCATTGTGCTTATCCCTGGAAGTGGAACCAGGGGCTCACCTAGGATTTTGAAAAGAAGTGTGCAGGTGGTATGGTTTATCCTCATCACATATAACACAATACATTTTTCTCCAGTTAAAGAGAAGCTAAAAGATTTACATGTTAGTAAATTATGTTAGTACATGTTAGCTAGGGGCTCAATACTGTATTTTTTGCTTTGATCTTAAACTGAATATAAGTATTGGAAGGTATACCAATTTGCAAGATTATGTAGTAAACATAAAAAACAACAAACTAGGCAAAAATAGTCCAAAATACGGTTTTATTAGTCCTGTAATCATAGTTAAGTGTACAACTCTTACTCAGCTTCACAAAACAAAAAGTAAGCTTTTTGAGCGTCTTGACAGTGCATGCAGCACTTCACTGTCAGTCACATGAGTTAACGTTTACTTAACCTTAATTCAAGTGTGTTAACATTAACTTTTTAGCTATAATTAAAAACAATCTGCAGGGATGTGAAATAGGAGAGAGATATTACCAAGTACAGCTAACAGACAGCAACATTTCAGAAGAAAGGGTAACTTGATTAATAGAACATCAAAACCATTAAAAAGGAGAGAGGGTTTTTAACACCAACGGGGTAAAGAGAGATCAGCATAAATCGGATACATTTATAATGAGCCATTAAGTCAATAGACTCCCTCAGCAGTGCCTGAATAGAAATGCCGCTGCCTCTTTGGGGCAGTTGGTTTGAACATTTGGGTGGAACAGGAATAAAGGTGGGGGTGTGCAACTGCACCACTTTATCCCTCCCTCCCCTCCTCACCGTCCCTGGATCTTTTATAATCCCAATAATCCAAGATCTCATCATAACAACCTTTTATTTATGTGGCCGCCGGGCCTCAAATAGCCGCTCTCAGGCGGCCTTCACTCTGGTGGTAGATGTCAACCGCCTTACGGACTCATGTCGCAAACCAAGTAGATGTCTCCCCCTCGAGTCCCCTCCCCCATTCTCGCGTGCCACGACTTGTTGTTTCTCAGTAGGTGGGATTGGTCATCAAGTGTACTCGGTGACCTGTGGTTCGCCCGGCGGTCATTCATGGGGCTCCACCACCCCTACGGCCCAGCCTCATGCCTCCTTAGGTGCGTCATCCAACTGTTGACCTTGTCCCCTCCGTTGGGATAATGCCTCCCAACTTGGCATCTAGGTGCCCGTGGCCTGTAACCACATATGCCCGTGTGGGCCTACCCCTCGACCCTCCTTGTCTCCGCCCCTTTGTTTGGGGAAACACAAAAAAAAAAAAGGTAAACCTTCCAAGGCTTCTCCTCAGCCCCGTCCCTCGGGGATACTTGCACTCTTCCCCTATGCCCCTTCTTATGGGGTAACTAAATTAAACATGGTAACAAACACAAAATAATAAGCCACTTCTGGATGTGGTGGCCCCCTGCCCCCTTACTATCCTTCCCCGGACTCTAGCAGGGGGGTTGCTTTACTCCTGACCCGTCGCCTTCAGTATTCACTCCTGTCTGCCCGTCAACCTGGCTGGGACCAACGGCAATACCTACCCCGACTATAAACCCCTCAGGGCTCTCCCGGGGTCTTTTCCCCCTGGCGTGGCTTCTTCCTTGCCCCCGTCGTCCTGGCACTCCCACCTGGGGTCAGCTTGCCTCCGGGTGCAGCTCCAGCTCTGCCTCTGGCCGGCGTGTTTGTCACTCCCTCGCCGTCCTGTGTGGGCTCCAGTCAGGGTGCTCTGCCTTGCCCTGCCAGTGTCCGCCCCTGCTTGCCAGGCTCCGAGGGTCCCGTGGGGAGGATCCCTTTCGCTCCCTGCAGTGGCTGCAGCTCCTCTCCCGTGCTGCCCGCCTCCTCCACGGCATTGGCCGCCATTTTTATTTTCGCGGGGTGGCGTCTGAAGCTGATGTCATCAGCCGGCCATAATTGAATAAAGAGGCGGCTGACGAGCCACGCAGGCTCTTCATTCTGCCCCTTTTGCACTGCGTCTTGTGCTGCCAGTAAGTATCCTCTGTTATTTCTGTCCCTGGGACAATTTATTTATTTGTTTAAATATATTATACAGACATCGCTCATAAATCTTTTGTGGACAAACTTGTGAATTTAGGGCTAAATGAGCTCTGATGCTCAAGATGGATGGTCTTATTCGTTCTGGGCATATCTATATAAGATGTTTACTGCAGTTGCCTAATTAGCTCCACAGTATGCCTTGGCATCTACACATCTGTCTGTACATCCACCTGTTGGGCCTCAGGAAATTAACAAACTTTGCAGCAGGCTAGTATTTGTAAATTTGCAGCAGCGCATGTGTAGACGCTGTTGGAGCTGGCTGGGGCATGAGGGTGCTCCAGTGTTGGGCTAGCTAGCCCCCTGCCAACTGGGGTCCCAGGCGCACATGTAAATGTGGCACCCAGGAGCAATAAACTCCGGCCCAGTGTGCACTAGAGTTGCACATTAATATGCATGTGTAGATGCTCCCACTGTTTGTTTGACTTAAATGCTGCTAATCCTTCCTCCTTAATTTACCTCTCAAAGGCACTGCAGTATTTGCGGAAACTGTGCAACCATCCAGCATTAGTGTTAACAACCCAGCATCCAGAATACAAGAGGATCACAGAGCAGCTTGCAGCTCTTAACACGTCTCTTCGAGATATTCAGCATGCACCTAAACTGTCTGCTTTAAAACAAGTAGGTAAACTTCACCTATGTTCACACCTCAATTCATGATATTTTATGTGGTTTTGAGTGTGTTTTCTTTTGAAAAACATGCTTTTCATTTGAAATCTACTGTTTAAAAAAAAAGAGCAGGCCTGTGTCTGTCAGTGTTCTAGTTTTATCTTCCCATATTCCAGGTATTATCCTTCAACTCCTGCTGTGCAAAACTTAAACACAAAGGAAGTTAAAGCCTATTGAAGTCAGTAAGCTATGTTGAATTGTGACAGGACTATGCATAGTCAGCTTTGCTGCCTTTTACATAATCAAACTGATGTCAAATAACACGGTACTAATAAACTGGGAAACTAGATAAGATTAATGGAAAAAAATAAGTTTATAGTAAGCAACGTTGTTAATTGTAATATGGTAAAAAGCTTTAGGCAGAACTATGACTTTTAAAACCCTGTCCCTTTTTTAACATACAGCTGCCATGTAAGTGAAGTATTTAAAACTATCCTGGATCTGCTTCCTTTGAAACAAGCAGCTATGACTCACATTTCTCAAATTTTAATTGGAGAATTTCTGCTCATTTATTTATACATCTTTATACATTTAGAAATACTTTTCCCTTTTTTTAGAAAACAATTACTGTATTCCTTCAGTGTGCGTAAATTGGTAGAGAAGAGGATGAGAGAATTTTGAAGTATTGAAACTATAATTTCATTACTAGGAATAGTTACTGCATTATTGAAAACTCATTAAGACTGATCCTGTAGTGTGAACTGTGTGGGCTCAGCAGTTTGCCAAGATGGATCATGATGCAGGACTTAAGAGCTTAGTCACTGTTTTGTCAAGTGCTCTGAGGCCTATGAAATACGAAAATTTGCTTTTTCTAGTCTTTTTATATTGCTGCCTCTAAATCATGCCATAAAACCTTTTCAACTATTTATTATTAAATCAATTCTCAATATTGTACAAGAATACATACATAATTTTAAGCAAATTGTAAACCTTTTGGTAACTGTGTCATTGGTTCAATAATATTTTGTGTGAATTACAATTAACTGTGGAGAAGAACAAAGTGAGAAGGGAAATATTTTTGTTGCCAAATTTGCAAGTTGTTTATGGTTTGAAGGAATGAAGGAAGCTGGAGAGAGAATCCTTGTTTGCAACAGAACTTGAATAGTTAAGGCCCCCACAGGAACATGCTCATCTGGAATACATGTGTGTATATAGTTTATATATTTGTTGGTAATGTAAATGTTTATACATTTATATGAGAGACTTGCTCTGTGGTAATTTTTTTTTTAAATTTATTTTAAGCTTTTACTAGACTGTGGTTTAGGAAATGGTGGATCTTCAGAGAGTGGCACAGAAGCTGTTGTGGCCCAGCACAGAATACTTATCTTTTGTCAGCTCAAGAGCATGCTGGATATAGTAGAACATGACCTTCTCAAACCTCACTTACCCTCCATTACATATTTGCGACTGGATGGCAGCATACCTGCTGGTCAGAGGCATTCCATTGTTTCACGGTAAGTTCTTCTCTTAAACACTGGAAAGGCAGACTAAAATTAATGGAATTTTTCTTGGTCCCTGGGAGCTCTTGTAGTTCCTAGATTTTTTGTATTTCCACATGTGGAAGTGAAACCGTTAGTTGTCATTAGATTTGACTCAAATTGAATCTGTGATTGAACACTTAAATTTACTAGTGATGCGTGCTGGCTCACAAAATAAGCACCATATTTTTGGAAATAAATGCAAATATATTTTAAAAACTTGAATTCAAACGTGTGTCAACCCTCCTCACCCCTCCAGTTTTATAGTAGTCTGACTCGACTCTAATCCCTGTGTAGATGAGCATGCTTTCTGATATCAACCTATGCTGCTACTGTTCCTGGTGACTGCAGGCTCCTGAATATAGCCCCTTTGTACCCATGGAGACGGCCATGCCTACTAAAGAGAGGTTTCCCGACAGGCAGCTGTATAGATCTCCCTAAAAGTGCCACACACTGGATGAATTATTACAGGGGTTGGCAACCTGTGGCCTGGATCTGGCCCATGGTGGCATGGGGGATTGGCAGCATGCAGCTTGACCTGGCCTATTTTCCTTTTCTGCCTTATGCTGCCTTTTTGATTCTTTATGCAGTGCACACCTCCCACAGCTCTCCTTCTTCCCCATAGGCATTATTTAACATTATCACCAATTTTGGCCTTCCCATCTGCCACAAGGGATGGGAATCAGTGATATGGGGCAGAAGCTGTAGTAGGTAGCTTGAGTACTGCAGAGGGTGGCTGTCGGGAGCTGAATCACAAAGGGTTGCTGATCCCTGAATTATCAGGTTCCAGTCAATGATCACTAAGTATCCTGCCTAGGTAATGCATATCCTGTCTTCTCTGAACTTGCCTTCCTGGCTAACACTGTGCTTTGTGTACTTTTCTTATTTGGCCCTCAATCACCCAACAGAATACAAGTGCTAGGTGACGTGTCCCATGTTATTCCGTGATTTGACATATTAGCATTTTACTGTCGTGGTAGTAGTATAGCAGAAGTTAAATCTTTAATTGTCTCATTTCTAAGAACCATATGCTCTCAGGCACACTTTCGCCTTTACATCAACTACTTTTTAACGTTGGGGTATTTTTATAAATGACTGTTTTC
Organism: Gavialis gangeticus; assembly: GCF_001723915.1. Classification (NCBI taxonomy): domain Eukaryota; kingdom Metazoa; phylum Chordata; order Crocodylia; family Gavialidae; genus Gavialis; species Gavialis gangeticus. The sequence continues at coordinate 41,352,521 of NW_017728994.1, read as the reverse complement.
AGCATCAAATATAAGAAAGCTTGATTGCTTTTATTTTTTTTCTCTCATGCTGCTATATTCTCAATCTCTATAAATTTAGTCCTTTTCAATACTGCACAGGAAAAATCTCTCTGAAGAAGCATTTAAAATATGACAATAACTGCTCTTATAAATCCTTGACCACCTTCTATATTTTTATATACAGATTTAATAATGACCCATCCATAGATGTTCTTTTGCTTACCACTCATGTTGGTGGACTGGGACTTAACTTAACAGGAGCTGATACAGTAGTGTTTGTGGAACATGACTGGAACCCAATGAGAGATCTCCAAGCAATGGATCGAGCACATCGTATTGGGCAGGTAAACTACCAGTTTTTAATCTTCTGTGAATTTTATCACAATTGTCTTTTTTTCCATGCAATGCTCTCGTTTCACTTGATGACTAAACTGGTATGAGTAGGAAGCATTAGGGTTAGATTTTGTACGTGCTTTCTGGGTGTTTTATTTTAAGCTGCATATTTATAAATATGGAGGGATATGGATTTGCTCAAATGGCTGCACTGAGAGAAGGAGCAGTGTATGTTGATAGCTATTGGCAGAGCTGAGAGGAAAACTAAGAAATGTTTGGTGACCTCAGACCAAGTTACTTAATTTCTCTAGTTCTCCATTTGTAAAGTGACTTGCTATATCTCGCAGAGCTTATTGAGAATTAGTTCATGCTTGTAAAGTTCTTTCAAGATAATCAGTTGAAAGGTTTTATGTAAATACTAGTTTTTGTTATGTTACCTATTGGTAGTTCAGACACAAGGCAGATTCATTTATTTTACCCAGGAGGCATAAGATCATCTTGGTGAAACGCCCCTCGATGTATCCACTTGGCCTGTGCGAGGCAGCTAGTATTCACTTTGGATTCAGCTGTTTTGGGGGACAGTGATTCAATTCAAATCACTATCCCGAATCAATTGGGCTGAATCTGATTCAAAGATTTGGCTGCCGCCGAATCTTCTAATCGAATCGGCCCCATCCCCCGCCTGCTCTCCCACCCCTGTCAATGACTGCCTGGCCCCAGCATCCTGGCACTTAAAAAAACAAACAAACAAAAAACCCATACTCACCAGCTTCTGCCAGGCAGGGGCCCAGTCCCTGCTGCCCCACACTGCGTGGGAAGCTCTACCCTGAGCCCCCAGATGCCCCGATGGCCCCTGCAGCAGCTGGTGAGTACAGGACTTCTTTTCTTCTTTTTTTAAAGTGCCAGGACCCTGAATCACCGAATCTCCTCCAAATCTTTTTCTGAATTGATTCAGAGGCTTTGGATCAATTCAGACCTTTTTATTAGTCTCCTGATTGGATTCAGATTCGGAGATTTGGCCGCCAAATTGTGCCATATTTCCTCCAAATTGAATCAGCAACCAGAGCTTTGTGCAGCCCTAGTATCCACCACTCTTATATTAGCTAAGGGAGGGGTGGGCAAAATGTGGTCCACGAGGCCATTCTGTCCAGCCTGCTGGGCCCCTAAAAAATTTACAAAATTTAGTATTTATCTGCCCTTGGTTCCTGTCAAAAATGACAGGAACTGGGGCAGTAGGACCCAGGGGAAGCCCAGTGGGCTCCCACAACAGCAGGGCCCACCTTGCCCCACCCCCAGCTGGAAGTCCAACAAGGGGCTTCTTGCCTGGGACCACATGCTGCCCAGCGCTGGAAGTGTGGGGAGGGCAGGGCAGGAGCCTGGGGAAAACCCAAGCATGGGGTGGGGGGAAGTGGCCCCTCATCTGTACTGCGCTGTAACCACTTGCAGCCTGCCTGGGGCTGCCTGTGCCTGTTCAAGACAGCCCCACGGGCTGCAAGCAGCTGCAGCAGGGAGCACCGGCCCTGGGGTGGGCAAGGAGCCACTTTTTCTCCCCACCTCCATGCTCAGCTTTTCCCTGGGCTCCTTCCTGGCACAGAGCAAAGTGGCCTCGCCCCTGCCCCATGGCCAGTGCCCCGCACTACAGCTGCTTGCAGTCCACACAGCTATCTGGAGCAGGCACAGGTAGCCCCATGTGGCCTGCGCGTGACTGCAGCCCGGGGCACCGGCCCCGTGGGGTAGAGAGGGGCCACTTTTCCCACTCCTGTTATGCTCAGCACCATCCTGTAACCTGGCCTGGCTGCCAGCCTGGGTCCCACGCTGGCTCCGCGCTCACCCATTGGGGCTGCACATGACGACAGTGGCTTGCTGCTCCGGGCAGTGTTTACCACCACCGCTTGCGGGCTACCCAGCGCGCGAGCTCTGGGCAGGCAGCAGCAGCCAACACTGCCTGGCATGGCAAGCGGGGGCGCTGTAGCTGCTGTCTCCACACAGCCCCAACGGGTGAGCCCAGAGCTGGTGTGGGGCCCAGGCTGGCAGCAGGGTCAGGTTAGAAGCTGCTGCTGAGCACAGAGAAAAGCGGACCCTTGCTCGCCTCGAGGCCAACACCCCACTCTGCAGCCGCTCCCAGCCCGTGTGGGGCTGCCTGTGCCTGTTCCAGACAGTCCCACGTGGGCTGCAAGTGCCTGCAGCAGGGAGTGTCGGCCACAGGGCAGGCGAAGGGCTGCTTTTCCCCGTGCTCAACACCAGCTCCTTCTCTGCCCTGGAGCAGGGGGTTGGGGCTGTGCACTGCTCCCCGCCTGTACCATGGGGCTGGGGGGCACTGGAAGTGAGCAGGTACAGGAGCCAGCGGGAGCACAGGGCCTGCGCCAGTGCCTCAGGGCCAGTGCCAGCGGGGCCCAAAGCAGGGTGGCAAGAGTGCAGGGTCCCAGCCGGCAGGGGCTCTGTGGACCCAGGCCAGCTCCCCTCTCTCCCTGCTGGTGCAGCCAGCCCGGCTCCACAGACCCCTGCCAGCCTGTGCCCTGCTTTGGGCCCCACTGGTACTGGCCCTGCGACATTGGTCCCAAGATGGTGACCAGGGGCGGGGTACCTGTTAAGGGGTAGGGCTACCCATGTGGCCCTCGGCAGCCTGCCAAAACTGGATAAGCGGTCCTCCACCCAAAATAATTGCCCACCCCTGAACTAAGGTCTGAAATATACTCTCTATGGAGGCGTTCCTCAGCAGAGGGCCCTAATCAGCCAAGCATTTAAGCAAGTGCTTTGGCTGTTTGTGAAATTTGAGGCACAAAGGCCTAATTGTGGGTGGTGCTAAGTATCCACAACACTTGTTAGCTTTAATGGAAATTGTAGTTGCTGCGTTACAGCTCAGGATTGGGTAGGGTGGAAATACTGTTGCTGAACCAAGATACTGCCACTTCCATCTAGGGATTTCTATGCTGAAACCTGTCAAGTATGCCTGACCCACTAGCGTGTGAGTTGGAAGAACAAGACTAGGATTAGATTTCCCAGGGTCATTTTAGGTGATTGAGAACATTGCCTCTGAGCAGGCTGATCCACTTCCCCGTATCCTTCCCTGACCTATTTACCAAAAGCTGCATCCTACCAAATCCTCCCTTCCTGTAACCAATCTGTGGTTTATAATTAAAATATTTTCATACAGTCTATACAAACAATCTTAAATCGTCTAATGGGGGATTTCTTTCAGAAACGTGTTGTTAACGTATATCGCCTTATAACAAGAGGAACTTTAGAAGAGAAAATTATGGGTCTGCAGAAGTTCAAAATGAATATTGCAAACACTGTGATTAGCCAAGAGAATGCTAGCCTACAAAGCATGGGAACGGATCAACTTCTTGACCTATTCACTCTTGACAAGGTAAAGAATCAGTTGCACAGTTACTTACCAAAAATAGGTAGTTGATACTTGAGCATTGTCTTGAATCTTAAAGTTACTGGTCAGATGAGCACCTGAAATGGATTAACGAACAGTAGGAAGTTTTCCAAGCAGCTGGCGTCTTCATCCTGCTGCCGTGAGCCTTTGTTGACCCAGAAATCATCAGTTTAGAGATCTGCCAGGGGAGCGGGGGGTAGGGAGTAATATGATGTGTAAAGAAAAATTAGGAATAAATAGGAGGAATGTTATACAGAACACATTTGAGTTTGTAATTTAGTTTAAATGTCTCTTTTCTTTCTTTGCTTGCTTACGTTCAAAGGATGGGAAAACTGAAAAAGCAGACACTTCATCTTCGTCTGGGAAGGCGTCCATGAAATCAGTTCTTGAAAATCTTGGAGAACTTTGGGATCAGGAACAGTATGACTCTGAATACAGTCTAGAAAATTTTATGCATTCACTCAAGTAACCATTATAGTCTCAATATAACTGCTGCTAGTTCACGTTTTCCTGCTGATATTCAGCAAATTTCAAAGCATATATAGTGAACCTTGAGCTCAGTGTGTAAATAGGCATTGAAAAAAAATCTTCAAATCACAGGCACTGAGTTGTTGCCTGTTTCACTGGGGGAGTTATTCGGTCTTAAATATTTGCACTGTATAAAACTTTAAATATCAGCATTTGTGAGGTGGTTTGAATTTTACATGCTAAGCAGAAGCAAATTCTTATTTGGAAAAGGAATAAAGTATAGCAGGTTTTACATATGCTAACAAGTGTTACTTCTGTTTGAATAAGTCCACCATTGTCCCTTTCTGTATCTATAGTAGTTTTGTACAGATACGTTTCAGTAAGTACTTCAGGTTGTTCAGTGTATATTTTTTTTCTTTTAAACACAACTTGCTTTTATGACGTATTAAAAATAAGATTTTTTCAACTTAACTAGTTATGATCTTTCATTTAGATCATTTTAGGATGTGCATCACGTAATGGCAAAACTAGAAACATGGAAGAGTATTGGGGAACTAGATATATGTACCCACCTTTGTATATTAAATATAAATATATAATGCTGCTCAATCTTTTGACATCTTTGAGAGCAGTTGAATTCTACTTTTTAATGTAATGAGCTATACTAAATACAGGTAATGGTCTGTTAAAGGCTATGTTTGCATCCTATTCAGAGGGTGTACTTTTTTAATTTATCTATAAGGCTAGAATATAGCCACATTCAGAGACATGTATTCAATAGGTTTCAATCCTATATATTTTTTGTAACTAAAAGAGCAATTAGATATACAAGCAGAAGTTTTCCAGAAGTAGATTTTACACTGTTTAGGATTCTAAAATCTATGCTGAAAAGACTGTTTACCAAACTAGTTCATAAATTAGAACCTCCTAAAGAAACAGGAGAGGGGAAAATATTTTCTTTAGGAATATATACATACATATCTACATAGAAATACGTACACTCAGATTGAGGGAAAGGAGTATTTGAGCTGAAATCATGTATTGGAGATTCTAAGAGGTGCTTTAGTAGCTGGGAGTTGAGGATACAGCAGCTGTATGCAAAGCAGCTTTTTATACAGAGGGAGTCCAATAGGTGGTGTGTTTCTAGATGTGCATGTATGTATCAGGATATGTACACAATTTTATAAATATATTAAATTATAGATAAACTTATGCAGGCTGTTTTGAATAGGATATATGTATAGATAGCTAAGGTTTTAGCTTGCTGTGCACTTAAGCATCAGAGCTTGAAAAACCATCAGACCTCAACTATGTAAAAAAATGTTTTAAAACAAATACAAAAATTCTCTTATCCTATAAATCAAGTCTGTTCTAAAGCATTTGGAAACTAATGAACATTTGTCACATTTCAGTAGAACTGCAATGTTGTAACATTAAATTAGCATTCCATGAAAATAATAATAAAAACAAAACTGGGATTACGTTACTTTTGTATGTTGTATGTACATGTTGGAGCATGTGACTACAGAAATAAATGATTACTTAGATGTAATCATTATTTGCTATTAGGCTCTATAGCCTAATAGTCCTTTTGGGGGAATTTGACTATTGGCATGTTAGTAATTAGGGCTGTGCGAAGCTTTGGTAGCCTATTGGTTTCGGAGGAGATTTGGTCCGATTCAGTGACTGAATCTCCAAATCGAATTGGGAGACCAATTATAAGCTCCAAATCGATTCAGAAAAAGAATTGGAAAAGATTCAGCATTTTGGCCATAGACTAAACAGGCAGCTGACACAGGTGCAGCAGTGCTGGAAGTAGGGGCTATGCCCTGCCACCACTTGCCCCCTTCTGCCTGGAGTGAGGCTTGCCTGCATCATGCCCCCCATGCTGGGCATGGCAGTGCTGGAAGCAGAGGCTATGGCTTGCTGCTGCTTGCCCCCTTCCACCCAGAGCAAGCCGCACCTGCATGCCCCCGCCTCCCTCCGCAAGTAATGTGTCATCCCCCCCCTCCCCTCAGCTGGGCAGCTTGTCCCAGCCCCAATCCCTCCTTCCCCCATGCCCCTTCTCTCCCCCCTCCTCCAGCCCCAACAGATTTACCAGCTGGAGGCAGCTGTGTCAGCTGCCTGTTTAGTCTATGGCCAAATCTCCGAAGTGGTGCCAGCCAGCACCAAATCTTTTGGATCTGATTTGGCCAAAATGAATTGGGACTGATTTGAATCACTGTCCTCCGAACTGGCCAAATCCAAAGCAAATACTTGCTGCTTCGCACAGGCCTGTTAGTAATGTTGCAAGTTCAGATGATCCCAGTTTGTAAGCATTTACTACAAATATAAAATGTCTTTCTCCCGCAGATGCATAGTGAGTGTTTTCATGGATAGTGCTTGGGTTTTTTGTTTTCCTCTGGGTCATGAAAGAAAGATGTACAATGTATGAATAATCTCAAACAGTGGGGTTGGTATCCTTCTGTTCATGGATTTGATTTGCCTTTGTACTAGTAGAAAAATAATTATGCATGAATTCAGTCAATGTCCTGAGATGATGCTAGTGAGTTGTCTTTGCATTAATGTCTCAGTGGCTCCAGGAAAAGCTTTTCAGTCACAAAAAAAGAAAAAAAGGGCCCCTTCATTTTTAATAGAGAAATGGGGGTGTTATTTGTTTGTTTTTAACAAGAAAACATAGCATTAATTTTAAAACTTGAACTCTGCAGTAACAAGCATATGATACTAAGTCTGGATATTTGCTGGAGTGCATTAAAACTCCAATCCCTGTTGTTACCATATGGTCACTTACATTGCATTATATTGAGGGCTACCAATATACAAAAAGAAAGATGTTGCCTAGCAACATTCTCATGTGACAGCTTTAACTTGGTTGCTATTTGTCACATTTTAGGATTGCTGATACAACCTTTATCCTCTTTATAGCAATGGCCTTTGTGGATATGGCATCATCAAGATGGCTTTTGCCTCTGGCCAAGTGCTGGGGAAGCTGGAATAATTTAATATTATTGTTCAATATGAGGATTGGAAGTAACAACAATAACCCTAAGGTGAACATATTTTATGAGTCAAGAACTTTAACAAGAAAAAGGGGGGAGCAAGAATACAACAACATAAGACATCAATAAGAGGTCTCTTAAAACCATTTTATATAAGCTCAGAGGCAGTCAAACTCTGATTAAATCTTAACATCAGAGTCTGCAGTGGTACAAGAGGAAGAAAACAATAAATAGAATCAAATGACCTGAAGATCTTAGTAAATAAAAAGGTGTGTAATGTGCGTTTAAAATACAGCTGTCTATCTCAGTTTTTATAACATTTATTCTGAGTTACTAGAATAAAGGGGGAGA
>NW_017728994.1:41341844-41344682 GCF_001723915.1 Gavialis gangeticus | reverse complement strand
TATAACATTTATTCTGAGTTACTAGAATAAAGGGGGAGAGAGAATGAAGCTTACAGTAGAAAATCTGGAAATACAACTATTGTTAGGTTACAGTGCAAACTAGCATTCAAATCTGAGCTACCCTGTGAGATAATTTAAAGTGCATATTGCTAGAAAATATAGACTAGAACATTTTGGACCGTGTGGAGCCTTTCCAAAAAGCAGGTCATATGGGAGCATGTTGCTTTTCAGCCTCACTTTTGAAATGACAAAGTATGTTTTGAGATTAATCTTCTGAGCCTAATGTTAAGGCAGTTTCTGCACATAAACATCAAATCTACTTGCCAAACGTGTTGACATATCTTTTACAATCTCTCCTTTTTCAACTCTGCGGAAAAAGAATGCAGGTATGGTGATGAGCCTAAGAGTCTCAGTCTTTTTCATTGATTTCTCTCATTTGGGCCTATTTAAGGAAGAATTGGACGTTTCTGCAATTTTGGGTAGCATACCTTGCTGTTCAACATTTCAATAAAGGGTTCTTTATCTTTTGTTTTCTTCAACTCTCACAAATCTGAAACTGGTAAATGTATCGAAATATTTGGGCATTACATTGCAGTGAAGATCTAGTCTTAATTTAGGGGGGGATTTATTTGTGACCCAAATTTAGTATACTATTTTCCCATGAAATTGGGAAGTCAGGAAATAATATATTTCATGCTCATAGTTACAACTTGGCTTTGTTAGTTTTGTTGTTTTCCTGCTCCTCTCACCGAACATGCATATAGTTCTGAGACAAGAGGATATTTGAAATCTTTCATCTAGAGCTGGGATTAGTACATTTGACTGGATAGGAAGACCCAAATCTTCAGTTGCAAGCAATGATTGCTCAGTACAGCTCTGGGAGATGGATACAATGGATAACTGAGGGGGCATGACAATTCTTGTGTTTTTCATGTGGTGGCAACAGCCAATTTGGATCTGAACCAAGACATCACAAGACTGATGGGCCACATCCCCATGAGTGCACATGCAGCAGCACACATCATCTTCGAGACAAATGGCAGCTGCACATGTGCTGCGGCTTTGTCCGTTGGTACACCCCTGCACATGCACTCTGGCACATGGCGAAGGGACCCAGGTGGGGTAGAGGAGGCTGGGGCCAGCAACTGTGTTGGCCCAGCAGCCTTACCTGGGGTCCTGGGGCCTCCCAGAGCAGCAATGGTACCAAACTGGTCAGAACCTGGCTAGCAGCCAGAGCATGGCTCTGCCCAGCCAGACTCCAGTTTCTAGCAGTGTACACTGCTGCCACATGTCCCACACCACTTTTTTTTTTTTTAGGAGTGGCTTTTTTTGGCTTTTTTTTGATGCCTGAATCTCGCAGTGTCAAAAAAGTGCTGTTAATTAGCAGCACAGTGCACACGTGTGCACCGCAAACTGAATGTGCACGCTGGTGAGGGTGGACGCGTGGAGTCTCCCTTTTAAACCCTCTGAAGATGAATTCTTATACCTAAAACCTTTAGCCACTAACAGAGCCAGTAGGGGCTGCTTTTCCATTTTAAATTATAGTATATATGGCTAAATGGTCTTACAACCCTGTTCCAAATTATTTTCCAAACTAAATGTTCTTGATTTTTTTTTTCTTTCATTTAAAATCAGTCACTGCTTTTCCTCAGTGTTTCCAAAGTTTCCTAATTTACCTTGCAAGGCTAGATTGTATAAACTATTTTAAGTTATTAGTTTTTTGTATTCCCTTTATAATAGCTCCATTCTTCCTTTAAAGAGTTCTTTCCTGCAGTTGATCCAGAAACAGATGTACCCACTTGTTCAGCCACAACAGACATTGGAATTTGACTCGGATGTTCCAGCAAAAGAAGTGGTAAAGCCAGAGCTTAGTGGCATGAACAGTATGTGATGACGTGTGCTACTGATCCAAATTCAGGTTGCCCAGGGAACCTAAATGGTGACTTTTTCTACATGTTGCACTCTTTGCTCTGCAAGTTGAATATATTCCTGTTAGGGCTGTCAATTAATTGGTGTTAATGTGCAGGGCCAGATTACCGTTTTAGCCGGCCCTAGGCAACAAACTCATGGGTGCCAAGCCGGTTGAGACCTCCCTCCCCACCCTGGTGCCTGCTGCCCAAGGGGAGCGGGACTTGGAGCCACTGCTAGGAAGAAGCTGCTGAGGCAGTGAAGCCAGCAGAGGAGGGGAAGAGAAGAGAAGGGAGGCAGGACCATTTGTGCCACACCACAGAGAGAAGAACCAGGGCCTCCCACAGCTCAGAGCCCTAGGCATGTGCCTAGTTCACCTATGCATTAGTCCAGCCTTGTTAATGTTCTTGCATTAATTGCATACCAATTAAAGTGTTAATTTTTATAACACATCAATCGCACACATGGTTTTGGGGCTCTGCGCCCTTCTGCGTTTTCCCTGACCATGAAAAGTCATGTTGTGCCTCCCACTGCCAGGCAGGCAAGGGGTGCGGGTGGCACCACCAGTGTGCAGCTCCTGGGGAAAAGGCAGCAGGGCGCACAGCCGTAGCCCAGAAAGCAGCCTGCCTCTGCCCCACACGCATCCTAAGGGACACATGCCCCCCATGCTTCCCCCAGGGGTGTCCACAGTGATGCAGAGCAGCTGCTCCCCCTCCCCACACGTGCTTCTAAATTAGCCTCCCATGGATCCATCCCACAACCTGCCCCAGGGTCCCATTCACCCCAGCTCCTGTCCCCTGCCCCACTCCCTTACCATGGGGGCCTCAATTTGCCCCCCATGCCCCTTCCCTTCCCCGTCGCAGACTTACCGGCTGGGCGCTGCTCTACATGCCACCAGGCTGCATTCCTGTAGGGTTACCATATTTCCAG
>NW_017728994.1:41340628-41341833 GCF_001723915.1 Gavialis gangeticus | reverse complement strand
TTTTGCGTAATTTTGAGTTTTTAGCTGTGCAATTAAAATCACAATTGTGACTAATTTTTTAAATCATGCAACTAATTGTTTGATAGCTCTTATTCCTGTGTGTATTCCCATAGCTGCATTGTGTATATTCAGGTTAAATGCAGGACTCTTCATCCATAGCTAGCAATTGCATCCTGCGTCCATGCACCAGTACTCTGACAATGTCAAAAACTTTCCTTTAACAGTGAAACAGCTCCATTCTCCTGTATGTTCAGCAAAGTGATAACCTATATATGAAATTTGATGCCGCTTTAGTCCCCTACTTTATAAGCACTTAGAGCATGTTCTGTGTAGCAGCATTGCTATAATTAGGAATGAATCATTATCAACCCTGTATTTTTCCACAGGAAAATAAAAATCTTCTCAGTCTTCATGTAAAGTCTCAACTTGTTCACAGGAACCTAGAGGGAAACTGAGGGAAGTACAAACTACAAATAGGGCTTCCACATTTTCTAGTGCTTGATGAATAAAGAAGATACTTTTAAGTTCATGTGGCTCCAAAAGCTGGCAACAGCCTTCCAGCTCTGTTATAACCTAAGGCTAAGTACAGACAGACAAAAATCCTGGGGCAGAATCAATCCATGCAGGTTTCTCATAAGCTTAGTAGATTGGACTATTAATGAACAGAACTCAGTCACTCTTCTGTTAGCCAAGGCAGACAGATGGCTGCACTGGCCAAGGCCAAAAGGTGGGGGCACTCCTGCATGCCTCCCAGCTCTGCCCCCCTTGCCAAGCCCCCTGCCTCACAGCTGCAGGGGAGGGAAATTAATCCTCTTCCCCACCCCAGGGGTCTGTACATTGGGGAGGGGGAGAGGCCCTGAGGACACTGAGGGGCCAGAGGCTGGTGAGGGGATGGGGCTGGGGCATTTGCTGCCTGGCAAAGCTGGGCTGCATGGGGGGGGAAAGCCCCTGCCTCATGGGCTTTCCTATCCATACCTGCTGTGCAGACTCCAGATGGGAAGGGCTGATGGGAGGATTTCCCTCCCGTCAACACCCTCCATGGCTAAGAGATGGGGTGCTGGCAACGGGGTGGGGCTGGGGTGTCTGAGGAGAAAACCTGCTGTACAGACTTTGGGTCAATCACCACTGTGGTCTGGGGGGAGGAGGGTACATGCTGTGGAAAACTGCATTTTTATGGGGGCGGTTAATTAGAAAATTTTATTTTT
>NW_017728994.1:41332681-41335628 GCF_001723915.1 Gavialis gangeticus | reverse complement strand
CACGCTGGGGTGGAGGTCCATTCCCCTCCTTGCCAGCCCTTCATGCCATCACTGGCTGGGTTGGAGAGCAGAGGCTTTGCTGCCTCAGCTCTGTGACAGCCCAGGGGCAGGGACGCCCAGCTCAGCTGATGCAGGGCAGGCTTGCCTCTGCCAAAAGCTATTAGGCGAGGGGCCCCAGTGCATCCTGGGATGCCGGGAGACTAACTTAACTTGTTTCAGGAAGGGATCTGGACCTGAAGTTTGATAGACCAGTCCAACCTAAAGTGATTCAATCTGATACTACATCTATCCATCTACTACTATCCATCTACTATCTTAAACTGGGTTTGGCCATTTTGAAATCAGTCTATGTTCATTGATCTTCTGTTCAGTCAAAGTTTACACCAGTTTCCGATTATTTATACCAGTTTGTGTAATTTCGGTCCCTAACCCAAATCAATAGTGATTCAGAGTTGATACTACCACACAGTTATTGTTTGTTCTGTGTGAAGTTGTATGATAATCCGTTTGATAGATGGGTGTATAGGCATCCATATTAATCAGCATTTTTGCAATGTGTCACAGTAGAGGGCAAAAACCAAATGCCATTGCATAAACCTGTCTGTCACCCAGGTGGTATTCCTTGAGATCAGAGTTGAACACAACTGACTAGGCAATGCAGGGAATAGGTCTATATTCTGGGCTTTACCTGTTCTGTCTAGGAATAGGGTTGCAAGCTCTAGACTAGAGGATTTGTCACTACTGTATTTTACCCAAGCTCTAAAACATACTTTTTAAAGGATCCTTCCTTCCAAACAATGATTGTCTCCTGTAGCACAAGTCATGGTAAGAGAAGGATGAATTGCCTGGTGCTTAAGATCCGCAAGAGTTGCACACCAGAGGTGCTGCTGGTATTGCACAGCGGCAAGTTCCAACCTAATCCTTGAGTCTCTGAGCACTGAGAGGGTCACTCAGCACCTGTTCAGCAATGCTGATGTAGCGAAACCTGAAAAACTAAGGCAAGGCTCCCAAATCCATCATTAGGCAACTTAACGACACTAGCCTGATTTTAAGAAGTGCTGATTTTAAGAAGCACCCACCTGCAGTTTTTCCCCTGTATTCATAAGGGATTAAGGAAAATTCCTGAGTGTTCCACTTATTAGATTGGCAGAAAAAAAATTTTGGTGGTCATTGTCTGGCTGTGTCACAAACATCAAAATTGGTCCATTGTGTGCCTAGGTGGTGTTAGAGATGTCCTATTAAGGACAAGTGCATAAATCTTTCCTGGGGAGGGAGGGAACTGGAGAAACTAACATCTTGATAGCTGCAGCAGCAGTGGGAAATCGTCAGTACTTTGCATTTAGCCTGATTAAAGAGAATACAGCAATATTATCAAGAGTTCAGATCAATCAGGTTCTGCAAATGCAGGCATATATAGGCTGCAGGTGCTCAGAAATCTTCTGTGGAGATTTATAGGCTGTACTAATCTCTTTCTGTCTCCCTTAAGTCTGGTGTGTTTAAAATAGGAATGAGTAGACTAGGTTGCCTAGGAGACTGAATCCTTCCCAATTTTGGGCATGTTATTCAGGGCAAACATTTTTAGGTATTTTTACTCTGAAACCTTTTGCCCAACAATGCTGTGTTTCTTCTACAGTGAAAAATGTGGATGTCCTTTTTGAAAATGTTTCTCAGTCAAGCCCCTTCTTCCCCTCCCAATCGAACAATATATGCTCATTTAGGAGACATCTGTTCAAAAACATAGTGCTTCATGGGCCCATATCAGCATTCTACTGGTGAAGCATTTTAGCAATGATCACAAATTATGAGACTTCTTGTTGTGTCCTTGTTATAAAATAGATGTTTTCCCAGAACTGTGTGCAAGTGATGGCTCTTTCTGTTGCTGAAGAGAAGTCCTGTTTCATACAGGTCTCACCAACGAGTTGACAAACAACCAAGTGCTCCATGATCTGGACTTCACTGAACTTGCATGTATTCGTGTTGTCAGAGTAGCCCCATTTGATCATGTTTGTTTTTGATCTTCCAGTTTGCATGCACAGACAGTTCAGGCATCACCATGTTGACCAGTCTGTAAAAGTGCCTCTGGGAAGATACATTTCAGGGCATCTGATTGCATGCATCTTTCCTTCCATAACCTCAGTCATGCCCTGTCAGTTGTCATGTACAAGGGTGCAACACTGGTCACACAACTCTTTCATACTTCAAGCCGTTTGGTTACTTCTTTGTGACCATGTAGTGGATATTTGGAGTCTTCCATTTGCCGTGATCTTTTTGGCTCGCTATCTTTCTTCTGATATCAGGTGGTGCAATGCCAGCCAGCAAGTCCAGGCTTTCCTTTGGTGTTGGATTTAGACATCCTGTTATTTCATGACAGCTACAGTTTAGAACTGAGTCTAGTTTCTTGTCACGAACTGATCATTTCTATTCTGGATATGCATACTCTGCAATGGAGTAACACAAAGCAATAGCGGTGGTTTGTAATGTAGCCGAGTACGCTTCCCACTTTGAGGTGACCAACTTTCAAAGTTGCTGAGGGTGCTGACTTTCCCTTTCATCCTCTCTACATGCGCTTTGAAAGTTAAAAGTTTCATAGAATAATAGAAGTCAGGTCGGAAGGGACCTGTAGATCTTCAAGTCTGACCCCCTGCCTGGGCAGGAGAAAAAACTCGGCTCAAATGATCCTAGCTAGGTATGTTTGGTTGTGTGTAACCCCCCAAGTACACAAGATTTGGGTGATTAGTCAGTGGGATTCCATCCACGGTGATATTTAATTCCACTTGGCTTCTCTATGGTGCAGGTGAAAGGCTGTGACCTGCATCTTGGTTGGGTTGTCACAAAGCTGGTTCTTACTGGAATAATCTGAGAAGTTGTTCAGTGCACATGTCAGTTCTCAACAGTGGGGAAGTCCATCTCTTGTAATGTGATGCATAGATCATCAGCATATAGGAAG
>NW_017728994.1:41330670-41332670 GCF_001723915.1 Gavialis gangeticus | reverse complement strand
CCTGCCTGGGCAGGAGAAAAAACTCGGCTCAAATGATCCTAGCTAGGTATGTTTGGTTGTGTGTAACCCCCCAAGTACACAAGATTTGGGTGATTAGTCAGTGGGATTCCATCCACGGTGATATTTAATTCCACTTGGCTTCTCTATGGTGCAGGTGAAAGGCTGTGACCTGCATCTTGGTTGGGTTGTCACAAAGCTGGTTCTTACTGGAATAATCTGAGAAGTTGTTCAGTGCACATGTCAGTTCTCAACAGTGGGGAAGTCCATCTCTTGTAATGTGATGCATAGATCATCAGCATATAGGAAGCTTCTCGTATTGCTCTGTATGGGTCATTGATTTATATAAGAGGTTCAGTTGCTAGCACGCTACCCTGTGGGAGGCTGTTTTGTTGTCTCCAGCAGCTCCATTTCTTGCACAGTTCTACATAAAAGTGTCTGTTCTCCAAAACAGATTGGATGAGCTGCACTAGGTGGTAATTCTGTGTCATATTGTAGGCTTTGGCAAGCAAGTTTTGGTAGTTGACTCTTATATGCCGCTGATAGATCTACGAACACAGCACCTGAAGTTATCATCCCTTTCTCAAATTCATTTTCTATGCACTGGGTGATGTTTAGTATTTGGCCACTGCAGGACTTCCCTGGTCTTTAATCTAGCTTGTTCTGGTATTGGATGATGTTTGAGATGAGGTGAAAGGCGACTGAGAATAAGGTGTTCGTAAAGCTTATAAAGATGGCACAGGAGTGACATTGGCCTGAAATTCTCTGGGTGAGGCATCCTGGCCAGTTGCCTCTAGCCAGTTGGGTGACTGATGCCAAGAATCAGTAGCCTTCCAATTCACGACAAGCACTAGCACTAGTTTGTATGATAACTGTTTATGCAGATACCAACTTTGCCAAGCTATCTTATTGACAGACTTAGAAAAGAGAGAAGGGAGCCAACCACAAGACCAGCATCAGAGAACTGACCTGGAAGAGGTACCTGATGGGAAAAGAAACCAGAAAACTAGCATATTGGCTCCAACAACAGAGATCATTGGTTAATCCAATGAGAGGGAATGGGGCTTATTAAATTAATTAGAAAATTTCAACAATCCTTCTGCAGTTAAGAAATACTGTTTTTGTAACTCAAAGGGGACAGTTAAATCTCATGAATGCAGAAATGGAAGCCAGCCAGGCAGACTGAACAGTTTATTCTGCCTGCTATCAAGCTTTAACCTTCAAAGTATGTGTAGCTTTATATAGGTGTATAAAAGACGGAATACAAATCCTATTAACATATATTGAATAGAAATACTGCTTAATGATGACTTGGTTTCAAAACAAGTATCAACTATCATGTTTTCCTAAAATTTCAAAGGTAATCCCTGTTTTACTTGTTTCAACATCCATATAGGTTGTCCCTAATAAAGTTAATGGGATTTTTGCCATTTATTTCAAATGGTCTGGACTTCATTCAGGTCATGGCTTGATTTTGCACAAGTGCTAAATACCTACTGGCTCTCATTCAATTCAACAGGAGATGAGGTAACTAAGGTTTGTGGAAGTCAGGTCATATTTAGAAAATGTATATGCCTTCCTGGTTTTGTTTTTGCTACACCAATGAAGTTTTCAAATTACTTCCCAGTAACCTCTTTCATATAGACTCAACACACTTAGTAGGTAAGTAAAGTCCACTACTGGGCTTGAATGTGCCTGTGTAGTTGCTGCTTTTATAAGTAACAATGATGCACGTGCTCCAAACATACTGGATCCTTAAACTGGAAATCAAAACAAAGTTGGAGCCTGATGCTTATTTAACCAACCACAAAAAGCTTTGTGTGGTAATTTACTACTGCAGTATTGCCTGGATTGCCAAAAAGATCAAACACATGCCATTTTTTAAAAATTCATGATCAACAGCAGCCATAGTTTTCTAAAGCTTTTGAGTTGCATCATATTTTGAAGGCAGAATTCAGGCCAAATTGTGGCAGGAAAGTTGTAAGGTGCAGTCACATGTCATT
>NW_017728994.1:41316994-41330659 GCF_001723915.1 Gavialis gangeticus | reverse complement strand
GCTTTTGAGTTGCATCATATTTTGAAGGCAGAATTCAGGCCAAATTGTGGCAGGAAAGTTGTAAGGTGCAGTCACATGTCATTAAAATTAGCACTATCATTCTAAGTTACTTTCCCCAAGAATAGTACAATAAAAATGAGAACAGCAACATCAGACTTAAGGTTTTATTCAACTCTGGATGTCAGACATAAGCTTCACAAAGGGATGAGGTAGAGGGAATCTAACTGCCTTTGCACTTGCGCTGTGATGGGTCCTACCAAGGAGATGGGTTGGCCTGCAGTAAAGGTAAGACAATCTGGCAGTCAGGAGTAGCTAAGACCTAAGAGCATCCAACCTTGCCTCTGTTCTACTGGTGCACTCCTTACTTCAGGGACTCCAATACAAGAAGCACAGAGCTAGCTAAACCAAATCTCTGCCTTGCATCGGTTTCCTGTGTATCAGCAAAATCAGGCCTTAGCCTGGCTGCTAAGAGTTAGACACTTACACCCAATGAAAAGCCCCTGGAACAACTACTTACTAATATACTGAATATAGGTGAATTGACTGGATAGCACCCTCTACTGTTGCTTAAGCTATTTTATTTCTCTTGTGTAAGAGCTCTTCCCTTTCACCGTTTCTTTCTGTTGGATACTGTTATGACCTACCCATCCTGAGTTTATTATTTAGGTAACATAACCTGGTGCCCTCAAAACTAATGAGATGACAAATTGCAGTATATCTCCAAGAAAACGAAATAAAAGAGTCCTATTAAAATTCAGATGTCTTAGTTAATTAGTAAATGTAGTAGGAAAACCAGGTGAAATGTAATTAGTCTTTCACGTTTTATGACAGAGCCCAAAATAAAAAAAATAAAAAACTCTTTTACTCTACATTCTGCCTTAGCCACAGAAAAGATTATTTAAAAAAAAAAATAGGACCTATCATTCTGATCTCTGTGTGTATTTGGAGTCACAGTTACTTAATTTGATAAAAGCAGATTTTACAGATCCAGAGGGAAATGAAGAGCCAAATTGTATACTGACCTATGTTCTCATGTTGTCAACCCAACTGTTAATTTTCAAATTGTACTACAAGGGTCAGTCACATCTGTGCCTCCTGTTATGACTCATAATGAACCTTTTAAACCAGTGGTGCTCAACCTTTTGGCCCTGCACGCCAGAGTAGAGTAGGGCCTGTCTGCAGGTCAGGATGGGCCCCATGTGCCTTAGCATCATAGAATCGAAGGACCAGAAGGGACCTGCAAGATCACCAAGTCTAGTCTCCTGCCATGGGAGGTTGCGGGGGGGAAGGGGCTCCCTAAGTCCAGAAATTTGGCAGCATGGGGAGCAGCAGTTGCCACTGCTCCACCACCAAATTTCTGAACCCCTGGACCCAGATCTGGCCCACAAACAAGGGGTTGAGCACTCCAGCTTTAGATTAAGCAAAAATCATTGTAAGACTGTAAAGCTGGAGTCCCAAAATACTCACATTTCTATTATTTTTCAGATCTAAAAATAGGTTTGGTGAAATTCCTACGTCTTCAGTCTGTGTCTTGTGCCAGTCACCTTAACAGGAGCTCTGTCTACAAAATGGTGCCTGGGTTAGACTCTCCAGCTACCAAACAACCGTTCTCTCCAGCCCACCTGACCTTGCCACCTTTCAGACTTAGTTTAAACTTGCAGTGGTTAAACCAGCGAGCATTAAATTCTCTGTCGGTGAGTGTGAGAGGAAGGAGAAAGCATGGAGCCCAGGGTTGATGTTTCTTCCTGTGCTGCTTCTCTGAAAGCTGAGACATGGTGTCAGGATTTCAGGCTCCTCAGGCCAGCTCAGTCAGCAATAATTAACCATGGTCTGCAAAATACTGCCCTGAGGATACACCACTCTGGCTGTATCTGCTCTTATTTACAGCCTGAGGAGTAGTGCTATGCTCCCGGCTTGAAGATGAGCTCATCCATCACACCTTCCTTGGCTCCTCCTCCAGGTGAAGGGGCAGGTGGGGGGTGCACAAAGGGCTGCAAGGACTCTCCTGCTTCTCTTCATCCTCCCCTAGGAGGGCAGCACTGGGCTCCTGCCACAGCCAGGCTGCGGATCCAAACTCCCCATCCCCACTGCCAGGTCCACACAGGAGCCCGCTGGAGAGTGGTGAGTGGCACCAGGGGAGGCCCCGAGCATCCCACATTGCTCTATAAGCAGGATCCTAGCTCTGAGGCGAGCACCCGGCAAAGTGACAAGGAAATGACCTGCAGAGCTAGGCACCAGCTTTCCTGTCCCCATCTATCGTTGCAGCAGCACCACATTTGCATTTGCCCCAGTGGGAGGTGTTTTGGCGCTCAATGGCCACTACCCAGCCCAGCAGCACTGCCACAGGGGCTAGCGCCATCTTGAACATCGACAGGGGTGAGGCGCCGCCATTGCCAGGTGGGCACAAGAGCCCAAAGAGGTGGGATGGGGTAAGCATCCGAGCAGTGGGCGGACCCTGCGCCATGAGGGAAGTGGTGCCTGGCCCTGGCCAGTCCGTGCTGCCCCTGGGCCCAAGCCCACTGTGCCAGCAGGGGGCGGGGGACAGGAGCTGTCACTGGTGTGAGGTGCAGCTGACGGAGCGGGACTGCCACCTGCCACATCTCCAGCCCCTCATGCTCCTCCAAGCCCTCGTCCAGCTCTGGGGTGGCAGGAGGGGGGCTGCAGGTCTCTGGGAGGTCCTTGGCTCCATGTCCTCATTCTGGTGTTGCAGGACTAAGTCTTGAAACCACTGAACTCCAGGAGTCCCCATAACCCAAGAAGTGTTGGAGCAGAACAGGGGACCCCAAGCCCAGGTCTGTCTCCAACTATGTGGCCAGTAGTTGGTACTTTGGTGAGAGAGTGTCAGTACAGGGCATGTCCAGCTCAGTGCATGCCCCGGCATCAAGCATCGTGTGTTTAGGAACAACTACTTACACCCCTGACTTTTCTATTTAATAATGATCAATGTACCTGTCTAGTAGGACCCGAGTAGATGGGTAGGTCTTACTGAAAGCCAGTGAGATTTGTGTTCCTGACTCCCATTTGGCCTGTTGAAAAACCCACTGCTAGTGCCAAGATCTCTGAATGTCCTGGCTTGGCGCCTCTGCCTTCCTGGGCATAGATCAAATGAGCACTCTAGGGTCACCGTCTCAGGAAGGTAGTCTTCTGGGGCGTTGTCAAGTGTCTGAGGGTTCTGGTTTGTCTCTTCTGTCTTTCTCTTCTGAATGCAAAGCACAGATCTTTATTTGCTAAATGACTCAGTACCTCTATGTTTATGTCAGGGTGTACATCACTGTAAGGTTACTGTTTCACTTCATTTTATCATCTGAGCTGATGTTATAGGTGTAGTGGATACCAAAATGATCTGCAGTAATGCAATTATTTTTCCTGTTTACATAAAACTGATACCATGCACACCCCCCGTCAACCTCCTTTTTGCCAAACTAAACATAAAACAGTTTTCTCAACTGTTCCTCATAGACTTCCATGCCAGCCCCTTTATCATCTTTGTTGTTTGCTTCTGGGTCCTCTTCAATTTCTCTACATCTTTACTAAACTGTGGAGCCCAGAACCGCTCACACTACTTTAGCTGAGGTCTTCTTGGTGCTAAATAAAGTGGCACTGTCATTAGGGCTGTGCAGAATTTTGCTGGCTGTTTCATTTCGACAGTGTTTTGATTAATTTTGTGGTTGAAACAGCAAAATCGATGTGAAACAAAAGCCGTCAAAATAGCCTTGAAACAAAATGAGGCTAGTCAAAACATTTTGAAAATTGAAACATTTCGACCATAGCGCTGGGGATGGGAAGTCAGTCCAGCTGGGCTAACTTCCCATCCCCAGTGCAAAAATCCGACAGGTGGCGGGGTGTCAGCCCAGCTGGGTTGACTCCCCATCCCGGGAGCTAGATTGCACTGGGGGCAGTAGTCAGCCCAACTGGGCTGACTCCATCCCCTGCGCTAGAGCACACCAGCATCCCCATCCTCAGCAAAACATCAAAACAGCTGTTCCATTCCATCAAAACAGAAAGGCTGTTTCGAAGCTGTTTCAAATCAAAATGAAATTTGGAACAGAACGCTGTTTCCTCGAACCATCAAAACTCAAGGCAAAACGGAACAGTGCCATTTTGCACAGCCCTGTCACCTCTTGGGTCTTGCATACAGTGCTTCTGGAAACCCAGATCAGAATTACACTTGCTTTTTTTGACAACTGCATCACACTGCTGGTGACATTGAGTCTGTGATCCACCTATACTTCTAGATCTTACTCAGCAGTGCTACTGCCTAGCAAATTATTTCCCATTCTAACTGTCCTTTTGTTTTTAATTCCCTAAGTTTAGCATCTTAATTGCATTTGTCTTTGAATTTCACTCTCTGTTTGTCAGTCATAAAAATGTTAAATAATACCAGACCTAGGACAGACCCTCATGGAATGCCACTTGAGAACTTCTGCCGTTCTGTTGTGCATTGTTACTGTCTTGCATCTCTTCAGCCAAGTATGTGTCCACCTAATAGAAATTCTGACTGGACCATGTTTTCCAATTTAGTTATGAAAATGTCATGTGGGACTATTTCAAAACTCTTATAAAAGTGCAAGAATATTACGTCCACTGTATTCCCCTTATCCACCAAACAAGTTACCACATCAAAGAAGAAAATCAAGTTGGTTTGGATGATTTATTAACAAATCCATGTTGGCTGCTAGTGATTACCCCTTCCTCTTCCAAGTGGTTACAAATGGATTGTTTTATAGTTTGTTCCAGTAACTTCACAGGTATTGAACTCAGACCTACTTGTCTGTAATTCCCCATGTCCCCTTTTTTTCTGCTTTTTAAAGACAGGTGCCATAGATCTTCTCCATCCTCTGGAATCTTGCTATCATCTGAGACTTTTAAATATTGTTGCCAGTGGTTCAGAGATTTCTTCAGCCAGTTCCTTCAGCACCCCATGATGAATGTTGTCAAGCTTCTCTGACTTAAATTCATTCAAGTTTTTCGAGAGCTTTCTGTCATGAAGAAAGTTCTTATACTTATGATCTTGCAGTCCTTGTCCTTTGTTTGTGTTAATTTTGTCAGCTATTTGATTGCAGTTTGGTTTTTTTTGTGAAGACTGAGGCTAAGCAGTCAAAGAAGGCAAGCTTTGGACCCTGATTCAATTAGGTGGAGATTCGGCCCAATTCAGTGGCCATATCTCCAAATCCAAATCAAATCGGAGGACCCTTTAATTTCTCCAAATTGAATCAGAACCCTCTGAATAAGTTCAGAGAGATTTGTAAAGATTCAGAGATTCAGACAGAGAGACAGCTTTAAATGTTTTTTCTACATACCTCTAGGTAGCAGAGGCTCATGAATGCTGCGATGCTGGGGTGGATGGAGTGTCCCACAGAAGCATGGGGGGCTCTCCAGTGCGCTTGGCAGTAGACCCAGAAGTGGACCAGAAGCACTTCACAGCCACTTCCTGGTCCACCAGGGAGTATGCCAGGAGCCTCCCCGCACTCCCCCAGCTCGATGACTGGTGCATCCTGGGTCTGGGAGAGTACCTGGGGTTCCCCTGCAGCAAATAACCAAGCCAGAGAGGCATGGAGGGCCCCCCAGCACGCTCCCCGGCAGGCCCAGAAGTGGAGCAGAAGTACTTCCAGTCCATTTCCAGGTTTGCCACAGAGCACGTGGTGGGCCCACCTGCACTCTTGTGGGATGCTCCATGCGCCCCAGCGTCACAGCTATCACAGGCCGCACCTGGTACCTCAGGGTATGTAGAAAAAACTTTTAAAGCTGTGTCTATGTCTGAATCAGCATTGAATCTTCGGATTCAGATTTGGTCAAATGGAATCACTGTCCCTGATTTGGGCTGAATCCAAATCTGAATCGAATAGGGCCCACTTCGCACACCCCTGCTTTTTTGTATTAATAGATCACTTTCGCTATTGAATAGTAAAGTCATGGATTCCTTGATTGTTTTTTCCTGTCTGACATATTTATAGCGTCCCTTTTTAATGTCTTTAACATCTCTTGCCAGTTCTATCTCATTTTTGGCTTCTGCATTCCTGTTTTGTCATTGCATATTCTTAATATTCTTTGGTGTATTTGCTTAGTGATTCAACTTCCTTTCCCTTGATTGTGTTTCTCTTTTGATAGTGAGATAACTAAGCACAAGCAATTTGTTGTATAGCCACATCTGTGTCCTACTGTTCTTACCATTTACCATGTTGGACTAGCTTCTTGTTGAGCCTCCAGTACTTCATCCTTTAGAACAGCAGTTCTCAACCTTATTAGATTTGAAGCACGCCTCAGAAAACATCAGCTCTTATTTTAAAATCTTTTGTTTGACTACAGAAAAATAATAGAGTAATTCTTATGATGCAAAGAAGTCGGAAAGCCTATAACAGGTTGGAATGTTTTTTAACATTATGTGTTCCTATTTGAAAACGTTGGGTTTATCTTGTGAATCATGTTTGCACACCTAGTAGTGCTAACATTGTGGGTTACCCTGTTGTACCCTTGAAAGGATCTCAGGGCACCACAGGGTGCCTTGGCACCCTGGTTGAGAAGCACTGCTTTTGAAATTGCCAGCCCTTTTGGACCCCTTTATCCTTCAGTCTGTCTACCCATGGGAGCATACCTTCTGTTTCTCACTTGAAATCTTCCCTTTTGTAACTGAAAATCCTTGTTTTGCCTATATCATCTCTTCCATTTCTGAGAATTATGATTTCTTTGATATCATGATCACATCCTCACAAATTTCCCTGGTATCTGCATGATCACACGCAATTCTTCCTTATTAGTCAGTGCAAGATGCAAGGTAGGTGACCCGCTAGTTGTGTTCTTAACTTTCTAGAGAAGTAAGTTCTCCTCTACACATATTAAGAGCTTACTGGATATTTTATACTTTGCTGCATTATTCTTCCAACAGATATCAAGGAAATATCCAATGTTGAGCTTATTGCTACCTTGTACTTATTTTATACGAAGTTAAGATCTCCCCTAGAAAATACGTACATTCTTTTATCTATAATATGTATGCTCTGTATCTTGTGGTAAAAGGAAGTTGTTACCTAAGTAGTAATCTGCTCTTCAACCACCCTGCCACAGCTGCACTGACTCCTGCAGAATTTTAAGGGGAACTAGTGGTTAGCTATGATATCTACAGCTCAAATCAAGCCATCACAGGTCTAACACAAATTACTTAACAGTACTGACAGTATTTCAGGAAATACCAAAAAGTGGCATATGGATGCTAGGGGATGGAATCCCTATGTAGCTTTGAATTAGAAAGGTCCTGATGAAATGGCATTAAATAGAAATATATCTTTAACCCAAAACGTTAGGCAAAAACAAAGACATTGATCCAGTAGGATATATTTTATATTCAATCTACTTCATCATCATTGGCAATCCCAATGGGGATGATTGTCTTCCATGATTGCCTTATCTGTGGGTCTGAAGATGGCTGACAAGGCGAATCTGGGATGGACAGGTTTTATTGCAACTCAGGCATGTGTTTGTATGTGGGATGAGTGGCTCTGGTTTCTTGGCTCATTCTGCAACATGCTGCTTCTGCTACTCCCACTTTTGTCATCCTGTTGTCATCACGAGGTTTCAGAGTACTGAGATCCTTGCAGCAGACACTTTCTCCATTTGGAACAGTCCTGGGTGATAGTTTCCCACAAGTTGATGTTGATACTGCATTTTTTCAAGTTGGCCTTGAGTATGTCCTTGAAGCATTTTCTCTGCCCTCCTCTTGAATGTATGTCTTGACTGAGCTGGGAACATAAAACTTGCTTTGGGAGTCTGGAGTTGGACATTTGGATGATGTGGCCAGCCCAGCAAAGCTGACATTGGATCCATCAATGCTCGTGGTGTTTGCTTGTGAGAAGATGCTAGTGTTGGTGCATCTGTCTTCCCACTGGATTTGAAGGATCTTCTTCAGGCAGTGTTGATGGTACTTCCCCAGTGACTTTAGGTATCTCCTGTATGTTGTCCATGACTCAGTTCCATACAGTAAGGGAGAGATCACAGCTGCATGATAAACTATGAGCTTGGTTTGGCTCTGGTGTCATGATCTTCAACACCTGTTTCCTCATGTGCTCAAAGTCTGCAATTGCACATTTGAGGCGATGTTGGTTTTCTTCATCAATGTCAGGTTTCTATGAGAGAGAGCTTCTGAGGTATGGGAAATACTGTTCTCCAGAGTCTTACCAAAAATCTGAATTGCTATGGCTGGGGACTGCTTATTAAGAGCTTGTTGGTAGAGGACCTTAGTCTTCTGAATGTTGTCAGTCCCATTTTCTTGTATGTCTCAATAAAGACATCAGCGATTGCCTGAAGATCTCCTTCTGATTGAGCACACACTACAGCAACATCAGCATACTGAAGCTTGATAATTGAGTGGGGTAGTCTTGGTTTTGGCTCAGAGTTGGATGAGATTAAGCAGTTTACCATCCATTCAGTAGGTTAGCTCCACTCCAACTGGAAGTTTGCTGGCGGTCAGGGGTAGCATGGCAGTAAAGAATATCAAGAAGAGTGTTGGAATGATGATGTAGCATTGTTTAACTCCAGTCTTAACCTCAAAGAGATTTGTTACAGATCTATTATGAGAACCACCATTCGCATACCATCATGGAGCAGGCGAAGAATGGTGAAAAATGTTGGTGGGCATCTGTACCTCAGGGATCCTCCACAGTGCTTCTTGATTGACAAAGTCAAAGGTTTTTGTGAGGTCAAAGGCCATATAGAGACATTTATGTTGTTCCTGGCATTTTTGCTGCAGCTGGTGAGCAGTGAAGATCATGTCAGTTGTGCCTCTTGATGCCCTAAACCCACAGGGAGATTCCAGAAGGAGCTCTTCAGTAAGTGGAAGGAGATGGTTCAGGAGGGTTTTCATAATCTTTCCTGTGGTGGACAGACAAGCCAGGCATTCCTTCTGTAACTTCCTCAGTTGAACTGTCTCCTTTCTTGAAGATTGTCATGATTGTGATGTCCCTGAGGTCATCTGGGATTTCCTCCTCATTCCAGATCCTTAAGATGTCAGCTCCTCTCCCTCCTGCTTGAAGATTTCAGCAAGGATTCCATCTGCTCAGGATGCCTGGTCGTTCTTCATCTGCTTGATGGCTTTCCTCACCTTGTCAAGGATTGGAGAAATTCTGAGATCATCTCTGATTGGAGGCATAGACAGAAGTGACAATTTTCGCCCAATCTGGCCCCTTAAAGTGCTCTACAGCCATGACCAAACAGAAGTGCATGGCTGCAGAGTGCTTTAAAAGGGCCCAATCCCATGAAAATCTAAATCCTCATTGCAACCAAAATGGGGCATCTTCAGTAACTTGTGTCTGAGCTGTCTCTCGGCCTTGGTGCTGTTTTCAGAATGGCGGGGGAGGGAGCAGAGGAAGGTAGGTCTGGGCTTTTTTCAGACAGCACTCCAATCCACCCGCTCACCCACCCCTCCAGTGGCAGCTGGGGAACCCTTAGAACTAGCTCCCTCTCCCTCCTCCCATTCTGAAAACAGCAGGTGGGGTCTAGGGGGAGGAGGGGTGTTGCTAGGGGAGAGTGGCTGCAGGCTCACAGCCAGAAGCTGGATTCCCCAACCCCCCTTGACCCAACAGCAAACTTCTGCTGGGTCCAGGGGATTGCTGTAAATCATAGCACTTCCTGCAAAGTGCTGTGAGTTATAGTGGGAAGCTGCTCTTC
Organism: Gavialis gangeticus; assembly: GCF_001723915.1. NCBI lineage: Eukaryota > Metazoa > Chordata > Crocodylia > Gavialidae > Gavialis > Gavialis gangeticus. Next base: position 41,321,002 of record NW_017728994.1, on the reverse strand, counting down.
TGTCTCCACCTTGGGTATTGTGAGATGGAACTGAGAACACTATCATCAACAACAGTGTCCATGGACCAGAGGTTGAAAACCACTGCTCAAGAAACAAGAAAATGACCTGCTTATTTCTTTATTTGGTGGTTCTCAGCCTTTTTAGACTCAAGGGACTCCTTGGACAATACTAGCTTTCACTCATTTCTTGATTACAAAAGAATAATGAAGTAGTTCTTCTGTTGTCAAAAACTCAGAAAGACTGCAGCAGATCAGAAATGTTTTGACGTTATGGATTCCTATTTGAAATCTCTGGATTTATCTTGTGAATCATGTAGGTATTTGCACTTCTAACAGTTCTGCAGCACCCTGGTTGAGTCTGCCTTAGCTTGAAGAATAACATTCAAGAATAATTATCATGGCAAGTGCATGTTCAAGGCATTGAATTGCATTTGCACTTAGAAGCTTAGATCAGCTTTGCTTTGGCATTTACTCAGCTGTTCATTGCCTTATATATTCCTCTGCAGTGAACATTATCCCTTAATTAATACTTGAAAATCAGTTAGGCTCTAGATGTAAATTGTTTTTAGCAACACAAACAAGATGGGTTGGCTTTTTTTGTTTCTTTGTTTTCCCTTTCATTTTGTTTTTTAGACAGTTAGCACAAATTCAGTGGTGGTTTGGAAGAGGTGGTAGCTATTAAGTATCCTGGGATGTAATAACATCAATTAGTTACACAGAGATGTGGGGATCCTTCTTATCTGAGAAACGTGGGGCCCGAGTAGAAATTTCACATACCAAGAAAACTAATTGGTCACTAATATGCCATTTGGATGCCAGGTTTATGGGCTTCAGCATTGAGTTTGCTTTTTGAAGATACCTGTGAAAGGATTTGTAGCCATCTGGAGCTGAGGTAACATATAACAATAAGAAGAGAAATAGCTATCTTCTCAGTTACTGAAGGATTCTGATGGAGGACAATTTTTATGCTTTGTAAATAAATATTTTATACATTGATATGTTTTACAGATTACTTTGTTTATTGTTTTTAAGCAGGAGGCTTGATTGGATGATCACTTAAAGTCCCGTGCAGCCCTATTTTTCCATTATTTTGTGAGAAACACACATCTGGTTCTGTTTGTACTGGATGCATTCCATAAATCCGTTAGTTGGGTTTTCAGAGCAGGGACCATATCTTAGTAGAGATTCTGAGAAATACATTTTTGCTGATCTAAAGTATTCAAAAACCACAGGCTTCACAAAATCAAGAGATTGACAGAATAAGGAGATACTTGTGATACTTATTATACCATTGAGGAAGACTTTAGGCTTCATATTTTTAAATTTTTGCTTTGCAGCTTTAATGAAATCTCTAAAAGTATAAGCTAGCAACATTGTTGCCCCACTTTACTGTTTCCTATTTGTGATTAAAACCAACCTTGGGGGCAACTGAATAAATTGCTTAAATAGAAAATTAATATTGACACCTAAGGATTCTTGTGGACAATACATTTTAGTGGACCAGTTTCATAGTTGAGAGAGATTTAGACAAGTTTTCAGGAGAGGGCACTCTTCCTCAGGTTGAGTGCCCTGTACCCCAAAGCTTGTCTAAACCTTTTCTAACTGAGAAGTTAGTCCAATAACAAATATCAGTCGCAACAAAACCTCCCCACCCACCCATTTTCTGAACCATCACCTCTACAATGTCACTCCAATGCTATGATATTGAGAAATAAGGTATTATTGTTTTTAAGACAGTTTAGTAACTGGAATTTAGAAAGAAGCTGGAACAGGGGTGGGCAATTATATCAGGTGGAGGCTGCTTAACAAGTTTTGGTGGGCTGTTGATGGCTGTTTGGGTAGCCCCATCCCTTGACACATGCCCCCGCCCCCTTGTTGCCATCTTGGAACCAGAAGTCCCACCCCTAACCCCTGACCTTTGCCACTGGAAGTCCTTCCCCTTGCCCCTCCCCCCCAGAAATACTCCTTTTGGGAGGGTTTGCCATCTTAGAATAAGAAAAATACCAAATCATACACTAAAAGTCAAACACCTACTACAACATATTTTAATTTTATTATGAAAAATATTTTTGTCATGATTTATGTTTGCATAGTGTATATAGAGGTGATTGCATAATAACTCAAAAATAAAGTCTTAGTCCTGTATATTGTGGGGGGAAGTAGGGTGTGTGTGTGTAGGGGGAGGTGTTGGGGGTTTGTGATGGGATGTGGTCGTGTATGTGGGGGCATAGGGTATGTTGCAGGTTTGTGTATATGTGGGAGTGTTGTACGAGCAGCATGTGGGTGTATGGGGTTTGTGGGGTGAGGTAGGGTGGGGGGGTGTGGAGACACTCGCACTCCCCCCATGGTGTAGCAGCAGCAGGCGGGGGCACTCAAGGCACTCATGGCACAGGTGCCTGGTGGGGCATGGCTCTGGCCAGCACTGCACATCCCAGGGAGGGGTGCAGCCTCCACTGGGCTGTCTGTATTGCTAGCAGTCCCTGCCACTCAAGTGCAGCCTCACCCCTGCCACTTCCCTACCTGCTGCCCAGAGCCAGCAGGAGACTGGGGAAGCTGAGCAGATCCCCAGGGGCAGCAGCTCCACCCAGAAAATGTGTGTTGGTTGAGCTGTGCCCTTCCACCCACAAGGGTGGGAACAAAGCACAATAGGATATGTTTGGGCGGATGTGTACAAGTGGGCATCTTGGTCCCACCCTCATGGGTGGAAGGGCTGGGCAGGATGCAATACATTAGTGGGTGCCACGGGCCAGACGAAAGTCCTTGGTGGGCTGGATCCAACCCACAGGCCTTATTTTGCCTGCCCCTGAGCTGGAGCCTTAGGAACAGCCAGCTTTTCAGACCACCAGCAAATGTTCTGTAGACCCTCCATCTCCATTTAGGAACCCTGTATTACAGGTTGCAGCTTGTAATTACTGTCATATAAATTTGTGGCTGTACATGTAATGTAGGAAAGAGATTTCTGTAAGGAATCACTGGAAGAGATACCTGCTCTAAAAAGGCAAAGTCTAAAGAAAAAACAATCTGTTGACTCTAAAATAGGAAAAGCAAAAGAGAGAACTGAAAAAGTTATTCCTTCCCATAGCTTTTACTGGTTTTACTTTTTTCATCAAACTGCAAAATGCTAATGGTTTAAAACTTTGAAAGGCTTACACTAATGATGCAGCTGCTAGAGAATTTACATCTCATATGGCAGGTGTTAATAAAGATGAGCTTAAAAAGCTGTTCCATTTCAGTGACTTTTTCTGTGCATTGGTAGGTGGCAGCACAGACAGGACAGAATTGAAAGATTATTTTTGAGAGACATATTAAAAACTCCAACCCAATAATTAAGTTTTCTGAAGGAGTCCATGTTTGCTGTGATACAGCTGGGTGCATTCTTCATTGCCTAATGGTGTTTTCCTGGAATCTGAGTTTCTGAAACATAAATAGAAAAGAAACTAGTTTCTAGTGGATTAAGAGTTGATGCTGATAGAGTAAGACAAAGTCATAGTCTTCCATGAATAGTGTAATGATGAGAGAGCACAATTACTAACTTTAATGTCCATTGCATATCATGGGAGGAAGAATAACTCTGAAATTCCAGAAATTCAGGCTCCTGCCTGGTGTACTGTGGGCTATGTCTAAATTGTAAACTTAAAACGCTTAGCTGTGGCATGTACATGTGGGCTGCATTGCTGTGGGCAGGCTACCTCCTAAAGTAGGAGGAATGTAGCTGTGTCTACATGGTGCTTCAGAGTGACTTGAGTGCCAGGGCCAATCAATCGTTACATGGATGCAACTGCACTGCTTCCATTTATGAAAACAGCTTGCCCAGAGTCACTTGGTATGCTTCAGGGCATTGCTTCTAAGCACCATAAATGTATCGTGTTGATGAGGCCATAATGCCAACTCATTTAATTCATTTAATACCAAGAAAAAATAAAGAAACAGGTCTGATGTAACTCATTATACTGCAGCATCTTTGTTCTTCATTTGTTATGACTCACTAGGCACCAAAAAAAAGTCGCA
>NW_017728994.1:41302207-41311994 GCF_001723915.1 Gavialis gangeticus | reverse complement strand
TCATTTAATTCATTTAATACCAAGAAAAAATAAAGAAACAGGTCTGATGTAACTCATTATACTGCAGCATCTTTGTTCTTCATTTGTTATGACTCACTAGGCACCAAAAAAAAGTCGCATTAAATTTTTCAGGCGCTCTACATTAACACCCATGTTATCTACACACACCCTATTTTTTAAAACTATGCTTTTAGTGAGACAACAGTGTCCATATCAAATTCATATTTGAACAACAAAGTAACAATTTCCAGTTCCAAATTCTAACTAGTCCAAGAATGATAGCAAGAAGGAGACACCTGCATTCAGGAATTAGCACCTTTAGTGCCTGGGAAGAGAACACATAGCAAAAAGCTATCCTGTCTGAAAGAACAGAAAGATTTAATCAAAAGACTTGCCATGCATGACTTGGCTCAACTGTAAAAACTAAGGAGTTGTTCAAATGCAGTGAGGCACCCAGTGGTACCTGTAAGGCACTTGGTTAGATCCAGTGAATAGGTTTGACATGTCTAAGTCCAAACCTGAGATCCAAAAAAACCTACTGCTCCATAGCCATGGCTTACCACTGGGAACACCTTAATTCACTAAGTGCCTGTCTGTTTGACTTTGAAGTTTTATAGGTGCCTATAGTTCAGCTTCTCCCATGCCAACCCAGATCAGAATCCAGCTTTAGGGACAGACCTCTATTAGCCTCTATGAGTGTTTATACATGTGCTCTGGGCAGGGGAGAGGGAGGATTCTTTAATTAGAGTGGCTCTCAGAGCCACTCTAATTAAAGCACCTGGAACGTCTCATGTATTAGCATCCCTGCACTTAAAAATGGCAACAGGGTGATTTTAACTAAAGTTCATTCAACAAACTTTAGTTCAAGCACCTTCACTGCCATTTTTAAGCATGGGGACACTGATGCATGAGATACTGGAGTCTGCTGTAATTACCACGCTCCAGTAGACTCAATTAATTGAGCCTGCTCTGACACGTTGTAATTACAGTGTGTTGGAGCAGCCTCGCTGCTTGTGTATATACATACCATGCGCCTAAATGGCAGTTTTCCAGGTGTGTAAGTAGTATTTATGACACACAAGCATGGTTTGGAGTTCTGTTACCCATACACAGATATGCATCCAACCGTCTTCCTCCTCCTGCTCTGCTGCTGAGGACTTGTGGACCCATAGCTGGGGGCTGGGCAGACTTATTATAGTGGTGACTTGTACTCACCAAGTCACTGCACCGTCAAAGGATGTATGTGGCTTTTCAGGAGAGACTGCCACAAATGGAGAAAGAATCTGCTGCAGGGATCACAATCCTTTGAAACCTCACAACAACGACAACAAGAGATGGCAAAGTGGGAGCAGCAGAAACAACGTGTCATGGACCAAATAAAAAATCCAGCACCACCCACCCTACACGGAAATACATGCCTGAACTGCTGTAGAGTCTGCTAATCCCGGATAGGCCTCATCAGTCATCTTCAGACACACAGATAAGACAATCATGGAAGACAATCATCCTCAACTGCAAGAGATTGCCAAAGAAGACAAATCCACGTAGCTACTTCACATGTTCTGTAGGCTTTTAGCTGGCCAGGCAACTACACAGTTATGTATGTGGATACCTGGGCATAAATCTTAGAAAAAATAAAGACGATGAGAGAAATCTTCCATGATTTAGCCACAGTAGCTGAGTAATTAAGATACTTGCCCAGGAGGTAGGAGGCCTGAGTGCTAGTTCCTTCTCACCCAGACAAGGGTTTGAGCCTATATCTGTCCTGACTTCCCAGAACAGTGCAGTAACCACCAGGCTGTGAGTTAGGCATTATCCAGGCCCTTCTCCAGCCCTCCCTTCCAAGCACTGCCCCTTGAATTTAATAATCATTGGAGAAAATAGATAGAGAGTAGTGATGAAGTTTCTGCCCTGTGGAGGGACAGTTGCGAGCTAGAACCCAGGGCCTGATCCCTTCTAGAGGAGCAGCTGCCTCAGTGAGCCACACATACTCCATATTATTCTCTCCCTTCTGGCCTTGTGTATCTCCCATTCTTGGGTGCACAGGGGCCAGCTCCAAAAGCATGGCAGAAGAAAGTCTGGATAATGCCCAACCTCTGCTGTAGTGGTAAGAACACTATGCTGGGAAATAGGAGAGATTCAGATTCAAATTCCTTTGGGATTGGAGGGGTGTACAATCTGGGTGAGTGCACTAACCACTGAGCTATTAGGGCTAAAACCTAGCAGGGATGCCCTTCAGCCCTGTCATCTAACACCCACTAACCATAGGCTTTTGCTGGGTAGAATTATGTGCCTTATCATCCATCATATTCATATATGTAGCCATGTATTTCCACATCATTTCAATTTCTGTTAAGCTTTTTTTTTCAGGCTACGGCAAGTATATTAGTTTCATTTAAAAAAAGATTACAGTATTCCATATAGTGAGGCAAAGACATGACAATGCAGCATTACAATAGGCTGGGGATTGGGGGAAAAATCTGAAATTTTAAGTGAATCAGACTTGTCAGCTCTTCCAGTAAAAATAAAGCAAAATAACCAATGCTGGGGTCAAAGTTGCGGCCTTTAAGCTATAATTTTTCAAACACATTAGTAAGAGAGATTTTGTTATTAAACCATAGAATGGCTGGAGCAGAGAAATCTGAGACCCAGCTATGATCAACTGCCCAGAACTTGGCAAGATGATAATGAGACATTGATAACTAATTAGACAGCCTCTATGTATCTCCATCCGTTGTTGGCTCAAGATTTGCTGCATCACATGATCCCTTAGAAGCAAGAAGCCAAAGGTAAGGATTCTGCATATGTTGCAGTAGAAGAGAACGTCTGCTACAACTCTGACTGATATCCAGTGGAAGAGCAAGACAAAAGAGAAATTTTCATACTTTCAAGCGATAAATCTTTAATTTTTAATCTCCCCTCTAGAAATCTCACCAGATCAAGTCATGCATTTATAATTATTGTGAGCTTGCATGCTTGAATTGTTCCTCTGGCCTGAGCTAGTCCTTTCTTCCTATGTGTCAAAGATCTAAGTCTTTGATTTCGGATGCCGATGGCAAAAGGTCAGAGGCTAACATAGCAAACTCTGTAATTGTAGTCTATCCCTCTGTACTAACAGTGCTGCATCCACACAACCTTGTTTGTGCCTCATTTCAAATCATTTGAGCTTCTCATACGAGAGAGAAACTAACCTTGACAGCCCAGCACGAAAGATAACGTACCTATAGTAACGAGATTAGCTGTCTTTAATAAAACTGTAAAATCAGAATAATGTTCTGTGCTTACCCTCTTGTGACGAAACAGGCTCAGTACCACCTAAACTAAAAGAAAGGCCCCCCCCCTTCTTGAAGAATGGGCTGCCAGCATAAAACTTGAGCAAACAAAGAAAGTACAATTGCCAGCCTGTTAATTATTCATGCCTGGCGTGTAATAATTGGCCACCTTGCTGAGTATAACTTTAAAAGAACTTCCACCCAAAGCAGAGAACTGCATACACACCCAAAAAGTACAGTTTGTGAAAAAGCCATTCACAAACATTTTCTCCCCACCCCCAGGTTTGTTTTTTTTTTGTTTTTTTTTTTTTCTTTCTGGCGTAACCCCGTTTCTGCCGGCTCGTCTAATCTTGCTCGTCAAAAACTCTCAGTAGTCTGCAAATCGTAGTAACTTGTGTAAATCGCTCGAAACCTGTAACAAACAAGTCTCTTACCCACCCTATAAATGCTGGGTAACATAATATCTGCATGCTATAACTGAACAAATCAACTCCTCTTCCTACGCTACAATCATCAGTAGCGTAAGTAAAATAAACTTTCTGTGTAACCAATACACTTTAAGTCATCTGACTCCTACTCGCCGTTAACACCCATCTGTCCAATCTTTAACCCCTTCCGCGCCAAGCTGGTCGTGCCGACCCAGGCTCATAAGTCAAAGGTGCACCGGTCTTCTAGGCGCAACACTATGTAAGCCAAGCCAATTTGCAGTCTAAGGGGGCTTGACTTCCCAGTGTAGTGCAGTAACCACCAGGCCAGGGGACAGTAGTAGATACACTGAAGGGTAGGGCTAGGATTCAGAGTGACCTAGACAATTAGAGGATTGGGGCAAATGGACTCTCATGAGGTTCAACAAGGACAAGATAGGCTAGAAGCTGGCTGGCTGGGGTGTAGCTCTGTAGAACAGGACCTGGGGGTTAGAGTGGACAATAAGCTTAACATGAGTCAGCAGGGTGCCCTTGTTGCCAAGAAGGCTAACAGCATCCTGGGCTGCATCAGTAGGTGTGTTGCTAGCAGGTCAAGGGAAGTGATTATTCCCCTCTATTCAGCACTGGTGAGGCCACATCTGGAGTACTGTGTTCAGTTTTGTCCCCCCACTGCAGAAAGGATGTGGACAAATTGGAGACAGTTCAGCGGAGGGCAACAGAAATGGTTAGGGGCTGGGGCACTTAACTTACGAGGACAGCCTGAGGGAACTGGGCTTATTTAGTCTAGAGAAGACCGAGGGGGGATTTAATAGTAGCCTTCAACTACCTAAAAGAGGGGAAGTCAAAAGAGGATGGAGCTCTACCAGTGGTCTCCAACCTTTTTGGGTAGGAGATCACTTTTTGAATTAAAAAGCAACCCAAGATTTACCGTGTACTGCCACGACCCCTTCCCCACCTCCATAACCCTGCTCCCAGCACTGCCACCCAGCCTGATCACAGCGTGGCCCAACACCTGTGCTGAAAAGAGACTGGTACTGCCCTGGGCCCAGCCCAGCCCAGCCCACTCCCACCCCACCCTATCCCACGTGCAGATCCAGGGGCACATGACCCCCATGCCTTCTTGAGCTGCATGCTCCCTGTCCCTGCGCCGCCCTCCCCCCCCAAGAGGAGCTGCTCACAGCTCCATCCTGCACCCCACCCCAACTGTGCAGGGCTTGCCCCGGCTCCACCTTCCCTCATCACTGCTGCAGCCCCCAACACTGCCTTGCATTTGGGGGGGTGCACGTGCCCCCTCTGTATGCAGCGGAGGCAGCTGCTGTTGTGGGCTGGGCTTTGTGCCCCGAGCCCCACTGCAGTTGGACTGGGAGTGGCTCAACACCACGCGCAGGGGATGAGGCTCAGCCCAGCAGCAGGATGCACATGGCAGGGGACAGCCACAGCCCTCCCCTTGCAGATCTGGGGGCACATGCCCAGCCACCCAGCGCCCTCCCAGGTGAGTGACAGCAGCAGCAGCAGGAGCTGGCAGATGAGATGCACATGGTGGCAGGAGCCATCTCCCCCTCCCCTGCGCCCTCCGGGCGATCCCTGCTCCATCACATGCCCCTAGATGAGCTGAGACTTCGTCCCCACCTGCCCCAACTGGGCACTCGCCCCTGCCCCAGCTCCAGCCCCTGCCTCCCTCCCTCATGGCAGGGCCTTGATCTGCCCCACCACGCCTCTTCCTTTCCCCCTCCCCCCAGACTTACTAGCTGGAGGCAGCTCTCCATGCTGTGGACTGTGTCTTCACTGCTTATGTGCTGCGCTGTGGCTGTGCACAACACAGGTATTTATCGGGCCAATTATCAGCTACTTAAGGCTGATATCCAATATAGATAATTTTCTTTATATCAATACCAATCCAATATTGGACCAAAGTATCGGTGCACCTCTACTTTCATTCCCTAAGTCTCTCCTATAGAAGGCGGTAATGTGGCTTCACTACAGCATTTTGTATAAATATTACTATTGTAGTTTAGGACCCGAATATTTTTAACGTGTTACCTGTGCAGATGGTATTTTCCATCTTCAAAGCATTTTACAGATTTTAATTAATCCTTTTAACATTCCTGAGAAGTATATCAGTGGCTTAAGTTATCACTATGTGACAGCTAGGGAAACTGAGGCACATTGGCTAAGTGACTTGCCCAAGGCCACAGAGAGAACTGGCATCAGAACTGGGATTATAACAGATGTGTTCCAGGTTTCTAAACCTGTTTTCTAGCCTCATTTCTCTACCCTTCACTCTTACTAGTGCATTTCATTTCAAAATGCTTAAAGCTGAAGCTTATTATAAAAGCTGGTTTTTGAAGTGATAACCCTCGCAGTAGCTGGGTATGATATTTCTTCTCTCTATTAAAAAAAGAACCTAAAGTGATAGTGTAAAATACTGAATGTAATATGTTATAAGAGTGTATCAACTGTAACTGCTGAAAACAAGAAGTGCATCATCTGAGATTATTATTGTGCAGTGGGTGTTGCCTCTGCCCTCCATGGATAAAAGTTGTAAGAAACACTAAAACTCCTTCGTGGAACCACACAGTTGAAATAATAGGGACCTCTACCAAAAATGCAGTCATATGTCACCACTGAAAACAAAGGCTTATGGAAATGGACAGATGTGAATGTTTCTGTGTCTGTGAACAAGAAGCAGAAAAGCTGAGAAAAGAAGCACCAGACATGTTTTGAACCAAGTGTGAAAGTTGCCCTGAGGAAACACTCTCTGGCAAGTTTTGTAGACCAGCTATTGAGTGAAAGGAGTTTGCTTCTGAGAGCAAAAAAAAAGACTTCTTTATAATATTTGTGTTCATGGAAAGAAAACTTTGTAAGTAAACAGGATTACAGCATAACAACACCTATGTCCATCTTCAGTTTTAGCTCCTAGCTGAAACAACTTATAAGACCCTGTATTCTTGGTTAACCACTTGAGTTGAAGGCAGGCTGGATAAAAATCAAAGTTTAGGGTTTTTTAATTAAAAAATCTGATTTTTTTGCTCGACTCATATTATTTGACTTTTTTGTTAAGATGTTTTAAAAAAAAAAAAACCAAACCTATATAATAGAGGTGCACCGTTATATCAGCAACATACTGGACCAGCACCAATAAAAGGAAAATTAACATTATTGGCTCTTGGCTTTTTTTGGCTCCTATGACCCCAGCTGACTTCCTGCCCTTTGGGTGGGGGGCTGGACTCAATGACCTTCTAAGGTCCCTTCCAGCCCTAATGTCTATGAAATCTATGAAATGTACGATAAATAAAATATGCCTTCTGGATGGGGTCCTCAGACGTCGCATGCATGGAGCCACAGCATGCACATGGCCAGGAGCACAGCTGGGGTCTTAAAAATGGTGGTGGAGGCACTTGAACTAAAGCTCGACAAATCAGCTTTAGTTCAAGAGCTGCCATGACCATTTTTGAGCATGGGGATGCTTTTAGGAGCCCAGCACCCTCCAGCCAGCTCCATGAACCCCCAAGGGGGGCAGAGCTACTAAAAGGCTACTGCCAGCGAGCTGCTCTTCACACTATCTGGCCGTGTTACTGTAAATCGGCTATCAAGTCGGTATGGGCCAATATGCCTGGTGAATAATTGGTTATTGGTAGCAGCCAAGAAAAATCTCTTACCAGTGCATCCCTACTATATAAATATAGTTTTAAGATACATTAAAGCTCAAAGATATCATCATGGAATAAGAATTATAATTTCTAATTATATACTATTTGAGCCAATATATTCATGTAACCTTTTTAGAAAAGTTTTATGAATAGGTCACAACAGACCATGAACTATATTAGGGGCCCAATTTTATGGGGTTCCCAGAGGCTCCTCTATAGATTAGTAAAGATTAAAGAAAATCACTCTACCCAATGGGACTCAGTGCTCAGTTCAAAACATCCCATTAAGCATTTCTGTGATACTTAGTTTCAGTTCTTAAACTGTGGATTTGTGTCTCCAGAGATAACCTCCTTGTTAACAGCAGTATATGGAGATGAGAGACAACAGATCTCATTATCTAGCTATCAGCCCTGTTAAATGAATAGATTCTTGGGGGGAGAGTAGATCTTGGCAAGGAGGAGGAGTCTGGAGATACATGAATGGAGGGTGGGGCAGTAGAAACAAAAGAGAGACATTTTCAGCAGAAGATTCCAGAAGTCTTGACGAATAAGTTTCTGAGTATAACCTCTCCATTGATTTGAGATCTAGTGAGGGAATGGCATGGTAGAAGGGAAAACCCACCATGGCAGCAGGCTTGCCAGGCCGTAAGAGAAACCCTGCTTGGGAATATTTTAATGAAGTTCGTCTACCTGTAGGTAAGCAAGCACGTGTGCAAAATGCAAACAACGCAACAAAGAAATGCAAGGCCTGGTTGCCCGAATGAAACAACATCATGAGAAGTGCTCCTCAGGAGGAAGCTGCTTTGAGGATGATGAATGGAACATGTCTGAACATGCAAGATCTCCAGGTTAGTAAACTTTCTTGTTCATAGATTCATAGATGTAGGGTCGGAAGGGACCTAAATAGATCTTCAATTTCGACCCCTTGCCCTGGGCAGGAGAGAATACTGGGCTCATATAACCCCAGCTAGGTAATTATCAAGCCTCCTCTTAAAGACCCCTAAGGTAGGAGCCAGCACCACTTCCCTTGGAGGCTGGTTCCAGATCCTGGCCGCCCTGACAGTAAAATAGTGCCTCCTGATGTCTAATCTGATTTTACCCTCCGCCAGCTTGTGGTCATTATTCCTTGTTACTCTGGGAGGTACTCAGGTGAACAGGGTCTCTCCCATTCCCTGCTGGCCCCCCCGGTAAGTTTATAGACGGCCACCAGGTCCCCTCTCAGTCTTCTCTCAGTCTTATTTCATACTACTTTCTTAAGGATTGCCTGTCTTCCCTGCCCATATCTTTTGGGAGGACTTCAGATTACTGAATTCTCATTAAAATGTTTGAACAAAAATATAGTTGTCTCTTTATGAAACTATCATATTATTAATGTCGTTGTGATATAAAATAATGGTTGAAATAAGCAAATCTTCCTTTTACAGTTTCGCTTCTAAAATAGTACTAAGTGCAATGAATAATACTAAATGAGCAGTACTGTGGTGCCTGCATTGACTTCTGTTCAGGAGGATCCATCCTCAACATACAGGATTCTGATTATCCATCTTCACTGTCGACAGTTTCAAAGTTATCCGCTAATGATACTGTAGCAAAACCCCCAGTTTTTCTTTTTTTTTTCTTTTAAAATGCATTCCCTCCCCTTCCCAACCATTTCTGAATTTTCCTCTCCCTCTCTATTCCCTATAGATAAGTATAAATAAGCTAAGATGTAGGATAAGCTTTAACATTTTATTTTAGACAGTAAATTTTATTTTTCTCTCCCCTCTTTGCAAATAAGTGCCCTGCTATTTTGATACAGATATCCACTGTTTTATGAGTGATAATTATTATGTTTGTATTGATTTTTTTTTTTTACTGCATTTATATTGTGTGATTACTGTTTTAGGCCTATATATGTAAGTTAGCATAAGTCATGTCAAGTTTCCATATTGTTTGTCAAGTCTCTATCCTGTCCCCAGGCCTGGTTGTGTAACCTATGACTCGTACCTACCCCTCCTATGTAACTTGGTTCCTGAATGAATGGGGATGAATGTGGCTGCTTGAGAGACAATGGCAGTAGATCTAAAACTAGCTCCCTCTGAATGAACAAACCATCAACACCAATACCTGGACCAACAACCCAGCCATTGGAACCACCCTCAGCATTCAGGAAACAAAAGATGAGGCAACCCACCATTGTGCCAAGCTGCACAAGTAAGAACACCTGGAGCCCTCTGGGGCAGGACTGATCTTGCCTAGACAGGCCCTCCCCATAGGAGATCAGAGATAGTCTGCCCCATAAAATGGGGCAGTGAAGACTGACTCCGGGGGACACCCTCTCCATCTGGACGAGCACCACACCACATCAGCTATCCACCTAGAGGCCCTGCCCGCGACCCCCGCTCTGGACAACGACTACTGAACAAGGACCCCTTTCCAGCCTGGATAGGTAGCTATCACC
>NW_017728994.1:41298974-41302190 GCF_001723915.1 Gavialis gangeticus | reverse complement strand
TTGTCTGTTTAATAAACCTGTTATTTGGACCCCTGAGTTGGGTTTGCTTTACTACAGTCTGGCCCTGCTTCAATCTCTGTTCCCCGCCCCTCTAACTTCTGTCTCATTTCTCCCTCTCCTGTTTCTGGCTCACTGCCATCTCCAACACCTGTCCTGAGCTCCTCTCTGCCTCCAAACCTCCTGTTTCTTTGCCACTGTCTTATCCCCACTGCCTTTTCCCCTGAGCTTCCAGGTTTCTGCCTCAGTTTCTTTCCTGGCTGTCTCCTCCTTGCCACCACTTATCTACTGGCCCCCCCCATCTCTCAGATGTCTGCCTCAGTTTCCAGTCCCAAGCTCCCAGGTTTCTGTCTCTCTTGCTTTCCTGACTGTCTCCTCCTTGCCACCATGCTTTTTTCCCTTGCACCAGTGACCTCGAGTAACCCTGGGGCCACTTGATCTTAAGTAAACCCAAGCCTCAGTTCCTCAGCCAACTTCTGTCTAGTCCACCGGTTCTAATCCTGGTTTTAGCAACTTTAACTCTCTCTCTCTCTCTCACCTTAACCTTCCCCCAAGTATCCCAGGTGCCCCAAACACACACATACATACTATACCATTCAAGTTAGGAACTTACCTGTGTGTATGCATAGGTGGGTTGTATGTGTGTGAACTGGTGAGTGTGTGTGTATATATATGTCATTGTGTGCATGATATATGAATTAGTGATTTGTGTATGTGTGTGGGTATGGACAATTTATTTTTGTCTAATTTTGGGGGTGTATAGTGTATGAGGTTGAATAGGTGATAGGTATGCATGTGCCTAGGCTAGTTTGGATGTGTATGTGCCTGAGTTGGTAGTGTGTGTGTGTATGCACCTAACTGATTTGTGTGTTTGTATATGTGCAATTGTGTCACACCCTCCTGTCTAACAGCGCAATATTGAGATCCTGAGAGTTGGCCTGACTCCACAGGGCAACAATACCACTGTTCCAGTCAACTGTATGTCACATATAGTAGATAACGTGTAGCAAAAAGAAAAAAAATTCCATCATCCAGAAACAACCATAAATAAGTTTGTAATAAGAACCAGCAGATTGCAGCAAGAGTTGATGAAAAAATTGCTCGGTTTGTTTATGCAATGAACTCTCCTTTCCATATGGTTGAAAACACACACTTCATTGACATGGTTCAGTCATTACAACCAGGATACAGTCCACCCAACAGAGTAGATATAGCAGATAAATTGCTGGATAAAGTGTATGAGAAAGAAATTGAACTGTGTGTAAAATGTCTAGAGAGGAAAATTGTTAACCTGAGTCTTGATGAATGGAGTAATGTCCTCAATGTAATATGTGCTTGTGTGACAACAGAAGAAGGGACTGTCTACCTTACAGAAACAGTGGATACAACAGGAAATGCACGCACAGCGAACACTTACAAGAAGTAGTAGTAAAAGCTATAACAAACTGTGAAAAAATATTCAAATGTCTAGTACGTAGCTTTGTCAGAGACAAGGCTGCAAATGTCTCAAAGATGAGAAGCTATCTAGAAGAAAATGAAGAAAGCCCCAAGCTAATAACACATGCCTGCAGAGCTCATTTGATTCACCTCTTAGCCAGAGACTTCAGTACTCCAGAACCAAAGGCTAATGTTGTTGACATTTTAAAGTATTTCTGTAACTTCACTTTGCAGCAGCTGCTCTGGAGATTGAAGGAGGAACCAAACTAACTCTCCCACAAGACGTGTGATGGAACTCAGTAGTGGACTGTTTTGAGCAACTTATTGAGGACTGGCCTAATCTGATGACAATTTGTGAACAAAATTGTGACAAAATAGGTGGAACTGTCATATCCAAAGTTCTCAACATTGGGCTGAAGAGAAATGTAGAACATTTGCTAACGATCCTGAAGCCTATTTCTGTGGCCTTGAACAAAGTGCAAGGGAAATCACTGTTTTATTGCTGATGCTGTTGAAATTTGGAAGGAAATAAGTGAGACCTTGAAAAGAGAAATATGCAATGACAGAGTTAAATTACAGTCATTAAAAAAAAATGAATGGATCAAGCACTATCTCCAGCTCATTTTCTTGCCAATATTCTCAGTACCTGGTACCAGGGTCAATCTTTAACTGGTGAAGAAGAGGAGTTGGGTATGACTTTGGGCATCCATCAATCATCCCTTCATAATACCAACTACAGCAAAAGCTTTGTTATCTAGCACCCATGGGGAACAGGGGGTGCCGGATAACAAAATATGCCGGTGAATTGAATTAATTCTCCTGCCACATCCAGGGCATTGCCAGCCCTCCCGCGGGCCCTGAGGGACAGGGCGGCAAGCCCTGCACAGTCTGCTTTGCCTTGGGCTGTGGGGGCTCAGCAAAACCGGAAGTGCTACAGTCGGCACTTCCAGTTTTGCTTTTACCTTACAAGCTGGCATGCCGGCTAACAGAACATGCCAGCTTGTAAGGTGCCGGTTAAGGCAGCTTTTACTGTATAATAAATTTCAGGGTTAAGGGTGAACCATTCAAGAAATATATGTTTGCTGATAGGGTTTTTAAAAAAGTCACACCAGTGAACTGGTGGAAGTCACTTAAGCACCTGGATCCATCAGAGACTATTGAAGTGATAATCCAGCTTTTAACAGCAGTAGCTTCTTCTGCAGGTGTAGAAAGAATATTTTCTTCCTTTGGACTAATTCATTCTAAATTGAAAATTGCTTGGGAACTGAAAAAGGAAAGCTTGTCTATCTTTTCCAGTCTATGAATCAACAGGAAGAAGAAGGTGAAGACTGAGTTTGCTGCATAACCCAGTATTTTAAGTTTCTCATGCTGACCTGGCTGAAATAATCTATTTAATTTTTGTTAAGAACACATTTCACTTTTATAACTAAAATAGTTAAAAATTCAAAAATACATATGCTTATTTTGTTAAAATAATGATACATGTTTGTTGTTGAAGAAAAGTATCCAAAATACATACGCTTGTTGTCTTAGTTAAATAAATCAATTTAAATGCCTGTTGTTTTAGGTGACAGTTATTGCTGTCCTAATACAGCATGGCAAAAATATCTCCAAAATAGCCATGATTAATCTAGTGAATTGGAGATAGTTCACCTTCCAGTGACTTCACAAGTATCTGCTTCAGTTAGCTTTGGTAAGTAAAATAACCAAATCATAATTCTGTTTTCTGATGTAGCTGCAGAATTAATCTGAAAAAAATCAAAGTAAATCCCTGCTTTAAAA
>NW_017728994.1:41292385-41293974 GCF_001723915.1 Gavialis gangeticus | reverse complement strand
AAGTAAAATAACCAAATCATAATTCTGTTTTCTGATGTAGCTGCAGAATTAATCTGAAAAAAATCAAAGTAAATCCCTGCTTTAAAATGTGTATTATGTACGTTCTAAAAATGAAACCTACATCTATCTCTGAGTTTTGAATAATATGTATTAAAGTTATATCAAACAACAAAAATGCATTCTTTGTAGAAAACAGTGATTAAACCAAGGCTTCCTGACCAGTGATTTAAACGGATTTGATTTAAATCAAATCCACCCTGGTTGAAGGGAGAATATTAACCCTTTTAGCATCTCTTCTTATCACCACAGTTGGGAGCTAAGGACCTGTAGTTTCCACTAAGCCACTGCGTTACGAATCTGGCTTCTCATGCAATGCCTGTGAAAATTAGGTGGCTTCTGAAACCAGCTAAGTGAGGAGTCAGATAAACTAGCCAAGAGTGAAATTCAGAAGAAAGGAGTGAGGCTTAACTGCTTAAGTGGCTTGCTTACCAGACAAAGGTGCTGGTGACTGAAGTTCATATCCCTGTTCCAAAGAAGAGAATTGACTCCAGTTCTCCCACATCACATATGTATTTGATTTATATCCCTTCTCTTCCCAACAGTAGCTCGTGTAAGTGCTAACAACTCAGGTGTGTGGGGAGATGCACGTGGACATAGCCAGCCAGTGAGTGTGCAGTAAAAAGCCTGTGTAGCAGTCTTTTGTGCAAACTGCAGCTGGCTTAGGCATGTTGTGAGCAGGATCTGGCACTGTTGATGAGCAGGCCGGGCAATGCCTAGTTTGAGAACACTGCCTCATGGCCTCCATATCTTTAAGGCTCCATGGAGCTCATTAGCTATGAGGCAGCTTACTCAGATTTACATATGTACTGTGGCAGAAATGTAGGCACTTACCAGGTTAAGTGGCAGTTGACCAGTGGCTGGCCACAAAACTGTAGATTTGATAACTTGCTACCTTTGTGGATCTAGCCCTACCGCCCCAAAGCAACATGTTAGTTAGTTGTGTGCCTCGTTTTTGGAATGTGAGTAATCCCACCCAGCCAGCCCTGTTCTTAATCCCTTACTGAAGGAGAACTTGTTGCTTTAGCTTCAGTAACTGTTCAGAGCTTCAACTCTAAATTGTTCAGCCAAATTTAATGAAGAGCTGTTCATTGAGTTATGTAGCTTCACTCTTCCATAGCACTGTTGAAAACTAAATCAACTTCAGATGGCTTCATGTACCAGCACAATACAACAAATCTACCTTCATCAAGAGCCAAGCAGGGTCTGTCCCCTGGAAACTGCACAAATAACTTGACAAGAATAAATATACAAATAATTCAGAAGCTGAGTAACAAATTTTGAAAACTGCTGTTGCACTGTATGCATGAAAAGGGAAGTTAGAAGCAACTGATCTGAAATACAGTCTGTTGCCAAAATGTAGTATAGAGCAAACAGGAGAGTGGTAAATTAGCAAAGGCAGTGTTTATTAAAATGTTTCTGCTCCAGTGACCATCCATCCCATGCTCATTGGAGGTTTGCATAGGATAAGGAGGGAGAGTATATAATTGTGCCGGGCTGGCTGGCAGTGACCTGGCCCAGGGGTTTTGAAA
>NW_017728994.1:41291629-41291943 GCF_001723915.1 Gavialis gangeticus | reverse complement strand
CAGCGACCTGAGAGTTTCCCAGCTCTGCTTCCAGCTCCTCCGACATGAGGCCAGGCTCCCTAGCAGCCTGCAGCAGTGGTGGCTGTGTGGCAGTGTTCCTGTCTGCCATGTGGGAGACCTGCATTCAAGCCCCAGTTGAGGTGACTTGGGGTGAGTGAGATAACAAGAAGCAAATCTTCTTGCAGTGGAAAGGGGCCATTGTGTTTTCCCCTCTTTCTACCTCTCCAGGTACCAAGGCCCTATATTTCCTTGTCATTTGACATTTTGTGCCTTTAATATTTCACCAACCCGTATTGTTTGTTCTGCTGTTCGTG
>NW_017728994.1:41283508-41291601 GCF_001723915.1 Gavialis gangeticus | reverse complement strand
GAACCTTTGTTGAATCCTGCCCCCTTGGGGCATTGTAGTGTCCACTATACCCTCTGATTTATGCCTGTTATGTTCCCAGTATTAAAAGGTATATGGTTAAGTCCCCATTGGTGATCTGGCTCTGCTCTATAGGGGAGGAGAGTCCCTACACCCCCCACAGCGCTTGTGCACCTGCTTTGATCCCTTCAATTGAAGGGACCTCTTGGAGTACTGCCCGGGTTACCTAATGAAGGATAGAAGAAAAGATTGTTGTCATTTAAATGACATTTAAGCGCAGTTGATTACAGATACATGTACATTACTAAATGGGGAGCAAGGAGAGAGGTGTGTTTTAGAAAAAAATTGCTTCTGTGTATTGATCAAGAGTGTGCTTTGGGAGCTCCTATGTTGTAGTGAAACACAAAAATCTGTGTTAGCGCAATAAGGCAATGCAGTGGTAAAGTTAAACAGGATTTTGGCCTGCACTACATGCTAAACAAAGGAGAGGTACAATAGCTTCATTTTTTAAGGCAGGGAAACATCATTTAGAATATTGGATATTGATACTTGCTTGTATTAGTCTACTGTTATTCCTTCTCTTCCTTTCTAGTCTCTCAAAAATGAATTCTCTGTTTCACACCAAAATGTACAAAAGTTGCTTTTTTGTCATTGAAAGCGCTTTGTTGCTGTGACTTAACAGCACTGCATGGCTTTACAGCACTTCAAAAATGAGTACAGCACTTTAAATTAACCCTTGTTAAATGAGGTATTAAATTTGAAGCACTATATTTTACAGCACTTTAGCAACCTACAGCACTTTAAATAACTGCTGTATGGTGGTCAAATTTCTGACCAGTGGAGAAGCCCCAGGAAGCTGCGGAAAACCTCCTAGCCTGGAAAGTGCAGGGAGGCTCAGAGACCCCCCCCCTTCTCACCCGCCAACACTGTACTTCTGTCATATCTAGGAGCACTGTAACTTTATAGTGCTATAAAGACTGCTCTAATTACAGCACTGTAAAACATGCACAGAGCACTTCTGTACAAACCCCTAGATGATTGAAGAAATGTATCACTGTTTCTGAGCAGGAGTTGTATTTTTTACTTATTTTTTGCTCACCCATTGTTAGATTGGGAAATATCCCTTACAGGCTGTCATCTTTGCCTGTGCTGTAGTAAAACTATCCATGTCGTTATAAAGAAGAGCAAGCTTGTCCCACCCAGTGTGTGCTAATTACCATCCTTGCTCCTTGAAAACTGAACCTACTATCTAGCCACAGCTCCCAGCTTGCACCAAGCCAAAAAAAAAGAACGATACAGGCAACGATTAATTCAAATTTTCTGCAAAGCCATGATTTGCATTATGTTATAGTAGATCAGAGTAGACCCATTTAAAAAAAAACTTTTTTCACTTCTTGTTTTTATCACAGATGGTTCTGGTGTCCCCCAAGGGAGTTCTAGGACACAGAGCCTGGTATGGGGAAGGGAGATGTATCATTAGGTTGCTTTGATTTTCTAATTTTGCAAAAGCAGCACAAATTTGCTCTGTTCTCTGGCATGGAATAAAAAGCAGCAGTTAGCTCTTAGCTCTTGAGAGGGTCAGGACATATGGCTCATAGTAATCCTTTTTTTAAGTAGCTATGGAATCTGTACATTTCTGGGTCGTGTCAAACCATTAGCAGTAAAAATGGGGGGGAAAGTAGTGGAGTAAGTAAATAGCAATTACTAAATGCAGTTATACCCACGGAGACGATTAGAGTTGACAGGCTCTGAGCCAGAGAAGAGAGCATCTTCTCATCTACTGCTTGGACATAACACATCAGTAAAATAACACTGTATTAGTAAAAGGTAAGGATTTACTGGCATTGTGACAGGAGATGAAGGAGAGCTAGAAAGCCAGAGCTTTTTGTACAGTAGGCAGTGACAGGATCAGTCTGGGAGGACTGCATGTAACCAAAGAGATGCATTTTAGCAAGAGCTGAGGAAGGTCACAGTCTTCTGAGTCAGATTAGTAACTTGATGTCTGGACATTCACTAAAAGCTTTCCTGAGCACATTCAACTTCCTCATCTGGAAAACTGATTAGGAAAGCTTTCTCCAGGACTTAAAAGGTCGCAGCTGATGCCCAGAATACTGACTTAGCTTTTCCTGAGACTGACTGGGTATGCGTGTGTCATAGCATGTGCATGGACACTGTACAGAAAGGGAACTCTCCCCCCACCTCCCCAAAAATAAAACATTTATTTAAATTTGCCAATCCATTTAGATCTGGCTTGAAAACTGTATTTTTTATGAACAGTTCACTCATTGCTAATGCTATTTCTCGAACATCCCTCCTTCTGAGACCTATTCAAAAGTGCTGTCTGATAGAAGAACACTCATCATTGGCTGACTGCATCAAATTCCTACAGCATCAAGTTCCTAATTCACCGGTGAAAAGACCTGACATAACTGACTCCACACTTGACAAGAGCACAAGCGGACGTGAACACAGTCAGGGTTCAAGAGACAGACTTAAACCAAACCATTTTTGTCCAAGGCAGTAGCTAGAACTAATGTAGAACTCAATGACTAGAGAAAGCCTCTTCAGCAAATACAGACAGTTTCAGGTGCTAGCTGGAAAATCACTGCCAGGAAAAATTCTCCCCAAAAGGCAGTTAGAAGAGTTAAGGAAATCACGAGGCACATTAAAAAGAACAAAGGGAGAAGGTGGTTGTTCTGTTCGTGCAGGCTTGACCTATTCCTAACATTTCTCTTTTTCTCTGTGAAAAGATCCCAGTGACCCATCTAGCCTCACAGAATAAGCGATTCATGTTGTCTTCTCCCCTTGCACCTCTCCCCCCCACTTTAAAATATGTTTCTTAACAGGAGCCAATGTCCTAGTGTAGGACAGTGACATTTTAACTTCACTGGATTTGGTCCCTAATGTGGTAACAGGAGAGGTGTAATGTGGACAAGTGCCCTACATGACCCAGGCAGAATCCACAGCCCTGTTGTAGACACCGAGGCACCTTATACAAGGGGGAGCGCAGAGGTGGGGGAGAGAGGGATTTTGGACCTCACATTATGTTGCCAGTGTTTGCTGTGGTGCATTCTGCAGATAAGTGGGAGAGCTAACTGGCACTCCTGGCATGGGAAGCTAGTCTATTGTGCATTCAAAAGGAAAGATTCACGAATCAAGACAGGAGAAAAGTGACTTCATACTGCTGTAGACTTGTGTGTACAGCATCCACCTGTGTGGGAGGAGGACCCTGGTTCCAGTCCCTGCTGTTAAAGCTGTTTATGTATTTTGCACTAAATAGCCTTTGGAGCTGGAACGGAAACATACCTTGCTTGCCTATTTTGCAGCAAGTATTACAACTGTAGAAATGACTCAGAACTATTCCCTGGCAGAATCAGAGCATGAGGCAGAAGGGCAAGTAACTAAATTGACAAGCTGTGGTGAAATTTCTCAAGTCATAATATTCTGCTCGTACTTCCACCCCCACCACCTACCTCCACACCCTGCCCCTTCAGAGCTGGAGACATTGCTCCTTTGTTAAAGTGTTTTTAAAACAATGAAACAAATAAGCTAGTAATGAGATAGCAATGGCAGCTCCTAAACTAGAATAAGGGTAAAGAGCCTTCTATGAGCATATAAGAGAAGTAGGCAAAGAAAACTTAAACATATGACTAAACCTAAAGCAGCAGGAAGTTCAGAGATGAGAGAAAAATGCTGGCATTATTGAAGACAATGAAAGTTTTGTCATTGATTTCAACAGAGCTAGGACTCCACCTTCCATCCTTCACTTAATCTTTTGCGTTTGGCATGACATGTATCTCTAATTAACGGGTTATTATATTTGCTGTGTGAAGCAGAAATGGAGATGTTACACAGTGGTACCATGTCTGTGTGTTTCTAAAGCAACTTGCATCGTATTCACAATCCTTAGCTCTACGCTCATTTTTTTGTGGGATTAAATACTTTGGCTTTCTTTTATGTTCAAGCACAAAAATGAAGAATTAAATATTATCACAGCAAGCAGCAAAATTAAATGACACATACAGACAAGCATGACAGTAAAATTGTTCGGTTGTTACCAGCAAAAGGTTATTGAGCAGGTATTAGTCTAAAATTAATACATAACACTTTAACTGTGTCATTTGAAATAAAATGAAAATTAAATTGTCAACATTTTGTTCATGAATTTGTGCTTAGGAGTAAATTGCATCTGAAGTATTATAACTAGATTTTTCTATTAAAAATCACTGCTTAGGTTGAAAGTAGTATTGCTCACCAGTGCCAAAAGCTGAACCTTACTGTTACAGGTTGGGCTGACCCTCATTAACATAGGATGGGTGTCACCATTGCCCTTTAGCCATTAAAAATAATAGTGTGTTTCCAAATCAAAATGCACCCCTTGGTTGCCATCTTGGCACTGGAAGTCCCATTCCTAACTCCTGACTTTTGCCACCAGAAGTCCCGCCCCTTGTCCCCTGGAAACACTCCTTTTGGTAGGGGGGGATTGCCACTTTGGAACCAGCAAAAACCAAATCATACACTAAAAGTCAAACACTTACTATAACCTATTTTAATTTTATTACAAAAAGTATTTTAGTCATGATTTGTGTTTGTGTCCTGTATATAGAGGTGACTGCATAATAACTCAAAAATAAATTCCTAGTCTTGTATATTGTGTGTGGGGGGGTCTGGTTGGGGGGTGTATGGGGGAGTGTGGGAGGTTTGTGAGTGGGTGTGGCTGTATCTATGGGGGGGCATAGGGTGTGTTGGGACATTTGGGGGCAGGGTGAGGGTGTGTGGCATTTGTGGGGTATGAGGGAGAGTGGAGGGGCTGTAGGAACCCCCACATTCCCCCCCATGGTGGAGCAGCAGGCACAGGCACTGGTGCCCAGCACTGTGTGGCTCAACTTAGTGTTGCACGTCGTGGTGAGGGGTACAGCCTCAGCTGGGCTGTCTCTATTGGCAGCACTCCCCACCATGCATGTGCAGCCCCCACGCTCATGCAACATGGGAGGAAAGCCAGCATTGGAGTTAGCTGCCTTCCCTGCCCCTGGACCTGCAGGGAGCAGTGCAGGCAGCTGGCTCCAGTGTGCAGGCTTTTCTTCCCATGCTGTGCATGCATGGCAGGGAGCATCGGTGATAGAGACAACCCAGCAGAGACTGTGCATGTGCGCTAGAAGCATCACCGATCAAGACTGCCCGGGAAAGGCTGCACCCCTTCCCCCTCATGTGCAACACTGGCCAGAACCACGTGTTGCTGGACACCAGTGTGTGCCAGGAATGAGTGCCCAAGCACCCCTGCCTGCTGCTGCTGGGCCTGCGCATGATGGAGGGAGCATGGGTGGATCTCCATATACTTCTACCCTCCCTCACACCCACTCCCTGCTCAGCTGAGCTCCACTCTGCTGCTGTCCCCCTGGGTGCCAGCTCTACACTGCCACCAGCCCTGGTCCCATGCTCTGTGCTCTCACCCAACTACAGCTTCATCCCTGCCCCACCACTTCCCTACCTGCTGCCCAGAGCAAGCAACCCTAAAAAAGTTAGGGATAAGAAATGCTAACATCACAAAGTGCATATGAATTGTTGTCCCAGTATTGTACTGAATTAATGGCAGAAAAGCATATGTTTAGCTCCTCACTGAGCCCCAATTAGAAAGGTGTACAGGCTAGTACTGGGACTTTTCTATTCTGGGACAGACACAGGCACAACTTGTCCCTGGACAAATTCAACAAGTGCTCCTAGCCTTATTTCAGTTATTTTGGATATAGAGTACAAAACCAAACTGCCAGGAGCATCAATATGATGAATGAGTGAACATTGTCTTGCACCAGAGTTTGCTGAATTATCTTTTTCTCATTCCCTTTATTTAGATCTGTATTCTGATGTATGAGGTGAATAATGTATATGGTAAGGACAGCTTTCCAATATTAATAGTGTCTGATCAGAACTATAAGTGTACTTGAAAGGCTTGCCATCAGTATGAATAGCATATTTGTACTTTCATTTTATAGCTGTTACTGTTGTGGGTAACCTCTGAGAACCAAGAAAGAATTCTTTTTTAGTTTTTCTTTCATGCATTTTAGACCTCCATGTGAATAGTTCATTTTGCTGTTTTACCGGGGCAGAGGGGAGCTTTGGGGTTAGAGAGAGGAGGGGGGAGTTGCTGTTCTTAGAGCTCTATTTGAGCCTGCCCTGCCCCTGGTGGAAAATAGCATAGAAAAGAATGACCTTTCTCCCCATCCCTGGCAAGTCAAACTGAAGAAGAGGAAGAAGAGATGACTAACGCTTAGACCTGTTTCTGTTCTACCCTGGGGAAAGGGAAGGCAGGACCGTGGTGTGGCTGCATCCTCAGCCTTGGAATGTTGCAAGTGGAAGAGCAAAATTACACTTTTGGAGTTTGGGGAGAAGTTAGCAGCTCTGCCTCTGTAAAGCAACCCCCAAGTGGTCCTTCAGAGAGTGACTGAATTACCTGATTCACTACATTTAGGAAGAGCTGGCAGCAGTAATCCACACACACACATGCACAGTGCTAAGGGTGGAATTGAGGAGAAAAAAAAAAATATCAGATTTGCCAAACATCCAATATAATCTTATAAAGGTCCTGAAGTGTTTGGGCTAATCTCATGGGGTTTTTAAAACCATTTTAGGATTCATATAGTCAATGACCAAGACATTCACTGCTGTAAAAAAACACAACTCACCCTTTAATTTTGAACAAGGGCTGGCTACATGTTACTGTAATGAAAGAGTGATGGCAAAAAGGCAAGTTTGACTGATTGAGAGAAATGTTCGGGTGCGTCTACATGTGACATTATGTTGCTGTAGCAATGCACTATGGTAACACAGTGACCAAGTGTGTCTACACACGACCAGCAGCTTCTTTGCTGTAGCAGCACTCTCCCTCATTATAGCATGCTGCTATGGCGAAGTAGCAGCTAAAAATAACTGTGCATATGGCGTATTACAGGCTGCAGCAGCACCACCATACAGACACATGTAGACGCACCCTTTAAGATATAAACCAGATACAGATGGCATTAGGCCTTTCCTGCTGCCTGTCTCAACACTGGCACATGGCAATTTCCAAAGAGAAAGTTGGAAGAGGAGGTTAGTTTGGATGTGTTCTCTGTAGGTCTGTTAGTATCAACAGGACAGCAGAAAAAATATTTAAAAACCCAACATAAGGACATGGTATTTAAAGGGCACAGGGCATTTTCCCCCCTTATGCCCATTAACACACAACCAGGGGAAATATGAGATCCTTTGGGCGTGTGAAATTCAGATTCTGTCTCTTCCAGACGAGACAGGATGGAACCTTGAATGCATCCGCCAGCTTCCAGGCAAGCTTTTACATGTGCTGGGCTGTGAGGTAGGATGCAGCAGGCACCCATGTGACAGCAGTCTGATCTGGGAGGCATGCTCGGAAAGTGCCTGCTGGATCAGGCCCTGGACAAAAATTCAGGTAAATTCTTTGTTGGAGAATCACACCAGAGCTTTAGATAGTTGGTCTGCTAGAAGAAACTTAAGCATCTACAAGTTCATGTCACTGGAGAGTTTTGAGCATCTTAGGTAGATTGGCTGTTGTAGGTGACATGGAGGTTTACTTTACCCTAAATTGAAGCAGTATTTTTTTAAAACGCCACCTCAATTTAGAGCGAAGTAAACCCCCATGTCATGAGCACCCATGTTGGAGCCCAATCCTTACCTGCCTCTCCAGTGGCCAGGAGGGGAGAGCAAGCTGCTGGCAGGGCAGGGGAGGTAGGGGGTTGCTGCAGGGCGGGGGAGGGAGGGGGCTGCTTCCCTCCACAGCAACAGCAGCCCCCCTGCCCCCGGCAGTACCTGCCTGCAGACACCTGGCTTGGGCAGTCCTGGGGGGCACTGCAGCTACAGAGGAAAGCATCAGGCCCCCACACAGCTCAGGCGGGCAAGCTCTGGGGTGGGGAGCAGGGGAAGAAGATCAGCCTCGCTGCTTTTTTTCCCCCCTTTCTGTGGAGCTTGCCTGCATGGGCTGCTGCCAGGCTGCCTGCAGACCCCCTGAGCCTCACAGGGCCTGGTGCTTCCCTCCATGGCTGTAGGGTAGAAAACTAAAACCCCTCAGAAGCATTTTACTTTTCAGG
>NW_017728994.1:41274561-41278508 GCF_001723915.1 Gavialis gangeticus | reverse complement strand
GGGTGCTGCTTCCCTCCACAGCAACAGCAGCCCCCCTGCCCCCGGCAGTACCTGCCTGCAGACACCTGGCTTGGGCAGTCCTGGGGGGCACTGCAGCTACAGAGGAAAGCATCAGGCCCCCACACAGCTCAGGCGGGCAAGCTCTGGGGTGGGGAGCAGGGGAAGAAGATCAGCCTCGCTGCTTTTTTTCCCCCCTTTCTGTGGAGCTTGCCTGCATGGGCTGCTGCCAGGCTGCCTGCAGACCCCCTGAGCCTCACAGGGCCTGGTGCTTCCCTCCATGGCTGTAGGGTAGAAAACTAAAACCCCTCAGAAGCATTTTACTTTTCAGGGCCTCAAAGTCATTTGCTGCATCCCAAAGTCATTTAAGGCGCATTACGTTGCTGAATATGCTACAGCGGCTTGAATTAAAGTGCACTTCAGCGGCAAATCTGCAGACTCATGCAAACAGCAACACTATTAAAGTGGTGCAAAAGGCATTTAACCCACTTTCAACCCTCTTTAAAGTGTTGGCTACAAACGGCCATAAAAGTTCTTCTGTGAATTTAGCTCTAAACTATTTTTCCCTGCATTCAAGAAACACCGATAGATTGCTGACTGATTCAGCTTGCTATGATATCAGGAGATATGACACAGCTTCACTAAGGACCAGGCTGTGTTAATTTTAACCTTGCTGGGATTTTACACTCACCTTCCAGGTGAGCAAAGAGGAGGTGCAATAGATTGTCTTTATTGCACATTTCTTCCCCCAATTGTTTTAGGTCCAGGGGTTCATCAGTCCCAATCACTTCTTCTGATGAACTGGAAATATTAAAGGCATAACTGCAATAGTTTCCTCTCTCTCTACATCATCCTCAAAGAGAGCTGCTCAGCACTTGGGAGTTGATATTCTCATTAGTGTCTTTCACTTATTTTAGAGCTAAAAATTGTTGCATTGGTTTATAGCTTGGAAAAAGACCACATTGTTGCAATAAAAACCTATTTACTCACACTGAAGCAAACACAGGGAAAAAAAACTAGCCATTTTAATCCATTAGATTTTGGCCAATTCAAACATTTTCCTCATTTCATTTCACAGAAACCTCACTCCTGCAGATAGGAAGAAAAATCCTTAGAGTTTAAACCAATGATTAATTTGATTGGGTATACACTTCGGAATGGCTTGAGACTTGGTAAACTCCACATTGTTTGTGGTACCAAGGTTTTAGTAGTATACATTTAGGAGGCCTCTTTTATAGATGAAGCACAGAACATCGTCTGTTCAGAAGAAGTAACATGTATTCTCTCTTTTTTAAACACCCCAAGAGACACAGCCAGGCTTCTTCCTGCCTACTTCTGTGTGATTTAAAAAAAAAATTGAGATAGTGAGGAAAGCAGATTAAAGTATTAAGGGTTCAACTGTGGTTCTCACAGGCCCTGTGTAAGGGACAGAATGTCTCTTCCTGGTCTTCTTAACATAAGAAAGTTTTACTGGTTTAACTTAAAATTGCTTTCTTAAAACACATGTAGGCAAACTGTTGAAAGTCATGTGGAAACTGTTCTTTTTGTTAGGCCAAGCTAAGCCAAAAAATCAAAGTTATGGAGGAGGACACAGCCTTTTCCACTGGTTTGACTAAATTGGTTTAAACTTAATTTGTACAAGAGAGTTGCGTTATCAAATTCTGGTCTCTGGTTCCCAGCTGCTCCCAGGGGCTTGATTACCTCTCTTCTGATGAGATGTTGAAAGTGAGCAGCAGCCCTAGGGACTACTGTTCTCAGCACACTGATAGTGGGAGGGAGTAAGTCAGAATTATGATCATGTCTGGACAAAAAGTAGGATTTGCAGAGTTGTTATTCCTAGGCAGTTTAAGATACAGTAGCTTTTCAGCCTCTTGTGGGCTAAGATCAAGTGTTCATTTACTGAAAAATGGTTCTAAGGAGCTGCCCTGTTAAATCCAGCTTTGAAAATAACCCGAAGTCCAAGCCCTCTGTGAAAAGGTATAACATATTCGTTACCAGGATTCCAGTTTTTAGGGATCAGTCAGAATTTTTAACACAACTTTTCACTGCATTCTAGAAAGATCAGCATCTAAAATGTTTCTAGCTACTTACTGCCAGTTTCAAACATTTCCACTTCTGAGTAGTCTGCTTGTGTCCTGGTATCATGAAGTAAGCTGCTACTTTTCATATGATTAAGCAAGTGCATCTACTGTTTTATTCTTCCATGAACTATTCTAATGGGGCTTTGCACACTGAAGCAATCATTTAGAATACTTACCTTGCCCACAGAACCTTCCTAGGTTTCCACATACGTTTCCTATTGTAATCCAGCCATAAGTACTGCAGTCAGCCTGTAATTTTTAGTACCGATAATTCTAGCAGGTCACTGTGCTGTTTTCAGACAATCAGTCACAAAAAGCAGAGACACAAAAGTAGTGTTACTTGCATCAGTAGAATAGTAGAATTTAAGCTGGTAAGTTTTTCCTTTTACAATTCATTGGCTCAGCACAGAGGGCCCAGCAGTGCACAGAGATTGCACCAGGACTGAGAAAATGCAAATGGTGAACTTAAACACTCCTTTGTACTTGGCTAGCTAGTATGCTCCGCAGTCTGCCAATAACTTGCAGAGTGC
Source organism: Gavialis gangeticus (assembly GCF_001723915.1). Lineage (NCBI taxonomy): Eukaryota > Metazoa > Chordata > Crocodylia > Gavialidae > Gavialis > Gavialis gangeticus. Next base: position 41,275,900 of record NW_017728994.1, on the reverse strand, counting down.
ACAGATCCACTCTTCAGGAGTTAGAGTCATAGAAAATTAGGGTTTGAAGGGACCTCAGAAAGTCATCTAGTCCAACCCCGTGCTCAAAGCAGGACCACCCCCAACCATATCATCCCAGCCAAGACTTTGCCTAGCCCCTTACAAGGAAATAGTCTGCATGGCTCAGAATGATTATTTCATCGAGTTTGCCCTGCCCTGCCCTCTTAAAATTCAAGCTATTAAAAAATTAAAATGTACTGATGTTTTTCTGGTTGATTAATCCAGTTTTTAACTTTGAGGCCTCTGTGGAACTGCTAATAAAGTACATGCAATGGAAATTACACATCTAGTTTGTTAAAAAAAAAAAAATCAGGGAAGGAATCTCCAAAGTTCATTCTTTAAAAAGATACTCGGAGAAATATTGTAAAAGGTTAACACACTCAGAAGTGCCAGGTGCCACAAGAGACCTGTTCAGGGTTTTTCACCGTCTAGAGCACTGGAACATATTGGGAAATCCTTATTCCAGTTAAAAATTGTGAAACAGGTTTTTCATGATCTACTTAGCATGCATTTACAAATGTAAATGTATGCTATGTGAGCAATTATGTTTTGTATGTTATTACAAAACACTGCACAGTGGCAGTATTCTAATCAATGCTTTCCACAGTGGCAGAATCGTAGCCAATGAGGCCCAGCCGAGGTGTGATTATTGCTAGTTGAAAACTATTCCCAAGCACATTTAACATAACTAAGGAACAAAAACTCAGTACTGAAATAGGTATTCACATTTTAAGGGAAAAACAAAAGTAAGAGTGATGGGCTCACAATTCTTTGATGTTGCTAGAAGTGGGGAAATCAGTTTTATACCACTCTTAGGGTTGCTAACCCTCCTGGATTGGCCAGGAGTCTACCAGAGTTAGCATTCAGCCATTATTGAAAGCAATCCAGAAGACTGATATTGTGAATGGGTTAAACAGTACAATTAAGACTTGAAGTGCACCGATACATCAGTTCCATATCAGATTGGCACCAATATAAGAAAAATGGACAGTATTGGCAATCTGCTATTTTTGGCTGATATGGCTGATAATAAAGCTGATAAACGCCCCACGCATATGCACAGCCACAGCACAGCACAGCACGCGGGTGGCCAGGAGCGCAGCCCAGCAGTGTGGAGAGCTGGTGGAGAGAGGTCAGGCTGGTAAGTCTGTTGTGAGGGAAGGGGTATGGGGGGAGGGGGTACAGATCAGTGCCCCAGCAGTGAGGAAGGGAATGAGGCTGGGGCAGAGGTAGGTGCTGCCCACACAGGGCGGGGTGTGGGACAGAGCTGCGAGTGGCTTGTCTGTGGGGGTTTGGGGGG
>NW_017728994.1:41245139-41269561 GCF_001723915.1 Gavialis gangeticus | reverse complement strand
CAGGGATGGGCTGCTGCTGTGGGCTGGGAGTAGCACCAGACTTTTCCTGGCAGGGGGGCTGGGCCAGGGCTGCACTTAGGGTGAGCAGAGGCAGTGCTGGGAAGGGGGCTACAGCAAATTTTGGGGTGGCTGCAGCCCCCCCCATAGCTCCCCTCTCAGCACCACCACCCAGCCTGAACGCAGCCTCGGCCCAGCCCACAGCAGCAGCCTGCCTTTGCCCCACATGCAGATCTGGGGGCACATGCTCCCCCTGTGCTCTTGGGGTGCGTGCAGCTGTGGGAGCCATCCCCCAGATGAGCCACTTGCAGCCCCATGTGCACCCTGCCCCAGCTGTGCAGTGCCTGCACCTGCCCCACCCCCACTCCCTTGTTCACCACAGGGGCCTCGATCTGTCCCCTCATGCCACTTCCCCCACAACAGACTTACCAGGTGAACACTGCTCTCCAAGCTGCCTGGTGGCATATCGGCAATCGGATTGGTATCGGCCAATATAGCTCATTAAAAAATCAGCCATTGGTATCGGCCTAAAACAAACAAAAAAAAAAACCCTCTTATCGGTGCACCTCTATTAATGACATTACATCACGTTGGAAAAACAAATCTCCCAGAATACCTTCAGTCAGAGCTGGCAACCCTAACCACTGTTAGTACCAAGAGAGATTTGGTTCCGATACAATTGCGCGTTTTGTTTTGCCTTTCTACAACAAAACCCAGAAGCATAATTGCTTGCATAGTACCTACTTCTATATTTAGCTGCAATAATTAAGTACAACATTAAGAACTTAATCTAAGGAAGATTTTGACATACTTCAAAAGCAAAAAGTTAACTAGTATTTTGAAGAGGCAAGAGAGATGCAGTAGATGGACCTTGCACTAAAAGGAGTTGAGTAGAGGTTGTATGCAGGTGAGCAGGAATATTTCTTTAACTAATCCAAGTAGTGAAGAAGCTTTTAGTATTAGGTGCGATTTTTTTTTTTAAATTTAACACACTGTTTAATGCATTTCCCAAGCTTTCCTTAGCATATGCAAAGGATGACAAGTGTCAGTAATTCATACAACTAGATTTAATAAGTTGTTACAGAAAAAAATAAAGTCCAAACTACAAAGTTTAAGCATTTGTAAGCAATAGCAGCAATTGAGCTCCATGTTTAGTCACAGTACTGCAGTTCCATACAAGCATTAGTCCAAGCCAAAAAGGAAGAAGCCTTGTTAGGTTTACTAGCAAAAAACAATCGAAGAGAACATGTAATAAAAGATACAGTACATTTAAAATTAGTTAATTGAAAAACAAGTACAGAGATCTTAGCTGTGAACGCTCTGAAAGTTATGTCCATTACTTTGACAGCAAAGTTACAAATACCTAATACTTTATACCCCAACAGAACTACATCCAGAAAAAATAGCTGAAATGTTTATCCTGTATTAGCACCCTGGTTTTCTGCTTGTCGCTAAACTTCATTTTTATATAAATTTGCGTGCCAGAATGACATGATCATTATAATTCCTGACCAGCTACCCATTTGGGGTATAGAGTAGTCACCAACATGACTATAAAATACTCTGTGGTATGACTGAACACTATATAGCAGTTGAGATTGAGAAGAAAGTTTGCCTGGTTTAAAGTAAAAAAAGAAAGATTTAGCTGACATTGTACAAACCAGTGTAAAAAGCAACTACATACAAGCCAGATTAAACAAAAGGAGACAGTTGTACAAATCTGTGACTAATCTTTCACTCATACCTTGCAAGTAGAGATGTCACAATACTGAAATATTAACATGGGAGCTTTTCCCAGTTAAGCGCCATTTTTTACTACTCTAACAGATAGTGAAATCAGCAAAGTTATTTGCTATCTGCATATTTGCAATTACAATTTTTTTTGTAGCCCATGCCTTACTAGCAGGCCATAAAATACAAGCATGTAGGCAGAAATCTAAGCATAAACTTTGTACCACTTAGCAGGAATTTTTTGATTCCCCCTTCAGTCCTTAATCTTCTTTATATTTGCAATTTGTGTACATTCCAACCAGTAGTACCTAATTTGAGTCTAAATTTTACTTCACTATTTGATCTAGTCTATACATTACTTACAGAACTGAACACAGAGGATACGTAATAGGCCAACTCTGGACACATTTCTTTCTACAAGTTATGGATGACCTCTTTCACAACTCCATAAATCAGCTAGAAAAGGTCAACAATAACTAGTTGAAATAACTGATCTATCTAGAGAAAGTCATTGTATGCCCTGTTTACGCAACACCAGTTTTAGTCTGGATTGGTTTAAGTGCCAGAGTCACTGGCTCTAGTACATCAGCTCTTCTGGCTGAATGGGGAAAAGAAGGCTAGGTAAGTGGAGGCAAAGAGAGGAAGTGAACAGATATGTTTTGATGGACAGTAACTGATACCACAGACAAAAAATAAGAGAACAAACACCAGAAAGGCAAGACACAGGTGCCAAACATTTTTAAATATGCTGGCAAGGTGGATCACTGCTTTATAATGAAAAAGTTACATGCATTATTGTGCATTAACTGTGCAGCTTCCAACAGTATTAACTCCTTTGGAAAGCGATGTTGTTACTTAAATTTTCAGTGGCAGCATGGAACAGATGCATGTAGAGGGAGGTTGTGCAGGCAGGGGTTAAATAAATAAATAAATACATAAATACACACATAAATAAATAAATAAATAGAAGTGGCATAATACAACAATGGTGGATGGGGAAGATTTTAGGATGTTGCATCTTGGTGTTGAAACAAAGTTTAGATAAGTTCATGATGCAAAGAGCAATGGAGTATTATGCTGAATAGGCAGGGTCATAAACCCATTATTTCAATAGATTTTAGTTCATGATAACAGCAATAGTATTTAATTAGCACTGGTGGTGTATAAATCTAGACAGCGAACTGGTACTGTGACATCCCTATTATCTCCCTAAATCATTTTGATAAAGGAAAAGGCTTTTCAAAATATCACATTTTTCTGCTTCATTCTGTCATTTTATTGCCCAATTATTCATTACAATTTTCCAATCACTTTACATAACCAACCGTTTTCATCATTGCCACACTATTGTAAACCACATCAGCAAGTTAATACATAAAGCTTTGCATTTCAAAAAACTAGACACTTTAGTAACAATATTACAAAGATTTTAGCTTCAAAAATAACTGAAATGAAAAAAATAAACTTTTAAAGAATTAGCATCATAAAATTAATTTATTCCAAGTAAAAATACAAAATAATATTAATGACATTGACCAGATATGAAAGTCTCTCCCAGAAACAACTATTTTAATGGTTGAGAAAGCACTCCTTAAAGAAAATACGAAATAAAAATGAAAAATATGTAAATATGTTTAATTTTTTCTTAGCAAAAAATCTTTCTAAAAATAACAATGAAAATTTGTCTCAGTACAAAGGCTACATTACTATTGAAAAAATACCAGCATGAAGAAAAGGTACATATTTGACAGTAGAAAAATGATCTTAGTGAATCACAATGTCTAAAGTCTGCAATGAAAATAAATCTGCAATAAAGATTTATGCCTTTTTTCTTTTCATTTTTCTTTTTTTTTATACAAACAGTACAAACAGTATTGCACATAACAACAAATAGTCGAGGTTAGGTTAGCCTTCAAAAAATTCGACTAGTTCAAGTCTCACATCATAAAAGGCCACAATAGGACCTGTTGTACCCAGGGGCTTCTTAGTCAAGTTGCAGTTCAGAACTCCTTATTTTAAAAAATAATGCTTTTTGAAGGACCCTCTTAATATAGCATATTAATAACTCAGGGGCACATTCATTTACAAAACAAAAGGGAGTATGTTATAATTTAATAAACTAAAAAAGTTCTCTTTAAAAAAATACAAACAGAAGAACTCTCACAATTCTGGTCAGTCGTGCATAATCACACTTGATTATAAATATACAAATTAAGGGAAAATATTTTTCACCTTCTATTCACAACTTTCAGCACCAAATGGAGTTGTCTAAACCTTTTCTTTACTGATAACTTTTAGTTTTAATCCAACTTTATGCTGTACTTCACATCTTCCAGGTTCTCTCTCTGGGGTGTGTTTTTACATGAAAGAGGGGTATTTCTTCAAAAAAGGTTTACTTTTTTCACATAATTAGGTAGATTTCTGTAGGTTAGCTATGATTTTTAATATTACAGTTATAAAGCTCTAACGTCTTCATTTTCAAAAACTCAAATAAGCATGAAAAAAATAAAGTTACCCATCTGTTAAATCATTTTTCTTGCAGAATTAAATTAATATATATTTTTCTGAATAAACTTACTTAGAAAATATCATTTTCTTTCCTATATTTCAAAATTGAGGTATTGCAAAAGATCATGTCAGTCAGAAAGCATGCCTTTTTCTTTAAAAAAAATCATCAGCCAACTGTTGAAAACTGTCTAGATACAAAAAGTAGTGCATAACAAAATGTCTTGTACAGATGAAAAAACAGAAAAGACACCTGGGCTGGAAAAAGCAATATCACAAAAATGCCCAGAAGTAACCTCGAAAGGGATAATTGTAATAAGCATTTTAAACTGGTAAAAAACTATTTTTTTCTTTTTCTCAAAAACAGAAAAAAGTTCCTTTCAAAGCCAATACTTGCAACTAAACATTGAAAAAAAGCTTACTAAGTTACACACAAACAAGGACATCACAACAAACAAAACCCAGAACATTTAAGTCTACTATGCGGTGTCATATCCAGTCAGATTGTCCCCAGAACTGCAAAAATAAAGGAAAAAAAATAAAGGAAAAAAGAAAACAGAATAGTGTACACATTCTCATAATCATTAGTACACCAAGTGTGTTTATATTTATATACTATCTGCAGCCCCATAGTACATGCTAAAAAAATGTCTACTCTGTTAGCAGGTCTTAACTGAATTCAAGCTTCACAGGATACACCCAGGGATCAAAGGAATTGACACCACTTCCAGAAAGCAGACATTTCATGTTAACTTACGTGCGCAGACATTTCTTTAGCACCACTTTTTCCCTAACTTCCTTAAAATGTGCCTAGTTTCTCAGTTTGACAGACAATCTATCTAATCGGTAGTGTATGGAAAGCTATTATGAGCTCTTTGGTTTTCTGGACAAGATCTGCAGCTACATAAATGGTGTAAGCATTAGGAGAGAGAGCTCATAGTTTTATGTACCTGTTACAATGAACGGTCAAAAATGTGTTAATGTTGGATACAGAGGCTTTAACAGTTAAGTTTGATCACAGTACTAGACATAATCACTTTACTATATAAAATAAATTGCACAATATATAACAGAGCACCGCAAAGTACTTCATCTACCATCCACAAATTTGTTTTAAGAATATCCTACAGCTAGTTTTTATATTTCTTGTAATATAGGTCATTCTGTAATGGGCTGATCCTAATTTCAGAAGCATTACATTTACTGAGGCATGCCTTCCTCCAGTCAGTAATCATTTTTTCTTTACTGAATATTTCGTAGCCTACATAGATTCTTAATTTGTGCACTGTGGGCAAGTTTTATATTAGACATATATAAAATTTATTGCATGCAGCAACCTGATTAAGTAAACATGCAGTCAAATATATTGACCTTCCTTGGAAGCTTTCTGTATGCTATACTGATCTCCTTTCAGCAGCCATCACTATTTTAATCACATATTCTGTTTTTAATTGATACCCTAGCCTGAATAGAGTATTATGGTATTAGTAATACCATTTTAATAGCAGCAAAAGCTATTGCAGCATACATTTACATAACACTAAAAGACCTAACAAAAAACCCTCAGCAAAACAAAAAGAAACAAAAAATCTGATCCAGCTTATGAGGTATCATCCTTACAATTCAAAATGGAGAGCAACTAAAGGCTTATTTTTTTTAAGGGTTATTCCTACTCTAAATGACCCAAACTAACAATTGCTGACTATCTGTTTAAGTTTTTGCTACATCTGCCACCTACTTGTGAATATTACCTTTGGTAAGTCATCTGCTAGGGGCACACCTAAGTTTCTGAAAATAAGTGCATGCTCCAGTTTAAAAATAAAAAAAAAAATAATAATAAAAATTCTTCATCACATACACATCAACCTAAGTGGAGGTTGATGAGAATGGCAGTCTACATAACGTCACTAGTGACAAGTCTTGTGTAGGAAATTAAGGTACCAAGCAGATGTTTGTGTGAATCAAAGTGCAAAATCAGTACAGTTACACTCTGCCGGTTTGTATTATACTGGACACTGAGTTCAGTAATGCGACTGTAAATAATAATAATAATAATAGTAATAAAAAGACCCATATCTTCATTAAAGTCTAGGACGAATGCACAGATTTCCAGAACACCAAGCCCTGAGGCAGCGCGCTTTTTCCCTCGATTTTATCTACTCCAGTACTTGCTGCTGGGTGTAGGCATGGGGTTCAACTCCAGCGAAATGGAACATGGCGTGGCCGGTCACCTCCCTCTTTCACCAGTGGTTTGTGGAACTCTCGCCCAGCACGAGAGTGTATGCTTGCCCAGCAGTATTCACAGTAATACTGCAAACAGGTAACATTGGCACAGAAAAATGGAGCAAATTTTCCACCACAACGAGTGCCCTGGCATTCATCACACATCTGATCATCGAGCACATATGGCTTCACTTCCACCTGCAGTAGAAAAAAGCGGATTAATATAGGAAAGGAAAAATGCTTTACATAATTATTTCACATGCTGGTAAAAGGATCAATATTAGCAGCATTAGTCAGCTTCTGGGGTTACAATGATATTCCTCAATTTACACTGTAGGCAAATCTCAAAAGATTTGGTACTTCAGATGCTTTCAAAACCATTTTGAGAAGAACAAAGTTTGTCAGGAAATCTCATTGAAAAAAAAAAACAACTGCTTTGATAGCTTCCCAGTATTTATTGCTTACAACCAAGATGAAAATACTATAAAAATAGGTCGCCAAACGCTGGCTGCAAAAGTGCAGTAATAAAGCATGAGGGATGTTAAACTAAATTTTTGGGCAAGATCCTGTACCAGATAAAATAGGAATACTTGGAGAAATACAGTATGTATAAAATTAAACAAGATGAACTATTCTGTCACTTTAAATACTGTATATAATCCTGGGAAAAGCCACTATCTGAAGCTTAACTCTACACTGGAGGGGAGTAAAGTATTGGAGGTCCCACAAGACACCACATTTACCAACTGCGGTTTATTAATTACTAATGTAACCAAAAGGAACTGGACAGCCTCTTAAGTACTGGAAGAAGTAAAAAGATGAAGGCAAAGAGTATATAGTATCCTGTTTGCATATTCGATATAACAGTTAATATCAGCTGAGGGGATGAATTTAAAGTTTGTAAGGTATCAGTATTGTTGCTTTCCTAAACCCATACATTTACAGTACTTCACTGAAATGTTGGCACACTGTCATCCCCAAGACAGTCTTTGTGTGACACAACAGTGAATGGTATATTACTGAATATGGTACAAAACATCTTCCCCATGACTTCATGGCCACTACACTTACTTATCAGGAGGTAAGAATGGAATTTGTCCCTTAAAGATGTATATTGGCTTAAACAAGCAGAGAAATAAGAGGAGGGTTGAGGTCCATATGCAAACCAGTCCATAACATTTCCAGGCAAGGAATTTTTAAAACTCTCTCAGTGATAAACACAAAGGTTTTAGATACAGTAAGGTTGCTACATCTATCTTTAAATCACTGGGAACTCATTTTTCACACCTGTTGCAGCATCCTATGAAGATCAGTGCCATGTATGTTCTCCCCCACCTCTGGAAAAAACTAGATATGCATACAAGCCCATTTTAAGTTTATTTGAAATGTATAACTATATCTGATCATTTCCATGATTTTAAAGAGAATCATGATCGCATTCATGATGGAGGACCAACATTTTTTTTTTCAGTGGCAGTAACCTGGAAAAATTCAATCTGGATCCTGACTGAACTAGGCAATTAAACCAGTAGATTTTATATAGATAAATATCTATCCATCTATATAAAATCTACTGGTTTAGTTACCTAGTTCAGTCAGGATCCAGACTAAATATTTATAAATGTAAAAATATTTTTTTATAAATATATACAACCATAAACTGCCTTGAAAGATCTCTCTCTCTCTCTCTGTCAAATATTAAAACATTTAAACTTTAATATATATACAAAATAAAGGGTGCTATATATGGCACCCTGCCCAAGAAAGCCTTAAGGCAGCTTACGGTAAGAGGATAGAAAAACTTATAAAACAGGAGAACAAACAAGAGAACAAAAAGTAGCTTAACATCATGTGTGTTAAGTTGGCAGTACTGTTAAAAGTACCATTAAAATATTGTCATTTTCTCAATGTCCTATTTTTCTTCACAAAAGTAATATCTAAAGTAATATCTAATGACTCAGCATCAAGGTAATTCTATTCTAGTTTAATATTTATATGATATTTGTAACAAAGAGCATGAGTCATATTTAACATGGAGTTTTCCATTCATTTGCAAGCTAGAAGTTTTATACTTTGTTCTTACTATCAATTAAAAAAATTTACCTTTGCATGCAGTTACAAATTTTAAAACCTCAAGTCAGAAATAGAAATTGAAGCTCTCAGTATAAGCTTACACTGGAAATACAGGGATCAGAGCTCAGTACACAGATCCCTGAGCTAGCTCTAAACTGCTAGCATGGTTATCCATAGCAGTTTAACTGCAGCTGAACAACTCAGCACAGACTGCAAAATCTAACAAGAAGCTGGGTAAGTACATGAGCACTACCCCCCACACTGCTTCTGTGCTGCCACAGACCACTTACAAAGTTGGCTTGTGTATGTCTGTACTGCCTAGTGCCAAGTAATAATACATACCAAGTATTATTAATTCAGTCACACTAATCAACTTGCATAGCATGCTGTGGTACAGTATAAATTCAACAGGATTAAAACCTTATTTGGCTACAACCTTATTTTACATATTGTAGGCAATTCCATTCACCAATATTCAAAGAAAGATGAACTCCAAGTGGAAAAGGAGGGCTACTATGTTCATCAAGGGAATGAATGGCTTATCATGTAAGAAGAAATTACTTCACATGGCTTCTTTACTCTAACAAAAGGAAGGTTAAAGGAAGTATGACTGCTGCCTGTATGGGTACTAGGGGAGGAGAACTGATTGAACTAAAGGACAATGTCAGCTCAATAAATGGGTATAAAAACTGGCTGTGAATAAATTTGTAGCAGGAAACTAGAAGGTTCCCAACCCAAGAGCAATGACATTTTGGAAAAGCCTCAAGCTGAATAATGGGGCCCAAATCCTAAATTTATTAGGAGGGAAGTTAGCAAGTTCATGAAAGCTCTGACATGGTGCCTGCAATAGCAGAGGACTAGACTTGATGACTCCGGAGGTCCCTTTCAGTCCTGTATTCCTGTAATGTGACAAATGCATTAAAGTACAGTATTTTATACCCGACCTCTCCCAAAAATCTCCCCTTGCCCTTGCAATCCAACAAGTTGATGTACAGAAGCAATGCCACATTTACCTGAATATAAGATGACCTTGAATGTAAGCCAACCTCCCAATAATTAGATTCTACACACCAAAAATGTATTATAAATTTTCCATGTATAGAATCTAATTATTGGAGGATCATCTTCCATTCATCCCTTCCCCCCACTATTACAGGTGGTGGAGGGAGAGGTGATGATGGGGGCACTAATGGATAGACTATGACAGAGCAGGCAGGGGGCATTAATGGGGCAGGCAGCATAAAGGCAGTGAGTAAGGCAGGCAGCTTGCCTCTGATGCCTGTCCCCCCACAAATCCCCCATTGTGCCCACCTCCCCACAGCTTCAGTTTGCTCCAGTTCCCCATTCCCCTGTTCCTCCCTCCTCCCCTCTCCATGCCGCTTCTGCTACCTGCAGCCTCAGGTCCCCACCTCCCAAAGTCTCCCCCCCACCCCATCTGCCTCCTTTTCCTTTTCTCCACACCAACAGGCTCCATCCCTGCAGCCTGGGGCACAGTTCTAGCCTGCTCCCACAGCAGCAGCAATTGGGAACTGCTGCTACTGTGTTAGGCTGGAACAGCAGGACCAACTCCATGCCATTGTTGTGGGGCTGGGCTGGAGCATGGATGGAGCCTGCTGGCACAGAGCAAAGATAAGGAGGGGTACAGCAGACAGGGAGGGAAAGGAAGAAGCGGGGGGGGATGGAGTGGCAGGGTATGCAGAGGCAATGCACAATGGGGAGGGGGGCAGGCAGCAGCTGTAACTTCAGCTCCAGTCCCAACCCGGGATACCAAGTGACTATAGTTCACCCTTCACTTTTATCAACTGCAGATCAATTCTTGGTAACTAAGCAATATGGCCTGGTTGCAGATAATAGTTGAAATGCCACAGGTTGTATGCCAGTCACGGATCACAAACTTGAACTGCTGATGCATGAAGAACAGACATCCAACTGAAAGATGCCAAAAGGTTCTACCATAACTTTGTTTTCAAAAAGGTTTTTGCAATTAAAAAAAACCCAAAAAAGCTTCAGACAGCTATTTCCCACTTTCAACACAGGATTGTTTCTTTAGAGGAGATATTTAGGTCCACCGTTTTCATTTAGCTTTTGCTGCCAAGGAAGCTTTGACTTACTGAATCTCAGCTAGAGAACACAGCCTATAGCCTCCCCTCTCACAATTAAAAAGATTCTTTACCTCCTGTACAATTTTGTCAAACATAATCATTCTATTCTATGCCATTTTACTTACCCGTTTATCAATGTCATTGTGTTGGAGCTGGACAAAGCGAGCACTAATAGCAGCAATATAGCTCTGCTGATTGGAGAAAGCCACTCTCCCAGCACCTTTTGGGTACTTCAATTCTGGGTCAGTATCAATGCCAGCATAGCAGACACCTCCATATAAACGGTCCATAATCATTGCCAATTCAACTACAAGGAAAAAATTACCAAACGTTGTAAACTCAAAGTACAGAAAGTTTGCAAGGCAAACAGAAAAGGAAAGTAAAAAAGTTATATTGGGCAAAGACTAAAACCTGAACATCTGAAGTATACTAAAAATAACAAAAAAAATGGCAGAAGTAATAAGGAAAAATTTCCTGGGATTCTATCTTGTGTAACAAGCAGTATGTCATTATCAGTTCTACTTTATCCAAATGTCAAAGTTAAACTGTCAATGAGACCATAAAATGCAGACATTGTTTCCATCAGTATTGCATCTTTATATTTTATGGCATACATTTCCTGACAAAACAGTAACCCAGTAGTCATAACAAGAAAAATATGAATAGAAATATTTCTGGTTTATCATTGTAAACATTTGATCTTAGAATTATATGCGTTTCCTGGGGCTTTTGCATTCATTTTAAAGTAGGGGGTGGAGGATGGACATCTATCAGCTTGCAGTTTATGAGCTCCAGTCCTTGAAGCCATCTAGGTCCACTAAATTTTATACATAGTCAAGTAACTCCCGACCTTGGTACCTTACAGTTTAACTGTATTTTCACATGTCAGTATGTAGATTTCAAATGTTCTTGAATTTGGTAAATGGAAGCTAGTGGCATAGTTGTCACTCGTGTCTGCACTCATTCTCAGATGTTTCTGGTTGGGAACCAGTTGGCATGGGTCAGAGGTGCCCATACATACACTGCCCTAGAATTGCAGGTAGAACAGTCATCTTTCAGGCACTGAAGTGCTGTGCCTCCAACATAAGGTTGTGGGAGTGAGCACCTAGCCAGTCTGCCACAAACCAGGCAACTGGGGGTGAGGTGTGCTTGCATTCATGTTTTGGCAGTCCCAGGCAGTGGGTGACCTGTGGTGACCTGTGGTTGGGGGTGTGTTCACTTCAGTTAGCTTTGATAGCCTAAAACTGACCCAAATCTGCAGTGTGCTTGCCTGATTTGGGGTTACTTGAGAAAGAGGAACTGCCTAGAACCACATTTCTAGGGCTAGTGGGGAGGGGGCACGATGAGGGCCTATAGTCAAGTAGTGAGCAAAGGCAAAGCTGGTTGTTAGAAAGATAGCTTTTATTGAATAAGCAGTGCAGAGGAGCTCACTGATTTAAAAGAAGAGCTGGGGAGGGTGGGGGGGGGGCAGACAGCAGAGTTCTGGATGCCTACTGAAAGAGAGAATGAATGTAATTTTAAGCCCTTTAGATTTTCAGAGATTTTTATGCGAGTTACCAGATCTGAATCGTCAGACCAACAACTTCAAATAGCATGACCCAAGCATCCAAATAACAAGATGAACTTAAGAGTCATTAGATTGCCCACCCCCCAAACTCTTCATTAAAGTTCCTCCCCCAAGCATGAGGTGATATCAGAATAGAAACTGATACATGCATCTTACTCAACCCCTGGTTATCATGCTTTCCTCTAATCCCCCCTTCTCTGCTGCCGCCTCCCCCCCCCGCAATTACCTCTCCAAATGTTTCCTTCAAGTTTACCACTGCACTCTGAATACCACAGCCATGCAGTCCCTCCTGGCATGTTAAAAACCCTGCAGTAACCCTGCTCTTTTCAACTCCTCCATCCTTATCACACACCAGTGCCTCCACTGAACATCCCTAGCACGCGCTAGCACAGCTCCTAGCAAAATTGTACCCACCCCCCATCAAAAAGCTCCAGTAGTGGTATGTTTAAAAAAAATCCACACTGTCCCATTCCTTGATTCCCCCCTAATCTCCAAGGAAAGCTCTTATTCTGGGGGCAAGGAGGAAGCTACATGGTCAGGATCCCTGCTGCCCTCCAATCTCAGTAAACCAGGTGAAGATGGGCATAGAAGTCTGTGATCAAAAGTGAAAGGCAGGAGCTCCAATGTGCTATACCAATGTTCCCCTTTGTTCAGCGCGCACACAAGGCTACCCAAGAACTGAAAGCAGCAGCTACATAAGAGGTGCAACAGACAATAGTGGCCAAAGAATTCCAAACCTGCCCCTTGATCTTTACAAGATGAAAACAAATTTTATCAGTTGTGACACCTCTGGATGTACCCCAGTATCAGTGTGTACATAGAACTCCGTTACAGAAATCACTAATTAGTACAACATTCATAATGCAGTCATTCCTGCAGAAGACAACATTTCCAGAACTGGACCTTTAAAGTAACTATCAAGAAAAATGCTGTTTTAAAAACAGTTTCCTAATTTGTAGTCTGAAAATTACCCTCACATTTGGCTAAGGATGCGGACAATAAACAAGTTACACTGAGTTGAGTCAGGAAGTCAGCAGATCCACAATCATCTTCATATGTCCATTATGTCTCAGGTAACTCAAAGCTAAACCAAGGTGTTTTATATTCAGGGGTAAACTAACTGCTCAATTACCATTATTTACCTTCTACTTAATGTGGGATAGAACAGATGTATAAGACAACTGTCATGGAACAGAAAACATATGGCAAGTACTCGCTTCAACTTAGTGCAGCTTGTCTGTTCACACCCTCAAACAAAAATAATTTGACAACACCAATTTATTGTATATAGTTTCTAGCCAGTTTCACTTTTAGATTCTTCTGCATTAGCACACTACAGGAATGTTCACATTTATATTTCCCTACCATGTTTTCAGATCCAAACAAAATTCACTGAAATTTGGTCACCACTGTAAGAAGTGTCATATAATTATTTTTTCTTTAAACTAAGCCTATTATTTGGAGCCCAAAAAATATTTCTGTAAGACTATAATGCCTCAGCACTAATATAATACAAATAATTACATTAATAAGATACTGTTAAACTCTACACTGGCACCAGCTAACATAACTTGTTCCCATATTTAGGTTCTATGAAATGTCAATTTTAAAAGGTCTAATTTGATGTTGGTTTACATTTAGAAGTCCCCTACATTTCCAAACCACAAGGATGGTTATAGGGGTGTTCTGAGGTCCTTTAGAAATCCAGTCATTTGGGCCCCTTTAAATGAGTTGCTGCTTTTCCCTACATTTAAGATTATACCACATTATTTTACAAACATGCATAAAGCATCTACAAAATAGGACACATTAACTGTGGTTAAAGTCAGCCTTGAGCAGATTTATTCCTTACAAGCTTGAAGGGGCAAGCACAGTCTTTTGTGGAGAAGTAGTGATGTACCCTTTGGAGGAGTAAAGAAAGGGTTAAGACTAGATGACCTATGAAGGTCCCTTCCAGTCCTACTTCTCTGATCCTTAAAAAACAAAAAAACAAAACAAAACACTACAACAAACAAAAACACCTCTGGTTCCACATCAGAAGGCAGCAAGTTCTTCAGCCTGTCCATGTCAGCTCCAGCTGAACTACTGTATTGTGCTAGTGTGTGAGAACCTCAAAAGCAAGACTGGCTACCAGTCATTTTTATTATCCAAGCTAAACAAGGTTTTAAGAATGTTAACATTTCTTGTACTAGTTTAGAATAAGAAGCCAAGCAGAATTTAAAGACGAAGGGAATGTTTTTTAACTACAGTTTTTAGTCTGATATTGGCATGTCACTTTAAAGTGAGACTATATACCAACCTGTACATTTTTAATACTAAATACACAAGTCAGAATCATTCTACCAAACTAAATAGAATTCCTGCTCCACATAAGTGGACATGGAAATGATATACAACACAGTAACTAGTAGATTCTCCTATAGTATTGGAAAACTTGTAAGTCATCCTTTGACTGGTGACCCTATGGAGTCCTAAAAGGCAGGTCAGTCTGAAATAAGCAACCTTGTTGCTGTTGTTTTGGTTTTTGTTTGTTTTAAGAAAAATGCACATAAACCCATAAGATTCAGAGAAAAAAACCTGTTGCTTTCAAATGTCCTACACTCATTTCTAAGCTTAAGTTTAAAATTTTAGTGTACTAGTATGATAATCTGGATCGTCTTGCTTTGGAGAAGTTCTAATAAATTCACTATTTAAAAGGCATTTTTTAAAAATATGAATTTCAATATAACAGGTCTAAAAATATAAAAAACCTTAATTGTATATGTTTAGATTTTTAAGTGGCATGATAAGAAATCAAGTACATCATACTTTCTAATTTTGAGATGACTTCTAATTTTAGATGTCCAACTTTAAATAAAATGTCTGATTTCCAGATGTGCTGAGCAATCACAATTCCAAATAAAACCATAGTTATCTTAATTAGTGGTTATTCTGAAGGTAAACATTTTTATTCTTACTGTTTCAACAGAAAAAGTAGATATGTTGGAAAAGTAATCCACATATATTGTGAAAAAAATCCCTTCAAAGCAGACAGAATATCTTTGCCTTAGAGTACTGACCCAGGTGCTGACAGCATGGTCCATCCTATCTTAAACTTCTGTGCCTACTCACCAGCTCGGAGGGGGCGTGGAACTCCCCCAACAAAGATAGTTTTTCTTGGGTCCAAAGGCTGAGAACCATCCATTACAAAGTCACTATCACTGAGGTTCCAAGGTCGAATTTGCACCTGAAAAAAATTTGTTGACTTTGTCTTTACTTCATTGCTAACTTCCCTTACTTAAGTGATCAAAATGAGAAACAACTTGGGAGTATTTAAGATATATATTAAGGCCAATTAGAATAAAGGACATATATGCATATGCACACATATATTTTTAAAAATAAACTAATCAGAAAAATTATGGGATACAAAAGTGAGAACAGTACAAATATACCATATTACCCTACTAAGTATTTGTAAAGCACAACATAGTGTTCATTTGAAAAAGGCAAACAATTTATCACCTCTAGAGGCCATACTTGAGTTGATTCCCTCAGGCATTCATCTAGCCCATTCTTTCCCAGTTTGCCTTTCCCACATCCTCCATTAAAATACAAAATATGTAAATAGACATTTGGAGCTTTATAGTGTATAGTGTGAATTTAAGGCTGCAGGTTGGATATTCAACTCTCGTTTCATTTTATGTGGCTTGTCACAAGTTTTAAAAGAATTTATGAAAGTAGAGGAAGGAAGTCCAATTAATTCCTTCACTTCAGCTAAGAGGTTTGGTTAAATGTAAAGACATTTGCCTAGTCTACTTAAGAAGCCAGATGGGAAGCTGAACTGGGAGTCTTCAGATTGTACAGAACAAGGCATTATGCTCAAGAGCCATTTGGATGAACCTACTCACCCTTCCAACCTGCTGCATGAGAGACATTTGACAGCATATTTTGTATTGCAACTGAATTGCTATTTCCGTTCATCCATGCAAATTGCATACTCTTCTCATTCAAATAAGCTATTTGGAGTCTTTTTATCTAAATGTCCTTAATGACTATTCCAGAAGAATTGTGCATACAGTATGATTTAATTACAATACATAAGAGCTACCATTAGATAAAACCTAAACTCCCAATCCTGCAAGAAATTAGGCATGTACGTAATTTTGCCTATATGATTAGCTCCATCATGTAAATTTAAATGTCTGCAGGACTGGTGCCAGGCTCCTTAACTTTCTCATTTTTAAAAGCATTTTAACCACTGGAGCAGGCAATAAATATTTGTGCTCACAGAATAAGCAGGCAGTCAGCAAATGGCTGAAATTACCTTTGGAAATGAGAACTACATACTCTTAATGTTTAGAGAAACACATTACCATGATAGTCTAAAACAGAATACTACTTTTTTTTATCCTGGTGCCTGTAAAAAGTTAAGTAGCAACTCATTATGAATAAAACCAGTCTTAAAAATTAGTCTAACATCTCTTTCTATTTTTAAATGCCCAGATAAAAGATTAGTAATAGAGAATATGGAAGTAGTTTTCTTATAGGATTTAACAGAGACAGCAATTCCTGAGTGTCTTTGTACTGTCCTATTAACAATTATGACCAGTACAGCTTACTTTGTTTAATCTAATATTCAGCCTCTATTCTAGCGCAGCTGTTAGCAAGATTGGACTAATATGGCTAAGTGGAAGTCACATACCAGTTCCTGAAGCAAGCAAAAAAATTATCTAAACTCATTTCTGAACCCAGACTAAGGTGGAAACCTATTTTTGTACATGCAAGTAGTCCCATTGTTTTTCTTCTGCAACGCAACGCAACTTTAGTTTCCAGAGGATTAGAAGCACGTTATTGATACCAGTTGGCTCTTTTCCAGCAGTTTTTAATATGTTCATTACAAGTAGAGACAATTAGCCTGACAATACCTATGACTGACAGGGAATGGAAATAAGCAAAGTAATTTTGGATGAAAGAGAAAAGGGAGAACTGGGGGAAAATATTAAATTAGATATCCAAGGCACAATACACTTGGAGTTAAATAGAGCAAAATATATTCGGTTTTCTGTAGCAATGAATTTATGTATATAAAAAATGGAAGAATCTAGTTAAAATATGATTGCTTGTAGCAAAGTGACTCAGCAGAAATGCACTTTAGATGTTTTTCTTCCATATGGTATTATCTCACCCTTTGCCTGTCATCAGAAGAGCCTAACTGCATGCTTCTCATTGGTTTTAAATAACATTTCTTTAGAAAACCAAATCTGTGTCAAAGCACACTTGCTAAAGAAAGTGAAAAGTCTGCAAGATGATGAATTGCTTAGGAAGCACATACAGAATTGAAAGCAATGAAGAGATTTCGTGAGGTATTGGCACCAGTCTCTAGATTAAAGAGTTTTCTATTTCAATTCATAGGACATTACTTTTTCTTTTAAAAAAACTTAGTAAGATAAGAATTAGCCAAAGTTTGTTTGTTACAGATACAACTGAAACAGGGCGTTCTATTAGCATGAAACTGAAAGTAGCAACCTAAACAATAATTAAACAGTGTGGCTATTATTAGCTTCTGGAAAAACAAGTTTTGATCAAACAAGAAGGTAAGCCTGTTAAGGATCAGCAAAATAATCAGAACAGTTTCAGGTGGGAGCCACTGGATAAGCAAATTGCCTGTAAATCTCTTATGGTGCCTTGTACGTGCTGCTTACTGGTTTGTCCTTGATGGTGGGGCTCGACACACACAGGTATAGTTTCCCATCTTCTTCCAGACAGGCATCTATAAGAGCTTGTACAGAACTTTCTTCTTGGAACAGCAGAAAGGCATAACCTTGGAAAGGACAAAGACAAACAGAAAACAAAGAGAGGTGACTTTTTACCACTTGTTTTTTAGAAAGAAATTTTTAAAAGTCTCAGGCTGTGACTAATATCTAAGAACTGCGAATATATTGCAAGTTGCACAAGTTTGCTTCTCAGCAAAGTGTTCTGCTACAGGCCTTTGTCATGCTCCTCCATCAACACCAAAACACATCATCCCTGGACCTGTCTATATAAACTATAACATTTAGGGTTCATTCACCTGATCTTCCACCACCATTACTTGCTTACGTTCCCCTTTGCTCTCTATATTGGTCAGGCAAGAGGATCTCTATATAAAAGGATGGACACAGATTCAACATCCATTCCAAAAACACAAAAGGTTTTGAAAGAACACTTTAACCTCCCTGGACATTTCATTACTAATGTCAGTGTAGCTGTCCTTCAAACAAAAAAACCCCCCCAAAAATAGTCTTAAACGTGAAACTGCAAAAACTAGAAGTCACCAGACTGGACTGTATTAGCCTGGGTCTTAATAAGGGCTATGGATTCTTAGCTCAATATCTGAACAAGCCATTTACTTTCGTGCTCTTTCAACTTAACTGTCCTGTTTTGTTTAAGGGATCTATTTTGTAGCAGTGTTGATCTGAGAAAAAAGAAGCATACAACTCTTGGTTCAGAGGTGATATCTTTTATTAGACCAACTAAAAAGTAGCAAAGAAGTCTGTCGTTGCAAGCTTTTGGGCACACGCACCCTTCTTCAGACTGAAGAGAGAGATCAAAGATTGTCAAAATGCACTTAGGTAGAAAATAAAGTTCATTTTGCACAGGGGAGATAAAAGCTGAAAGTGTACTCCCCTGGGTCTGAGAGTCCTTGTGTATAAGTGTTGCTCTGTGATGTGCAGATAAGGCTGTCTTCATCCCTGGAGGTGTCTGATGTCAGAAGCAGCCAGGGAGGTGCAAAAATCTCTCTTTCTTGTTTAGCAATGAAGTTTATTTTTCTGTTTTTGGAAATATATATTTAGCCATTTTTGGAAAAAATAAACTTCATTGCTAAACAAAAACGAAGGATTTTAGCACCTTCCTGCCTGCTTCCGACATCAGACACCTCCAGGGACAAAGACAGCCAGGGTGGGCCCTGTGGCTGTGTGTTACTGCCCAGCTGGGCAGCAGCCCCAGCCCTGCTCATCTTCCCTCCCTTCCTCCCTATGGGGCCCCACCCCCCACAACTTACCAGAAGCAGCTGCTCTCCAGGCTGCCTGGGGCCATGTGCATATATATGCACAAGGTGCCCCCTGCCTGACCACCCTCCTCCTGCTCCCTCTCAGCCCCCTGCAGGCTGGAACTCTGCCAGCCTGCAGAGGGATCGTTGCAAAACTGCAAAATCCACAGTTTTCTCCAGTAAAATGAGAGATCTGTGTTTGCCTTTGGTAAAATCTGTGGTTTACTCCTTTTTTCCGTGGGAAGCGGAAAACCTGGATTCCTGGATATAACCTCTGAACCAAGAATTTTGTTCTTCTGTTTTGTTTAGCAGCTGATTTAAACTAGTGATTCTCCATCAGGGTGCCATGGCGCACAAATATTCTTTCAAGGGTGCCATGTAACATTAAAACTGTTAAGTGTACAAACATGATCAACCCAGATATTTCAAATAGGAACCCATAGTGTTAAAAATACTCTGACCTGTTCTGGTCTGTCTTAGGTTTTTTGCAACAGAAGAATTGTTCTATTATTTTTGTGTAGTAAAAAGTGAGTGAAAAAGGGCTAACATTTTCCAAAGTGTGTGGAGCCAAATGAGGGGTACCTTGAGTCTAAAAACCCTGAGAACCACTGATCTAATTGATCCCCAATTACCTCTTTGCAGCCTGACCAAAGTAGTAATTGCCTACAAAAGCTAATGCCTCTCTGAAACAGTTGGCCTCTAAGGGAGATTGTACACGTGATGGTGGGGCCGTGTACACGTGACAAAGTGATGAGAAACAAGTCATTTGTCTAACAATGGCATCACCATGTACACATGCATGATTTTTTTTGTGGAAAAGTGTCTTTGACCATTGCAACTTAAACCAATGTATTTAAAAAAACAGGGCAAATTGTCCCACTGTGGATAAAAAAATTGTGCACATGTACATGTCACATAGGTGTGCTGGTGGCCGGAGAAGGCAGTGGGGATGGTGCACGGGGCACTGGAAGGCCAGACACGTTTGGGGAAGCTCAGGTTTAGTGGGCTTCCAGCACACCATGCACCATCCCCATCACCTTCTCCAGCCACCAGCAAATCCAGCCACTCTCATGCTGCCTTCCCATTGGATTGGGTGCTGCCTGCAAGGTGGGACAGCACCTGCCTGGGCAGCCCCGGGGGGCACCACTGCCACAGAGGAAAGCACCAAGCCCCTGCAACCTGGTGGCAGCTCGCACAGGCAGGCTTCATGAGGTTAAAAACACAAAACAAAAACACACACACAAAAAAAGAAAGATCGGGCCCCTCGTCGCTAACAAACCTGCCCCGATGGAGGCGGAGAAGTACCAGCGGGCCATCATTGTTCTGTAATAGTGATGGGAGCTCCTAAATTGAAAAGCAGTGGGTCACGATTAAAAACCCACCATTTCAATTTAGGGTTATTAAACCATCCTCCCCCACATGTGTACAAGAGCCATAAGGCCGCATCCACATGAACATAGATGTTTGGGTCTCTGAGGACACCTAGCAGTGGCACACCTTATGCTGCTTCTAGTTATCCCTGGGGAATGCCAGTGCCACACGCTCACTTGCACGCAGCAGGTTAACCCGGGAGGGGTTGGAGAAGCTGAAGCCAGCAATTGTCCTGGCCCCAGTAGCCTTACCTGGGATCCTGGGGGCTGGGGAAGCTGCAGCCACATTGCTCCTGCAGCTGGGAAGCTGGCCGGCAGCTGGAGTGCGACTCCAGCCGGCCAGCCACCAGGTTTGGGCGATGCATGTTGCCTCCATGTGTCACCCCGGTTTTGTCCCAGGATCCAACTGCTCCCCCACCCCTGCCCCCACACTGCAATGTGGCAGTGTGGGACATGCCTGAATGTGCAGGGTGTGGCACCACAGATGAGCACAGGGCCACATACCACACAGCCATGCATCCGAATGCAGCCTAGAAGAAGGTAGCTTGCCCTACCTTCTAGTTAAAAGAAGGTAATTTTGAAAGAAAGCTAATAATCACTGAAAGAATGTTTTTAGCAGAATATTTGTGGTTCATAAGGTACTTGAATTTGGACCCCTACTATCATACTTCAAATCAAATTTTACTGTAGCTGAAAATACCAGGATAAAGCAAGCTTCACTATAACGTAAGTTGAGCCTCAGATATTCCAAATATATACTGCCAATAGCTTCAGTTTTGGAATGAGAGAGAATAAATTGTTTCATGTTCTAGTTTCCCCTAAACTTTTTATGTAAGACTTTTACAAGGAGATTGGTCAGTTTTCATGTGTTCTACTTTCATGTAATTACAAACTTCCATTTATCAGGTATCCAGGTTGTAGCTGTATTGGTCTAGGGGAAAAGATAATCAGGACTCATAGTAGAGATGATATCTTTTATTAGACCAACAAGATTTTTGTAAAAAAGTTTCTGTAATTCCAAGCTTTAGGACACAAAGCACCCTTCATCAGCCACTGGAAAAAAGATAGTAAAAGTTCTCCTGGGTAGAAATGGACGTTTATATTTCATAGGATTTTTGCAAAAACTTTGTTGGTCTAATAAAAGATATCATCTCTACAAACTTCCATTTATGTTTTCTAGAAAACAACAAATATTGGGCTCCTCAAAAAGTTCCCTAAGCTAGATCAAGACTACATGAAAGCTGCAGACGGTAAGGAATACAAGTGCCCATAAGAAGTGCATTTCCTGTAAAATGTCCAGGACATGCTCCACGATTACTCGAATTCCCACAGGAAGCTGAAGCACCGCAATGGGGACCAACCGTTTTGGTAGGCATGCCACAAATTAGCCCTGTACCCTTCAAGCACCATTCCAACCCCCTTCTCTGCCAAATCTGCTTTGTTTTCCACTCGCTGCCTTTTGCTCCCTTCCCAATCTGCTGTTCTTGCCCTACCAACCACTGCGCTGTCTGCCCCCTGCCCAATCTGCCACGTGCCCCACACAGGCTGCCTCTGTCGCTTGTGGCACATCTGCTGCAGGCTGGCCACCCTTGAAGTACTAGATCATTTGGACCCTTGGACCCTGTCCATCTTATATACTGCCTCTCTTCATACTTCTGCAGTAATTATAGTCAGCTTGTGACCTACACCTAATTCTCAGACTTTTATTTCTTCGCACCCTTTAGTTCACCAAATGCAAAATATAACGACGTTCCAGTTTCTCTAAAAGCTTTGCATGCCAGGTTTTATGGGAGAGGCAGAGCTAAAGAGGAGCTTCAGTGGAGTATTGTACAAGATAAAGACAACTTTCTTTGTACTGTGACTTCAAATCTTGTACATGCAATATGCAGTAAAATTCTTAAAATCAAGTTTTCACCAGATGCTAAAAAAAAATCTCCTCTCTCTAAAGACTAATCTCCCTACCAGCCTTCTTTCTACTGCCCACTGTCTCTATAGTGGAGCTGATCAAAGCAAGATTGTGCAGTGTTTTTGTAATCAAAGTGTAATCATCAGCAGCAAAGACCAGACCTAAAATTTCACCCAGCAAGGTAAATATTTCAGAAGTATGCAGACAAAATTTATCTGAAAATTGGTTGTCAAAGTGAAAAAGATTATTACAGATATAGCCACAGTAGTCCTGCCTAGCCTATTGAGGCATCCTGCAAATAAAATCTAATGATAGAATCCACAAAGTTCAGCATAGCAAAGTAAACTAATTGGGCACTCTTTCAAGATCAACTTGTAGAGAAAAACAAATATTCAAAATTCAGTTTAACACAACCACTCCTGATAGACAACTGAGATTTGAATGTCCAGACTTCTAAGAGATCATAAAAAACAAATTATCAAAAGCAACAAACCAATGAATAAGAAATGTTGATTCATCTCTTAAAGAACCCCAAGAGTCCCTCTAAAATTATACAAATTACTCTGAAATGTAACCAAAAAATCACATTGAGAAAGAAATTCACTTTCAGTAACCATCACTGTTGTAGCTCCGTTTTATTTTCAAACATGCAAATGTTATTTTTATTTTGTCATTCACCATCCCAATTAAAGCTATCTTCCATTTGGCAGTTGATTCAGCCCTATCAAATGCCCCAAGTCAGGAAACTGAACACTGAATGAGAGTACAGAACCCCCTCCCTGTGCCTTCCACCATTAACAGACTATGATCATATTTCATAGATCTATTCAATTCCTGCAGTGAGCAAGTGAGTGGTGTTAAACTCACAGGATGATTTCAGCATCCTATGCACTGTGGTCTTAGAAATAAATGTGAAGTATTAAAAACACTGAATCTGACTAGTATTTCCACATATCATTAGATAAC
This sequence comes from Gavialis gangeticus, assembly GCF_001723915.1. Lineage (NCBI taxonomy): Eukaryota > Metazoa > Chordata > Crocodylia > Gavialidae > Gavialis > Gavialis gangeticus. The sequence goes on along the minus strand of NW_017728994.1, from coordinate 41,246,109 downwards.
CTCAGAAAGTTCAGCTATTACCATAAGCTAAGCACACCAAAATTGAGGCGCATATCCTTATCTTGCGAGATGATTCTGGCTTGCAAAAATGAATGTCCAAACATTCTTGTAGTATGCTTAGATGTGCATTACTTACTGAGTGAATCTCAGGAAGCATAGAAAAGGTTACAAATATAAGTACTGTATATCCATGTGGTAGCTTTATCGAGGCACCCATAAGCAAAAGTAAATCTGAAATACCTTCTACATAAAATCAACATCAGGAATGAAGTAATGATAATTAGTCAATGTATCAGGAAATTTTGAACATCAGACATTTCATTCAAGATTTGGGCAGATGTTTGGGATGACTATTTGAATCTGTTTAGCTGTTCCTAATCTTGCTCACAGTAAAGTCTGTGTGCACCTCTGGGAACAAGACCTGAATCTTGTTTTTGGGTGTGTAACAAAACTTTTGTTTTTATAGTTGGATCACAACAATTACTTTAAACAATCATCTATTTATAACCAACCAAATGTGGTTAGCCAGCATTCAGTTAACTCAGGGCCATTCAACTGGTGACCCACAGGCCACATGCAGGGCTAAAATATAGTCCATGGGCATCCACCCAGTTGCCACTCCCCTTTCCCTCCCCCTCCCATCATTGTTTTTGCCATAACAGCCAGATTCTTTGGGCTCCCCCCCTCCTTCCTCCAACTTCTGCTTCCCGCCTCTGCTCCTGGAAGTGAGGTGGTACAGCACAAAGGTGCTGTGGTGCAAGTCAGGCACTTGCACGTGTGTCAAGGGGGCCTGGATGCCAGTGCTGTGCATGTGGCAGTAGAGAGGGCTAGGCTACTTGTGCTGCATAGAACAAAGGAAGAAGCTGGACTGCCTGCACTGCAGGAAGGTGGCACACACAGGTGGGAGGGGAGAATGCTACACATGCAGTGGGGAGAGAGCTAGGTTGCTTATGCTGCTGGGGGGGGGGGG
>NW_017728994.1:41237405-41245004 GCF_001723915.1 Gavialis gangeticus | reverse complement strand
GGGGGGGGGGGGGCAGGGGGCAGGTGGAGCTGCCCAAACAGCCAAGAGATGGCAGGGGCCAGGCTGCCTACACTGTACACAGTGGAGGTCTGGGGGACATGCTGAGTTGCTCAGGCAGCAGAGGGGACAGATGGGGGAACAGAGCAGTCCCTAGCACTGCGATCCATGCAGCTTTTGGACCCTAGGTGCCCAGAAGATAGACAGCCCTCAACTAGCCAACTAGAAGCTTGTACTGCATACAAGTCTGGATAAGCCAGTGCCTCATCTTTCCCTTCTACCCATGTGACCTGAAGAGCAGGTTACTACTAGCAGATAAGGAGGCTGCAGGGGACCTCCACAAGACAGACCAGCATAGTTGCACGGAGTTGTAGACACTCTGGAAGGCAGAGCTAAGATCCAAAATCTCCTGCGTAAGATGGAGAAATGGTCCAAGAATCCATCAGATGAGATTCAACAAGGATAAATGCAATCCCATACTTGTGAAAGAATTACCGCATGCAAAAATACAGACTGAGGAATGACTGGCTAGGTTTTAGCGCCACAGAGATTGATTTGGGGGTTACAGGGGATCATATGCTCAATAGAAACCAGTGCACTCTTTCTGCAAAGAACCAACAGCATACTGGGTTGCATTAACAGAAATATCACTTAGAAATCAAGGAAAGCAATTATTCTGTTCTATTAGGAGTGGTGAGGTTTCACATGGAGTTCTGTGTCCAGTTTTCAGCCCCAAACTTCAAGAAAGATTTGGACAAATGGAAAGAAACCAGTGGACAGTCACAAAAATCATTAGAGGCCTGAAAACATGACTTATGAGGAAAGGCTGAAAGTACTTGAATAGTTTAGTGTGAAGAAAGAAAGACTGAAGAGGGATTTGTAAAAAGTCTTCAAGTACCTTATAAAGAGGATGGAGACAGCCTTATCTCTGGGCTCTGGGAACAGGACTAGGAACTATGGCCTCAAGCTGCAACAGGAAAAAAAATAGGTTGGAGATTAGGAGGAACTTTCTGACTATGAGGGTGGGGTGTTAACCATTGGAACAAGCTACCTAGGGAAGTTGTAGAATCTCCATCCTGGGACATTTTTAAGAGCAGGTTAGACAGACACTTGGATGGGATGGTTTAGTTAAGGGTGACCCTGCCTTGAGCAAGAGGCTGGACTTGATGACATCATGATGGCTGGAACTTCATCTCTTCCAGCCCTACCTTCCTATGGTTGTAGGAAACATAGGTGGTTGATTTCCATGAACTTCATAGTAGTCTGGGGTCCTGAACAGATCATCTAGTCTGATCCCTGCCACTGGCAGAAGCACAGGCTGGGATCACACAACCCCAGACAGACATTCATCCAACCTCTTTTTGAATTTACCCAACGTAGGAGCAAGGACCACTTCCCTAGGAAGTTGGTTCCAGATCCTAGCCACTCTAACAGTGAAATAGTGCCTCCTAATCTCTAACCTAAACCTATTCTCCAGCAGCTTCTGGCCACTGTTCCTCATCACCCCAGGTGCTGCTGGGGGAATAGGGCCCTTCCCATTTGCTGCGGTCAACTTGATCCGGTCAAACACCTTCTCCAAAATGGTTCACACAGTATTTTAAGATCCTGCTGAGATTGCATGTCTTCCCAAATTACTAAAACGGTTTAGATGTCCAAAACCTCCTGCTAATAAAACTTCAGCCTGCCAGCTAGCTCCGCCCTGAAGCTCCCTCATGCCTCGGCCATCCCCTCCCTGAGGGGCCTCGTGCCAGCCCAGCTCCATGTGCTGCACATCAATAAGCTCTGGAGCTTATTGTTTCAGAGTTAATTGCTCCCAGGCGCACATTCAAAAAGGTATGCCCAAGAATAATAAACTTCATGCATAGTAATAACACAGGTAGATGTGTCCACTTACTACTAAAGTCCACTACATAAGAAGTTATCCTCTTTTAGAGTAAAGCTATTTACTATTGCTCATTTTTTATTCTACACCAACATCCGAATTAAGATTTCTGTGATAATCATTGCTCCCAGGGACTCCCAGGAAGATGTTTCATTTTCATTTGAATGGAACCCTGTGGCAGAAAATGTTCTGTGAACTCATGGAACAGTGCAAAAGATAACTGGGAAATATACATGAAGACTAGTTTCTTCATGCAGAAGCTAACATTTCATGAGGAAGATTTAGATCCCACAAAATACAATTTAAAAATGAGATATTAAATATAGCTTGTATCAAAAGAAACAAAAAAAGAGCTACTCCAAACATGCCTTTGGCTCAAACCCTAGTATTGTATTTAACATGCCACATGTACCTTCCCCACCAAAACTGGCCATTTAAAATTGGGATGCATGTCTTAAGTAAGGAAAACAATTACTCTACTTGAATGAAAACAGGGGGGACACTGGAACGGTGGCAGTGGACTGTGCTCAGCATTGGCTCAGCAGGGGTAGAACCCTCCAACTGCATGGATCACATCTTATTCAGGGGCATGTGGTATGCAAACACTATGGTATGTACTTTGACACCACTGTAGATACCAGCATCTTTTTATAATTATGGTAATATGCATTTAAATTCTGAATTTAGATACATTTGGCAAGGTCCAGGCCAGGAACATGCCTCCTAGGAAATGTTACCACAATGTATATGTGAGATCACGTTAGTTGTTAGGCAACAAAAATGTGCCAGACATGCCCCGTGTGGTAATCTTCAGCTATAAAACAAAGAAAGTTCATTTGTAATATATCTGGTCTTCTTGGACCTTCAGACACAAATAAGAGGCTATATTCAGATCCACATCCACATAAAGTTCAACTGAATGTCTGAACTATAAACAGACTTTGAGCTTCAGTTTAATGATCCCAAAGTGTCAGTGCTGTTTTCAGATAATCTTTTCACCTAGAATAGTAAAAAATCTTGAGAAAAAATTCAAAAGAGTAACTGACAAATATTTCAACAATGTCAGAATAGATTCCTCCTCCGAATCTGATCCACAACTAAAAACACGGGACAAGACATATAGTTGAACATTTTAATACAAACCCCTACCTCTAATAGGAAATTCTGAATTTTGACCAAGCCTTACTTAAAATACACTGTGTGCATGTGCACATGTGCAAGTATAAGCTTTTAAAATAAACTAATCTAATTTTGAAGGAAAAATGTTAATTCATCTCTTTCAACAAAGCCAATTCCAGAGTGAAGATGACACTTGTTTGTTGACTGCGGTTTGAAAGAGAAAATAGACTGGACAGTCTCAGCTCAAAAGGGCAGCCTGTGCTGACCACTTGGGTCAAAGGAAATTAAAACAGTCTTGGGATATCTTTAGATGTCACAACAACATAGCTGAAAATTCAAGATAGAGCTGGACATTCAAGTGTATGGCTCCTTCCAAAACACCACCACAGCCTGATCAAGTACATGCCCACCAAAACACAAGTTGTGGTGTGCTGCATAGCTGAGGTGCAGGTGTTGTGGGAACACTTAAAAAAAAAAAATCTTTACTTTGTTACTGTTTCTTTCAATGTATAGTGAAATAAGACTTGCCCATTTAAAATACCTAATGGGTAGGGGCAGGAAAAGAACTCTCCGTAGCAGATCTCCGCTTACTGAAATGACTGTACACCAAAACATACAAGTCTACATTTAGGTACGCTGAATCCCATCTAAGGGACCTGTAAATACTGGAAACCTGTTCAAGTCAGCAAAGCTGCTTGTACATGCCACAGCAGTTTACTTTTGTTTAATTTTCTCTAAATTGAAGCAATGGGTTTTTAAAAACACCACTTCAATATAGGACAAGGTAAACCCCTGTGGCATGTACACAAGGGTCAGACCCGATCCCTACCTGCCTCTCCAGCAGCAGTGCTTCCTTCCACAATGGCAGTGGTGTCCCCCAGGTGGCACCCTCCGACAGGCAACTGGCCAGGGCGGTCCTAGGGGGTACCTCAGCCACAAAGGGAAGCACCAGACCTCCAGGCAGCTCAAGCAGACAGGCAGGCTCTAGGGAGAAAAAAAAATCCAAAGAAGATCAGGCTTGCCGTTTTTTGGGTTTTTTTATTCCTTCAGTGGAGCCTGCCTACAGAGGCTGCTGCCGGGCTGCCTGCACAGCCCCTGAGCTGCATGAGGCCCAGTTCTTCTCTCCACAGCTGGAAGATAGTAAAATTACAAGACCTTGGACATGAAGGCATCAATGAGTTGAATACCTGAGGGAAAGGAAATTTTATAAAAGTTCAAAGCTCTACATACTTGCTCTGGATACAAATAGTCTTGTCTAACAATGACAAGACTTCCACAAAGAAGGCTGGTGCACACTGTATTGTCCATTTTGGGTGGATATGCTGATTTATCTTGCAGTACACAAAAGAAAGTCTGACAAGTTGTATGATCTACTTTCACTGTGCCTATGTCCCATGAGCTCTGGGTAGATCACCACTGTGGGACATGCCTGGAGCCACTATCTGATGTCTGTCATTGTCCAGAAGCTTCACTGAGGAACTTGTCTGTCGTGATCATCATACTTCAAGACATGCCTGATGTCTGGTGATAACTTGTTTAGATCTCTCTCTACCAGATTTGGGCTACCTGGATTTTTTAGAAACAGACAGGATGGCCAGGGTATTTGGGGTGGGGTACTAAAAGAAATGCTTACTCTGCAGTCAGCATCTGGTGTTTCCTGTCTGTGGGCTCCTATACACATGCAGGGAGCCTACTCCGACACACTGGATATCTAGACTCAATTAATTAATTGAGTCTGCTGGAGCATGGAAATTGCCTTCCACATCATGTGCATCTGTGCGTCTGTGTGCTGAGGAAATGGCAGCAGGGCACTCTGAAATAAAACATGTTCGATGAGTTTTAGTTCAAAGCACCCCGGCACCACTTTTTCAGTGTAGGGATACTGATGTGATGCACATGCACTTTTAATTAGCGCAGCTCACTAATTAAAGCATCCAGTGTTGTGTCCCAAAGCATGTGAAAAAATGTCCATGTGCCTGGAAGTCTGGGAAAGGGAAGTAGAAGTGTTCCATACAGCCTTTGTCTGTTTTATGATGCGCCAATTAATATAAGTGAAATCATTCTTTCCAAAGCTTTGGAGTGTCCCATGACTTTGGAGTGTAGTTACAGCTTGCTGAGACACCAGAAGAGCAAAGATATCCAGCCAGGATCAGAAAGCATCTGAATAGAAGTCTTAAGGGAGATGTAAGCTTCATTTGACTTTTAATTCAGAGTGCAATTTGAGAAAGATTTGTGTACGGAGCAGGCAGAAAACTCTCTCCTCCATACAAGAGTCATTTTAAATGGTCATTGTTTACTGCCACTGCTGGATCACAGGACAGATCAGTCTTGATCCTAGAGGCCTGACTTTGGCCACACAGACCTGGGAACAAGCTTTAATGGGGACATTTAGCCACTGCACAAGGAAATGGATAAAGAAGATTTGAACATAGTATACTTTAGTTTTAAAAATATCTACCTAAACTGCACTAAATAACCATCAACTATTATGACAATAGCTCCAGTCGTGCTTTATAGTACATGCCACAGCAGTTTACTTTTGGCACATGGGCATTGTGGGGTTGTGTTTTATGATATAGGCAGTTAGGACCCAAAAGATGCTTGAGGTCATTCTACCCCTTTTTCTCCAATCCCTGTCAGTACAGGTAAAATTTCAGTAAAAACTGCTAATCAACATAGGAACATACACCACTGGATATCTATCCAGATCTCGCTTAATTCACAAAAGTATCAGCACCTTCTCCCTTATACATTATGCATTGCTTCAGGCCATGTACTAACAGCCAGAAGCAGTTGGTTAGGGCATTGCTATATTCCCAGCTGACAAAACTTACTTCCCCACACACCCATGCCCATTATGCCTAGCTCCAACACTACATCCCAGCAAAGATCAGCATTTTGTAAGATTTAACCACTATCTCTAGACAGACCACAAAAGTTTTCCCCTAAATTATAATATGATATTCATCAGCAAATAGGAAGAACCCTATATTCCTCAGCACCACCTATGGTGATGAGGAACAATAGTAATAAGCTGATGGAGAACAGGTTTAGGTTAGAGATCAGGAGGCAATATTTTACAGTTAGGGTGGCCAGAATCTGGAACCAACTTCCTAGGAAAGTGGTCCTCACCCCTACCTTGGGTAAATTCAAAAAGAGTTTAGATGATCACCTGTCTGGGGGCTTGTGAACCCAGCATTCATTCCTGCCTGTGGCAGGGGGTCAGGCTAGATGATCTGTTCAGGTCCCTCCTGATCCTAGCTACTATGAAACTATTTTAAGTAGAAAAGTAGGAAACTTCTTGCTGCCTCTCTCTAATGGTAGAATCATGACATGGTACCTGTGTTAAGTGAAGACAGTGACATTTTTTCCTGACATTACCAACTGGAAACAGATTCTGCACTTAACAGTTGCTCTGGAACCCACTAGGCATTATCTACACAAGATACTACATCACTGTAGCTACTGTGGAGCACTAGGGTCAGAAATGACCCATGCATCTCCGGGACTGTGCAGTAATGGTTGTTACTGCACAATCATTTAGTACTTGCTTTAGCAAGTCTAATTCAAGTGCTAAATGACTGCACAGTAACAACTGTGTAGTCAGGCACATGTGTAGACGCACCTGCTGATTTCAATAAAAAATTTTTCCAAGGGCTTCAGTTTTGGATTAGACCTTTTAAGCTTTAAAGTGCATGTTCTACTCTGAAATAATATATTAAATTTTAAAAAGTTGAATTTTTATAGATTCATAGAAGTTCAAGGCTGGAAGGATCATCAGGTCCAGCCCCCCTGCTCAAGGCAGGAAAGACTGCTGAGGCCAAAAAACCCCAGCAAGGTGTGCATCCAGTCATCTTTGGAAGATTCCCAAGGAAGTTGACTGTACCACCTTTGAGGGAGTCTGTTCCAGACTCTGGATACACAAATTGTAAAGAAGTTTTCCCTAATGTCTAATCTGAAGCCTTCCTCTGTCAATTTATGGCCACTATTCCTCATCTTCTCCTGGGGTGCCTTGGGAAACAGCTGTTCTCCTAGCCCTTGATGTTTGCCCCTTATATAGTTAAAGGTTGCCACCAAGTCCCCTCTGTCTTCTCTTTTCCAAGCTGAACAGTCCCATGTCCCTCAGCCTCTCCTCATGTGGTCTGTTTCCCAGACCTCTGATCATTTGTGTGACCCTCCCTTAAACTCTGTCCAACTTCTCCATATCCCTCGAACTGCGCTGCCCAGAACTGGATGCAGTATTCCAGCTGCAAAAATTTCAGATTTCTCCTAGCAGAATTAATCCATTTCATGATTTTAAAAATGCTGAGTGAAGATTTAAGTGCATTTTATTAAGCTTTTTCTTGGGGCGAATTTCTAAGTTAAGATTCACCACATATGTAAGTTTAGAATATGAATTGCCACCTCTACTATACAGGCAACGTTTTGCATTTCAAATGTGAGGCAAGTCTAGAGAAGGCTACTTCTGACCTTCAGAATCAGGGCAACACCATTTTCCAATGGAGAATTAAATGCAATGGAACATTGCGGAACTCTTTAACCAAGTCTTCACCTCTGTTTTCTTGTGCAGGGACCGGGACTTCCTCGCTGCGATGCAAGAC
>NW_017728994.1:41227371-41236746 GCF_001723915.1 Gavialis gangeticus | reverse complement strand
CATGATCCGGGGACAACAGGGCAGACCCTACAATGAGACACTGCGGGACCTGAACCTGTTCAGCCTTCACAAGAGAAGGCTGAGGGGGGACCTGGTGACTCTCTATAAACACTAGGGGGGACCAGAAGGGTTTGGGGGAGACAGTTTCCCCTAGCGCCCCCTGGCACAACAAGGAATAATGGACACAAGTTATTGGAGAGTAGGTTTAGATTAGACATCTGTGAGAACCACCTCACAGTTAGGGCGACTAGGAGCTGGAACCAATTGCCAAGGGAAGTGGTGCTGGCTCCTACCCTGGGGGTCTTTAAGAAGAGGCTTGATGCCTACCTGGCTGGACTCATTTGAGTCCAGTTTTTCTCCTGCCCAGGCAGGGGGTCGGACTTGAAGATCTACAAGGTCCCTTCTGACCCTACTTCTATGATTTCGCATCAATCAGGGACTGACAATTTGAAGACAAGCGTGGGTCAGAGGGTTACCAAACTTTTGGTATCAAAGATATGTGCATGCAGTTCCCAAAATTCAGTATTCTGACAGATTCAGATACAGGAATCATTGTATTCAGAGAGGCATACAAGTTCAACCTACATCGATGCTCCTGGCCACTCTAGGTGCATAACAGGCATTCCTCAATGATTTTTTTTTTTAATTGTGGTTAAGTAGAAAGACGGCCTTTGGGTATAGTCAGGATACATTCTTTTCCTGCATCCCAAACAAAATGGGATACTGTCACAAATGATGCAATTTTAGAAGGGCTACAGATATTTTAATCCAGTTTAAAGCTACCCTGCAAATTCAAATCCTACTATAGATTCAAAACAGTGTTGCTGTTCAAACATGTATATATTTTACCATTTGGTTTGCTGTGCCTTACCTACTCCTGGCTACTTGTAAGGCTGCAATGAAATCTAATAACCCACCTCAGATATGTTACATATGTGCCAATTCAGTACATAAAAATAATTTTGCAGCATAACCAAAAAGATTTAGAGTTTATGAAGGAGACTGGTGTTCTAGTCTCATCTCTGAGGACTTGATGCTTTTGCAGCTGACTGGTTCCAACGAAAAACAAATGTAAGAGAATATATAGAATGAAGAAGCCTTAAATTAAGCATTTTAAAATGTTATTTATCAGAGTTAGTTAAATGAATTTCATGTAAACAATATTCAGGAAAACTGCTTGGATTACTAAAACTTTTATATAAATTTCCTTTCACAATCCTCAATAAAATGAACATTTATAAATAGGGTTGAACTAAATTTGTAAGGTAGTTACTATGATTATAATAGGTCATTGCCCAAAGTCACCTTTAGTAATCTTATTAAAATATGCTTTGAAAAATGAATAAAATATACTACCAAATCCAAAGATGAAATGACTACTTAAAAATGAAACTGATTTTTTTAAAAACCAGAATCCAAAATGATTTAAAAAATCGTCAGACTTACTTAAATGTTGCAGTGCTGTTACTGGATTTCCAAAAGACATCAAAGGCTAAAGAAACCTCAAAATAGAAAGAACTGTAATCTCACTTTAGCTACTGTACAAGAGTGAAATTATGTATTAGTCAGGCCTGCAAAACTCAATTCCTTTAAACAGACTAAGTTTAAAGTGGCAATGTATTACATGTCAGCTGATTCCTTTGTCTAAGAAAATGGTAGATAAGAAGTTAGATGAGATGTAAAACATAAAATAGCTTTATAATTTGCAGCTAGATTCCTATTAGTCTATGTTTTTCATAAGCAGAAACCTTAAGTCCTGAACTATATGGAATTCATACATGTAAGAGGTGCACCACAATTAAAGGACAGCAAGAGAAGGAAAGAAAAAGAAGCAGCTTTAAACCAATATACCAAATATCCAGAACCCTACAAAGTATGTAAAATAGAATTCCTGACTCTAATTAGCGATATAAAAGAAATTAGATGTATATCAAGAAAATTCAGGAGCCAAGCTATTTCCTGTAGAGAGCAGAATAAAAATGTTGAGCTTTTAAACATGTGTTCATGCATTCGCATGCACACACACACTTTGACATCTTTTAGAATTAAGGATTCCTCAAAGTACATATATAGGTTATAACTAAGCATCACTGCAGACAGTGGTAGTTTTTCCATTGTTTGTAAGTCTGGAGAAAGATGAAGCTATTTCTGACCTTTGAAACTGGGGCAACACCATTTCTAATACACAACAAAATATAATGAAAGATTTCACAACAGTTAGACTGACCATTTGAACATAAGCATGGGTCAGAGGCTTACCAATCTTTTGGTAATCAAAAGATACCAGGCCCAACATTTTTCCATTTCTTATTTATAAATAAAATGTTCATATAAAAATGCATAAATACCACACACACACACCTCTGTACTCCACTCCCTTTGATAGCAACTGTTTCCAGCCTTTAATTGCAGTATAGATGTAAAATCACCTTAAATACAGTTTTAGTGTGGAGGGCTCCATAAAGCAGATGAACCTTTTAGATATCAGACTTTTAGCTTCTATACTATTTAAAAGCATTGCAACAGCAAGTTCATATGCATGTCTCCTCTTACAAAGGTCACAGCCATTTTAAAGCTTCAGACTTCAAACTGTAACATGAACCACAGCTGATATTAATCAGAATTAGAAGATAAAACAAAAGCCAAAAAATTCTCAGTGCGTTATACAACTTGCTTTGCCATTCCTACACTACTACATTACTAGTCACATCAATCAGCAATCATATGATTCACATAGATGGGATTTTTAACAGTGCAAGAACTGTATTTGTTAAATGTATTGAAGCAGTAAAAAATAAATAAATGAATAAAAAAAAAAAAAAAAAAAAAAAAAAAAAAAAAAAAAAAAATCAAGAAACTGAATGAATACCTATATACTGGCAATTTCTGGTGAGAGTGACATTTTGCCCAAAGGTTAGGGGACCTAAACCACCCACAGACAAGTTGAATATGCTGTCATTCTAGGATCTATCCTCCATCACTACACTGCAAACTTCCCTGGCAATATACTTTTACAGTTAAAAAGGGGGAGTTTGGTACCTTATATGGAACACTGCATGACAATGTACAAATTATGACTTCAGGCTGTAAATGCTGGATTACACAAGATGATGATTCAGAGCTGATTTTACTCTGAGTAAAAAGGCTCATAAAAAAGGTTAAAAAAAGAAAGAAACATTCAGGAATATTGCAATGAGATGTAATCCATAGGTAAATTAAGAGAATCAGCTGTTTCTGCCTGGAGCACTTATAGCTTCTATCCTCATCCTGACCAATAGAGAAGAGGTCTCTGAACTGGTTATTTCCCAGTGAAAGGCATCCCTAACTTATCCTCTAAGCCTCCTTGTCTAGGCCCCAAACCTTTGCTAATGCCCTCAGTCCCCTCCCTTATATTGCTGCAGCCCACAATTACATTACAAACTTTAAATCTCTGTCACTGCTGCTCTTCAGTAGTGGATGAAAGTTCCATCTAAATTTGTTATCTATTTTTCCCTTAATACAAGTTTCATTAATTTGAAATAAGTTACAAAAGTCCATCCTGCCAATACAGGCATATGTTCAAAAGCAACGTCAAAGTATGCTTTTAGGATATCTCTATTAAGAATGACTTTATTGACCTTTGCTGAAGCTAAAAATAGTGCATCCTTAATGTCAGATGCCTCCTCTCCTATTTAATCCTAGGTTTTCTGCAAACTATCTGCATCATAAGTGAAGAAAAAAAGTAGGAATTCGAGACGCAGGACATGTACCAATACATTAGGTTGTAAGTATTTGAAAAAAAATCTAGCATTAAAAGGGAAGTTAAGGAAGTAAATGTAAGTATCAATAATCAAGGAAAAGCAAAATTAATTGGGAGACGTATAGGCAAAGTACCAGTGATAAATAATAAATCTGTCCTCAAATTCACTTGAATAGATTTTCTACAGGAAAAAAATTAAGTAAATTACTACAAATTTTGAACTAGCGGTAACCAATAGTATTTTGTTCCAGAACATAAATTTAACATTTAACTTCAGCTCAGGGTAAAAGTCAGTGTTCAGTATTTACTTTAATTTAGAAACAGATTAATTCAAAATTTTTTTTTTAAATAAATATTTTCCAAATATGGGAAGTGGCCAAGCACTTATTTTAGGGCCACACGACTAGAAAGGACCTCCAATGTGACAGAACTAGTTCCCCACTCTTATAGGTACCACATCATATAATCCCTTTAATAAAATTTATTGAATTCCATATAAGAAGTTAAGATTTGGACCCTACTACTAGAACTGGATCATCACTGCTCTAATGACTAGCTCCAAGTTTCATTATACTCTCAAATAACAGCATTTCCTTTTCCAGTTTCCTGTTATAGATTTTCCACAAATACATCAGTTATTCTGTTTTGAAAATCATAAGTATGCAAAATGGTTATATAAGAAAGAATCAAATTAAAGTAGCTCTCCAGCTCCTGGGGCCAACTCCTGCTGAATTAATTTTTGGTGTTCAAATCAGCAAGTTTAAAAGTTTCTCTAGCTTTGGTCCTAAAATATTTCAATTAAATATTTTGGCTTTCATGCCCAAATTTTAAAAAAAGGATTCTCACATTTCTCATTATCCAGTACTGAAGCCAGACTAGAAGAGGTACAGAAAGCCCACAGCTGGCTCTGATTACAGGAGTGGGTCTGGCTGCTTGTGACAGGAAACATGTGCAGGATAAATGAACTATCCTGATCATTTGTGTGCAGCCAGGATCTGATCAGGAGTGCCTTGATACTGAAGAAAGATCCACAGGTCCATTTTCAAGGCATTTATAAACTAAAGCTGAGGGAAGTGAAGACCGAAGTAAAAATACCTTGGCAAACACTCCATTCACTGCAAGAGAATTCTGACAGACTTCTACAGACAGGTAACTCCACATTGCTTAGAGTCCATCCTCAGCCAACTCTGAAGTGGCCAGAGGTACCATCTTGCATACAGCATCACATAAGTACTGGCTAGTACTTATCTTGGGTAGTCTCAGTGATGCACAGAAAGACAAAAACTTAGAAATATGATGCACTACGGAAACTCTCAAGGAATGGACACTGATGTTGAATCAGGTCCTGTTCCATACAAGATTCAAGCCAGTCTTTAAAAGGACAGCCCTTGACAGTAAAAATTCAGGACTGTTCCAAATATGGACGAGTGCAGACTTGTCACAATTAATGGTGAAGCCTAGCTTAGAGAACCAGTTCCAAAACTTTTTGAACATCCTTTTGACGCTCAATTTTGATCAGCCAATTTGACTGATCTCAAAATCAGCCAATAATTCAAATAGGATAGAATGGATGGCCTGCCCCCTTAGGTGAATTACTGCTAGTCTGACATTTTGTTGACCCTCATGGAGCTGTGAAGCTCAGCCTGAAAGGTCAGACTCAACTGATGATAGCACAATCTGTTAACTATGAAACACAGATACCTCCTCTGTGTTGAATGAACTGACACAGGAAGGGACTACTCTGAAGAGTGAAACTCCACTCAGTGTCACACATAACCTGCATAAGATTTTTTTTTATCAAATAATTCTAAAATGGGAACCATACACCCTTTATGTGCACTCAGAAAAAAGTTACAAACGGCACACTTTTAGGGTTGACAGATTCCCCTGAGGAAACAAACCCTTTGAAACATCATTCATAGCAAGTATAGCAGGATGTGTTTGCTCCCCATAATCAGAGCTACAGCTTAGTACTACATTGAAATAATCACAGCGGTTTTTAAGCTAACTATGCTAACAGTTATAAAAGCTATTGGGAAGAAAATGCATGCTGTATCACCAGCTTGCTACCATGTGTGGTGAAGAGGAACCAAGTTACTGCTGAGGTTGCTCTACACCACATGGCTCCATATAGGATGCAGGGGTGTACTGGGGAGGGAAGGGGTTAATCACTGGACCAGATGACAGACAGAGCCAGTGTGCAGCCCAGATTGGGCCCACAAACTGGTCTGCCCCCCCTGGCTGCAGCCCCACACACCACATATCAGACTGGACCTATGCACAGCACACGGTACCAGTACAGGGCACACACTGCATATGGCACCTACACTGGACCAGCCCCATACATTGGATCTAGCACACAGGGCCAGATCCAGACCAGCTCTGGATCCAGCACAGGTACCACAGGCAGCATGTTCTCTGGACTGGCAGTCCATGCACAGTACATAGCATGTGTGGGCCCCAGCCAGCCAGACATGTGGTGAACAGGGCCACCCCAGGACATGTACTGCATGTGGCATCTGCACCAGCACACCCCTGTACACTGGATGGAGCACAGGCAGCCAGTGTGTGGGCCCAACCCAGACTAGCCCCAGAATCTAGTGTGCAGAACTTGTCTAGCACAGGCACTATATGCACCACATGCTGCAGACTAACCATATGTCATGTGCAGCCAGTGCCAGATTACTGGAAATGCACAGGCAGCATTGCAGGCCAGATGACAGGGCTCCATGGGCAAGATCCAGCCCTAACATACACTGCACAGCCCTAGCACACATTGCTGACTAAAGGATTCTGGACTCATGTACACACCTACAGTGGAATCTGTGTACAAAGTTAACAAGAAGAACTTGCACTGCTGTTACCAGTAATGTATCTCTAAACAGAGGACATCAGTTTCCACTCTAGTCAATCAATCCAGTCACTACAATGTTGTTATAAATCACTAAGCTTTTAAAAAGTTTTTAAGAGTGATTTAACTAGGGATTTATGCTACGCTTGAGGATTTAATGGTATAAAAAGGTCAAAAAGTTTAGTTCCTTATAACAGATTACGTCAGGCAGAGAATCCAGGAATTCTAAAATCTAGAGACAAAGCTAAGCTATACAAAGCTTGACTTTGTATTGCAACTTGTGTGCCTGATGCTCCGCAAGCTACATTTGGATAGTAGTGTTTAAGTTGTGCACAAATAAATACTGATGACAGTGTTCTGCTAAGTATAAACAGATGCAGTGTTCGAGTGCGCACCAGAAAAATAACATTGCAAGCTCTGATGCTCAGATGGGGTGGGGGGGAAGCATCCCAGATGAGCAGTAAGAAGTTCCAATCTTCAAGTGCTTTAAGTTTAAAAAAAAAAAATAGACTGAAGTTGACAGCATTTGCTTAAGGTTCATTACAAGATATTAAGAAATATTTGCATATCATTGAGTTCATTGTTGTTCCCATGTAACAAAATCATTTTCTATAATTCCTGTTATACTGTATATTATACAGATAATCAAAGAATACAGATTAATGACCTCCTGGATTTTAACAGGCATGCACTCCTATTACCTCAACCTCCTTTGTTTAGTAAATAAAGCAAGATGATTACTTCACTATGCTCCTTTGTGGTACTTCATGCCTCTAGTGAAAAAAATGGTACTGCACACTTTAGAGCAGCAGCAAGAGGTAAAGTATCTAATTTCACCCAAACTTCTCAGAAGCACTGTAGGACTGTGGGGGACTACAGTAGGAGTGATGGGACCGAGGTGCTAGGAAAAACCTCAAAGAGATGGAGAAACCCAGAGCAACTTCCATCCATTTCATCTACAGTCCCATGCTGGTTAAATCTGATGGAGTTTCAAAACCTTCTTCCATTTCTCTATTAGCCCCAGCTCCCCAACTCTGTTGTTTTGAGTCCCTGAATGACATCCTTTCCAACCTCTTCTCCTTGCAAATAGAAAACTGAGGAAGTCTAACATCATTCTCCTCTCCTTTGTCTTCAGAACACCTTCCTAGAATAGGCCAGAGCAGTTCATTGTGGCCATTTTAATTTTCCAACCATTTTAATCTCCATAAAATTACTGGCCAGAAAGACCAGTGAGAGAAGCCTACATTCAAGCTTAAAATCTGGTATTACAAATGTAACTTTTAAAACAGTTGGAACCATCTGCTTAAATTTTTTCATATACATTTTGTGTTAAGTATTATGTTTAAATGGTAAACATTGCTCTATTTAGGTGTCTTGTTTTTGCATAATAATAGATTTGCAGGTCTAAGATGAATAGACCATAGTTAGTTAACTTTTCATTATTATTTGAAACCTCAAAAGGTCCTCAAAAACCCTGTTAACCACAAGCCACATTCCATCCCTCAAACTCTGTGGTTAAAGCCAAGTATACATGCTATTGACTGGGCATCTGCTTACCCAGGACTAGCACATGGCATTTTTAATTTTGCCAGTACTTTTAGAAACATATTCAAACAGATGCCCAAGTATGCAAGACATCCAAAGAATCTTCAGGCAACAGTAATAATTAGGCTTTATTCAAAGGCTAAGCATTTAATTCACCTCATGGATGGCACTGATAAAACACACAGCACCATTTCAGCACACAAAGGGGAAAAATGTCATAATAAAGCAATAATTTGGACATGTTAGCGACTAGAAATAGCAGCCTCTTGCATACATTGTCAGCTGCTAACAGCTTTTCTTGTTCAAATGCTCAATCTACACATTTAGCAACAAAACAGCTGTGTATCACCAGTACCTCCCTTCCCCAACAATCCAGACACTGCATTTACTGAGAACAAAAGATGTACACTATAAAGATACGTTGGGCATTATTTAGATTTTTTTTTTTTACTTTATTTTAAGAATATCCGTAGATTTTAAGTATGGATTTGATAGCTAAACCACTTTAAAGCCAGCAACTTGTTCCTTTATTGATTTAGAAAATTCTTTAAAGTTATCTGCAGACGGTTACAAGCAGCATTTCGTGGCACTGGACAGTATACTCTCTTTCTTTTTTTCCCTTTTTTTTTTTTTAAACTAATCCTTTCAGTTCCACTTCTGGTGGTACAGGTCAAAGCAAAAGGTTTCTGCAGCTCTTTGCTACTAATGTCTTTTGTACCCTAGGCGCACTTTGCTGGTACAGTATCTATGTATAAATACCACATAAATATTAGTAATGTAGCTGCAGCTCTGGCAGCTAAATCAACATCTTGTAAAAAGTATTTTTAAACACCCTTCTCCACCACTAAAACAAAATTACACTGGCAATGGCAGAGATTTCCCAGTTTAACTGTGCCTACACTAAAAGCTTCTGTTGCCATCTCCATGAAGGATGAATTCTGTAGCATGAACATGGCCTAATAATTTGCTTTCACAGAACTGTCAGTAGTCTATGTTTACTATACATTAGACTCTAGCATCAGTTCTGTACAAGTACTTACATGCTTCCCTTAATGCAGAGTTGTCCAATAGGCCTGTGTGAATAGGGAAGTATTCGATTTGGATTCGGCCAATTTGGAGGACAGTGATTCGATTTGGCCGAATCAGCTTCAGAAGATTTGGCACCAATTCAGAGAAATTTAGTGATTTGGATCAGCCAGGGAGAAGCAAGCATAGCTAGGCAGCTGCAGGATCTCCTGCA
>NW_017728994.1:41226518-41226979 GCF_001723915.1 Gavialis gangeticus | reverse complement strand
CCTTGCCACTCCCCTGTCCCACCCCGGATGGATGACCCACCCAGCCCCAGCATCCCGGCAGTTTACAAAAAAAAAAAAAAGCCCTGCACTCACTGGCTCTGGCAGCAATGATCGAGGCCTCTGGGCGCTCATGGCAGAGCCTCCCTGCACAGCGTATGGTAGTGGGGGGCAGCAGGGATCGCCACACCCATGTAGCAGCTGCCCCACGGCGTGGGTGCAGCATGGTTTAGCAGGGTACTGCATGCTGTCCGGAAGCTGAGGTCGCTGGGGCTGAGCAGTGCCAGGCTCCGGCTGACATTTGGAACTGTCCCAGCTCCCAGGCAGCATATGATGTCCTGCAGAGCCACGCTGCAACCATGCCATGGGGGCAGCTGCTGCACAGGTGCCAAGCAGGGATGCAATCCTCCACTGCCATGAGCCCTCAGAGGCCCCAATCACCACTACCAGAGCTGGTGAGTGAG
>NW_017728994.1:41219994-41221518 GCF_001723915.1 Gavialis gangeticus | reverse complement strand
GAGCCATCAGAGGCCCCAATCACCACTACCAGAGCTGGTGAGTGAGGGGTTTTGTTGTTTTGTTTTGTTTTTTTAGGTGCCAGGAGGCTGGACAGCCATGGGGGCTTCTCCCATGGCTCCTCCAGCTGTGTTTGCCTCTGCCCTGGCAGGGGGAGCTGTGGAGGCTATGCCCTGGCTACCACTTGCCCAGCCAATGCGGGGGTGGGAAGGGGGTGCAACGCAGGCATGGCTCACTCCAGGTGGCAGCAGGGCATAGCCCCTGCTCCCAGCACTGCCATGCTCACATCAGCACTGGGACCAGGTGCTCTGCCCTGCCACTGTTTGCCAGCCAGCACAGGGGGCACAGGATGCAGGTGCAGCAGTGCTGGGAGCAGGGGCTATGACCTGCTGCCACTTGCCCCCTTCTGCCTGGAGCAAGCCGCATCCCGCCCCTGCACCCCGGCTGGGCAAACAGCAGCAGCACAGAGCCCCTGCTCCCAGCACTGCCATGCTCACATCCTGTGCCCCTCCACCACGGCTGGGCAGCTTGTCCCAGCCCCAGCCCCAAACCCTCACTCCCACCTCCCCCAACCCCAACAGACTTACCAGCTGAAAGCAGCTGTCAGCTGCCTGTTTTATTTAGCCGATTCAGAGATTCGGCCATGAATCTTTTCCGAATAGGAGTTGGAGCCTTTACTTGGTCTCCTGATTTAATTCAGATTCGGTCTCCAAATCAGGCGGAATCTCCTCCAAATTGAATTAGCTACTGAAGCTTCATACAGCCTTACTGTCCAACTAGCAGTGTGTAGGCTGCATGTGGCTCCCAAGGGTTAGCATACAGCCTGCAGGCTCCTTCCCAGTTACAACTTCCCACACACACCATTGCTCCTGCTGTGACATCCAGGTTCCTCAGACTTCCGCTTCCTCCTTCAGCATCTACTTCCTTCCCAGCTCCCAGGGGCAGTGCAATGCAGCACAGCAGGAGGACGTGGAGCAGGCAGGGCCAGCATGCTGCACACTTGCCAGGGGAGGGAGCTGGGTTGTTTGCGGTGTTTATGACAAAGGAAGGAGCTGGGCTGCCTTCCTTTGCAAGTGTGTAAAACATGTGGTGGAGCTATGCATGCAATGGGGAGCTGGACTGCCTGTACTATGGAGAGGGGGTTAGGAAGGGAAGCAGGCTGCCCTTGTAGCCTGAAAGGAGAACTATCCATGCAGAAAGCAGACCTCAGGTCTGCAGCCTGCACCTCATATAGCCCCTCACAGGATATGCTGCCCCCAGATGCCTGAAAGTTGGACAGCCCTGCCTTACTGCATCATCTGAACCTTTCACAAAAAATCATTAACTTCGTTGCAAGTTCAAAGTTAATGAGTTCAGTTAGGAGTCCCCTGGCTTCTGACACTATAGTAATACTGGAATAATAAGTAAGGCCATTATTAGGAAAACATAGTCATCGTCCAAAGGTAGGGTTACCATATGTCCAGATTTTCCCAGACATGTCCTCTTATCTCCATCCAGGCAGGGTTGTTTTTTTTTTTTTTTTTTTT
>NW_017728994.1:41201150-41219741 GCF_001723915.1 Gavialis gangeticus | reverse complement strand
TTTTTTTTTTTTTTTTTTTTTTTTTAAATATCAACAAATGTCCAGGATTTTGGTCTGCTCAGCACTGAAGTTTTTCCTAGCACATCCCAGCTTGCTCTAGCAAGGAGCTGCTTGGTGCTGGGGATAGAAGGGGAAGGGCCACCATGTGCATCTGTGTATGCTCTCACACATGGCTGGCATGCAGCCAAGCAGCTGGATGCAGGTAAGTTGATGGGAGGGCAGGGGTGGGCTCGAGGACCATCTGGGGGGCTATGTGCATGCGTGGGAGGGGATGCGTGTGTGATGGGGGAGGTAAGTGCCTGCTGGCACTGGGAGAAGCTGTCTGGACACTGAGGCTGCAGCAAGGCAGGGGAGGTGGGGGAGGCGCCTGCCCCTCCAGCAGAGGAAGAGGGTTGGGGGGCCCTCCAAGGGCAGCAGGGAGTTGTGTGGCCTGGCCAGCAGCACTGGGGTCGGTGCCCTTGCTCTTGCTGAGGGGGGGAAAGGGGGGAAGGAAGGGGCTGTGGGTCCAGAGTGAGGGGCATCAGCAAAGATGGGGTGGGGCTACAGGTTGCTAGTAAAGGGCCGGGGTACTGTGGGTCAGGGGCTGCCAGGGAGTCAGGGGCAGGGCACTGGCATATCACCACCCCTGGGCAATCATATTATCCCCCCTGCCCCGAAACACACACACACACACACACACACACACACAACAGGTGTCTTCTTTTTTGAAACTGGAAGTATGGTAAAGTAAGCTATGCTAAGACAACAGGGCAATGTCTCAGCTAATGCTGACAGACTGTATTAAATGCAGAAACTTATAGAATATCCTATCCTTTCACTAAAAGAAACTAACATATTGATTTGTTTTTGTACTTTATTTCATTGGGTTTATTTCAAGGGGTTTAAACACATCCTTTGAGGATACTCTGAGTTTGAAAACTATACAAGCATATATATCTTCAATATTAAAAAAAAAAAAAAGAGTACTAACACAAGCTTCAAATACCAAGTAAAGACAGAAGGGGGTGGGGGGGAGATTACTGGAAGGGGATGTGGGAGGTGTTTGATCTGGCGAGTTAACTTTTGAGCAAAAATTGGTCTCACCACATTTAGTACACACCCAGGCATGATTTCTGAAAAGCCGAGTTGTGTGAGTTTTTTTGGTTTTTTAATTTTTTTTTTTTTAAAGCAGTACCCTTCAAACTTACAAAAATCTCAGAGAACTAAAGATCTAGTGTTTTAGCTCCAACAATGTCTTAAGGTCCCATTCCAGACACAATTCAAAGCAGTCTTTAAAGGAAAACCACTGACAGTAAAAATATCAAAGATATAGTTTTAAAAAGTGGGGAAAATGATGAGTCTTGTACAAGCTTCACAGATTAACTCCAAGTAATAAGATTCCCTCCAGATAAATTATGATCTCATATATATTGCAATCAAATGTATTTGATCAAGCTTAACCTGACTGCAAGTATATCCTAAAGACAAGCAGCTGGAGGTATGATGCTAAAGTCCTGACTGATAGCTAAGAAGCAAGTTAAAAATAAATCTGAAACAGTTGGGATTGACTGTTGTTTAGCACTTTAAGACAGACATTCAGGGCAACTGGCAGCAGCTTTGAAAGCCGTTTCCAATATTAGAATCATGACAGAAATAGAAGAGACTGCATTCCCCTTGTCTTCTGCTAAAATAGACCTTACTCAAAACATTTTTACAAGTTGGATAGCAGATGGGTTTAGCCTTCTACAATATAGACTGTATATGATAATAACTAATAAATGTTCATGTTAATATGCATTTTTAGTTTGTTTTGCAAAAAGGAACAGAAAAAATATAAAGCTTTTAGAGGCCTAGAACAGGGGTAGGCAAAATATGGCCATTCTATCCGGCCCATGGGACCCCTAAAAATTTACAATACTTAATATTTATCTGCTACTGGTTCCTGCCAAAAGTGACAGGAACCAAAGGCAGTAGGACCCAGGGGAAGCTTGGTGGGCTCCCACAACAGCAAGGCCCACCTGGCCCTGCCCCCCAGCCTGAGACCACATGGCTGCCCCACGCCAGAACTGCAGGTAAGGGGGGAGGGGAGGGGGGGGGAGGACCCCAGGGAAGGAGCCCAGGGAAAAGCAGCCCAGGGAAAAGCAGGCAGCAGTGGCAAAGGCTGCCAAGCACAGCAAGCGGGAAGGGCCGCGGATGCTGTCACCACACACAGCCCCAAAGGGCAAGCCCGGAGCCAGCATGGGGACCAGGCTGGCTGTGGGGCTGGGTTACAAGGTGGTGCTGAGCACAGGAGGCGGGAAAAAGTAGCCCTTTGCCTGCCCTGTGGCCAGTGCCCCACGCTGCAGCCGCTTGCAGCCCACCTGAAGTTGCCTGTGTCTGCTCCAGACAGCCCCACATGGGCTGCAAGCAACTGCAGCAGGGAACACCGGGCACAGGGCAGGTGAGGAGCTGAGCCATGTGCTCAGCTTTTTCCCAGGCTCCTTCCCAGTGTGGAGGAAAGCGGCCCCTCGCCCACCCCATGAATGGTGCCCTGTGCTGCAGCCACTCGCAGCACCACCTTGTAACCTGGCCCCCCAGCCAGCCTTGGCCCCATGCCAGCTCCAGGCTTGCCTGTCAGGGCTGTACATGGCAACTGAAGCTGTGGACCCCCCCCGCTTGCTGCACCAGGCAGCGTTTGCCACCACCACCTGTGGGCAGCCCAGTGCGTGAGCTCCGGGTGGGCGGCAGCAGCAGCAGCAAACTGTCCAGCATGGCAAGCTGGGGGGCTGCAGCTGCTGTCACCATTCACAGCCCTGATGTGTGAGCCCAAAGATGATGTGGGCCCAAGCTGGCAGCAGGGTAAGGTTACAAGCTAGTGCTGAGTATGGATAAAAGTGGCCCCTTGCTTGCCCCATGGCCGGCGCCCCACACTGCAGCTGCTCACAGTCCACGTGGGGCTGCCTGTGCCTGCTCCAGACAGCCCCACGTGGGCTATGAGCACCTGCAGCAGGGACTACCAGCCATGGGGTGGGGGAGGGGCTGCTTTTCTCTGTGCTCAGCACCAGCTCCTTCCCTGCCAGGGAGCAGGGGGTCAGGACTGCGTGCTGCCCCCTGCCTGTACTGCGGGGCTGGGAGGCACTGGGAGTGAGCAGGTACAGGAGCCAGCAGGAGCACAGGACCCACACCAGTGTCCTGGGGCCAGTGCTGGTGGGGCCCAGAGCAGGGTGGCAGGAGCATGGGGTACCAGCTGGCAGGGGCTCTATGGAGCTGTCCCAGCTCTCCCTTCTCCCTGCTGGTGCAGCCCAGCTTGTCTCCACAGACCCCTGCCAGCCTATGCCCCACTTTAGGCCCTACCAGTGCTGACCCTGGGACACCAGTCCCAAGACATTGGGGCACTGGTCCCAAGATGGTGACCAGGGGGTGGGGCACTTGTCAAGGGGTGGAGCTACCCATGCGGCCCTCGACAGCCTGCCAAAAACTGGGCAAGCAGCCCTCCACCTGAAGTGATTGCCCGCCCCTGGCCTAGAAGATACCAAGTCAAGTACAATCTACAGAAGCTACAACTGGAAAGAATCTAAAACAATCTGAACATCACATGATAAAGGCAGGTTATAACTTTTAGGAACTACAGTCAAAGGCATATGTCTATTTCATCTAATTTGTCCAAAAGCAGATGCTTCATAACAACCACTAATAAAAAAGTTTTCTTTTAAGACTGAAATGCCCTAAAATGGGATTTACAAGCAAGATCTGTTGCAACAAAGCTACCTGGCACTAAAGGTCTCGAAAAACTTTTCAATAAAATGCAGCTGTTTGCTAATCTAGAATGGCAGGATCATTAGCTTAGTGGCTAAACAGTACACTGTTCTGCCTAACTGCTGCCCTCCTTGCCTTAAAGAACAATTGAGAATTTTTCGTGCCAGAAGAAATGGGAAGTTGTCAAATACAAATGCCATAAATATTGATTAGTTCTGTACTACTTTCAGATGGTGGTTGAACTACCAAGCCTCATGTGGTAATGGAAATTTGACTGCCTAGAGAAAGTACGCTACATAAAAGTTAAAAAAAAAAAAAAAGTAGAAAGTGGATAGTATGCAATGAGGGAAGGAGTGTATTAGCCAAGCAACTTCCCCAATTTTTTTCCCTTCATTCCAAAACAAATCTAAACAACACTGGTTCAAAAGCGTTAAGAATGTGAAAGTCTTGGTTATATTAGTTTCTTTGCTGTTTTTACATATGTAGAGTTACAAAGTGCATGGAGCACTTTGCTGGTGAACATTTTGCATCCCTTGTTCTAAACAAACCTAGAATAAAGCCAAAATTCCTACAACTTTCTGGAAAACAAAACTTCCACTAGCACAGAATCCAACTGAAATGAGCTCAAAGCTTACTCTCTTCACTGTTAGAAAACAAGGGGACGTCCCTCCCACCACTGCACTCCCCACCTCCCTCTAACACAAAACTTACTGTTAAATGTACTGAGTTCTCACCTTCGATATAGAATGGATATCTTTAGAAAAGAGATTGCCATCATCTTAAACAGCAAAAGTTTTTTTTAATGGGCTACCATGTAGCTGGAGTTTGCTTGTTCCAGAACACCCTGTGTAGATGTATTTTAAGCTAATTACCTTTTGGTGGAAAATATGATTTGCTTTCAGCTTTGTGAGGCCAGTCCACCACAAGAGGTCCAAACCTACGAAAGCTGGCAGTGATTTCATCTACAAAAACAAATGAGAAAAACTTAGAAAACTTAAGAGCAGAAGTGGCAAAACAAACGTTCCTTGCTTAAAATATATTAGCAATTTGGTTTTCAAGATGTTTTTAAACCAGAAGAAAATGACAACTGATATTTCTTAAACATGATTTACTTTTACATCTACTATAATGTTTACAATTTCAGCAGTTTTGCTTTTCACTAATGCAACTTTACAACAGGACTAAATGCAAACATGTAACACTGTTACAAGACAGAGAATCATGTATTACCATCAAGGTGAAAGCCAAATCAAAACTTTAATACTTTCTTGCCTTCCCCCCTTCCCCCAACAAAACATAACTAGAGATGAATCTGAACCAAGATTTGAAGTACTGAATCTGGATTGGTGCTCTCTCAAACTATAGAACATAACAGCTTGGTCTATTAACAAGGTTATAAACTTCAATCTTGAATTCTGGTTGGGTATATTTATAATGATAGCTACCAGAAGGTAAGCAGCCTACTAAACAATTTCATCACTTTTTCAACATTATAGAAACATTTAAGCAATCATCTTCAATCCCAAATTTCTTCTACTTTACAGACTTTAACAGATTACTTTTACAGTTAGTTTTGTATATAGATAGCTCAGGAAAAAAATATATTTTCAAATCGTGTACACAAGTTTAGTCTTTATTAAATAAAAGCAAATGTACCTGGAATAAAAAAAAGCCTCTGTCCATTGTGCTTATTATGACCACACTAGCAACCCATCTACCTTCCCAATGTTTGATGTTTATTACTATTATGTTATTGTATGTATTGCATTGTCTGGGCAACAGGCAAGTGCAACAAAATCTGTTTAAAGAAAGAAGCCTTTCCTTCCTTTGTGAAGCATTCTTAAATTTCCTATGCCTGCTTAGCGAAGCTTGTCAGTCAATGGTAGATTCTTGGAGAATGTCTACAATGGAACAGCATGAAAAAAATTTCTCATAGGTAAAGTAGATACAGAGTGAAAAACAACTATAATAAGCTAGAAATTTTTGTATACCCATATTAAAATAAAATCACATTAAGCAAACAATTTTAGATCTACCCAAGTATTTGGGTATGTGAAGGCATTTATTAGGTAAAACCCCACTTATTATAGTGAGGGACAGGAGTATGTAAAATGCAGGCAAACTTCTTTTTTGGTGGGGGGAGGAGGGGGGAATGGGGAAACGGGTAACGAGATGGAGTGTTCCCGAGCTACTGAGGGTTTTTCACATTCATTTAGCCATGGGTTTCCATTCATTTCATTTCATGTACATAGATACAACTAATGCCATTCCTATGGAGGTTACAAAATATTCCTATAAGTGATTGTTTATCCCGCTCTTCTGCAGAGACTCTCAGCTACTTCCAATTTACAGTAATCAGCAAAAATTCCACGTAGACTTCAAAACTTGTGCTTTTTGTAACAAAGTAGTACTAACCACATAACGTAGTTAGGAAAAGCCACATTTTTACTTATTCTCTATATAAAAAGAACTAACTCCCACTTCTTATCAATGGCAGACATCACTTGTTCACAGTACCTTCATCAATGTCAGGAGGCAAACCTCCAACAAACACCTTTCTAGAATAGCGTTCCACTCTTTCACCATTCTGACAGCGAGTTGGAGAGCTGAGACCTGATGATAAAGACTGATCACCATGACTGTCGTCTAGGAAGCCATCTTCAAAAGGAAAGAGTGAAGACCGGCCTGTAACAGATTTTGAGTTTCTATAGTTAAAATTCTTTTCTGGAAAAGCAAATATTCCACTAAGAAACAAAGCCTGCTTCAGTCTTCTGTTTTTCTTTAGCTTAACAGAATTTGCAGTTCACTCAAAAGGGCCTCACTCTGTAAACAGAACCACCCATTGTGTCTCCTACCATAACAAGTACAATCATTGTGGGTTAGTTTATTGACAGAAGTAAACACTATGAATGGTTACATATGCAAGAGGAATCCTAGTAGCAAGTCTTTCAAAAGTTGATGCCCATCAACTAGTTTATAAAATTAGTTAACAAGCATGTGAAGAAACACCGGCAGCCATTTTTTATATAAAAGGGTCCATTTCCATGTAGATGGGTGGATCATTTTTCAGTGCAATAAAAGCACATGATAATTTGTGTGTTAAGTGTATAATTCCATTATCTCTTTACTTCTCTAGTTAAATCAGGAAGCACAGAATTGCAATAAGTTTCTCTGTTAGAGTAGTTCACCTGTAAATGTCTCCTCAACTTAAGCACAGCCTTTCTACTAAATGTATTCCCTCTTTGCCAATTCAAGCAAGCATTTTACTGTTAGCATTGTTTACATTTCTTAAAAGGTACAGTTCAGCAGTCATTCTGGAGAAAAAAGTATTTCTTCTAACATGAGATAAGGGTTTTAGCAATGAACCTGAAAACCATGTTTTATGATTAAGGCTGGCTTTCAAAAGGCAGGGAAGTTATTGGCCAACATTGTCTATTATTGTTATATGTAGAACTCTAAAACATATTTGAATTTAGACATAGTGAAATCCATATTGTGAAGTTTACAGTAAAAACTATTTTCACTGATTTTTCTAAATTAATGTGAAAAAAACCAACATTCAGGCCATTCCATTAATGCTACAAAATGTTTCTTTCAAAATATTTTGGAGTGTTTTAACTTAAGTGGAGCAAAAGCCTTACACCATCAAATGTGAGGACAGGCCTGGTCTGAGCAGAAGCAGATGACAAAGTAAGCATAGGAGACTATGAAGATGGGCAGTTAGGTGAAGCAAGCAGCCTAATTAAAATATATGAAGCCTTTATTAAGCAGATAAACTACCAAAATTCTTACCTTCTACACGAAGAAAAAAAGTATAGCTAGCACAACCTAGTACCCTGTTTTAAATTCTGATTTCACTCTCTCAAAAATATTGGATTCAGAATTTATTTCCCTGAATCGAGTTAAAGAAGCTGGTCTCACGTCTTGGAGAGATGTATATGGAACCTTCCTCCTGGCTCTAAAAAGTCTCATGTTTTCTTCACGTGGTGAGGGATTTATGCAAGGAGGTATTAAGAACAAGGATAATAAGAGTACAGTATTTGAACATTGCAAATAGGGGGTAAACCAAAAGAATCATTCAGTAACTTGCTTACTGGATGAAAAGAATGGATTTCTATAACATTTATGCTATTGGCACACATTATAGTTCTGATGGGATTAACATGTTAATCACACCATACATATGAACACGCCACGTGTTCATTGAATTTAAAAGCACCATAAAATAGCAAACCAGCCACATGTATTGCTCAAAAAAGTATGCAACTTCTTTGTAGCTAGTTTATGTGGTGACATAACATGTGTAGCATATCCCATCATCCCAATCCCAACAATGAACTGATTGTCAACTCTGGGACCTGGGCAGCCCCAGGTCTAGAACCTAGCTGGCAGCTGCCTCAGTCCCAGTAATGACAATCTACTCACTGCCTTCACGAGGTTGTGGGTTCACCAGGAGCTGGCACCTTAAAGATCCTTACCCTGCAGCCTTGGATTTTTACAGCTCTTTAAAGGTACTGGTGAGCCTCAGAGCATAGGGTAGCTCCAGGGTCTGGGGCAGAGCCCTTTCCCACTTCATCCTCAGGATCAAACAGACAACAGCCATGGATCTAAACCAAGGCCAAAGCTGCCCAGCATGAATTCTAGTGCTTAGTTGAGCACCAAGGTCCAGCATCAGGTACTCCTGGGGTCCAAAGCAAAGCCACCCGCTGTCCAACTGGCCAGTTAGGGTTGCGAGTAACTCTAGGTCCCAAACCAGCTGAAGTGGGACAAGCATGGGTTAAGATCAGAGGTAAATCCTGTTGGATTGACAAAGGTGTCAGGCTAAAGATTGGCATATGGCTAAAAATAAAACT
Source organism: Gavialis gangeticus (assembly GCF_001723915.1). Lineage (NCBI taxonomy): Eukaryota > Metazoa > Chordata > Crocodylia > Gavialidae > Gavialis > Gavialis gangeticus. The sequence goes on along the minus strand of NW_017728994.1, from coordinate 41,211,174 downwards.
AGCAAAATGAGGGACACTTAAAAGCAACAAAGGATGAACTAGAATGTCTAAAAATGGAAAAAGACCTTGCGATAAATAGGCTCTGAAACATGGTGAAATGAAAGAAATCCACAGGACACTGGAATATCTAGCTATAGGCTACACAGAAAGGACAGATTAGGTCAAAGAGGTGAGAAGAGCAGTCCTGTATCAAAAAGATTCCACAGTTCTTCATGAAATAAAAACTTATCAACAATAAAAACAGGATTGAATCTGTATGGGTAAAAAACCCAAGGTAAGTATGTCACTAGAATACGGGATTAAGAAAAACCCCCAAGAAAAACCAAGTGAACAATGCTGAAAGATCAAAAATGTAAAATCTATTATAACAAATCTATTAAAAAGTCTATTAAAACATCAAGGGAATTCTGACCCATGCATGTCTGCACTTAATGTCACAATGGAGATAGATTTTGAGAATAAATATTTCAAAGCCTGGAGCAACAGGGGTTTTTTTTTGGAAATAAAGTTTCAAAAGACACACAAGGAAAGCCTATTCTTAACCAAGTCACAAGTAGCACATGGATTTTGGTCTTCTGTATATCAGAAGAAAATTTGGAGGCTAAACTTGCTTCAAAATAGCCAAGTATTGAGAAGCAGAAATCCTGTAAAACAAAACAAAACAGAGGCTTTGTTGAGGTACAATGGGATCAAAGAAGCAGATATAGGGAACGGAAGGAAATTGTTGAGACTACAGCAGTTTATTTGCAATTGTTTTCATGCCACACAATTACAGGAAGATACCTGCTCTTTTCTGACAAGTATTATTGAACTTGAGATGTGAAGAGAAGAGCAGCTAGAACAGGCTGATAAACTGAAAAATAATGAATTCCCTGGCCCAGATGGTATGCACCCAAGAACTTGGGTTTGAGGTGCTAGGAAAAATAGATTATCATGTACTATGCCAAGTACCTGAGATTAGCAAATGCTGTATCTATATTTTTAAAAAAGACAAAGGATAATCCAAAGCATTATAAAGACTAAAGTCTTATTTCTTTCGCCCAGTAAATAGATTGATACAAGTTAAAATATGACAGTCATGACATGAGACACTAACCAGCCTGCTTTCTGCAAGACAAAAGAAATCATATCTCAATATCGATAGTGTAGTGAGGGTGAGGTGATAAAGGCAGCCACCCAGAGCATCAACTTGTTGGAGAGCAGAAAAAAGGTCAGCTGCTGTTGCAGCTGCACAAATCACACCAGCAGCATCATAGCAACCACAAATTGCCAGTGCCCCTATGTGTCCCACTGCCCTTGGGCACCTGGCCACTGTTCACTATGATCCATCAGATTCTGTGCCCAGTCAAATAAAATAGATGACTTCTGAGCATTACCATGATATTAAAATGTTCAACAATTAAGAGTAACCAAGATGTCCTGAACAGACTCTACAGAAAAGAGTTTGTTTATCACTGTTAGAGTTTTAAAAAATTTAAAAAACAATTTACTCTGTAAACTCAGTTCTCAAAAAAGCATAAAACATTTACTATGTCAACTCACTAAAACCAAGACAAAAATTGATGCACCTCACTCTTAAATTCAAAAGGAATATGTGAATAAAAACTAAAACACAGTCCTGTATTCCAATTGCTATATAAGCAAGATTTTCTCTCTCAGACAGAAAGAAAAAAGCCTGTCAATACATATTCACCAGTTGGCCCACAGTCTAGGTTTTTTTTGGCTTGTTTTTTGTTTTGTGGTTTTTGTTGTGTTTTTTACTGACCCAGTGGGTGCATGTACATGTTGTCCTATGGCGACACAGCAACACCATGTCACCATATGGCATGCTATGGCAGTAAGGTGCAGTAACTGCCCCTACTGCTCTGTGCTTTAGTATTTCTGAAAGGAAGTACTAAAGCACAGCATCATAGCAGCGTCACCATATGACAACATGTAGACCAAGAGCAAGCAATTATTTTGGGCGGAGGGCCATTTACTGAGTTTTAGCAAGCTGTTGAGTTCCACATGGGCAGCCCTGCCCCCTGGTCACCATCTTAGGACTGGAAGTTCCGCCCCTAACCTCTGACTTTTGCCACTCAAAGTCCCTCCCCTTACGCCTGGAAGGACTACTTTGGGGAAAAGGGTTTGCCATCTTTGAACAGGGAAAAAAATAAATTATATACTAAAAATCCAACACCCATAACAACATATTTTAATTTAAAAAAATATTTTTGTCCCAATTTGTGTGCGTTTGTGCTGTATATGTGGAAGTGATTGCATAATAGCTCAAAACACAGTCTTACTCTTGTATATTGTGTAGGGTGTGCAGAGGTGTCGGGGTATAGTATTTGTGGGGTGGGGGTATGGTATTTGTGGGTTGTGCAACTGTGTGCAGGTGAGAATGTGGCTGTGGGGTTTGCAGGAAGGGTTTGAGGGTATGTGGGGTGCGCATGGGAGACCAGAGCCTGAGCACTCTGTGGTGCCTCCCCGCCACCGCCAACAGCACACAGACCCAGCATGTCCCACACTGCACAGCCGTGGTGCATCCTGCCACCCCTGGGTATGCAGCGGTAGCTGCGGGGACCAGCGCACACAGCCATGGTCCTGTGCACCCCATGACTGTTCTGGGCTCAGTCATCTAGTCGCAGCAGCAGCAGTTGAGCAGAAACTGCTGCTCAGCACAGGGGAAAGCAGCCCCTCCCCCTCACCAGGCACTTTTTGGTGCAGCTGCCTGGAGCCCATGCACGCCAGGCTGCCCTGCAGCTCCATCACTGGCACTTGCAAGCTGCTCTGCAGCGGTGATGCATTGGGCAGCTTGGGGACAGTGGTGATGGAGTCACAAGCAGCCCAGGCTCTGGAGGGCCGCACCAAAAATTGCCCAGAGGCGGTGAGGGGGAAGGGCTGCTTTCCCCCACACAGAGCAGCAGTTCCTGCCCAGTCACTGCTGCTGCTGTTCAGCCTGGGCAGCCAAGCCCAGAGCTGGTGCTGGGACCCAGGTGCAACAGTGGCAGTGCAGGACAAACCACTGCTCAGCATGGGGGGAAAGCAGCCCCTCCCCCTCCCAGTGCTTTCTAGTGCAGCTGCTCAGTCTGCATGGGGTCAGGGCTGCACATGCTGGTCCCTCCCTGTACCACAGGGCTGGGGCAGGGAGGGGGACATGACTGGGAGAGAGCAGGCACATGGGAACACAGCAACAGTCAGATGGGAGCATGGGGCCTGAGCCAGTGTCCTGGGGCCAGCACTGGGGGGGCCCAAAGCAGGGCAGCAGGAGCCTGGGGTCCTGGCTGCCATGGGCTATATAGAGCTGGGCCAGCTCCCCCCTCTCTGCTGGTGCAGCCCAGCCCAGTTCTGTAGACCCCTGCCAGCCTCCCTGCTCTGGGCCCCGCCAGCGTTGGCCCCAGGACATTGGCACAGGCCCCATGCTCCCGCACGTCCACTCGATTCCACTCCCCCTTGTCCCCTGTTGTGGCTTTCCCCACTTTCCTGCCTGTCAGCCAGCTGCTCCTGCACCATGTGGCTCCTGGCTGCATGGTCATGATGGCAGGACTCAGAAGAAGCCAAGCAGGCCAGCCCTGAGGACTGGGATGATTGCCCGCAGTCCTTCCCTGCCTCTTCCCCATTCTTACCTGAATTTCCTACCCTGGCTCAGGCAGGCAGAAACAGCCCCATGGTCTCAGGCCAGAAGCCTCTACTAGGCAGGGGCTTCTGGTTGGGGTGGGGAGTAGGGCCAGGTGGGCCTTGCTGCTGCAGGGTCCTGCCATAGCTTCCCCTGCATCCTACTGTCCCTGGCTCCTGTCATCTTGGGAGGCAGCCAGGGGCAGATAAAAGTTAATCTTTTAGGGGCCACGCAGGCCAGACAGAATGGCCTTGGTGCAGATGCTTTTAGTAAGATAAGCTGTAAATTCTAGCAAACAATATAAAGAATTTGTTGGGTTTTTTGGGGGAGAGGCAGGAACTTCAACTGCTGCAATTCCGAAACGTTCTTCACAGTTTTAAAAAATAAAAATAATTAAATCAATCATTCTCAGTTTTCATGTACTGAGAGAGTACCAACTTTTCTAGATCTCTCATTGACTGCAATCATTTTTACTGGTAACTGCAGTAACACAGTATCAAATATATGAGAAATGCAGACATGAACAAATGTATGTGAGGGTTCACTTTGCTGACTTCGTCATGGAACTAGGAGTTGTTCCTTGGAGTGGCAAATATTTAAATTTAAAAACAAAGGATAGATTTTTCTAGCTATGAAAACCCTGTAGAATTCTTTTAAATGTAAATTCAAGTTCATTATGGATTGTTTCCCTATGATTTACTGCCTCAGTTAAGAAACATGGAAACCATGCGCCTGTTGAACATCATACCAACGTTCTAATGCATCTACTTTAATTCCCCACTCCCACACACAGACAATTTAACACAAACTAAAATTATGCCCTGAAAATCATGTAATAAATATACATGATATAATTTATTGTATATCATATTTCGCCATGAATACACAGTATGCTTTATTTCCAACTGATCAGCCACATATAAACAAAAAAAAAAGATTAAAATAAGCCTTAATGTCAAGGATCCTAAAATACATGGTACTGAGCCAAAAGTGTATCACCATTACTGTTTTACTTTTCTATTCAATAAGCAATAAAAACCATATCAAAATATCTTAACTGCCATCTAAATTATTAATCCTTCATTTAACAAATCTTTTAAGGGATAAGGAAAAAAAAATAAATAAAAAGGTAATTCTGGTTCATTAAAAAAATTAACCTAAGCACAAAAAACTGTTCTAAATCCTGCAAGTTAAATCCTGGAATAGCCTACTATTCCAAGACTCAGAATGATAGAATCTTACTGAAGGTCTGGCATTATAATATTCAACTACTATATTTTCTTACATACGATATGCCCCTGAATAATGTACACACCTTGTTTTTGAAAGGCAGAATCAAGAAAAAAAGATCTTTTCTTTATACTGTTATCCCAGGGAAACACAGGCAGTTTCAGAGGGATGGGGAGAGGTAAAACATTGTGACTGCTCTGTTAATCCCCTAGTTGTAAGATACCACAGGTGCTGCTGGCTGACCCAAACTGCCTGACCCTTCTTCTCTTCTCATGCTGAGTTGGATGGTCAGCTGAAGGCCAGTTTTAGCCAGGTCAACTGAGATCCCAGTCCTGGACAGCAGCACCTGCTTAGTCAGCTGAGGGCCCATCCAGTTGATTCAGCAGGAACCTCTGTCCTAGCACCTGGAGTTCCGCTCTGCTTTAGAAATACAACACAGCTGAATCCCAGGTGCTGGGGCAAAGGTTCTTGCTGAGTCAGTGGGAGTTTCTGCAGCGTGAGCCTCACAGGAGAAAAGATAAAAGTAACGCTGCACATGGACAGCACATAGAGGGTGGAGGGCTGCTACTGTCCACAGCCAATATTTCTAAAGCCCCACATGCTCATTGCACTGTCACCTGTACAATGACACACAGCATTACTTTTTCCTTCCCCTAAAAGAGGCTTATTCTGCAGAAGGTGCTACTACCTTAATTTCCTCACTGAAAATAGACCCCCTCCCCACAATTTCCAACCGTTGATTTTTGGAAAAACAGTGAGTGCTGTATATGAGAAAAATATAGTAGGTCTTACTAAATATTACATCACTTATTTTCATGACCTATAATTTTGCATTAAAAATCTAAGAAATCATTTTCAGAAGCCTTTTTCCAAAGGATCCATGAGTAAGCCACCAGTTGTCAAACTTATATCTGATTTTCTTTTACATCACAAGAAAAGGATTTGAATTAGCTGTGCAAGAAAAAGAATCTGAAGGTATCACAAAATCGTTCTATGAGGTCTGGAATTTGAAATTTATTTTCCAACTTCTGTAGGAAGCCATCAGACTTCAGTTCCATATTCGGGTCACAATGTAGCAGGATCCACAGCATAAGTCACAGCACTATATGAACTACATCACATGGTAAATTAAATTTTAATTTAATTTTAAAAAGTTAGTGACTTTCTGGTGCTCAACTACCTTAATATTTCTCACTTACATTGTTCTCCAAGACTAAATAGGTAGCAGTGCTTTTACATGGATGTTCTAGATGGATGTTACTCCCTTTGTAAAATGCTTTCAGTTAAATCAAAAGTGGATTCTTGAATGCTGAGATGCAATTAAAATGTGAAACTTGGAGTCCAAATCAAGCTTTTTTTGTAGGTAATTAATACTGAGGATTATTAAAACAGAGATTCACAGTTTGATTTGGCCAATCAAATTTCATGACTTTACTAAAAGCAGAATTGTCTCACCTATGCGAACACATAGTTTTAAGTTTAACAATGAATCACTTAACCTTTGCATTTTCAAATACATAAGAACCTGAAATTTATTTCCTTTGCTGGAGCATAACACAATAATTAAAAGCAAACTACAGAACATGCAAGCATGAGAAAAGTTCTGGATTTATTTCTTCAGAGCATTATTAAGAAGCAACAAACTGAATAGTACTGGGGGGGGGAATCACTCTAAAATTAAGATATTTTGCAAACTAAAAATATTAATCGAGTTACTAGAGACAAATGATCTACAAAGATTGGAAAATGTATATCATAAATTGAAAAGCACTCTCTTCCCCTACCCCCATATCCATAACTTGGCGAGCAAAACATTTAGTAAATATTTACCTCGTCTCCGCCCATAACTCCTTGCTGCATGCAAACACAGAAGAAAATTGTTGGTATTGTGGTCAGAACTATAATTAGATTTAGCTCCACAAGGAAAGATAATGTCACTTTTCTGTCTTTCCAACCCTCCTACCATCCCTTCCCCTCCCAGAAAAAAGTAAGGGAAGGGAATAGGTAAGAACCCATTAACAAACCTCCTGATGAATGAAGTTCAGATAATGCAAATGCTACGGGGGGAAAAAATCTTAAATGAAAAATGTAAAGCACACTTGCTGTGTGACTGTATTCTATACATCAAAGAACCAAAACCACAGATCTCTCATTTAAAATGATAATGCTACACCTATCCTTTATAAATATTAAAAGAGATGGTACACAACATTGTAGTAGTGCTAATTAAAATAAGTCATTTGGTACAAAACATTTTTAAATAGTTCACATAGAAATCTATTATTTATAGACAGCAATCAAAATGATCTGAATTCAAATACTTGGCGTTCTTAAACATACTGAAAACAGGTTGCCTAAACTGGTTCATATTGTCTTGAATGATTGTGGCATATAAATTTAAAACTTTAATGAGAATTGCCCTTGATGAATAAACCCCCAAAATAGTAAAGGAATAGATTATAAGTATACATTGCAAAAAAGTCATCCACATATGCTATATGAAAACTAAAATGACTATACACATCAAATTAGCATTCCAAGGTTTTAAACTAGTGGAGAATAATCTGAAACATGGTATTTTGAAGCCACCCAGAGATCTCAACCCAACAAAAGTATTTGTCGGATTACAAATTTGACAATATGGTGGGGACCGAGAATCACAATCAGGCAATGGAAAGAAAGGTCAATCTACAGTAAAAGCCCAAAAAATAAGTTAGTTAGATGATTGATTGGACACTTCTGCTTGCTGTGGGGGGGCAGGACTTACGTATTAAAAAGGGAGAAAAGGAAAAAAAGTTAACCTCATTTATCATTTGTAGCTGCACAGTTGTGGGGATTTGCAGACCTGAAACTCTAATTTTGCTCCTTACACGGTTGGTAGAAAGATCCTAGGAAGATGACTTGACACTAAGCTTGGTCTCATATTGGCTGAAACAATTTTTTTTTTTTTTCTTAAAAAAAAGTAGCCAGTTGACACCAAGTGGGAAAGGAGATTTCCACCCATGCCATTATTGTTAATCGGAAAAACAGGATCCTCAAATGAAGGGCATCATCCTCTTGAAGAGGAGCTGCTGCATTCTTTCCATGAAAGCATATTCTTTTTCAGATAACAGAAAGAGAATTGTCGTCTTTTTCTCTTTACCTCCCTACCATCTCTTTACCTCTCTAAAGGAATGTAAAAACAAAAATAGCCAAAATACCAAAGTAAAAATTACACTGTGGGATCCAAATAACTTATTTAAAAGATACGTGAAAGGAACACTGAAGAGAAGAAAGCAAACAACCAGCATAATGTGAAATGCAACATGTTAATTTAGGTTCACCACAGAGATTATCTATTGTAAAATTAATATATATTTTAGTATTGAACTTACTTTTAAACAGGGAAGAGAAAAAAGGTCATATGTTTAGTGTTACTATCCAGAGCATGGGCATGCTCAGTTTCCATGGTTAAACAACGTGGTAACAAACACACCCATACAAAGTTCTCTCGAAGGTACAGAATCAATTGTTCTTATTTCATAGACGTTAAGCCTGGAACGGACCTCGAAGATCAGAGTCCAGCCCCCTGCCCCAGGGGCAAGAAGTCAGCTAGGGTCAAAGGACCCCAGCAAGATAAGCATCCAAGCGTTTCTTGAATATGTCCAGAGTAGGTGCCTGCACCACATCTGGAGGGAGTCTATTCCAGGTCTTGGGGGCTTGGACAGTAAAGAAATTTTTTCTTATGTCCAGCCTAAAACGGTCTTGTAGGAGTTTATAAGCATTGGTCCTTGTTTTTCCTTGAGGTGCTCTGGTGAACAGACGCTTTCCCAGATCCTGATGAACACCCCTTGTGTACTTATAGGCAGCCACCAGGTCCCTCCTGAATCTGCACTTTGAGACTGAAGAGTCCCATGGCTCTCAGCCTCTCTTCATAAGGCCTATTCTCTTGCCCTCTGATCACGTGCATGGCTCTCATTACTGTTGCATAATGGTGCTGCAGTAGTAGCATATTATGGGTCCCAATCTTTGTACTGTAGATGCACTCTTAAATAATTCAGATCTTTCTAGTAATTTTAAAGGATGAACCCACATTGTAAAGTAATGGCAAAAACACAGTACCAAACAGCTTACTGACCTTTTCCCTCCTGAAACTCATTCATAATATTTTTAAGCAGTGTTCCTTCAACTTTACTCCAAAATCCAATGCTTTGACTGAACTTCAAAATTTTTCATGAACCGCATTGCATATGTAGAAATTAAGTTATTATCAAACTCTATGTAGGCTACTGCATTTATACAGCAAATAGCTCAAAGGGTCCTGGGCCCACAACTAGGAAGATGATAAATCAGAGGTTAACCATACAGACTTACCAATAATTATGAAAAGTGATTGTAACTTATATTTCATTTTTAATTATCACTTCAGAATTCTAAGCTATTGTACAAAAGTTTTTTTTTCTGATTTCCTCATTATTTCATTGTTTAAACAATACATTCCATAAACAAGGAAGAATAATATAGAACTATGTCTAAACAAACCAAAAGCATGCCCCTTTCAAATGCAATATTTGAAATAGTGTTAGCTCTTCAGAGATTAAAGGCCCACTACCCTTAAATTAACCTGATTGTAAACAAACAAACAAACCAACCCACTCATGCTTGTCAAGACGGACTGAAACAGGCAACACTAAATTGGCTGAGGTCATTGTGGGACCCCTGGCACAGCTTTACGAGCACTCATGGTGCTCTGGTGTGCTGCCAGAGGACTGGAAGAGGGCCAATGTGGTTCCCATTTTCAAAAAAGGGAGGAAGAAGGACCTAGGAAACTATAGGCCAGTTAGTCTTACCTCAATCCTGGACAAGCTTTTTGAGAAAACTATTCTGGTGCATGTCCACGAGGAACCAGCAGGGGAGATTATGCTTAGGGGCAATCAACACAGGTTCATTAGAGGCAGGTCCTGTCAGACGAACCTGGTGGCCTTCTATGACCAGATCACCAAATCCTTAGATGTAGGGGTAGCAGTGGACATAGTCTTTCTGGACTTTCGGAAGGCCTTCGACACAGTCTCTCACCCTGTTCTCATTAAGAAACTGGGGGACTGTGGTGTCGACACCCACACAGTCAAATGGTTCGCCAACTGGCTGGAGGGCCGCGCCCAGAGAGTGGCAGTGGATGGGTCATTTTAGACTTGGAGGGATGAGGGCAGTGGGGTT